>NC_139026.1:61036313-61636313 GCF_964662115.1 Mustela nivalis
CCGAATTCCTATGTTTGAAATTTAGTCCTCAATGGGATGGGATTTTGAGGGGGGGCATTTGGGAGGTAATTAAGTCATGAGGGTGGAGCCCACGTGAATTGGATTAGTGTTTCCATAAGAGGAGGCCAGGGCACTAGCTTGCCCTCATTCTGCCAGGAGAGGATGCAGTGAGAAGCCAGGTATCTGAAACCCAGAAGAGTGTGCTCACCAGGACCTGATGGTGCGGGCATCCTGTTAGTGGGCTTCTAGTCTCTGGAGCTGTATGAAATAAATTTCTGTTGTTTTTAAGCCACCTAGTTTATAGTGCTTTGCAGCCTGAGCTAAGGCGAAGTGTGCCTGGGATTCCTTGGTATAGTTCCTTAGAAGGAAAGCCATGTTAAAAAACCCAAAAAACAAAAACAGAAATAAAAAACCAAGTTGCCTGACACTCATGTATCCAGCGTGTAATAATGACAGAGGGATAGGATAACCACGGAGACAACCCTGTTGAAAAGGGGGGAGAAAGGAGGCTGGTAGCAATTTTGGAACCAAGCTGGGCACATGTCACCATTTCTGCAGACTCCGGGAACAGGAAATACTCTTTAATTAAGATTCATTTCTGCTCCTGGGAAGTTGTGTTCTGTGGCTTTTGGTTCTGCCTTCTGGGTTTTGGGTCAACCCTCTAAGTCACACTTCTTTCCCACAAGAAAGGGCGTAAGCTTTCATCTGAGGAGCACGCTCAGCTTGATTTCTGCTCAGAAGCCTCTTCTTATTTTGAGCTGTTTTCGACCCATTTAGCCCAAGCTTTCAAGGACTTTGTATCTTCACAGCTTGTGTTACCAAGTGAGGATGTGCTCCTTTAGACAAAAGCCACACTTGCCAAAGCCCTCTAACTTGTGCTGGAACACAGGGTGCTGTGGGAGGAATGCTTTTAAGATTCTTAGTTATCTGGGGCACCTGGGTGGCTCAGTGGGCTAAGCCTCTGCCTTTGGCTCAGGTCATGATCTCAGAGTCCTGGGATCGAGCCCCTTGTCGGGTTCTCTGCTCAGCAGGGAGCCTGCTCCCGCACCCCGCCATCCTGCCTGCCTTTCTGCCTACTTGTGATTTCTGTCTGTCAAATAAATAAATAAAATCTTAAAAAAAAAAAGATTCTTAGTAATCCTGTGGTCTTTCTGAGAGGAGCTATGAGGCAACAACTTAATATTTCTGAGGTTTAACAAAGGGCTGATCTTGGCTATGTTCACTCCTGTGTCTCCAGTCCCTTAGGAGAGTTGGCTGTCTAGCTGAGGTGACTGGGTCACGTGGCTTTTATCCTTCAGCAAAATAGTCCAGGTTTGTTCTCATGGTAGCAGAGTTCTAAGAGCAGCAGATAACAAACTCCAAAGTGAAAGTAGTTTTTAAGCTGGTGCTTGCATCACATTGGCCAAAGCAAATCATATAACCCACACAGATTCAAGAGGGAAGGTAATAGACTCTACCTTTTGGTTGGAGGAAAAACATTTGAGGTCATTTAGCAATTTACTGCGCCTTTTATCTTGCCTACGAACAAGGCCTTCTAAAGTCTCAGTTGAACTACCTGTGTTGAATAGTCATAGAGCTAAGTAAATCCTGTCAAGTCTTAGGAGAGTTGCATATAGTTATGAATCTTATGTTAAGCCTAGCCTCACATTCCTTTTCACATGTCATTAATGTTGCAAATACTTGATCTTATTTTCTTGTTTGTTCAGGAGCTGGTAGGAAGACCTTGAATCAACTTCTGAAGAAAAATTCATTGTTTATTGGTTGTTAATCATGGGAATTAAATGCTAGTTTCACCAGTAAAATATTAATAGAATCATGAACATTCAGAGACTCCTAGAGCAGATACATTGTCCAGTTTAATGGACAATAGAGAATGTTCTTTTGACTTTCTTTATTAAGAAGAAAATCAGCTGGTTCTTTTGGCTTCAGGCATTTCAGTATAATACCATAGAGTTCCAGAATGCCATCTTCTCCTGTATTCTGTGGGTGGAGGGTGTGAATGGAATCTCTATCAGGAAATAAGTTCAGTTCCAAGTATCCTTCCAATTCTGGAGTGACCAAGGCCTCTCTGGTTATTTGTGAGGCTGACCTTCACTTTAGGGGATTTTAAGACCTAGGTAGATTGATTCCAAGTCTGATACCTTCTCTGACTGTGGGTAACAGTCTAAATGTGGTCACAGGGTCACTATACTTGCTGGAATCATTGTATTTTGGATTATATAGTATGTGAGAGAAATTTCTTGATGCAAATAGCTTGTGAGCCTTTTTAAAAATTTTCTTCTAAAAAACTTTATTTCTGCATTGCTTGGGAGAGGGCTCCAGGGTGGTTAGGATGCTGCCTAGTCCTAAACTAACAAATCAGGAAATGATAGATATTGGCGAGGATGTGGAGAAAGGGGAACCCTCCTACACTGTTGGTGGGTATGCAATTTGGTGCAGCCACTCTGGAAAACAGTATGGAGGTTCCTCAGAAAGTTGAAAATAGAGCCACCCTATGACCCAGCAATCACACAGCTGGGTATTTACCCTAAAGATATAAATGTAGTGATCCAAAGGGGCATGCGCACCCAAATGTTTATAGCAGCAATGTCCACAATAGCCAAATTATGGAAAGAGCGCAGATGTCCATTGACAGGTGAATGGATAAAGATATGCTATATATCTACAGTGGAATATTATGCAGCCATCACAAACCCGATGAAATCTCACCATTTGCAACAACATGGATGGACTTAGAGGGTGTTATGCTAAGCAAAGTAAGTCAATCAGAGAAAGACAATTATTGTATGATTTTCCTGATAGGAGGAATTTGAGAAGTAAGACAGAGGACCACAAGGGAAAGGAGGGAAAGATGAAACAAGAAGAAGCCAGAGAGGGCGACAAACAGTAAGAGACTCTTATTTCAGGAAACAAACTGAGGGTTTCTGGAGGGGAGCGTGGGTGGTTGATGGATATTGGGAAGGCCGTGTGCTATGGTGAGTGCCGTGCATTGTGTAAACCTGATGAATCAGACCTGTACCCCTGAAACAAATAATACATTCATTATATGTTAAAAAAATAAAAGGAAGTGCTGCCTAGTGGCTGCATGCAGGGAGGGGCTCAGCCCCGAGCCCTGGCACAGAGGGATGCCCACGGAGTCCTTCAGAGGCGGCTGGGCTCCGGAGGCTTTCCAAGAGGAAGCGATAGCCGCTCAGCCCGGGCCTGGGGGTGGCCTGCGGAGGGAGGGCAGGTGGTCGCCACCTTGTTGATGGGTTTCCCCTCCTCTCCCAGGAAGTGGTTCTCTGGGAAGTGGCCGAGATCTGCATCTGCGCAGACAGAAGCCCTGTCGCGGAACAGGACGGCCGGCCGGCCTCGGGGGCTTCGCCAGGACCCTGGCAGGTTCCGTGGAGCTCAGGGCTTTACCCCCCGTCCACTTGGGGCCGCTTCTCCACTCGCTGGGAGAAGCCGTGGCCCCTTCTGCGCTGGTTTGGCATCTTCTAGAGAAGGGGGTGCCCTCGACCGTGTCTGCTAATTCGCAGAAGCGGCCTGCGCCCTCTGGAGCCTCACGGTCTCCGTGCACCTGGCCTCCTGGAGAGAGGTAAATTCGGTGGCGGGGTGGGGGGGGGGGCGTCCGAAGGTGCCGCTAGGTGGTGGCCCTCTCCAGTGGAGTAACTCGGACAACGTGGACAGCCCATGGTGGATTGGCGGTGAGGAGCTAATGGTCGGCCCTGGGGCAGAGGATGGCAGAGAAGGTGGGCCTGGAGGTTGGGACTGGAAATGAGGTCGGAGGGTGGTCAAAGGCTGCAAGAAGGGGTGACGCTGAATCTCTCTTGTCCACTGTTGAAGTGAGGGGACAGATCTGTGATGCTGGGGGAGGCGGGCACGAGACCTGAAATCACTCTTGGGAAACTTGTTCAAGAGAGATCTTACTGAAAGAGCTCAGGAAGGATGTATCTATTACATACACAAATCGTCTGAGCCACCTGGGTGCCCCTAAATTTTTTTTCTTTCTCCAAATGCAGTTTTGAGAGTCAAAAAGAGAGGACCTGAGAGGAGCTGGACACAGAATTTATGCTGTTGTACAATTAGCAGGAAACTTGAGGAGTCACGAGATGGCCTCATCTGTATCTCTGAGGAGACCAGTGGAGGACACCTGGGCTGGGAGGGGTGGGGTCTTACTTGTAGGAGATCAGAGTTGGAGGATAAGAGTCTTCATTTGGGGGCTCCGCTTTAGGAACCTGATGAATTTCACTCATGCATGAGTTGAGGAAGCCAATAGGAACCAAGCTGATTCTTGTAGATCATTTATCCCTGTTCCTACGCGCCAGGTGTGAGTTATATGCTAGAAGGGCAGCCCTGCCAGTTTGGAGACTTTGATAAGCTTTGTTGAAATTGTCCAGTCTGTACATTTCAAAGGTACAGTGCACCTCTTTCCTTATTTTTCCCTCTTCTCTCCAATGACATGAGGGAGAGGAATTTTAAGAGCCAGAAAAATGATTTGGTTTTTGGTCATACAGTGAATGATTTTCTCATCTGTATCCATTAATCTATTCTTTTTCTCATTAAAAAGTTGATATCACATATAAAATTTACATATATAAATGGGTTTGCCTCTGGCAGCTTACCGTCTAAAATAATAGGCCTCTAACTTTCTTGCATTTTCCATAGCAGCTGAAGGATAGAAGGAAAGGAATTAACTGTGGAACATACCTACACTCTGTCACTGGCCTGAGGTGAGGCAGGTGGGCTGGGAACTGCAAAACTCATCAGTTGAGCCTACACAGGTTTTTAATATATGGTGGGTTGCATAAATGGAACTTTGTAACTTTGAGTGGAAAAGCTTGGAGAATTTGGCAAAGCAGGGTTATATTCATGCTACTCAGTTAAAAAAAGAAAAATAAGCTGGGCAAGAATGGGAAGAGATCAGATAGGTTACATAGAAACTTCTGGAATATTCTGAGAACATAATAGATTAAGTAGGATTTTATGAACTGGCCTGAGAAGATGATGATTGTTTCTATGAGAAAATGCATTCCACTTTTCAACTCAGGATATCTGGAACACATCTCCCTTTGTCACAACTCCAGAAAGATTCCCAGGAATTTTACTTTCTCTCTATTCTGATCTCAGAGATGGGAACTGTACTCTTGTTAAGCTGAAACTCCACGGATAGAAGCAGGAACAAGTGGGTGGGACTGTTGATTTTTATCTCCATGGAGAAAGGGAATTTTATAGCAACAAGAGTAGGGTCTCTGATGCCAGCGTCCTATCCATGCATATCTTTATGAAACATAAAACAGCTTGGAGAAATGTGGGAACAGAGCCCAGAACCCAGGACTTGGTGGGAAAGCAGGCCAGAGCTCCATTTCTGCATGTGAACCCTTGACTTCTTCACGTGCTGCTTAGGGCGCAAATGGTTGATAATGTCATTAAAGCCTAGACTATCTTTAAAGCCTGCCTGTCATGCAATGTGATACTGATGGGTATCTCCTTTCCTTTTCATTCTGGGGACAAGTGGGATGGACTTGATGCTGGGGCATACTCTGTGAACTCATAACACGAATTGGATGGAGCTAAAGCTTGGCCAGCACCTGAACTGGTCTGTCTGCAGAGTTAGGGAATTGGTTTTCCCTGATTAAATTAATTGGTTAAAACACGAGACAAAGATAGCATTTGATCTGTCTTCAACAGATTTGATTTTTTTAACAAATCTTAAAAATATACTGAAAGTAGCTAAAAATTTTCTGTCTTTGCCTAGATATAATAATTTGTTCTGGAAATACATACTGACATCGAAGCATAAAGAAATGGAAATATTAAATGTCACAGAAAACCAGATAAATAACTTCTTTCTCTCCTTTTCCTCTACCCCTTTCTCTTCCCCATTTTCTCCTTTTTAAAAGTTAATTTAATACATAAAGGACATCTTCATATGTCTATAAAAATAAAGATGATGTTCAGACAGTTTTCCCAGCTGGAATGCTCTGTTTAAAACACTCTGTTTTCATGGCCTCCACTGTTTATTTTACATTCAGAGATGTGGGCACATGGGAACTGTTTGCAGAATATAGCTCTGCTTGCTTCTGCAATTGATATAATACAGAAGCAGAGGGTAGAGGTTCAACCAGCTGTCTTTCTAAAGCCAGATGTACAACCTTTTCTTTTATTACTATTGGCAAGTACTTTTAGAAGGGGAACAAAACAAAAAAAGAACAACAACAACAAAAAGAAGTCCTGGAACATAATGAAGAGATAAATCCATTCTGACTCTGAAAGTGTAACACCCAAGATTTACAGAAGTAAAGTTCTCAGTGATCGTTTGAGGTCTAATTCTCATGGAAACGCTCTGGACGGTTCCCCTGCTTGCATTGAACAATAACAGTGATTAGGTAAACATGATGCCTTGAATATCAGCACATCTGTCAGTGATCGATTACAAGGGCCTTCAAACTTATCTCTGTATGTTGTTCCAACTTCTCACTCTCCCAATCAGTCCATTCTGGATTCTGCCACCAGGGTCATCTTTAAACCTGGGGCTCTGACCATGGCTCCACCCTGTCTTCAAGTTTTACAGTGGTGGTTTTCTCTTGCTTCTAAGAGGTAAAAACTTGTGGTCTGTTGGCTGAAACTGGCTTTCAAGTATATATACATACAATATGCATATATATAGTATTTCTTGACCACAAACTATGAGCCTGAAAAAAAAAACCAAAAACATGTACTAGTTGCCAACAGTTAAAAATGGGAGAATTTGACAGAAAATTTGGATATTCTGCTTTTATTAAAACACTGGAAGCTCTGGCAACACTGACCTCATTTTTTGAGTAAAAATAATTAAACTGAGCCATTGGGAAGGGCACAGTTTCCTTAGTTTCCCACAGGATTATACACTTCCTGTCTTTTTTTCTCATTTACATGATTTCATTTTGCTCATTTACACGATCTGTTTGGCATTTATAGACATTTAAATTTTCAGCTCCTGGACTCTGGGCTCAAGGCCAGCTCCTTAGCCTCACATATAAGGACCATCTGACTCTTATTAACTTTTTAAGGCTCATTTCTCACATTTTCTCCTCTTGAACTTTATACTGCAAAAATACAGGTTCCCCTAAGACACTGTGTGATTTTTACCATTTCCAGTCCTTTCCATTTATCTGAAGAGCCTTCCCCACTTACAAAACTATTTTTACCTTCAGGAAAGTGTTTTCTTGATTTCCTTAGAGTTAACCATTCTTCTTAGAGTTTTTCCCTGAGCTTTGAATGTACTTCCATGATTGATTATACTATATATTTTACTAATTAGTGTAAAATAAGGAGAAAATTTCCTTTATAAGCAGCAGGTAACAGATTCCTTGTGGGGAGATCCAAACTTTTGAAGAGGGGTAGCTTTGGTCTTTTTTCAGGAGCAGCAGCTGAGCCCCTGGGACTGAAACCTAGACGAGTCTCTGTACTTTTTCCTTTTTGGGGGAAGAGAAGCAGGTAAAACTGAGAAGACAGAGGAAGGAGGACAGACATTTCAATTGGAGGACTTTCAAGTAAAATCCACCAGAAGAACTAAATACAGAATTTGTTGAAAAGAATGAAAAGAGTTTGGCCTTCTAGAATGGACTGGGAATGGAAAGTAGGTAGGGTGAGGCAGTTGCTTTTTACCACAAGCCTGTAGTGCTTGAACTTTAAAAATCAAATTCATGCAATAGTTTGATACATCTTTAAAAAAATGATATTTAGGAAAACTTCAGTGTAACAATTGATTTTTTGGTGATATGATCCTTTTCCATGACCCTAAAAAATGTCCATAAAGGTTTCAAATAATCACCAAATGTGGAGTGATTTTTAAAACATTTTTTAAAATTTAATTTTTTTTTTTTTTAATGGAAACCAGTGAAGACGCTGTGTTCTAAGTGCTGGCTGGTGTGAGCAGAAGTGGCACCTTGTAAAGGTCAGAGAACTGTTCATATTTTAACTACATATGTATTTTTTTAAATACAATTTTTTTTAAAAGATTTTATTAATTTATTTGACAGAGAGAAAGATCACAAGTAGGCGGAGAGTCAGGCAGAGAGAGAGGAGGAAGCAGGCTCCCGCTGAGCAAAGAGCCCGATGCGGGGCTTGATCCCAGGACACTGAGATCATGACCTGAGCCGAAGGCAGCGGCTTAATCCACTGAGCCACCCAGGCGCCCCTTAAATACAATTTTTTAAAAAGATTTAAAAATTTTGTTTGTTTATTTATTTTTTAAAAAGATTTTATTTATTTATTTGTCAGAGAGAGAGAGGAGCGAGAGTGAGCACAAGCAGACAGAGTGGTAGGCAGAGGCAGAGGGAGAAGCAGGCTCCCTGCTGAGCAGGGAGCCCGATGTGGGACTTGATCCCAGGACGCTGGGATCATGACCTGAGCTGAAGGCAGCCACTTAACTAGCTGAGCCACCCAGGTGTCCCAAGATTTTTTTATTTTTTGAAGTGATTTCTACACCCAACATGGGGCTCAAATTCACAACTTCTGAGATCAGGAATTGCATGCTCTACCAGCTGAGCCATCAGGGGGCCCCTCTGCAACGTTAAAAGAATTTATCAAACTAATAACATGCATTTGATTAAAAAGTATTAGAGAAGATGTAAAGTAAAAGTCATGGTCCCCATCCGACTGTTGATCAGCCCCAGTTCCATCCTCCAGGGTTGATCTCTTTCACTTCTTTTAAACTGGTTCTCTGTTTAGCTCTTTTGGTGATTATCTTAATATCTCCAAATAATACACTATGGTCACTGTAGCAGATCACATTTTTTAAAGAGAGTGTCTCCTATTCACATACTTTGTTTTAAAAAAATTTATTTTATTATGAAAAGAGCACTTAACCTGAAGTTTCCCCTTTTCCATTTTCAAGTGCACAGTATACTATTGTTGACCTTTGGGTACACATCTCTGGAGCTTGCTTATTCATCTTGCTTGACTGAAACTATATGCCCTTTGATTAACAACTCCTCATGTCCTCCTCCTCTCACGCCCTGGCAAAGACACCATTCCAAAGTCTTTGATTCTACAGATTTGACTATCTTTGGTACTTCCTATAGGTGGAATTATGTAGTAGTTGTCTTTCTGTGCCTGGCACATTTGCCTTAGCATTTCCTCAAGTCGTGTAACTTTCTGTAAACTTGTTGTTCTCCTATCAAGAGGTAGAGTTTCTGTCTCCTCTCCTTGAAGTTTGAAGGGCTTTTTTCCTCCAAATCAGAATGTTTTTACTTCTTTACGTTTATAACTGAAATTTCCATCTGGGTATAGGCAAAACTGTTGTGCACACTGGTGTTCTTAAAATTTAATTATGCGAATAAGTCCTTTTCAAGTACTAATAGGTTGTGTTACCATTCTTACAGCTTTATAGCTGAGAAAATGAGTAATATCGGGCTTGTAACCAGAGCACCGTTCTCTGCAAGTTCAGACTTGGCTCTGCCTCCCACCCACCCAGCGCTGGGGAGATGCAGCACGCTCTTCCTGCCCCCTTCCAGATGGCAGTTAGATAACTGCCACTCAAGTCAGTGAGTCAATGAGTGTCAATGAGAGTCACTCAAGCTTTGGAACAGGGGTATCCTGGCTCTGAGCAGTGCAGTTATCTCGGAAATTCAAATATGACACAGAAGAGTTCTCACGAACTGGGAGGTACTAACGTGTCTTCTGCCAATCAAAGTGATTGAACCTCTGGTCTAAGCCTGACTGGACTCTCCTTGCCTCTCAGAATGGGCCTGCAGAGCCTGACCACACTCATTGGCAGTCCTGTCCCTGGAGCTAGTTAGTAAGAATGGGCTCCTTCCAGTGGGGGGCTGCCAACAACGTAGGTAAAAGAAGAGAGAACACAGAGTCCCATAATCTTTAGGTGCTTAACAAATACTTGCTTGTTGATCTACATGTAAAAAAGTACACAGTAAACTCAGTAAATCACCCCAGAGCAACTACATCTTTGTAGCCACAATTCAGACCAAGAGAACATTATCAGTAACCCAGAGGCCTCCCCAGAGCTTCCTGTAGTCAATACCCGCTCTTCTCCCCAAAGGTAAACACTATCCTAATTTCTAACACCATGGTTTATTCTGTTTTATAGTCATGGCACCTTACACCCAGGAAACAATAAAATACAGTCATCTAGAGCTCCCTGGTTTTGAACTCGACAGAAATGCAATTGTACAGTGTGTATGTTTGTGAGATTGACCCAGGTGGATGCATATAGTTGCATCTGACTTATTTTTTACTTCTTTTTTTCTAAAACATTAAAAAAAAGATTTTATTTACTTATTTGACAGAGATCACAAGTAAGCAGAGTGGCAGTCAGAGAGAGAGAGAGAGAGGAGGAAGCAGGCTCCCTGCCAAGCAGAGAGCCTGACACGGAACTTGATCCCAGGACCCTGAGATCATGACCCAAGCCGAAGGCAGAGGCTTAACCCACTGAGCCACCCAGGTGCCCCTCATTTTTTACTTCTGTATTTGATCGGCTTCATCTCTCAGGATACATACATGCACCTTTTCTACTGTTAATGAATAGCTGGATGGTTTCCAGCTTTGGACTATTACAAATAATGCAGCAGTGAGCATTCTTCAGCATGTCTTTGGGGCCGTATGCATGCATTTCTGTTGGGTATATATCTGGGAGCGAATTGCTAGGTCTTAGGGTATAGATAAGACTTTTTCTCTTTTCCAGTTTTACTGTGCAAAACATAGCATTGGATACATTTAAGGTGTACAGGGTGGTGATTTGATACACGTAGATATTGCAAAATGATCACCACAGTAGGATTAGCTACCACCTCCCTCATATCACATAATTACCTTTTTTTTTTTTTTTTTGTAGAAAGAACACTTAAAATCTGTTCTCTTGGCAACTTTCTAGTATATAGACAGTATTAACCCATTAGTCACTATGTTGTATATTAGATCCACAGAACATACTCATCTTAAAACTGAAGCTTGGTGGCCTTTGACCAGCATCTCCCCATTTCTCCACTCCTGGTTCCCTGGCAACTGTTCTTCTACTTTTGGTTTCTATGAGTTAAAAATTTTTTTAGATTCCACATATAACTGAGAACATACTGTATTCTGTTTTTCTCTGTCTTACTTCACTTAGCATAATGCCCTCACAGCCCATCCATGCTGTTGCAAATGGCAAGGTTTCATTTTCATGGCTGAATAAATTCCAGTGTGTGTGTGTGTGTGTGTGTGTGTGTGTCATCTGTTAACAGCCACTTAAGTTGTTTCCATATCTTGAATATTGTGAATAATGCAGCAATAAACATGGGAGTGCGGCTATCTCTTCAAGATTCTGATTTCATTTCTTTTGGATCTATACCCAGAAGTGGGATTGCTACTATATAGTAGTTCTGTTTCCAGTTTTTTTTTTTAAGATTTTATTTATTTATTTGACAGACAGAAATCAGAAGTAGGTGGAGAGGCAGGCAGAGAGAGAGAAGGAAGCAGGCTCCCTGCTGAGCAGAGAGCCGATGTGGGGCTCAATCCCAGGACCCTGAGATCATGACCTGAGCCAAAGGCAGAGGCTTTAACCCACTGAGCCACCCATGTGGCCCTGTTTCCAGTTTTTTGAGGAACTTCCATACTGTTGTCCATGGCGGCTGTACCAATTTCTGTTCCCACCAGCAGTGGAAGAGGCGGGTCCCTCTTCTCCACATCCTTGAGTACTTGTTATCTCTTGTCTTTATCATAGTCATACTAACAGGTGTGAGTTGACTTCTCCCTGATGACTGGTGATGATGAGCAGTTTTTCATATACCTGCTGGTTATCTGTATGTCTTCTTTGGGGAGGGCCATTTTGACGGCCTTGGCCAGCAGAATATTGTGGAAGTGATACAATGTGATTTATAAGGGTATGTCATAAAATGTCATGAAGTTCTGCTTTGTTCGTTCACATGTGATGGAAGCAGAAGGAAACAGTCAGAAGACACTGCCTACATGCTTTGAAGATGGGGGAAGGGCAAGGAGCCAAGGAATGGTAGGAATGCAGCTTCAGAAGCTGGATAAGGCAAAGAAAGGATTCTCTGCCAAAGCCTCCCAATGGAGCACTGCTCTGCTGAATATGAATTGTGGCTTAGTTAATACTGATTTTGGACTTCTGGCCTCCAGAACCAAGAGAGAATAAAATTCTCTTGTTTTATGTTACCAAGTTTGTGGTTGTGCACAACAGCAGCCTTAAGAGACAGAAACAAATGGCCCAAAGTAGGATGCTCCCCATCACTAGACATGAGAGAAGTGAAACTTAATTCCAGAATGAAATATCACTACATACTTATTGGAATAGCTAATATTGAAAAAAATAACCGACTAGTATGTATGGTATATTAATTTTAATGAGAAATGTAATATACAAATATATTTTCTTGTATTTAGGTGAAGACCCTAGAAGGATATCCAAGAAATTAATCAGAGAGGTTATCTTCGGAGTGGCAGTAGGTAAGACTGAGGTGGGTGGGGAAAAGTGGGAATATTTAAACTGTATTCTTTTTATGTATTATTTGATTCTTGATTCTGAACATGTGACTATTTTCTATTTTTTAAAAATGAAGACTTATGCAATAAAAAATTTGATTTCAGTGGATGTGAGTGAGGCCTCTTTACCGACAGGCTTCATCTTAGGAACCGTGTTGTTAAACTGGGATCACTAAGTTCTGGAAGAACTTGTGGGGCAACAGCATTACCACTGGTTATTCTGGTTCATCCCAGGTGATTAGTCTTATTTCATTGGAGATAAATCATTTTTATATTCCTAGAGGTGGGGGCTGGGGTTTGACTGGCTGCTGAGCATGGAGAGGAAGCCCATCTTTAGGCACATTTAATTCAGCCTGGTCCCTGAGTTTTGCCCTCCCTGTCGAGGGGTGTATCTGGTTTCTATCCCTTCTGGGGCTCTGCTGGGTGGACTATCTGGATCCGTATTCACAGCCCTTTCTATGTGTATTTCAGGCTGTGGTTTTCTCAGCTCTCCTTCATCACTTAAAAGTCTTTTTACCTCCTAACTTTGGGATGAAGAAGAAAGAAAGATGGGCTGTCCCCCATCTTGAAAAGAAATCGCTACATTTATTGGTTGATTTCATTTCTGAACTGGTGTGTGAGCTCCTGGAAGGGAGGAACGTTTATGATTTTAATATACCCCAAGTAGGTTAGTCACTGTTCAGTCAGAGAATAGAGATCATACTAAAGATTTCAACAGAGAGAATTCAGTATAGGGAATTGTTTCCAAAGGTGGTGGAGGATAGAAGAAACAAAATGGGGCACTGAACTAACATGGAGATAATTACCAAAGAAGCTGCTACCAATCCTGGTCTTGGGGAAAAGACAAGGACGAGGTTGGGATTGTTGAAAGCTAGAACTTTCAGAGTAGGGGACCTGCAATGCTGGGGCTCAGGCCTCTGAGGAGTGGTTATGACCAGGTTGCAGCTAGTAACTCTAATGGCTTGAGAGAGGTTGGTTATGGGTGCCAGCAGTACTTCTGGTGGGAACTGGGTGTTGCTGCTGGGACTAAGTGCCGTGACAGGAACACTGACAAAAGGGAAGGAGAAAGTTGTTTGCTTGATCTGCCTTTCAGTTTCTCTCCAGTGCAAGACTTAATAGGAAGCCAGCTGGCAAAGGAGTCTGGGAAATGTATTTTGCAGAATCTTTGTTCCAGCATCACAAAACACAGTACAGAGTTCGATTTAGAGTTGGAGGATAATAGCTAAAAAAATGGGTCAAAGGTACATATAATTTAAAAAAATGTTTTGTATAAATAAAATATTAAAAAAATATCTTTATAGCCCAGATTATTTCTTGAGAGTTCCAGACTTGTACTTCTGTTTATCATCCATCCCCTTTTGGGTGTCTCTTTGGATATCAAAGCAAACACAGAAAATTAACTGCTAAGCATAAATTCCTTTCCCCCATACTCACTGTATCTAAAAAGTACTACATGTCCATTTCGAATCGAATGGAAATAGAAGCAAAACACTGTTTTTCAGATGAAGAATATTTACCAAAACTGAATGAATCATGTTTTCATCAAAACTTGCCCTTCTGAGGCACCTTGGTGGCTTAGTGGGTTGAGCATTTGCTTTCAGCTCAGGTCATGATCTCAGGGTCCTGGGATCAAGTCCCACACTGGGCTCATTGCTCAGTGGGGAACCTGCTTCTTGCTCTCTCTCAGCTGCTCTCCCACAAATAAATAAAATTTTTAAAAAACAAACAAACCTGAAACTTGCCCTTCTTCCTGTAATCTTTCCTCATAAAGGACAACATTGCCCAGCTACTGAAGCCCAACTCTCACAAGTTATTCTCTGTGTCTTCCCACAATCTCCACATCCCAGGAAGAGTCTGGTCAGCTCTGCCTTGAAGGGTCTCTCGACTCCATGTTCTCTATGTTGCTTCAGTCCCTGCCCTGACTAGTCCTGATGATATTTTCTGTGGACTAGTGCAATTACTCCTAATTTGGTCTCCAACTACTATCTTATCTTTCTTTACCCATTCATCTGTTGAGGACCACAGTGATTTAAAAAAACCAAACACAAATCTCAAGTAAGTATTAGGGATGGAATGGATAGCATGATGAGTCTAGTTATCACTGCTGTGTGATATGTATATATAGAGAGAGTGAGTATGTGAGTGAGTGTGATATGTATATATAGAGGGAGTGAGTCCTAGGAGTTCTTATTGCGAGAAGTTTTTTTTTCCCCTCTCCTTTCTTTTTATCATATCTGTATATATGTATATCTATACATATATATATATATATATATATATATATATATATATATATATCTGTCAAACTTCTTTGCTATACAGCTGAAACTCATACAGTGATATGCGTCAACTATATCTCAAACTGGAAAAAAAATGAATCTCACCAGATCAATGTCCAGGTTATATAATTTAGTGGAAAAGTTGTTAGTAATGTATAATACTTAAAGACCATTCTAAACTGGGAAGGGGAGAGCAGTGCTCACCAAATGTCACTGACAGAGGGTAGACAGAAGAGAGAGCTGTGCGTGCTCATGACCCTGTTTGAAATTACTGTATTTCTGTTTTGTGCAAGGGTTACAGGGTGGTATGGAGAAACAGAAGAAAAAGATTGATTTTGAGGTTTAGAAATTGAAAAGGTAAGATAAAAGGAACATGAGGTTAAGATTAGAAAGAGAAGAGAGAAAAATAAAATTAGAGTCATAACTTTTGTTTCTGTTGAGTTGGGAAGTAACAGAATTTTTGCATTAATGTGAAGGAAATTATTTTATAGATCCCAGAAGTGTCTCTAACAGTTCCCTAAAAAGATGTAAGGAAAGGAACCCCAATTGATATTGTAAGGGAGAGGAAAAAACCAGGGGATGATGTGGTTCTTTTTTGAAGTTCAGGGGAAGACCAAAGAAAGTTATAAAAAATTTTTCAGAGTTTTTTTTGGTTGGTCTACTATCAAGAGAGCCCCATCATTTTCCTGAGTCTGGAAAGGCCTTTTCTGACATCTGCTAAATGATCCTGGAACAAGAGCAGTGCAGGCCTGGTGTGGTACAATGTGTGGTTTGTGGACAAGGTTTGCTTTCTAAATGATTAAGTCTGGTATTGTCTCTGTTTGAAAATAGGAGAATTAAAGATATCATAAGAAAAACAATGGAAAATTGACAGCTGATGAAAGACCGTGTACTCACATCTGTGTTCGAGCTCTGGATCAACTTGTTAAAAGACAACAGAGGCAAAGCAGGGAAATCTACCTTTTCAAGTGAGAGGAAGGGAAGACTTAGGGGAAGGAGGCTGTAAGTCTCCTCAGAGTTGTCTTCCACAGTGCTATAAGCATTTGAAGATCATGGTGATAGGAAGGATAAGAAAGTAGCTAATATAAAATTGCTATTTTATTGGGGTATGGGTAAAAATATTGCTGCCATCAGAAGCTTCCTCAGTAATGCTGTGAGTTTAAATAGGTTATAAAAGGTTAAAAACAAAGCCAAGAAAAGCATTTTTACAGTATAAATATGTAGTAGAGTTAATAAAAAAGGCCTGTGTGATTTTAGGAAAAATCTAAAGGAATCTCTGAACACTTCATTTTTTGGCTTATACCAAATTGCGTTGTACGTTTACCTATGTATGGTTAGGGGAGGGGGGACATGCTTCACACAGAATCACCTGACTTGGTCACCTCAGAGGAAAAGGTTTTTGTAATTCGTCCACCCAGAGGGGGTGCTTTTCCCTAATTTATTCAAAGTCCTGTGCAGAGTTAGCATAAAGGAAGACCAGGAGTCATCCTTGGATAGCTGTGATAGAACATGGATCTAGAAACACATAGAGCCAAGTTTAAGTACTTCCCGCATTATTAACAGTGAGTGTGACCTGCCTTCTCTGCCCTGATTTCCTCATCCACAGAAGCCCCAAGACTACCTCACAGTATTTCTGGGAATACTAAAGATGATAACATGTGAAAGTGTTTTGTAAACTGTAAAAGAGAATTCAGTCTTCATTTGGAGAACGCATATTGAGCACTGTGGTATCCAAGGTACTTGGTTAAGTTTTGCAGATACAGAGCTGAAAGACCTTGCCCTTGGGGAGCTAACAACCTATGGGCATAGCAGATGGACCCATACTTATAATGCATTGTGATCTGGAAGGTAAAAATTGCTATGGACTTAGAGGACTGAGGGACCCTCCTAGTGTAAGATCGCTGTACCCTTTGTGCTCCTCATTACAAGTTTACACAATTAGATAACTTCAGCTCTGGACTACTATGTATACCTGAATAGGAAAATGGTTACACAGGTGGAGGACCAACTCCAGCACAAGTTACCTTGTGCAAATTAGAAAGAAAACTCCTCTTGACAGATAACATTGCAAAGTGTGCCTCTCCACTCTTCTGCCAAGACCAGTCAGAAAATAAGAGGGCAGGATTGGAGCAATCTGTCACAGTGGGCCCCACCCTGGGACTCTGGAGCACAGCCGGAATCATTAAACATGGTGGCCTGCTAGGGGTAGGTTTTTGTAAGTCTTGCTTTTGAAGACTACAGTTAAAAAACAAAACAGGATAGAGCACATGCAACCATATGTGCATGCAATTTAGGGGACGGATTTAATTTTGTGAACTTGGCTTCCATAGACAGACAGAAGTGTATCCTGTGAGGGATGGGAGCACTTTGTAGTAACTGGGGTGGCTACTTGCCAGCTTTCCCATGTGAGCTTGAACAGATTTTAAAGAGATGGGTCAGACCTTAGCCAGGAAGACAGAAACCTCTCTGAGTAGTTACAGAAGTTGAATGTAGGACATGGTTACATAGGTAATGGAATTACCAAGAAGTCAAATGGGGTGGTGAGCCAATCCTGATATTAGCAATAGTAGCAAGCTAATGTCACTTTTGGGCCAGGGTGACAGAGGAAAGCGTTAGTGTTATTGGAGCCTGGAGACCAGGCACGCTATGGAAAAATGCAGCCATGGTAGCCTGGCTAGTCTAAGCTGACACTGTGGAGGGAGAAACTGAGCTCTTGTTGGACATACTGCTGAAGATGGATAAGGAGGGGAAATACCCTATGTTCTCTTTTCCTCTAGGTCTCCAAACCCCCTCCTGTATCCTTTCTGGCTGATTGCAGATCTTCTAACTACAGGGGAATCTTGGAAAGGTAGCCTCGGGAGTGTAGCCTGTGGGCTCAGGCCCCTTGCTGTACAGAGCAGGCTAGGGAACAGGAGAGGAATGGCTTCTCAGAGCTCACAGGTTCCAGCTTGGTATAATGAAGACAAGAAAATATGGGACTGAACTGAATAACCAAGAACTATACAAAGTTCTTTTTTTAAAAAGTTTTTTAGAAAGGAGCATAGAGGAAGAGGGTATAGATTTTCAATTAAAGTATACCGATGAATACACAGTGACCAGTTAAACATCAAAATGTGGAGAATGGCAAGTAAAAGGAATATAAACATGGAAAACATGGAAATTTTAATTTTATATTATTTAGACCTGGGGCTATATTATTGAATAATACACACTTCTCAGAGGAGAACATTCTTCCCTTCATTTTGTAACAGGTGTCAGTTATATGAGGAACAGCTGGGGTGACAGACTCTGATGGTCCCATTCCATCACAGCCTAGGTCAACCTCTGAAGAGCTGTGACAATAGCACCTGACCGAGACTCTTCCTCTAGTTCAAGGGAAGGAGAGGTCCCTGGCATCCCTCAAAAACTGCCTGTCACCCCTGGTACGAGCCCTTCTGGCTTTTAGTTGTCCTGGATGTTCAGGTGAAATGAGGTTATTCTAGTTTGTGAATCTGGATACCTGATGTTGACATCAACAATTCTGCTCTTTGGAGATACTCTTTGGAGTATCCTCTTCAGCTCTCTCTTATGTAAGCAGCCTCTAGGCCATGCTGTCCAATCTAATTTTCTGTGAGGGTGGCCATGTTCTATGTCTGTGTTGTGCAATAGGTAGCCCCTAGCCTACCCGAGTACTTGAAATATGGCTAGTATAACTGTGGAACTGAATTGTGAATTGTTTAATTTTAATTATTCATAATTTAAATGTAATCTTCACATGAGGCTAGTGGCTACCATGTCGGCAGTATATGTTTATGGAATTGAGACTGAGCTTTTGGATAATCTCATTAGCTTATTCCACAAGAGGGAACAGTCTTTCCTTTGCTTTCCAGGCAGTCGGAAGAATTAAGCTACTTAACCCAGACCATCAAGATAGACTGAAATTTCTCTGCAGCCCAAGACGTTGTTTGTAGTTCTGTTGTTTGTGTGCCCAGTGCCCCATGCATCCAAAGAGATTCCAAATCTATCTTCCTGATAAGTCAGGGGAGACAAAAGCTTGTGGAAAAGTTTCTTGGCCAATGTGAATCTAGGAAGAGAGGGCCTAAGGCAGCAATTCAGTTGTTCATGGCCACAGAGCGCATGAGGGCACTCTGGAGGGCATCTGAGAGCTACCCTCCACTCCTCCCAAGGAGGCATCTATGACATCTCCCAGAGGATGCCACCAGAGAACATTGCCAAAACCAAAACTGTGACAAAAAGAACAAAATCAGGATGAGCTCTGCCCCAGAGAATACCAGTGGAAGACAGAGGGTGACTGGACTAGGAGCCTTCTTGCCATACAAAATTATGACTCCTCATGATGGTGCATGGACTAATACCCCCCCTTTAAAAAAAGATTTTATTTATTTATTTGATAGACAGAGATCACAAGTAGGCAGAGAGCCAGGCAGAGAAAGAGGGAGGAAGCAGGCTCCCTGCTGAGCAGAGAGCCCAATGCGGGGTTCGATCTCAGGTCAGATCATGACCTGAGCCAAAGGCAGAGGCTTTAAGCCACTGAGCCACCCAGGCACCCTTAAACTTTACCCCTTTAATGAAGAATTCAAGGACAAAAATCCTGAATTGACTGAGTCCAAATCTACTTTGAGAAAACACAAAGTGGCTGAAGTTACTCCCCAGAAAATAATAGAATTCTATCATATGTGTATCTCAGGTGTAGTCCACATGACATAAAAAGCGTTAAAACAACAAGGTGAACTCCCATCAGTGCACCATGGCCACAGTGTAGTCTGCAGTATAGGCTGGTGCCCAGGAAGGAGGTACTGCTCTGTGAGCCAGTGTGGAAGAATTTCCAGACTAGTGCACAGAGGAAGCAAGTCACAGAAGGACATATACAAACATTATGTATGATAATAGACTGGCAAAATGGGGTAGTACTTGTCTTAGGGATACATGTGTAAGTGGTAGGAACTGTGTAACACAAGTAGAAGAATACGAAAGTCAAGATAGGAATTACCGGGACGCCTGGGTGGCTCAGTTGGTTAAGCAGCTGCCTTTGGCTCAGGTCATGATCCCAGCGTCCTGGGATCGAGTCCCACATCAGGCTCCTTGCTCAGCAGGGAGCCTGCTTCTCCCTCTGCCTCTGCCTGCCATTCTGTCTGCCTGTGCTTGCTCTCCCCCCCCTCTCTGATAAATAAATAAAATCTTAAAAAAAAAAAAAGATGATAGGAATTACCTCTGGGATAAATAAAATCTTTAAAAAAAAATAAATAAAAGATGATAGGAATTACCTCCGGGAGTTGAGGAGGAGGATGGATTCAAGGGGGCACCTGTGGTAATGGAAATGTTCTTTTCCTCAAGCTGTGTGGGAGGCACAAAGTTGTTTACTTTTTTTATTATTGTTATTATTAAAATCTATAAGGCTAATGGAAAAGTTTATGTACAATAGGATGTTATTTCTATAGAGTTTAACATTAGACTGAAGGAGGAAAAAAATCATATAGAACCAGCTATTGTTTCTAGATTCATATCAAAGTTATAAACTGTATCCCAAGGGGCACTTTGCTGACTCAGTCTGTGGAGCATGTGACTCTTGATCTCAAGGTGGTGAGTTCGAGCCCTACACTGGGTGTGGAGCCTACTTCAAAAAAGGTACCCCAAATTCAGGGTAGCGGTTAACTCAGGGAAGAGAAGGAAAAGCATTAAGCAGGGCTCTTGGGTGCTTGAGTTTCAGCAGTCGTTTTCATTTTTTACTTCTGTAGCCGAGTGGTGTCTGTTACATTTTTATATGCCTAAGATGTTTCACTAAACCTATAAAAAGCAGAAGCCAGTGTGGCTTCATTAGCCTGCAGGGAATGCAGGCTCCAAAGAACAGACGGACTGGAGAAGAAAGCACATGAGGGGAGACTGAGGCCAGGTTCTCTCTAGGCTCTTTACAGCGATTGCTAGAGTTGGAAAGAAGTCGGTAGAAAACCTGTGTGCAGAGCAAAGTACATGATAGGGAAGCATTAGGCCTGTTGGGCGAGGATACTCTTAACAGCGGGCTGTGAGAAAGCGGCGGGTCCCAGGATTTCATTCAGTCATTCACTCAGCCCAACTTTATTGACTGTTTCCATTGGAAGGCTTCATTCTGCTCATCTCCTGTTTTGTGCACCTTCTTCAACAAGTGGAGAATGAACTGGAAGGGATGGGAAAATTCCCAAAATAATCAGTGTCAAGTAGGTAACGGGTTAAGAGACTACTTAGCATCTTGCATTTTTGTTTGTTTGCTTATTTTTGAGAGGTAACTTAGGACAGGAGTTAATGTGTTCTGGAACCAAATTACTTCCATTCAGATTCCAGCTCCGTCGATTGTTGGCTGTGTGTTCTAAGCCAACTGCTTGACCCCTCTCTGTCTTAATTCCTTGGTCTGCAAAACATGAATCGCAGTATCTACCTCATGGAGGTATGAGGATTAAATGAATTAATGTATGTAAAGACCTCAGAACACATGCCCTAAAAGGGTTTCCTAATAATTCTATCCTCATTAAGTTTTTTTTTCCCCCAAGTTTCTAGGGCTAAATTAATTACCATCTTAGAAAGTGTCAGAAACTGTCATACTAATTATTTACTCAGAAATGGGTCAAGTGTGGTGGGACTGGGACAGGGCAAGATAATCAGGTGTCCAGGTAGAGGGTTAGATTACAGATAAAAATTTAAGAGGCGTTAGTATGCAGATTTCAGCAGCTGATCTTAAACTAGGTCTTAAAATCTGCCAGATGATGCTGGATGTCCCTCATTATGAATAAAAACTGTCCCCACTGCTATTCAAGTGAGAAGTTTTATCCTTGCTTTACTGCTTGCATTTGCTTTCCTCTTAGAATGGCATTAGTCTGGGGTTCTATCTTTTGTTGGTGTAGTCCATTTTCATGATGACTTGAGTGGACTGTGCTAGACATCAAGAAGGGAGGAGATAATAGTTTGTCATCTAAGAGAACAATAATAGTTTTTAGTAGCACACATGAGAACAAATAACACACTTTGGAAAGGCATGTAAGCTCATTTTGAAAAAGAAAAATAAACACAAAATCCTGTGGGATTTAATTCTGACTCATAACAAAAAATTTTATGGGTCTTCAGCCATTTAGTTCTCTGCTTTATTTGCCAACAAAACCCAGAAAGCTTATACTTCTGTTACTTTATATTTATGTCTTCAGGTTGCCTCTTTTAGTAACTTGGGAGCTGAAAATACTATTTTTGAGGTGCTTCTACACAGCATTTCTTATATCTGGGATATTTTAATGTCATTGAAATGTATTTAAATTCTAGATGCATGTGTTACTATGTGGAGAGTCATTTAAAAGTTGATGTTTTGCTTGGGAGGCCTTGCCAGTTATGGTCTGTGTCAGAGGCCTGGACTTTGTTATTCATGCTCTTTAGGAATATGACCAGCTTTTTTCTAGGCCTTAACACTAAGGATTGAAAATTAAATTTCTAGAGAAAAATTATCCTTGGATAACTTTAGAGAATGGCTAAACTTTTCATCCTATGTATTTGATTATTATCAAGTGTCTAATTTGTGCCAGTCATATTGATTGTGAAGATGCTAGATCTCCCGACAGACTTTTTTTCAGAACACTTCATTAAGGTTCTAATTTGGCCGGTTTCCTGTGTCACAGTGTTCATTGTCATTGACTTTCTCTTTATGCCTATTGATCCCTTGGACTACATATGCTTTTCCCCATAGTTGTCATTCTGAAATGGTTTTCTTCTCATAAGGAATGTCAGGTCACTGTCTCTGGAGTGTTAAATAACTTTGGGGATGGTTCATCCTATTTTGCTTGGCTTATTTATCATGTGTCTTAATCTTGAAAGCAAGAAATCTCAATATCCATCTTAGTGTGTGGTCTCAAGTTTGGAAGGAATTGGTTGCCAGGACTTTTAGAAATATTAGGAGCTCCTTGGATCATTTAGCTACTTAACATAATGGAAAAATGACCCCAAACTCTCTCTGAAATTGCAGTTAATTTATACGACAAATGAAGGATCTACTGAGAGCGCATTTTACTACGTGGTGATAATTCAGCTTTTTAAAATTGTGTTAAAAGAGAAATCACTAACCACAGGAATAGCGGCAATGTTTCTGCCATAACAGACATTTCTAATGAAATTTTTGGGCATTGACCCTTCGGGCCAGTCTGCATGAGCAATAAAAAGGCAGAGGGAGAATGATGGAGAAAGTCTTTCTTTCTCGACTGTCAGTTTTTACCAGTCATATTTTTTCATTTTTCTGAGGTGCAAATTAGGAGCTGCAGATATTAAATAGCTATTAAAATAAAAATTCCACCTACATGTTATAGAATTAAGTGGTTCCAAGGATTGTATTGCGCTTAGTATTCCTTCAGTAGTTCTTTTTTTACAGTAACTTCCCACAGGGAAGACTTAGTGACAGCTTGTCTAGAAAGAAGCAGCAGACTCTGATTTTCTTCCCAGTAGATGATGATTTTGGAACAGGAAGATTTAGTTTCCTTTTGAATTGTGTACACAGTTCTCCAAGAATGCCAAAGTGAACATTTTTCATCTCTGTTTTCCTTCTGATTTCAGGGCACGCAATAATTTGCCTTCCATAGCTACATATGGTTAAAGGCTCTCTCCTTTCCCTTAGCATCTTTCTTAAATTCTTTGTTTGGGTTCATCTTAAGCCAAATTTGAATAGGGATTTACTGTTTTGCAACTGGTGGCTAGGGAAGCTGCAGGCTCTGTTGCTTTTGTGTTAAACAGTGTCTAAATTTGGGTATGCCTGGGTGGGTCAGTCAGTTAAGCATCTGACTTTGGCTCAGGTCATGACCCCAGAGTCCCACATTGCTCAGTGGGGATTCCACTTCTCTCTCTGCCCCTCATCCTGCTCGTACTCTTTCTCTCTCAAATAAATAAATAAAATCTTAAAGAAATAAAACGATAGCTTCTGGAGCCCTCCTAGTCTCATCTTTGTCCCCCAAACCACATTAACTCTATGCCGCATTGCCCCCATGCTGTAATGGGGTTTTCAGATACCCAGAAAGATGCAGTTGTAGCATAAATTGACAGTAGGTTTGGGAATCAGAAGACAGGTGGTGAAGGTGCAACTCTACTTCCAAGTGACGTTGGACCTTTTAGTCAAGTGATTCTGCTTATCTCCACGGGGAGTGTTCTCCCTAAAAAGAACCCCAAGCTGTTATAGTCCAGAGTTTCACAAGCATCTCTCTGACTTGTGGGTTAGAAAATCTGATATGTCTTTACTATTCTCTGGTGAAGAACTTGATAGAAATTACTGGCCATTGTTATTTGTCAAGAAAATCACGAGTTCAGTCCTCAGAAACACTTAATGCTGAGTGAATGGAATGATTATTTTCTAAATTTGAAATTCCTTTGACCCTGTAGATTGTTATTATGATAACTTCATTTTATAAATCAAGGAGCAAAAGGACTTAGAACTCCTTGATACCTTGTAAGTTCAAAACAGTAGCTTCTAGGACGCCTGGGTGGCTCAGTTGTTAAGCATCTGCCTTTGGCTCAGGTCATGATCCCAGGGTCCTGAGATTGAGGGCCACATTAGGTTTTCTGCTAGGCAGGAAGCCTGCTTCTTCCTTTCCCACTTCCCCTGCTTGTGTTCCCTCTCTCGCTGTGTCTTTCTCTGTCAAATAAGTAAGTAAATAAAATTTTTTTTAAGATTTTATTTATTTATTTGACAGATCACAAGTAGGCAGAGAGGCAGGCAGAGAGAGAGAGAGAGAGGAGGAAGCAGGCTCCCCGCCGAGCAGAGAGCCCGATACGGGGCTCGATCCCAGGACCCTGAGACCATGACCTGAGCCGAAAGCAGAGGCTTTAACCCACTGAGCCACCCAGGCGCCCCAAAATAAATAAATTTTTAAAAGAAGAATAGTAGCTTCTAAACGCTGTTTTTACGATTTTATTTATTTATTTGTGTGAGAGAGAGAGGGAGAAAGAGTGTGTGTGTGAGTGGTCAGGAGAAGGGTAGACAGAGAGTGAGGCAAAAGGATCTTAAGCAGACTCCTCTGAGCTGAAGGCGGAGTTTGATGCAGGTCTCAATTCCACGACCCTGAGGTCATGACCCAGGCTGAAGCCACCCAGGTGCCCCTCTAAACTTTCTTGATTAATACATACTCTACTAATAGTGCTATACGTAGAATTGAAATTCCAAAGGATGAGGCAAAAAATATAAATGACTTTTCTTATATTTTCTTCTTTTCTTTATCCCATGAATGAGTTGTTTGGTTTATTCCCTGGATTATGTGCAGTCATCACTGGAAATTGCTGCTCTAAAGAACAAAAAAATATATCAACAGCGGACTTATTGAACAAGAATGAAATCTTTTCACGTGTTCTGTAACTCATTTTCTCTGGTCCTAATCAAATGCTGATTTCCAAGAGCACGTGTTAAGAATTAGAGTTTTGGGTCATGCTTCGTTCTAAAAAGAGAGTTGGTACAGTGAAGTAACAGTGGAAAGATTAAAGATACAATAGTAAACAATTATGAGGTACTTTAATAATGTGCAGCTTATAGACAGAATCCCTGTGCATGAGACTGTAGGCCAACAACAATTGTGAGGTTCTAAAACTTTCTCACAGGAACTGTTTTAACGACTTCCATATATATATGAAAGAAAATATCCAGGAGGACATGGAGAAAATTAAAAAATTGTGGAGAATGAAAGCAAGGCTAGGGATAATCTCTAACCATATGCATAGGATATTTATAGCCTCATTGTCTTATTCATTCTTATCACAGCTCTGTGAAATAAGCATTATTAGCCCAGTTTTTTTTTTTTTTTTAAAGATTTTATTTATCAGAGAGAGAGAGAGAGAGAGAGAGAGAGAGCACACACATAAGCAGGCAGAGTGGCAGGGAGAGGTGGAGAGAGAAGCAGGCTCCCTGCAGAGCAAGGAGCCCAATGCGGGACTCGATCCCAGAATCCTGGGATCATGACCCGAGCCGAAGGCAGTGGCTTAACCAACTGAGCCACCCAGGCCTCCCTAGCCCAGTTTTTTGGTAAGAAAACCAAAGTTCAGACCAAGTGACCTGCCCAAGATCACCTATTTGGACTCGGAGGCACCCCTGCTGGTGTCCTCACTATCTGCCATATAGCTGGGTAAGTGCTTGTCATTCCTGAAAATTGACGAGGAGAAATGCTCCTTAAGTGGGTATCCACCTGCATATAGAGGTAAACTGCTATTTGTGAATAGCAAAGGAATTGCGATTCAGGGCACAACCTGTGGCATGCTAAAGGCAAGTTCTGAGGGTTTGGGGCAGGCCGTGTGTATGGCCAGGAGTGCAGAGAAGGGGGGACTTTAGCCAGAGTCCAAATAACAAGTCCATTGGTTTGAGGACAGGGAGGGGTTCTTGGTGACTCTTCATTGGTTGAGTGATGTGTTTTGGCTGGCTGTAAATTAGGCATTTATGGGAAACTAGTTTCTCAGTCCTTGAGTTGGTTTTCCTGAGGACACGTTTGAGATTCTCCTTTTCTGTCCTCCGCTCCATGTTAAACTGGATTCTTTGCACCTGAGGAGTTAGACACTGCTTTCCTGCAAAGGACTAAGGCCAGCAGCATGGTTAAGATTCATGGAAAAGGCAGTGAAAGACAAATTGGAGTCAAAGAAAATTAGAAGATGCAGGTAAAAATGTATGAAAGATTCAGTAAAAACTTGGCTTAAACATATAAAATATTAACCCTATGTTAGCGAGAAATATTAACCATGTTTTGAAAATATTTTTTCCCAAATTCTAGGTAAAAATATTAATTATTTCAAAGAGTACATTAATGAAGTTTAATGATCTGAACAGGTGGGAGAGGGAAAGGGCAAGCAAGAGGAGCTGCAGGTGATGACAGTTTTCTTTAGATTAATCGCTCTCTTTGAGATGGGGGAGCTACGTCTTAAGAAACTCATATATAGGGGCGCCTGGGTGGCTCAGGGGGTTAAAGCCTCTGCCTTCGGCTCAGGTCACGATCTCAGGGTCCTGGGATTGAGCCCTGCATTGGGCTCTCTGCTCAGCAGGGAGCCTGCTTCCTCCTCTCTCTCTGCCTGCCTCTCTGCCTACTTGTGATCTCTCTGTCAAATAAATTAAAAAAAAAAAAAAAAAAGAAACCCATATATATTTCAGTTGAAGCTTTTAATATTGTTGGAACTCACTTATTTGTAGAAGATGGGAACTAGCCATATACTTGGACCTTTCTTTGCTATTTTTCATTTGTTCTTTTTTTTTTGGAAAAGATTTGTTTATTAGAGAGAGAGAGAGTGGGGGAAGGGGCAGAGGGAGAGAATCTTCACGTAGACTCCCCACTGAGCACAGATTCCCAACTCGGGGTTCAATCTCGCAACTCATGAGATCATGACCTGAGCCCAAACCAAGAGTCAGACGCTCATGTGACTCCTTCACCCCGGCGCCCCTCATTTATTTATTCTTTTATCTCCACATTTCACTTGAATTTTCTTCCTCTCACCCACGACCACCCACTCTTATTACAGTCTGTATAAATTGCTTCCTGTACACCAGGCAGTTTTTCAACATGGTCAATATATATCCTGTTTCTGTCTGTATACTCAGAAAATAGCCATGGTTTTGCATACATTGTCCCAAATGTTTTATTGTAAAAAAAATCAAGTTCTAGAAAAGTTTGAAGAATTGTGCAATGAGCACCGTCTGGATTTTACATTTTGCTGTATTTACTTCATAATGTATTCATTTTTTTTCCACCCCTCTATCTGTATTCAAATCTCATTAATAACATGCATCCTGAAGTTTTAGAAGGGCACTGATATCTGCAATTTACTTTAAAATGCATCAAGAAATTAAGATTAGTGATGTATTTCTTTACAGTTTAGTTAAAATTTACACACACAGAAATGATTGACTTTTAAGGATAGTATTCTGAGTTTTGACAGCTGACATATGCATTGTTAATTTACATGGATGTTAGTGTGTTCTATAGCTGTTTCTTTCGCCTTTATTCAGCAAAAGAGATGCTTTTAGGACGTGTCTCTGCTGCTGTGGTTCAACTGGCCAGTTGCTGACCGTGCCAACTTGCAGGATAGGAGTGACATCAAGGTCATCTGTTTGGAATACTCCGTGGAATGCCCTTCTAAGGCCTAGATGATTGTGAGCTTTTGCTATTCATTCCACATTTAATAAGTAGCTATTCAGTGTCTGCAGTGTGATGGGCATTGGATTTATTGTGGTGAAACTTTTTCTGCTGTCAGTACTCAGTTTTTTGATGAGAAAGTTATTTAACCTAGCTCTCTTTCAAGAGTAAATTGTGCGTTTCTTATCACACCAAAGTCTAACTGAAGTTCCTTGAAATACGCAAAAGGAACACTGAAAATGCATTAACTGGGGTGCCTGGGTGGCTCAGTGGGTTGAGCCTCTGCCTTTGGCTCAGGTCATGATCTCAGATCTCAGGGTCTTGAGAGCCCAGCATCGGGCTCTCTGCTCAGTGGGGAGCCTGCTTCCTCCTCTCTCTCTGCCTACTTGTGATCTCTTTCTCTCTGTCAAATAAATAGAAATCTTTGAAAAATGCATTAATTTGTTCGAATTAAAGACAATTTTGGAAACCTGCTGTGGAAGTGTATGCTAGCTTGTGCCTAAATGAGGTAATGAAGCAGCTCATACTTGCTGGACACTTTGTCCATAGTAACCACTCTGCTGGGCATCTTACACCTCATTTTGTTACTACAATAACTCTGTGAGGTAGGTACTATTTCCTTCATTTTACAGATGAAGAAAACTTGGGTCAGGGGCCTTCATACATTGCCCGGGGCATGTAGAGGGAAAGGCAGAGCGGAATTTGGATTTGTATCTGTTTCTCTCTAGAGCTGGGGCCATGAGTATTTGTTATACTGCTCATCAGAGGAGAAAAAAAGGCTCCAGTGAGTGGCAAATATTTTGATCTAATGAGTCCTAGTAGATTGCTGTTTTTGATTCTGTGGAAATTCTGTTGTTTCAGTGCCCATCTAGACCCACAAGACTGCAGGACAGAGTACAGCGTGGGTATTGCTGCTTCCCTGTGCACTTTGTATGGGGCTGCATATTACCGCATTTTCTGGCGGTCTGTATTTTCTGGGCCTTGATTCTAGCACACTCAGGTAGGAAAGGCCAGCAGAATTAAAATGATGGTGACCTCTTCAGTTTTTGAAGAGAGCAGGTTAGAATGAGGGGCAGAAAAGAAGGTTGACTGAGGAGGAGAGATACAGTTTGCTGGATACAGTTGCAGGGGTCCCTGTCTGGAATTGCTCCCTGTGTTTCTGAGTGGGGGATGGGCTGTCCTCACAGATGATCACAGAGGGGCAGCCCATCCCCCACTCAGAAACACAGGGAGCAATTCCAGACAGGGACCCCTGCAACTGTATCCAGCAAACTGTGCTCAGTGATTTGGGATTGCTCTGAAATTTAATATGCAGGTCAGAAACGATAAACATCCTACAGTGCCTGAGTCAGGCTTACTCAGAGAGGAATGGTCTTTTCTCAAACGCCAGTTCTACTCCTGTTGAAATGAGGAATGGGAGAAAGCATGAGGAAAGCTGGGAAGGGTTCTCGGAGGAAACCAGATATATCTTTACTATGTTTTGTTCATATGATCACAGTGTGCTTCTGTGTGTATGTGAGGAGAGAGGGAGGGAGAGTTCTTGAGAGTCTTGTGTTATATTGAGAAAATTATTGAATTCTCTCATACATGTTGACATTGATGAGACCAGCTAATGATGTGAAAATTGCTTATGATGAATTGTTCTTTTAATGCACTGCCAGAATTTATTTGTTATCATTTAAAAATGTGTACGTCTTTATTTATAAATGCAATTTGCCTATGGGTTTTTTTTTCTGAATTATATTCATTGTGTGAACGTGATAATGCATAAAATAAAATGAATTTTTTGGTTGAGAATAGATAAATTAGGAATTATTTGTACCTTAAAAATTAGGTATAATTCAGCTGTTATATGATCTAGTTATCCTTCTAGAAATGGGACTTTTACTTTGCTACCAGTATTCTTTGTGATTATTAATCTCTTTGAGCTTTCTGTCTACTCCTTGGTCAAATATAATTTTTATTTTGGTTGAAAATCGGTATTTCTCCAAATTTTCATATTTCTCACTGTCTTAGCTTTGGATCCTTAGAACACAAGGCTGAAGCAAGGCTTTATACCTGTTTTATTGGGAGTTGCAATCCTGGGACAGATTGGGAAAGAGAGGGAAAGGGGAGCCAGGAAGGATGGGAAGCAAATGCAAGTCGGTGCATGACCAAGATGCTCAATGGTTCCTGAAGGATGAAGGGCATCTCCAAACAGGTTGTATGGAAAATGTGTTTTGGAATAGTCTGTTGGAGAGAGGAAGGGAGCTCCCTCCCGTCTCCTTTCTCTCATTGGTCAGTGTTTGCCCCATTAGGAGTTTACTCCCTGCCCTTCCAGCCTGTATCACCTGGCCTCTTTGCTGTGGAAGCTGGATCCCACTCATGCAGTGCCCATGGTTCGAAGTCCTGTGGTTTCTGTCGTGATGGGAAGGGGTAAGGGAGGCCATGTTTCCAGATCCTGGCCCTCACCTCAGGAGAAAATGAGATCAGGAATGCCCGCAGGTGGGTGGTGGTGGGAGCAGTGGCAGCTGTGTGGTTGAGGGCTCCAAGGAGACAGGTGCTATCTTGAGAATCTGAGGTGACCCTTGAAATGTGTCTGAAACAATGTCCATGGATTTTCATATATATTCTTTAATGATTTTTAAATCACTTAAAAAATCTGTGGTTTTATTAAAATAAAAATAAATACCTGTGGTTATCACCTTTTTTATCTTAAGGTTGTATGTTCTTGTTTTTTTCTTTTTCTCCATTAATCAGTCTTGTCAGGGTTTATGCATTTTAAAGATTTTTTTTTTTAAAGATTCTATTTATTCATTTGACAGACAGAGACCACAAGCAGGCAGAGAGGCGGGCAGAGAAAGAGGCAGAAGCAGGCTCCCCGCTGAGCAGAGAGCCTCATGTGGGATTCGATCTCAGGACCCTGGGATCATGACCCAAGCCGAAGGCAGAGGCCTTAACCCGCTGAGTCACCCAGGCGCCCCTCTTTCTGAGATTCTTGACTCAACTTCTGCCTCAGAATCATTCTAAAGATAATTTATAGTAATGATAATGAAAAACAACGCTTGACTAGCCCTAATGCAGTTTTGGGTCAATAGATGTAGCAAGTCAGTTTGGCATTGCCCTTCTTTGGGGAAACGGTCACTTGTGCTGTGTCTCATATGCTGGACAATTGACTCCTTCACAGTGATTTTAGGATTCTAATCCCACAAATCTTCTCACCCTGTTGGTGTTTTGACTTTGTATGCACTAATTTACACTTTTTAAATCAGACTTATACAGACATTGAGGACTTTTCATTAATTAAACAGTTTTTGGAGTAAACTCTGTTAAGCAAATTAAGTTCTTGTCAACTCTGCAGTTACTACCTGTAATGGTTAGCGAACCACTCCTGCCTCTGGTGATTAAGTGACTCTGTTGGCCTTTTCCACTCTGGGATCCTATAATCTTTATTGAAATAATGGGACCTGTTCCAAAGGTGGCTTTCCCACTTATCTTGATTCACAGGGTTCAACCATTAAAGTGCTTTTCAAAGACCTCAACATCTAAATATTTCTCAGTGCTGTGGTAAAGACCTTGGGCCTTCTTGGGAGATATAATTTGGGATAGATAAATACATGTATATAATAATTTTAGTTTATTATTCCTGTCTTACTGCCTCTCTTTCTATTTTTTTTTACTACATTATATAATCTGGTATCTCAGCCTCCTTTAACATAGGCCACCCTCAAGTCCACATTTTAGTTAAGCCATCAATAAAACAGAAACAACTGAGGTTACCTAGAACTAGTACCTTGGGTCCTGCATTCTTGGCCTTTATTTCCATATTCATAACCTTAGTACACCTAAAGTTATGTTCTTTTCCCTCTAACATCCTCAGAATTGATTTTCATATTTATTCTCCAGATTTCTGGTAATAGAGATTAATCACTTGTTTTAATTTTTCTTGTAGATTCATGGTTTGACTTTGTAATTTACCTTAAAGGGCAGGGTGCAATATATCTCTACTTTTAGGTATAGAAGCAACAAAGAACGGGACATGGGGAAAATTAGTCCCTCTTGTGAAGGAACTACATTAGATGAGTCATTTACGATCAAGGCTTCTGTAGTAGGTCAGGAACGGACTTAAGGGAGGAGAGAACTACTTCATCTGGGGAGGGAGGACATGTGTGTGTGTGTGTGTGTGTGTGTGTGTGTGTGTGTGTGTTTATTAAGATTTTACTTATTTGAGAGAGAGTACCAGTGGGGGTGGCGCAGAAGCAGAGGGAGAAGGAGACTCCCTGTTGAGTGGAGAGCCTGACTCAGGGCTCCATCCCAGGACCCTGAGATCATGACCTGAGCTGAAAGTAGACATTTACCTGACTGAGCCACCCAGGCATTCCTGGAGGGTTAGTGTTTCTGAAGGTTTAGAAGTACGAGTGGACTCCATTCTAGCTCCCAACGGCCTTATTCTTTCTCATTAAGGGGTTCCCTAACTAGTACTTCAGAGAAGGTCTTCGACATCAACTGACCTTGCAGTTGTGCATCCTAAGGTCACACTCTTGTGTCTGACTTCCAAGCGATGTCTGCCAAGCAACTGTAAGATATAGGACACACTTTTTTACAGTCGTCATTGAAACTCTATTTGATAATTATGCCCAAAGCCAAGAAATTTAAATATTGAGCTTGACATTTTCTTTCTTCGAGCTCTTAGGTTCGGGAAGCAGGGATGGTGCTGTGTTGCCAGCGCTAGGCGGTGCATTCCAGGTTACTGCAGGCGATCATGAATGTGCCCCTCCTGCCCCTTGTAAAGTAAACAGCTAGGTCCTTCAGAGTCAGGACATGGTCACTGCCTTCAAACCCAACCCAGGAAGGAAACTGAAGATGCCTGTTTTCTTTTTTTTGAGGCTATGTGGACCGCCAACTCTTTGGCACCATTGGCTCTGTGGCTTCCTACTCTTACTTTGAATCCTCTTTTGCTAGTTATAACAGAAAAGGCTTTATCAAAGGGTATTAGGTAGCTCATAGTCTCTCTGGGATGGCCAGATAACCAGGCTTTTACATGAGAAATACAAATACATTTCAAGTTGAACCAATTATATTTAAAGGAAATTCAGTCTGTCCTTACTTTCGGGGCTCTAGGATTGTTTCCTTTTACCTCGAAGGTAATTTCCAGTGAAGACAGTTTGGCCGAAATATGTATTCAATAGTTTCCTTAATCCCTTTGGCTCATGTTACTAGTATAAAAGTCAGGTGAAGATATTAAAACTGAAAGGTAAATCCTACATTCACTTCTAATTGGCAAGGAAACACCGCATTAAATGTTTTATAAACACTGTGTTGTCACGAGGCCAGCGACGGATGTATTTGTTCTTTCTTCTGCCTGAAAAGACCGGCAGTCGACTCAGATTTACCTTTGGGTGAACTTTTGTTTCTGATAGTAAGCAGATTTTTTTTTTTTTTTTTCGCTCAGAGGCTGAAGAGTTGGTGCTTTTACTTTTGGTTTTTAGGGAAAATAATTACCCTAGTGTCCTTTGATTTTCCAGCTCTGTTAGCTGTTAGTAGAATGGTAGAAATCCAATTCCTGTTTTCTTAAAGCAGAATCCTTCAGTAAATAAACATTGACAAACAACTATTTTCTATACTCATTTCAAAATGCCTTTTGGGTCCAATGTGTAGCATTTTGGAATTAGAAAAAAACAACCCAGGTAGTTAATGATTTTAGCTGAAGTGGCCAGAACCCCAGCATTCAAATTTTCCTGGCAAAGGAACTCTGTTTCTATTAATTAAAAAAAAAAAATCCTTCACTATAAGAGAAAAAATAAAAGGAAGGCCTAAATATATTGGCTGCTTATTCTAGCTATGTTGGTTAGAATCGCTCAGTTCTTTCCTTCTCTCCTTATTTGCTGATGCTAGTGCCCTGATAGCTTTTAGGCTGTCCTCTTAGAAGAAGACCATCATTTTAGAAAATGTACATGGTCCAGGAAATTTAACTCATGCAGAATCTTTACTTAATTTGCCTTGAGTTGCAATCCTGTGATGTTCCATCTCTCTCCAGGAAGTCTTTCAAGAGACTGATCTCAGATAACTGTTTACATGCCCTATAGTGACTTAAATCAAAGATTCCTAATTCTGAATGATCATTAATGGATTAGCCTGAAATTCGAGCATATGCAGGAATATAGTGAGGAAGGAAGTTGTACATAGCAGAGGACTCAGGTCTAGATTCCATCGCAAAGTGCTGGTGAGAGTCTTGTGGATATACGGGAGCAAAGACTTTCCCCAGATCAGGTCAGGTTCCTGAGGACAAACTCTGAGACTGAGATTTCCATGCAGGAGGTTTGTTGAATGACTGTCTCATAAATGCCTATAGGGAAGGGAAGGAAGTGCAGAATAGGGCAGAGAGAGGAGTTCAACTATGAGAGTTAAAAAAAATTGTTTTTTTATATTACTTCTGTTTAATATGTATTTTTAAAAATGTGAGGCAGATACACAACTAATGAATCATTGACTGCTACATCAAAATCTAATGATGTACTATATGCTGGCTAACTGATCATGAGAAAAAAATGTGAAGCAGATGTTTATTATCTAGTTTTCTTTCTTCCTCCTTCTCTCCATCTTCCTTCATCTCTCCCTCCTTCCCTCTCTCTTTCCTTATTTTCTTTCTTTCACATTATATAGTTAACATACAGTGTTATATTAGTTTCAGATGTACAATAGAGTGATTCAACAGTTCCCTATATTACTCAGTGCTCATCAAGATAAGTGTATTCCTTAATCCCCGTCACCTGTTTCAGCCTCCCCCCCCACCCCCTCCCCCCACCTCAAGAGTCCTGGCAACTTGGAAAATGAGTGTGTCGGTGCTGCTGTGGGGGAATCTGGGCAGTGCATCCAATATGCATTATACACCATTTTTTTTCATGACTATATTTGCACTTGAATTCTATCTAAAACAACAGTAGTCGGGGTTTGTAATTTCTGAAAGTGACAGTATTCCAGCTTTTGTTCAACTATCTTCATTTTTCTGGAAGACATGACAAATGGGAAAGTGACATATATCACAAAAAAATGCAAGGGATTCGAAATATTTGCCCTGCTTGCCAGATAACAAGTTAGTTTGCCACAGTTTCATCGATGCTAGAAGAAGACAGGAGATTCCTGCGTCAGAGACGAAGAACTTTTTAAATCATGCTACAACAAACAATGTGAGCTGCATGTGCACATGATTCTTGCCCTCTGAAGTCCCACAGGGGTGATATGGAGCAGCCCACGTGAATATTGTGTACGCAGTAGGGTTGTGTTCTAGCCGAGGAATTCTGAACTTTGGAAATGCAGAGTTTAGGAAGCCCCAATATTTCATAGTGGGCTTCAAGATAATAACTCACACTTTACCCTACATAGATATAGATGTGTGGTTTTTATTAGTGTTCTCATTAGTGAGATGAATTCTCATTACTGCATGGTTTTTATCACTTAAAACTTTGGCTCAGCAAACTATGAAAAGAACCTAGATGGCCATCAACAGATGAATGGATAAAGAAGATGTGGAATCTATGCAGCCATCAAAAGAAATGAAATCTTGACATTTACGACGAGGTGGATGGAACTAGAGGGTATTATGCTTAGCGAAATAAGTCAATCAGAGAAAGACAACTATCATATGCTCTCCCTGATATGAGGAAGTGGAGATGCAATGTTGGGGGCTTGGGGGGTAGGAGAAGAATAAAGGAAACAAGATGGGATCAGAAGGGAGACAAACCATAAGAGACTCTTAATGTCACAAAACAAACTGAGGGGGATCGGGGGGAAGTGGGTACGGAGAAGGTGGTGGGGTTATGGACATTGGGGAGGGTATGTGCTGTGGTGAGTGCTGTGGAGTGTGTAAACCTGGAGATTCACAGACCTGTACCCCTGGGGTAATAATACATTACATGTTTATAAAAAAGTTAAAAAAATTAAAAAAAAATCTTTGGCTCAGATTCTTAGGATGAGATGTTAGAAGCTTGGGCAAGTTGTTGGATTGCTTTATTATTTAAGGTGGAGGCAGATGCAAGGAAGGTGAGGTTTGGGAGAAAAGGAAGTGTTACTCAAATAATGGCATAACTGATGGAAGCAGTTTTTCTGGCTTTCAGCCCCCACATTCTCCCCCTTAGCTGTCTTCTAGCTAGGGTGGTTGTTGGTCACAACAACAGTAACTCCTGGTCACCACCACTGTTGTCATTTCTAGATGACCCCCTCATCTCAGAAATACCAGTTTGGAGTTGGACTTGGATCTGGTCCTATCTCTTTTGTTGGGACATCTGACTTGGCAGTGGCTACCTAGCAGCACTTAAAACTGGATGGTTTATACTTGGCAGCTGCAAAATGTTCAAAGACTAAAAGCATAAGACTTTGTAGAATGCTTCGAAGCCATGGTTCCTTATTACCAAAAGAGAAAAAGTCGAGGCTTATTTGGGTTTACCTTGCAGGGCCAGGTGGCCATCTCTTGTTTAGAGATAAATTGTTCTGTCTGACCAGATGCACTGTGAAGCCTTGACAATGATACACCACCTTTTCTAGTTAATAGATAGTTTGAAGTTATTTGTGGTTCGTTGTCATCGAGTCAAAAAGTTCAGATTTGAATCTTGAAAAAATTAATCTTGAGTTTTAATTCGACTGTCATTTCTAATTTTATAACTCCCATTGTAGGAATTGCTGTCAGAATATTGTTAAGTGATTCCTTGGGTTAATTTCCCAGCTTAGTCTATTGTGGCTTCACTTTGCAAGCTCCTGGGTATGTGTTTTAATGAGATATAGTCCATAATGGCCATAAGGGACTATATAATAGGAGATTCTGAAAAGTTGTGTGTAGCAAACAAGGAAAAGCTTAATGTGAACATGAAAATGGGTGTGTATTCTGTATAGGTAGAAGAGCTGATGTTTAGCAAAGTTAGATAACTTGCCCAAGGTCATACACCAGAAAGCAAGAGCTGAGATTTGAAAACTGCTCCAAGTTCAGCCTTGTTTCAAGCCACTATTGTAGAATCACTGCCCCTGAGCTTTAAGACTGCTTCCTGTCCTGTGGAGCAGCATTCTGAAAATTATAAATGTAGTGGGGTGCCTGGGTGGCTCAGTCGGTTAAGCATCTGCCTTTGGCTCAGGTCATGATCACAGGACAGGAAGCTTTAAGACTGCTTCCTGTCCTGTGGAGCAGCACTCTGAAAATTATAAATGTAGTGGGGTGCCTGGGTGGCTCAGTCGGTTAAGCATCTGCCTTTGGCTCAGGTCATGATCCTGGGGTCCCAGGATCGAGTCCCTTGTCAGGTTCCCTACTCAGTGGGGAGTTTGCCTTTCCCTGCCCCTCACCCTGCTTATGCTCACTCTCTCTCTCTCTCAAATAAATAAATAAAATTTTGAAAAAAAAAAAAGGAATTATAGTTTGTCTCCTACTCTGATTTAAGGAGGGCATGGATTGCATGGAGCACTGGGTGTTATATGCAATGGATCATGAAACACTATGTCAAAAACTGATGATGTACTGTATGATGACTAACATAACATAATTAAAAAAATAAATAAAAAAAAAGAATTATAATAGTAATGATTGAGCTACTGATTCTACCCTTCTGGAAAATAACTTGGCAGAACTCTGTAGAAGCTCAAGGTTGGATCCATAAGGCCACACCCCTTATTTCATTAGTTAGAAGTAGAAATTATCTTCTTGAATAGGTTTGAAAAGCTTACGTCTAAAAACTTAAAGTTAATGAATTTTTTTTAACCAATCACATAAGTATGTGCAAGGCATTGTGGTAGGCTTTTTGCAAACAGAAAATAATTTGTGGTTTGGGCAAACATGAAATAAATGAATGAAAAAAGAAATAGCTGCCTAGGTAAAGATTTCTTTGAAGATTTGTAGGTAAGATTTTCAGTCTGTTTATGATTAGAAAAAGAATATAATTATCCATGAGGTATAATATGAGAGATATTCTGAATACATAGGCACTCCAATCCCACAACTCCTAAGGCTTAGTGATCTTTTCTGAAATTTAATGATTAGAGATTCATTCCTTTGAGATTTATATAGTAGTGTTTTGGATTTCATGAGTGACCTGTTAGAGCTGAAGAACTTTGGCTACATGTAGGTGAACACCAGGGGGAAGAACTGATACCTGAGGGATGAGAATTGGTATCTCGCTGGGAGCAGCACCCTTCGGATTGAGAATGACTAGGCAGTAGGGTGAGGTAGGGTTCTCTGGAATGGAAGATGACTCGCTTCTAGTTTGGAGCCCTTAGCTTTGCCCTTCCTAAATGTGTTTTTTACAAGCTCCAGATTTCTTTAATTTTACTATAGGACATATTATTTGCTTTTCACATCTGTTTCCATATTGCCATACTGCTTCCTCCTCTTGAAAAATATGTTTTTGTTTCAGGCTTGCACACATGGATCCATCCTGAACCCCACAGCTGATGCAAGAGTAGAGATGATCTTTTGGACTTCAGTGTCCAGGATGATATTGTTAGAAGTCAGGGTCAGAAGGAATGAAGTTTGTCTTTTTTTGAAATATAACTTAATAGCATAGTGAGGAGATTAAATAACTGGGTGAATGAAATGTCAGAGTTAAGTGTATCTCTCTCTAAATATAACACTTTGTAGGGACGCATAGGTGGCTCATTTGTTAAGCAGCTGTCTTCAGCTCAGGTCATGATCCCAGGGTCCTAGGACCGAGTCCCTCATTGGGAAGCCTGTTTCTCCCTCTGCCTCTCACTCATTCTCTCTCTCAAATAAATAAATAAAAGTCATAGATATTTATCTATGATTTTATTTATATTTATATATAAATATATTTATTTATATTTAGATTTATATCTATATATCTGTCACTTTTTTCCATACCCCAAAGCCTCTCTGTTTTGCTTTGTTAAAAAGGAAAAAAAGCGTCAGGGCCCAGAATATAAGCTTTTGCTACTCCATAATTCACCTTAGTTTGTCCCTAAATTTGTAATAAAAATGAAACTTTATATCCTTCAGGATTTCCTAATCTCCCATTACTTCTGGAACGCTGTAGGAATTACATTCCGTCTATAAATTCCTTTCTGTCAGAATTTTTTAATCTTTCCTGAGACAGTAGAATTGGGCAAATGGTATCAGAAAGGTTGAACGTTCTTGTCTAGTGTAGTGTTTTGAGGGATGCTGTTCCTTATGGTTTGAAGCCACTGCAGAGAAGCCCCTCGGAACCAATACTGTTGGGGCATCTGGCTTCAACTTGCCAGACTTTTCAGGTCCCCAAGACTGTGGCATAATTTTCCATTTTATTTGAAATCCATTCACTTTTGTAATCCATTTATTTGTAATCCATTCACTTCATGTTGCTCTTGCTTAAAGAAAGAGATAATTTACTCTCATGTTAATTATGTTGCAGCAGGTGAGCTGTAGGAATGCTGGCCTGGTACTGTTTGTTTTTATATTGTGCTGCTGTTCTTCCCGGGAGTGTGTTATCAGGCTCACTCACAGTAATGATTTAAGGCCCCCAAGATCCATGTGTTTCTTTGCTTCCCTGCCTTCTCCCAGTCATTCTCTCCTTCCTCTCCATTGGCCGTCTCTCTACTCTTGTTGAGTCTTCAGGCTGACACTGGCATCATACTCATTAATGTCTTTCTGCACATGGATCCCCGGCTACATTTCACAGTGAAATTTCACAGTGAAATCGAATCTGAGGGTTTCACAGTCTGTTAAATCTACAGCTGCTCTTGGCCATTACTATCAAAATGAGCATTAAGACAATTGGTCAAGTATATGACTTGAATTGAAGATTGCCATCCAGCTGGGAGTTCAGTCAGCCTTAAAACAAAAATACCTTACTCGCTAAAAGAGTTTTCATTTGAGTACCAGAAAGCAGCAGAGAGCTTTGGGTCATATGTTAATTTTGAATTTAAAGCTCAGTCTTCACACTCTCTCATTTTATTGAGGCCCAGACGAATTCCATCTCCACGACTGTGGCTTTCATTCCAGGAAAATTTGCATGCCTTTTCTGTTTTTCCTGCTTTTTCATGGATATATTTAAAAATCACTGTGGTCTAAATGTTTAAATCTGGAAGAACCAGAGTGATAAAGAGCTGGAATTGCTTTATATTCTACCATCTGTTTTACCATTTGTCTTGTGTAATGAGAGCATTAAATTGAACTCCCCTACCTATTTCTCTTTAAGGCTCTGATTTAGTGTATACCAGAAATAGATGAACCATATGTAGGTTTTTCTGACCAGTAAGGATTAGTTGCCAAATCTTTTATGATGGTCTTCTATTGAGCAGTAAGTTATATAGGAGGGCAATTCACTGGTCTTTATTCCCAATTTGTGTACAAACTATATAGAAAAACATTTGTGGATACACCATGTGGCAAAATGAAGGTATCTCCTGCATAGATAGATGCAAGGCTACAGTTTGGAAGGGATTTCCTTCTGTTGTCTTATTTGGTGTACTATCAAGCTGGTTAATGTTTTAAAAATATTTTAGAAGGGAAACAAAGGAAAACTAAGAAAAATCTCATTTCTAAGCCTCTTACTTCCCTAGGGACATACAGCAGGCTATGGATTTTGACTCTAGGCATATAAACATGCAAAGAAGACAGCTGCTAGTTGCTATAAAATAGTTAAATTCTCCATCTGGTTTGCAATATGGGTGAAGATTTGCTGCAAATCTGGATTGACTGCCATGCCCCAGTTAGTTTACAAATATAGTGCGTCCTTTCAGTTATAGAACATGAAGCGTGGTCCTGAGCACCAAAAAATTAAACTCTTGCAAGTGTTCAGCAAAAAGGGAGTAAAGATAAAAACACTACCGCCTTATTTAAAATGTGCCCACTTGATATCTGAAAGTGATTTTTTATATCTTCAAGAATCTGACAAAGAATAGAACAATCTTAGGCCTGGGGCATCTGGGTGGCCCAGTTGGAAAAGTTTCTGACTCTTGATTTCAGCTCAGGTTATGATCTCAGAGTGGTGGGATTGAGCCCTGTGTCGGGCTCTGTGCTCAGCCCAGAGACTGCTTGTCTCTTTTGCTCTGGGTCACCCCCCACCTCCGCGCTGCCCAACTTGTGTGTGTGAGTGTGCTCACTTGTGCTCTCTCTCCCTCTCTCTCAAGTAAATAAATTAAATCTTTCCAAAAAAAGATTAAAAAAAAAAAAAAAGGAAAATCTGAGGCCTACTTTAAGTTTGGGAAGATGGTGCACTGAAGAGAAGTACAAAGATGTTTGTTCTTGATGTTTAGAATTGAAACTGGCCAATATATAAGGCAACACTTTGAATGTGGTATACCTTCCTTTGAGATAGTTTTTTTTTTTTTAACAAAACATATTTTTGTTTTAAAAAAATGCTGTATGTCAATTATATCTCAAAAAAATTTCTATTTTTTTGAGATATAATTGACAGACAGCATTGCATTTCAGGTATACAACATAATAATTTGACATGTATGTATATTGTGAAATGATCACAACAGTAAGCCCAGTCTAGTTAGTATCATCCATTATCACACAGTTACCAATTTCTTTTTCTTGTGATGAGAACTTTTAAGATTTACTTTCTTAGCAGCTTTCAATATACGGTACAGTATTGCTAACATTTATTTTATAACTGGAAGGTTGTATCTTTTGGTGTTAATTCCAAAAAATCATTGCTGAGAATGATGTCAAGGAGCTTCCTGCTCATGTTTTCTTCTAGGAGTTATATGGATTCCGGTTTTATATTTAAGTCTTTAAGCTATTTAGCTAATTCTTGGGTATGGTATAAGATAGTGGTCCAGTTGCATTCTTTTGCATCTGGCTGTCCAATTTTTCAAACACCCGTTAATTAAAGAGACTGTCTTTTCTTCATTGTAAATTCTTGGCTTCTTTGTATAAATTAATTGATCATATATATGTGTGTTTATTCTTGGGCTCTCTGTATTATGACTCTGTGTGTCTCTTACAATGCCAGTACCATACTGTTTTGATTTCCATAACTATGTAATGTAGTTTGAAACCAGAAAGTGTGATGCCTCCAGTTTTTTTCTTTCTCAAGATTGCTTTGGCTACTGGAGACCTTTTGAAGTTCTTGTATAGATTGTTTGTTCTATTTCTGTGAAAAATGCCATTGGAGTTTTGATAGGGATTGCATTAATTCTGTAGATTGCTTTGAGTAGTATGTCCATACTAACTGTACTAATTAGTTGAAAACTAATTAAATACTACTAATATTACTTTTTTTTGGGTGGTAGAGAGAGCACGAGTTGGGGAGAGGGAGAGAGAGAATCCCAAGCAGGCTCCACACTTAGCATGGACCTGACATGGGGCTTGATCTCATGACTCTGAGATCATGACTGAGCTAAAATCAAGAGCTTGATGCTCAATCAGCTGAGCCACCCAGGTGCCCCAAAACCACAATATTCTTTTAGTCTGAGAGTATGGAATATCTTTTTATTGATTTGTGTCTTCAGTTTCCTTCATCAAAGTGTTATAGTTTTTAGCATACAGGTTTTTCACCTTCTTCATTAAATTTATTCCTAGGTATTCTTTTTTATGCAGTTGTAAATGGAATTGTTTTCTTAATTTCTCTCTCTCTCTCTCTTTTTTAAAAGATTTTATTTATTTATTTGACAGACAGAGATCACAAGTAGGCAGAGAGGCAGGCAGAGAGAAAGGAGGAAGCAGGCTCCCCACAGAGCAGAGAGCCCATTGGTGGGCTCTATCCCAGGATCCCGAGATCATGACCTGAGCCCAAGGCAGAGGCTTTAACCCACCGAGCCACCCAGGCGCCCCCTTAATTTCTCTTTTTGATAGTTCATTATTAAGGTATAGAAATGCAACAGATTTTCACATATGATTTTGTATCTTGCAACTTTACTGGATTTTTTTTGTTGTAACAGGGTTTTTTTGTGTGTGTGTGGAGTATTTAGGGTTTTCTCCAACTAGTGAGTTTAACACCTTCTTTTCTGATTTGGGTGTCTTTTATTTCTTTTTCTTGTTTGTTCTGGCTAGGATTTCTAATACTTTGTTGAATAAAAGTGGTGAGAGTGGACATCCTTGTCTTGTTCCTGATCTTGGAGGGAAAAGTTTTAGCTTTTCACCATTGAATATGGTATTAGCTGTGGGCTTGTCACATGGCCTTTATTATGTTGAGATGCATTCTCTCTGTACCTACTTGGTTAAGAGTGTTCATCACAAATGGAGACTAAATTTTCTGAAATGCTTCTTCTGTATATATTGAGATGATCATATGATTTTTATCATATGATTTGTTAGTGTGCTATATCAGATTGATTTGCAGATGTTGAACTATCCTTTCATCCCTGGAATAAATCCCACTTGATCACAGTGTATGATCCTTTTAATGTATTGTTTAATTTGGTTTGCTAATATGTTGTTGAGGATTTTTGCATCTATGTTTATCAGGAATATTGTCCTGTAATTATCTTGTGGTGTTCCTGTCTAGTTTTGCTTTTTGGGTAATTTGGCCTCATAAAATGAGTTTGAAAGGGTTCCCTCATCCTCTGTTTTTTTGTAAGAGTTTGAGAGGGATTGGTATTAATTCTTTTAGTGTTTGGTAGAATTTACCAGTGAAGCTATCTGGTTCTGGACTTTTGTTTTTTGGGGGAGGTTTTTGATTTCTGATTCACTCTCCTTACTAGCAGCTGGTCTGTTCAGGTTTTCTGTTTCTTTATGATTTGGTCTTGGTAGGTTTATATATATATATATATACATACACACACACACATATATGTATATATATATATTTCAAAGATTTTATTTACTTATTGGAGAAAGAGTGTGAGAGTGTGTCTGTGTGCAAGTGGGGGGTGGGTCAGAGGGAGAGGTAGACTCCCCACTGAGCAGGGAGCCTGACTTGACCCGGGACTCCATCCCAGGACCCTGAGATCATGACCTGAGCTGAAGGCAGAGGGGCAATCCACTGAGCCACCCAGGTGCCCTAGAGTACTGTTCTTAAGTACCATATCCCCAAACTCATGGTTGGGCCATAACTAATGGGTAGTGGTATTTTCTAAAAATGGATTAATGCACACATCCAAACCGCATTGTATTTCCAACTTTAGAGTTCACACATACTTGGAGCACGTGGGTGGCTCAGTTGTTAAGCACCTGCCTTCGGCTCAGGTCATGATCCTGGGGTCCTGGGATTGAGCCCTGCATCGGTCTCCCTACTCCACAGGGAGCCTGCTTCTCCCTCTCCTACTCCCCTGCTTGTATTTCCTCTCTCACTGTGGCTCTCTCTCTCTGTGTCATATAAATAAGTAAAATCTTAAAAAAAGAAAGAAAAGAGTTCATACATACTCTATTTCCTTTTTGTAGTTGCTATCACTCCAAATTGTAGTTTTGACATCCAAGAAGTGGTAAGACTGTCTTTTTGTTATTGATGCTTCTTTTTTCCTTCCTTCCTTTCTCTCCCCGCCTCCCTCCCTTCTCTCTCCCTTTTACTCCTTGCCTTCCTTCCCTTCTCTTTTTCTTTCTTTCTTAATAAGAGGATTGAAAGAAAAGGTTTATTAAGGAATTCAAAACATAGTAATCATAAAATCTTACAGATCAGAGTGGCCACAAACTCTTTGTAATAATGATAAAATTACTGACAAAATGTTTTTAATTTTATTTATTTATTTTTTTAAAGATTTTATTTATTTATTTGACAGAGAGAGATCACAAGTAGGCAGAGAGGCAGGCAGAGAGAGAGAGGAGGAAGCAGGCTCCCTGCTGAGCAGAGAGCCCAATGCGGGACTCGATCCCAGGACCCTGAGATCATGACCTGAGCCGAAGGCAGTGGCTTAACCCACTGAGCCACCCAGGTGCCCCCCGACAAAATGTTTTTAAAAACAAGAACAAAAATTCTAAAAACCAGCACATGCCAGTGGTGTTCCTTATTTAAGCAGCTGGCATTCCTTTATGCTTTTGAGGCGTTTCTTCCAGGGCTATTCAAAGTCACCATCTGAGTCATTACTAAATTTATTATCTTCTGATTCATTCCTGAATTCTAAGTTTAGGAAACCATTTTTCTAGATAAAGTTTCTTTTAGTATTAAGGGGTAGAACTTAGTGACCTCTCAGTTGCCTATGACACCCAGTGCTCATTATCACGTGCCCTCCTTAATGTCCATCTCCCAGCTACCCCTTCTCCCCATCCACCTCCCCTCCAGCCACCCTGAGTTCATTTCCTGTAGTTAAGAGTCTTACGGGGTTTGCCTCTCCCTCTGTTTTTATCTTATTTCATTTTTCCTCACTTTCCCCTGTGTTCATTTGTTTTGTTTCTTAAATTCCACATATGAGTGAAGTCATACAGTATTTGTCTTTCTCTGACTTATTTCCCTTAGCATACATTAATGTAATATTGAAAACATCTTATAAGGCATTACTTGTCCTTGCCTGTACCAGCCATAATGGAAGGCATCTGCTCTGGAAGGGGAGTTCCTAAGTGAAGGGAGAGTGGGGCTCTGCTCTGGAGATGGGGGTGTGGGGCGGAGTTTATGTGTTCTTGGTGCTGTGGAGAAGCTGTTCTGAAGTGGCCATAGTTACTCAGGGGTAATGAGAGATTGTTAGGAGTAAGGGAGAAAATGACTGGCAGCAAGAGAAATGGCAGTTACATTAGTAAAGTTCAGAAAAACTCCTTAAGAAGTTAGTTGCCCCTTGGAATTTGTAATAGAAATCCCCTTGCTGAGAATTTACTTTAGAGGTGAAGCCAAACTGATATCCACCCACATTGTACTGGATTCATAACTCCAGTGATATACTTTGTGCCTTTGGAGAAAGAAAGGAAATCTGAATCCTGGGTTCAGTTTACTTTTGTTCTTCTGGCTGCTGTAGCTTTCATGGGAGATGTAGTTAGGGCATTTGAAGTGAACTTCTCTAGAGAAAGGAGGACTGAAGGCTCTGTGTGATGAGTCACAAACATGCCTTAACTAGTGATGTGTCACTGCTAGTCCTAGCTGGGCCATCTGGAGAACACCCTCAGACTTGCCCCTTCTTACCAGGACCAGGATGCGTTGTGGAAACTGTGAATAGAAAAGCAGGGAACTGTGTTGGTACAGAAGTCTCTTTTCTCCCTTCTTCCTGCAGCGCAGCCCTGTTGAGTTTTGGGAAATGCAGAGAAAAAAATTAGTATCTCTGAATACTGGTTTAAACCAGGAGACTGTAGTACTGCTTTTGATAACTAGCCCAAGGAGCCATGCCATTTAGTCATACTGCAACTTACGGTACTTTTGACTACATAATCAGGGCTTGAAAATGACCAGGAGGGTCCAAAGACCTGACATACGTCCCTGAGGGGGTGGTACGTGGGCCAATAAGTGATGACCTGGTAATTACCTTCCAGATTATGTTTATAGTCATTTATACAGTATTTTGAGGTATTTGACAACAGTACGTCTCCTGGGCTTTAGTAATCTGTAATAATTAAGACCACTCACTACCGTATTCTTCAACTTACAGGTAGAATGTAGATTTGGAAAAGATTTACGGAGTCCTCACGATGCCACAAGCAACCAGCCTTGTCTAGGCTACACAATCCCCTTCCTCCAGCTTCTGGCTTCTTGTCACCTTCCAACCCCGGCTTTCTGTCTATAGGGTAGTCAGTGCCCAATCAGATACCACTTGCACAGTAAGATGGTAGACATGGGAAAGGAGTGGATTTAGTTACTTAACTATCAGCACCAGAGAGAATTTTCCCCCAATGAAATTGATAGAACCTGTCTGAAAATGTAAAGTGTTGTAAGTCATGCCAAGTATATAGAAATTGCCTATATTAAATATTCCCTTGAAATAATATTTGTTTCTCCAATACAGCTGTTCTCAGTGAGTATTATTTCTGCCTCCAATGATAAAATCAGTGTAAACAGAATGCAGGTAGCAGCATCTTGACTTCCTTTCAAAATAGGAGTTGATCAGTTGGCAGGACTTAGGGAAGCCCTCCATTTTAGTAAAGGCTCTGCTTTCCCTTATTGGTAGCCTCTTATGCAGCAAAAAGGTACATGTGGCCTTGAAAAATGTGCACATCATCTGTTCTCTTCCTTCAGTCAAGTTGGAATGTGCTGACCTTGCCTGTGTCTGTTGAGCCTTATGAAGTATCTCCAGGGGTTTTCAAGGCCAGACGAGAAAAATGCTCTGAAGGCAGATGAAAGGCAGTTCTTTGCAGGGAGCTCCAGCACCAGCCAGAGAAAATTTTCTGTATCTAAAGTAGTCTGCTTTGTTACATCTGGACAAAACTCTGAGAGGAGGGGGAAGCATGTGCTGCCTTCCAAATGGCGAGGACCGTCGAGTCAAACTCCTGTTGGCAAGAATTCCTGATTGGTGGTGCTCCTCCCTAGCCATGAGAAAAGAGATGCGTGGTACGGTCTTCTGAAATGGAACTCTTCACTTCTACCTCTTGTAAAAGACCTTCATATTTCTAGGAGACTTCATGTTTCACCTAGAAATCAATTGTACTTGGAAATATTTGAATCATATCACATGAAATTTTAAGGTGGAGAATTGACTGGACAGATTATGAAAAGAACCACATGAATATTATGAATAAAGCAAGATGTCTTGTTTGAATTCAGTAAACACAGCTGGAGTCTTTTCAGTGCTAATTAATGAGCCTGCCTGGATGAAGACGACCCTGCCCCAATGCATCCTTCAGCCCAGTGAACTAGTTACACCACTCAGTGCAGTATAGAAAGTGTATAATGGGGGCACATACAGTGTGTCCCTGAGAGGCAGGGGTGACTATATCTAAAGAAGATTGGGAAAGTGGTGATGCCACCGTTGATGTGGTCTTATAGGTGTTCACCAGGTATAGAAGAGGGGGAAGGACATTGCCAGCAGAAGGATGGTTAGATGCAAAAGACAGGAGGACGTGTGTGCATGTGACTTGTGCTGGGACTTGTGCTGGGACAGTGGGGAGCTTTCAGGTGGCTAGAGCTTTCTGGAGGATGTGACCTAAGGTGAGTCTAAGGTCTGCTGGGGTTAGGTAGAGATGGGAGGCTGAGAGTGTGGAGATAGGGTGTTCCTCCACCCTGGGCTGTTTCTAAGCTGGAAGTGGGGGAGTTGGGAGCCAGGAAGCAACTGCTTCCTTAAGACAGCTTGTATGTTGCATGAGCAAAATATGTAAGATGTCAGCAAGTCACAATTGATGTTTGTCTCCCTTGACCCTGTATAAGTTATTTAGTGGGATAAAATACCCTCATGTCTGGATGAGAGTCCTGGCAGGCCTGTGACTTCTCACTTCTAGTGATTTGACTACCCTGCTTTAGATTGCACGCACACAGTCCCAATTCTGTATTTGCAAATGTCCAGCTCGGTGTCTTAATTAACATCTCAGCCTTTATTCAGTACAACTCTTATTCACCCTATAACTAGGGCAACCTGTGGGCTCCCTCCTTCACTGAAGCCTCATCTGGAGTAGATGGGAGGGAACCAGTTGTGTCGAAAGGGGAAGCAATGTCAGCTTCTTCTGTTACTCTCCATCCCCTGCCCCCCACCCAGATGCCGTTTTGACCCATGAGAGTCTAAGGACTTTCTGTGACGGAGTAGCTTCTCTCTCCAGGCCTGACAGATGTTTGAAGCTGCCTCTTGTCCTTGTGGGAAACCAGGTCTGAGACTCTGCATTTGAAATTTTGGACAGGGTCAGCTGCACATTTCTTTGAAGTTTTATGATTGTTATTTCTTGGGATCTCTGTAGAAATGTTAATTTCAATTTTCTGCTAGGTGTATAACATCTGGGTGTGTGGGATATGAAAAGCTGGCTTGGAAATATGTTGGGAAAAGGAAGGAATAATGCAAATAGTTACAATTAAAAAGAGTTAACATTTATTGAGAATTTAGAATGTGTTAGCTGCTGTTCTAATAAGCCCCTTATATGGAGTAACACTCTTAACTGTCATAACTGTATGAGGTAGGTAGTAATATTTTCCCTACTTTATAGATGAAGAAAAAGAGGTACAGGGGAGTTAAATAACTTGCCCAAGGTTAGAGTGAATGGCATTCCTGGGATCACAGCCCGGGCAGTCTGACTTCGCAGATTGTTCTTAATTGCTCCGTGGCACTGATGTCTACAAAATGCCAGAAATTGAACTGAGTACTTTACATAGATTCTCTAATTTAATACTTTCATTTATTATGTGAGGTATGTTTTATGATAATTCTTCTTTTATATTTTTAAAGATTTTTAAATTTGAGAATGAGAGAGAAAATGAATGAATGGGTGTTGAAGGGAGGGGTAGAGGGAGAAGCAGACTCCCCCTCTGAGCAGGGAGCCCGATGCAGGGCTCAATCCCAGGACCCTGAGATCATCACCTGAGTTGAAGGCAGATGCCTAACTGACTGAGCCACCCAGGCGCTCCTATAAATCCTACTTTAGAAAGGAAGAAACTGAACCTCAGGTTAATATAGCCAGGGTCATATAACAAGTGGAGCTCCACTATTAATCCATGTTAGGTTGATTCCCAGGGTTTCAGTCTTAGCTGCACTACTGTTTTCCTATGGAGAATGCAACATGGCAGCTCTCTGGTGTGTAATATTTTGGGGGATAACACAGGGATTCAGGGTGCAGGCTGTGGACCAAGATCTCCTGGGCTTAGGTCATGAGCTCTTACTTCCCAGCTAGGGGATGTTGACTGCACTCTGATCTGCTATAGAGGGTTCTTACTCTGTGTCTCATTCAACCTCATCCATAAACAGGATAATAACTGCACCTACATTGTAGAGTCATCATGATGATAAGATGAATTAATGTAGGTAAAACACTTAGAAGATGCCTAGAGCATAGTAAGTACTCTATAAATGTTAGCTATTATATTAATTCAAAATAGAACCTGGAGATTTTCCTGTACCATGTGCTTATTCCTATACTATTAATAAGTAGGAAGTACAAATTGAGGTTGCAGAAATATTGTTCTGCTCCTCAGTGTCTCTGAGGACTAAGAACTTTTGTACGGAAGTAAAATTGCTTTCTGTCAAGATGATGATAATTCTTAGGTCTCTTTTTGTTTCTTTAATGTTCTATCTTGTCACCTGAGTACACCCTTGCACAGTTATATAAGGATATAAGACTTCAGGTTTTCTTGGAAAGAACAAATTCAAAGAGTCTGCTGTCTTGCTCTGTTTAAAAGCTTAGCTGACGTTAAGGCTAGGATAGGGTTTTGCCCTAAGTTTGTGATATGATTACAGTCAGTCTGGTTTTTTGTTTGTTTGTTTGTTTTGTTTTGTTTTTTGTTTGTTTTGTTTTTTCCTAAAAGTAGCAGCATGCTCAGGGTGGGGCTTGGACTCGGGACCCTGAGATCAAGACCTGAACTGAGATCAAGAGTTGGACACTTAACTGACTGAGCCACCCTGGTGCCCCCTGAATCCACTCTGTTCTTGTAACTTCAGTGGATTCTTTTATTCAGAAACAATTTATTGAGTGCCTTCAATGTCTGGCACTGTTCTAGATACAAGTAATACGGTAGAGAACAACACAGACAAAAATACCTGCTTTCAGGGAGCTTATGCTCTAGTGGATAAGACAATGAAGAAGTAAACACAGTATATAGTAAGTCAGATAACAATTAGGGCAATAGAGAATGAGTAGGGAAAAAAGTGCTGTAATTAAATTTTTTTTTTTTTTTTTTTTTTTTTTTTTTGAAGAGAGAGTGTAAGCTGGGTGGGGGGAGGACAGAGTGAGAGAATCTTAAGCAGACTCCATGTTGAGCTTGATTCACGGCTTGACCTCGTGACCCTGAGATCATGACCTAAGCCGAAATCAAGAGCTGACCACTTAACTGACAGCCACCCAGGTGCCCCAGGATTTGTAATTTTAAATAAAATGTCAGGTTTAGGTGTAATGCCGTAATTGTGATTATTGGTTAAAAAAAAAAAAAAAGAATCTTTGTCATTTGGAGATGTATACAGACATATTATGATGAAGTATACTGAGGTGTTATGATGGAAGAAAGTCTTGAGATTTGCTTTAAACTAATCCAAATAAAATAATCCAAAATTGGGCAGGGGGCATCAGGAAGGAATTATAGCTGGAACAAGGGGCCTATGTATTGAGTGTTGAAGCAGGGTGACAGGTATGTAGCGGTTTATTAACCTTTTACTCTATATTTGTTTGAAAATCTTGACAATAGAAAGTAAAACAAAAATTATAATATCTTAAACATGTACCAAATTAAAACAGTAGGATTCCATTGTGAAAACATAGACCCAAACCCCTAAATCTAGAGTTAAAAAATTAACAAAGCAATTATTTAAATTATTAAGCTTACATAAACAACTTATATAAATTATTAAGTTAAAAATTAACCAATTAATTGTCACGGATGGCTTTTCTGAGAAGGTGCTCGTCCAAGTGGGGTGTGGGTAAGGATGAGACCGTGGGCCCTGAGAAATTCTGGAGAAAAGTCTTTCAGACCCAGTGATCCAAACTGTGAGTCAGATTCTGACTCTTTTGGGAGAGCAGCATTACCCTTGTATTGGGGGCAAATGGACAAAGATGAAGCCCTTCCTGGGTGATGCTTTTTACACACCTACAAGGTAGGGCTGATGTCTGACTCATCACTGCTTCCCCAGTGTCTAACAGAGATCCTGTGCTCTTTGAGGCTTGTACATTAATTTTCTCATAACTTCTCCTGCACCAGACCTAATGGATAGACAGGGAAGAAATCTTTACTGTCATTTAATACAGACAAGGTATCCTTTGATGTCTTTAGGAGTCTTAAATCACAGAGCTGCTTACTAAGTGGGGGAGGGACTTGATTTCAAGTTCTGTGGATCTTTTCCCTCTAGCACATAATCTATTAAGGGACCCGATTTCTTGATATAGTGGGATGGACAGACGATCTTTTCGGTGGTACAGTTTCTTTGAGAGGTAAATAAAATACCTAGTGCTTCATGTGTAGACTCTTAGGGCCAAATTTAATTTCCTCTAACTGTGTGTGGCCAGAGAAAATAAGAAATCTCATTCAAGTATAAACTGGGCATGAAGCTGTTACTCTGAAATTCAGTATCATTTAACACTGGAAAAAGTAAAACAGGGCAAGACTCACAAAGGTATTTTACGTGCTGCTTAAAAGTTATACACCCAGGAAATTATGTGCAGTGTCTATATGCACATACATTGAATTTCAAGTTCAGTGGTTTTAAAGTGACTTTCCATATGTAGAATTTTTATAACCAGCAAATAGATGAGACTTTGGGCTTTAATGAAAAGATTTGTATGGATAACATATGTTTCCCTTTATAGAAAATAATCTCTTAGCCTCTTGAAAATGCCCAAGTTTTAAAGTGTCCATGGAATAATTTTATTTAACTCTTAAATCATACAGTTTTCCCTTTTTTTTTTTTTTTTTTTTGGTGTGTCATGGTTCCTCTAAGGGTCTATGTTTAATTCTGGAGGCCTGTTCAGAGTAAGAATAAGGAATACTTCTGTATTTTTAATTGATTCTATGTAGATATGCCTTTTACAAATGCTAAAATGTTGTAGGTGTTGGACAGTATGTCAGGAGTATATTTGGAATTGTAACTTCATGTTCTTTGTTTCATCTTTGGGGGACAGATTTAATTAACAGCCTAAATGAGTTTCTTGGCTCTTAGAAGAACATGCTTTAGGGAAATTGGAGTAAGTTAAAGGCAAGTCTGCAATTTTTAAAATCTTAAATGCCATTTGGGAGAAACAGTTTGTGTTAGTATGAAGTTACTCGGGGATTCTTTGTCTTTTAAACACACACTTTAAAGAGGTCATAAGTTTGTAATAGAACTTACCCCAAGGTCTGATTTTATAATTTAAGCTCATCCTGGATGTACCCAAGGTCTGCAATAATATGTCCCCCACAGGCTTTTCTAAAGGGTCAGCTGTTTGAGATTTCTATGGAAACCAAACTAATCTTAGCAGAAATAATTACACTCTGGGAGTCTATGGCTAGGCGTAGTGATACTTGTATGTAAATAGTAAGTAATGTTGGCATGAAAAAGTTTACATCAGAAATGTAGGCTTTAACCTCAAAAACACATACAGAAAATATTTTCTGAAGTTGTAGTTAAAAACATTTCATTACCTGGAAGTCGTGTGAATGCTTTTCAATTGACAAGTCTTTTTTGTTTTACTTCAGTTATTAATTTCTAATTTTATTGTATTATGGTCAACAACAGTGACCTGGATTATTTGTTGAATTTTGTACTTTATGAGGTTTTCTTTTTTACTGACTATGTGGCTGAATTTTTATATGTATTTTTATTGTTTTATTTTTAAATTATAAAAGTATCTCATGAGCATACGAAAAATCTCAAACTGTATGGTTGAATATCATAAAAGCTTTCTGATGACTTGAAAAATAGTAAGAGTTATCTGTTTTTAGTAAATACAGTTATATTTACTGTGTGTTTGTGTGGGATACTGTATATGTGTATTTCTTTTCCTTTTATTCTTTTTTTTTTTTTTTTTTTAGAGAGAGTTAGTGTGAGCACGGAGAGGGGCAAAGGGAGAGGGAAAAAGAGAATCTCTCTGAGATCATGATGACCTGAGACAAAATCAGAAATCAGGAGTTGAAGGCTTAACCAACTCAGCCCCTTAGGTGCCCCTGTATGTGTGTATTTCTAGGAGCTTTTCTGTATATCTCCATAAATTGTTGCTCTATTTATTTACATGCCAGGTTGACATCAACATAGATTATGACTTTAAACAAAATAAAGAGACCTCTTAAGAATTAACAATACTGTGGCACCTGGGTGGCTCAAGTCGTTAAGCATCTGCCTTCTGTTCAGGTCATGAGTTCACGGTCCTGGGATTGAGCCCCGCATCAGGGTCCCTGCTCAGCTGCTTTTCCTTTCCCACTCCCCTGCTTTTGTTCCCTGTCTTGTTGTGTCTCTCTCTGTCAAACGAATAAATAAAAATCTTAAAAAAAAAAAATTAGCAACGCTTTTATGTGTTGGTGGAATGTCACATTATGGCAATATAATATTTTCTCTATTCTGTAAAAATATGTGAAAACCTGCCCCAACTCCCTAGGCAATATAAGGATGTATTTCTTTTCTTTTTTTTAAAAAATATTTTATTTATTTATTTGACAGACAGAGATCACAAGTAGGCATAGAGGCAGGCAGAGAGAGAGAGAGAGAGGAAAGCAGGTTTCCTGCTGAGCAGAGAGCCGGATATGGGGCTCGATCCCAGGATCCTGGGATCATGACCTGAGCCAAAGGCAGAGGCTTTAACCCACTGAGCCACCCAGTTGCCCCAAGGATGTATTTCTTATGAGATGTTCAACAGTCTTGTTGAGAGGCAGAAAGGCTACTTGAGTTGTAATGAGGTCTATCATCCTGTCTGCAAATTATGAATGCTTTTGGATCATCTGTAGTTGTGGGTAAGGGGAGTTTTTCAGAGAAGTGATGTGTCTTATTGGAGGAGACCCTAGGTCTCAAATTCCATGTGAATCTCTGGCGATCAGGGGCAACTGATAAATGAATAGAGCTAAAAGGCCTCAAGAGAGACCTACTTCACTGTTAAGGTTATGGGCTCAGTTGTCAGAGTTGTACTCCTGGATAAAGAATAGAAGTCTGAGGCATCTCCTGCTCTCCTGGGGCAGGTCACTGGTGCTACAGAATGAGTGCTTGGAAGAAGAACTTGGAGAAGGGTTTTTAGCAGTAGTCAGCTGACAGAGTGTAGGGGGAACTCTCTGTTGTGATAAGAGACTTCATCTTGGGACTGTCAACAATGTTGGGGGAACAAGGATATTTACCACATTGACATCAAAGAGACGTGTAAATTTAGGACCTCTGTAATTTTTTGTTAATTGTTTTCTTCCAATAACATATATTTTTCATACTTACTAGCACTGTGATCATTATTTAGGAAAATGATGTCCTACTGGGGCTGTCCAAAGAGAATTTTTTTCTGTGATTTCTAGGAGGGGTTTCTCAGCCAAATAAAATGTGAAACCCCCTTAAAATAAAATCCCATGGGCCTCTTTGACAGGACAGCCACTCTGTCCTTGGTTTTTTTGGTACCACTGATACTTTCCTCATGTTTGAAGTACAGAATTCTCTTTAGATTTTTGAAGTGTGAAATGTCATGTCTGCTATCCAAAGGCTTCAACCTGTAGGGGTACTCACTGCATTTAAAATCCGGGGCGCTCAGATGAAGCCAGCTTTATTTAAGATGTACCAAATAGGTATTGAAAATCTTAATGAAAGGATGCTTGATGTTATTGGCTCATTTCCTACCGTATTGAGTTTCTGTCACAGTTGCCTGAACAATGTTGGATGACTTAATTTAAACTTCTTTCTTCCTTTCTCCCTCCCTGCCTCCCTCCCTCCCCCCTTTCTTTCTTTACCCCCCCTTTCTTTCTTTCTGACAGGTAGAAAAGAAATCTACCAGAAATAGCCAGATCTTATAGCTAAGCAGACGTATGTAGACAATTAGAATATGGGATGGGAAATCTGAGATAATTATACTGAAAAACTGATTGGACATTATAAAAGGGATGAATCTTTTGATAAGTAGAGTTGAAATTATAAATACTTTAAAAAATTGCGTTGAAGAAAAGGTGATTTTGCAACCATAGCATTCTAGAAAAGAGTGCCAGCTAAGAACTAGGACACCAGGTTTTGTATTTTCAAAAGTAACGTCCCTTTTCACCTATAGTGTAGTGTTAACTTCATGGACTCTGCAGGCTACTGGGATTTCCACCTTAGACTGACTATTTCCTACTACCTGTGTGACCTTGGGCAGGTTTCAGAATCTTTCTGCAAAATGGGTATAGTGATAATAGCCTATTTTATAGGCTGGTTGTGAGGCGAAATGAGTAAATATGTGTGATATGGTTACAAGAATGTCCAGCACATAGTACGTGCTCAGTAAATGTTAGAGATTATAATTTGCAGGTAATTTAGTTTCTCTAGATCTCAGTTTTCTCATTTGTATAGAATATATTTTCCTGAGCTTCTCTGTATGGATAAGAAGAAAGGATCACTTGCCTGAAGGAATTTTGTCTCCAGGAGGAGAGAGAAATATACTTAAAGGACAAGGGCTCATAGCAAAATAAACCACCTCAGAGGTCACTTTGGGTCTGGGCAGATAATGGAAGGCTTTCTGGCCAAGGTGCCAGTTGAGTTACACTTTTTAAAGCAATGTTGTCCAGACTTGGGAATATTACAAAGTGATAACATCTAGAAAACAACATTGGAAGCAAAATACAGATACCATACTTTATTTTGCTAAATAATGAGGGGGGAACCCTTTCTGTCATCTAATGTCACCATTGTTTTATAAAAGAAGGCACTTAAATATGAAAGAATTTATCTCTGTACAAGGAGAGTGCTTTAAATTCACCCTATTTACTTTTATGGGATCTCATTACATTGTCCTTTTTCTCTTCCCCTTGACTTAAGTACAGTTTCATCATGGGACAGGCAATCTGCCTACCCAGTTTGGGAAATACTACCTTTAAGGATGAGAGGGCCTCATTAACCAGAAATCATAGGAGGAAGAGAAAAAAGATTTTAGCATGGAAACAAAAGTAGAGCATTGAGACAGTTCATGCCACCTGCTTCAACAGGTGAATCCCAAATCCTAGTGGTGTAAAAAAGTGTGTTTACTTCTCACTCATGTGAAGTCTGGTATGGGGCAGGCAAACCTTCTTCACCTTGTGGCTATACCATTTGGGATATGTGCCCTCCAAGGTGACTGGCAGGGGAGACGAGAGATGGAGGAACACTTGGTTCTCAATGTAGAGTTTTGGAATAAGGACTAATATCAAACCCTTCCTATAGAAAATAATAATTAACTGTAGGAAATAGTAGATATAAGGAGAATGAGAGCATAAATGAAGGTAGTCATTCTAACATTAACTGTGAAAGACAATGTGGGAGCAGAATTGATAGAAATTCTTGGCAACTGCTCAGATATGGAGGAATAAAGAAAACTAAGAAGAGAAAGGCATTGAAAATAATTCCAAGGTCTCTTGTCTTGGAGATTATATGAATGATGGAAAATGAAACAGAACTTTATATAAAGAGGAAAATCCAGATAGAGATGCTCAGAAAACCAACACTTTGGTATAGACACAAGGTAGACATTGGGATCCAGATTTAGGAGAAGGTAGCTGAAGTCAAGGGGTGAGTGAGATCATGGAGAAGAAAGTGCAGAGATGTAAAAGTGGCAACGAAAGAGCCATAAAACACTACATTTTGGCCCTTTTACTGGGGGTGGGGGTGGGGAAGCTAAAACAGTGAAGAAGCCAGAGGAGTGATAAAAGAGGCCTGGGAAAACCAAGGGGGCTTCCCGTCCATCTTGCTCTCTAGAATGTGGCTAGAGGAAAAAAGTCCAAACTTTTCTGACAGGTACCATTTTTCAATTTGGAGATTGAATTGGAGCTGTCCAGAAATCCTATTGCTTTCTCCCTAAGGAATTCACCTGTCCCATTCAACACTTTCTCCCTTCTCATTAAGCCCTTAACACTCCCCATGTCTCCTCACTCGTGACAGATGGGCTTGCTTCTTGTTTGACTGACAAAGTGGAAGCGGTCTGAAGGGAGCCACCTCATCTTTCACCACCACATCCGTGCAAGACCCAACCTCTGGTCTGCTGTGCTCCCCTCTCTGGAGGAGCTGTCCCTGCTTCTCTCTGAGGGTTTTTCCTCCACGTGTGTGTTGGCTTTCCCATCCACGTGCTTCTGCTCCTGCAGCTCTGCTCCTTACCTCTCCCCTATCATCGTCCTCTTCTCTCTCTCAGATCATTTCTGTCAGCACATAAATGGGCCAAAGTATCTCCCATCTTTAACTCTTCGTGGAACCCCATTTCTGTCTAGTTTTTGCCTCATTTTCCTGTCTCTTTACAGCAACACTCCGCAGGATGTCTGTGCTCAGGGTCCTCCCCCAGTGTTCTCTCTTTTGCTCCAACCAGTCCTTTCCCTACATTTTGTCAAGAGAGCACTTGCCAACAGCAGTAGTGACTTCCATCTTGCTCAGTCCAGCGGTCAGTTCTTGGTACTGATTTACCTGAATTCTCAGAAGCTTTTGACAACGTTCATCACTTCTTATTAAAGTACCAACTTCTGGAACACCTAATGACTGTGCTTTTCTTTTCATTTCGCTGGCCCCTTTCAAGGTTGGCAGGCCACAGGGGTTAGGCATGCATTTGCTTCTAGGTGATCTTATTCAGTTGATTGGTTATATATATTATAAATACACAGGACTTTGCAAATTTTCCCCAGTTCTGAGCTTTAGATTTGTGTATCAATTTGCCTATTTGACATCTGTAATAGAATGATTAATAGAAACTCAAATCCAACTGCCCCACACAGAACTATCAGACCCTCCTAAGCCCTCCCAGGAAGCAAACCCCTGAGTCTTCTGCTCTCCACTCCTCCTCCACTGCAGGCCACCATCATCCCTCCACTGGCTTTGCAAACAGCCCCCTAACCCACCTCTCTGCTTCCACTACTGCCTCTCCTTACCCCACACACAGCATATACTCTATACAGCAGCTGGAGTACTCTGGTTTAAAACTGAAATCAGACCTCTGTTCCTCTGTTCAAAACCCTCCAAAAGGCTTTCCTTAACTTTTATGATAAATCCCAGCACCTTTTCCACGGCCTGCAAGGCCCTAGAAGGCCTCATCTCTCTGGTTGCTCCTTGGTTTGCTTTCCCAATTCCAGTCATGCTGGCTTCCACCTTTTCCCCAAACAAACCAAGACTATCAGAGTGATATGGCTTTAGCCTTCTTTCCCCCCAGGTATCTAAGTAACTCCCTCCCTCGACTGTTTCATGGGGTCTTTGCTCAAACATCACCTCCTGAGAGGAATCTTCCTTAATAATCCTGTGTGAAGTGGGCACTCCTTACACCCTTTCTAACTCCCTTGCCCTGTTTTGTTTTTTTTCAGTCCTTATCACCACCTCAGTTAATATTGTATACTTGTTTACTTTTCACTCATCTGTCTCCTACACTAGAATACATGATCGGTGAGGGCAGAATAAGTGGTGTAGAATGATGTTTTATTCGCCTCTCTTCGACTGTCCCCTGTTGGCCACCCTGCTAGGAGACAGAGTTCCTGTCCAGTCCTGGCTGCCGCCCTATTTTTCTGACACACAGTAAGAGGTCTATAACTATGAACTGAAGGAATGAGTGCATGAACAGACATATTGTTCAGTGTCTTGCCGTCCCAGGGAGTGGGCTGTGGTGATGACAGCCTTCATGTGCGCTGTCCTGGGCAGAGATGTGGTAGCTGGAAACCTGTGATTCTGCAGACAACTTCTGGCTTCTCCATTTTTCACAAGTTGATGCTCAGTGACTCTTCTCTCCCCTTTCAACTCTTCCTACTCCTCAGTACACCCTCAGATAATTCAACCTTAAAATTCCTCTTGATTGACAAAACTGCACAACGTGGGGGGGAAAAGGCAGTAAATTGCTAAGAGATCATGCTGCCATCTAAAGGACAGAAGTGGTATGGATCCTGTCTTGTTTGCAAAAGAGAGGGAATTGAGACTGGAAATCTCACGGGCAGCGGGTCTGGTCAAACCAACTCAGCCTCAGAAACCTCTGGTTCTATGGTGCTCTTCATAAGGAAATGAAGGTTGTTGGGAAATTAGTACAAATGTCTGCAAAAGATTTAAAATTGGAAAATCACTTCGTATCTCTTTTTTTCTTCCCACCTTTAAAATACTGTGTGTGTGTAGTGGGAAAGGAGAACTTTTTTTTTTTTTTGCTCAGAGAAACGGTCTAAAAATGTTGACAGTGGTTGTTTTTGGGTGATGGAAATGTGGTATTTTTTTCTTCTTTGTTCTCTTTCTCTGAAGTGTCTTCAAAGTCCTTTATTAAATGATTTTTTAAAGAAATGCTTTTTAAAAAAAATTTAAATGGGGGAATGAACAAGGTTGAGCTGGAAAATCATGCTTTGTGAAGTTGAAATTGAAGGAAATCCCTGATCAAATCAAAATTATGTTGAGAGAGTGATATGATATTTTGTGTTTTCCCTCTTTGAAGAGGCCTATTTCCTAGGCTCAACTTGACAAAATGCAAAGGCTTAAATTTGGAGAAATAATTTAATATGATTAAAAGTGACCATTAGGATGAATAGGCAAAATTGTGAAAAATAGTTCAATAATTTCTGACTTTTACAGGTAGAAGACTTAGGAGAGATAATTTGGCCTTTGGGGGAGAAGAAGCTTTAGGAAATTCAGAGAATTGCATTTTGGCTAAGAAGCAGGAGAGTTTGGGAGAGAACATTGCACGAGCTGAAGGTCAGGGAAACCCTCCAAAGGAATCAGAAAGTAGGCGTGCCCAGTCTGCAAGGATTATAGTTGAAGCAGAGTGATTTTTTTTTTTTAAAGATTTTATTTATTTATCAGAGAGAGAGAGGGGAGAGAGCGAGCACAGGCAGACGGAATGGCAGGCAGAGGCAGAGGGAGAAGCAGGCTCCCCACCGAGCAAGGAGCCCGATGTGGGACTCAATCCCAGGATGCTGGGATCATGACCTGAGCCGAAGGCAGCTGCTCAACCAACTGAGCCACCCAGGCGTCCCGAAGCAGAGTGATTTTTTACCCTGAAAGCATTCATAGCTCCTCTGCACAAACAAAATCATTTGAGCTGGAAAAAAAAATTGTTTTTAAACCGTGAAAGCTATCTCAAAATTGAGTAGATCAGCAAAGGAACGCTGAGATCCAGGCTTGTTAGAGATCCCTTAAGGAACCAAAGCAATCATTAGGAGGAGGCTTGGGTGGGATCCATGTCTAGTAGAAAAGAGAGAACTGATGTCTGATGTGTGCTTAAGGAATGTGGGGGTTACAGGGCTAGGGCACTTTCTAGAGGGTAATTGGAGATGCTGTCCGTTAGGAGCTGAGGTTGGAATTAAGGACCAGTGTTTTCGTGCCTACCCACAAAATCCTGGGGACTGACCTGAAGGGAGGGTTAGAGAAGAGCGAGTCTATCAGGACAAGCCAGATTTTGGGAGTTCCTCCTGTATTGAGGTCTTGGTGGGTTATAGTCTGCAAATGATACCTGCTGCATGATAATAATAACATTTGTTGGAGTTACTGTGTGTCAGGAGCTACGCTGAGTGGTTTGCTAATATTGTCTTGGTTCATCTTGCCCTAAGCTGGATGAAGTAAGTGCTTAATATAGTATGTTAAAACAACAACAACAACAACCCCTTGGCCAAGGAATTCCATTTAAGTAATTGTCCTAAATTCACACAACTAATAGGTATGTACAGTATAATCTGAGACCTTATTTTAAACAGCTACACGTTATTGCCTATTGTTTTCAAATTTTGCTCGCATGACCCTTAAACAGATTTCAAACTGGCCAGCCTCCACCATCACTAGCCAGTTCTTTATTTTATCTCTTGTTGGTCCTGTTTCTCTTGAGAATGCTGACAGGTTTGCCTTAGAAAATTTAATGGCAATAGTGACAAAAAATATGTAAATTGAAGTTAAAAATTACATGTTTTTCTGTGACCCTGGTTATTATGTTAAAATAGTTCTGTGGCATTGAATTATCACTATGATTATTAATGGTCTGTGGCTACTCGAAATGGTATTGAAATATTAAAATATTTGATTGTTTTGTTTTTAAGTGAAAATACATGGAAAGTGCATCTTTTAATTTAGACTGAGAAGTAGGAATGTGAAACTGTTTCTGAGGTTTTTTTTTTTTTTAAAGATTTTATTTATTTATTTGACAGAGAGAGATCACAAATAGGCAGAGAGAGAGAGGAGGAACCAGGCTCCCTGCTGAGCAGAGAGCCCGATGCGGGACTCGATCCCAGGACCCTGAGATCATGACCTGAGCCAAAGGCAGCGGCTTAACCCACTGAGCCACCCAGGCACCCCTCTGAGGTTTTGATTAAAGGAATTAATGAATTCTTTTTGGTTCTGGACCATTTTTAAGGTTTGAGATGGGTGAGGTATAGACTTTTCTTTTGTAAACAGGGAGAAAAGTGACTTTGAGGAGAAGAGTGCACTATTAGACCAGTTATAGGAGAAGTACCTATAAGAGTAGAGGACCGTCAACCGATTCTGTTAAAACTATCTGTGACCTTGTACCCATTCTAAAATCTTCACATACCTCTAGGGCAAGAATGCCCTCGTTGGAAGACTGCTTCTTGTCTGGTTTTTAAAAATGACTTGTTTCTCTCAAATATCTCGGTGGCTGGCCTCGTTTCGTGAATTTGTCAGACCTCTGGTTTCTGCTTGTTTTCCTGGGTTGTGTTAATTTAGGCCCATGGCTTCACTCTAATCTTTGGATTCAGTGACTATCCTGGGTCTGTCTTCTTGATTGGTCTTCTTTTTCAGGTCTCCTGTCCCAGCAGTTTCCTTGGCTTCCTAGCTTTGTCACCTGACAGCTTGATCTTCCATTATACACATTCCAGAAATGCACAACAGCTATGATCAGCTCAAGGGTGCTGGCTAGATGCTGGAGGTGGTGACTTCAGTCCACCTGTCAGTCATCTTGCTTTCATTGACTTTATCATGAGGTCTCAATTAACTTAAAAAATACTTTGTAGTCCTATGTGGAAATCTGGGTCCTTTGTCTGCTTCAATCTGTTTCTATGTATCCTACTTTTTCCTATTTACCCTTGCATCTTTGCTCTTTTAGCCTTAATTGCTTCTCACATTTCCTTCAGAGGTTTTAATTTTTCCTGGTTCATGATTTTTCTAAATGCTAGCAAAGATAAACCCATAAAAAATAATGCCACAATGTACGAAATTTTAGAGATGAAAGGAACATTATAATTTGTGGTTTCTCTGTAATTTGGGGATCGTGCAGAAGTCATTTAAGCATAGGAAGTCTGAAGCTATGAGAGAAAAGTTGGAGGACTAGCATTCCTCCAGGACTTCCCAGTCACTCTGTGGTAACACATTCTATGAGTGCTTCCTTTGCCCTTTCCATGTTGCCACAAATATTACTGACCCTGGCAGTTGAAAGAGGAAGGAGCAGAGAGAGATGGAGGAAGGGGAAAGGAGGTTTATGGTTGACATCTTACAGAAAAGGATTTACCAGTATTCAAAATGAAATCTTTCTCACCTGGGATGTTTTCTTTTGTTCTGTCAGCACCCATTTTGCCTCATAGTTGGGGCATCTTCATCTGTAGTTCTCTTGTTCTGGTTGAATGCTCTTGCTCAAGCCCTCTGCCGACTCTTGGAGTTTGGTGGTCCACCCATGGCCTCTGTTTACCGAGGTCTTAAGAACATTTGCAGGTAACCATATTGAATCCCTGTGCTGTTACTCCCTTGCTCTCACGTACATCCAGAGCCCACATTGTGCCATTGCTTGCCCATGTGGTGCTTTTGGGTTTATTAGAAAAAAATACTCATTTCCCAGACACTTTTTTTCTCCCTGTTGGGAAATTGTGGTCCTGTATACCAGTTTTATTAGAACAAGACCCTCTACTGCCCTGTGCCAGAAAATAAATATTCCTGTACTACCATATAAATGAATTCCTCCTAGTACCCTTGCACTCCACCCAATAGATTATGTACTCTTTTTTTTTTTTTTTTAAATTTTGTTCAATTAGCCAGCATATATGGGTGATGTACTCTTGACAGCACATAACCTGCACACTATACATGGTGGCTCTGGGCTCACATATGAAATGTTCTTTGCCTAAATTCTGAAAATGAAGAATGATTCCAACACAGCAGCAAACACTCTTCTTTGCCCTGTTGCCAAATCCAGAGATTGTTTACTCCCAGAGTAGTCTTCTTGAAGCTCTCTCTTGCCATGAGGTGAGGGTCAGCCATCCCCCCAAATCCAATGGGGGTGTTGAAGATTGGGATTCACAGAGGAGCAACAGCTACCTTCATAGAAATCATCTTCATAAAATCTCACCAATATTTAACTGTCTTTTTTTTTTTTTTTTTTTTAAGTAAGCTCTAGGCCCAACTTGAGGCTTGAACTCATGTTCTTGAGATCAAGAGTTGCATGCTCTACTGACTGAGCCAGCCAAGCACCCAACTGTCTGATCTTTCATAATGTTAATATTTGTAAAGAATTTCAGGAGTCATGTGGCAGGATTTGGGCTTATTCTTTTGTAAATTTTGCCTGTGATATATCATACCACTTTTTTCATTTATTTTTATCTTGGTACTTCAGTTAGAACTTCTATTTTAATTTTCTATGATGTGAATAAAATATAATACACAAGTGTTTCTCCAAAGGTGATCAACATCTTTCATTTCCCTTTAGTGAGAATAACTTGGCATAGACAGAACTTGTCTTCACTAGAAAACTAAAATTTACCAAAGAATCTTCTTTATGGATTTGCTTGTAGGAACAGGACAAATGTCTTTCAGTATAATTTATCAGGAAGAAGTATCATGAGAATCTTTTATTTTTGTTCCTTCTGGAAGGCACAGAGGATCATGTGAAAGAGAGATCCCTGAGGACAGTTTAAGAGGAGATGGGTTAGAGCTGCAAATAGCAAGATTTAAGGTTAAGTATGAAGAACTTCCTAACATAGAAAATTCTTTAGCACTGGAATGAAATATCAAACCCCTCCCCGCAAAGCTAGCCACCAAACTAACTTTGTGGGGTTAAACTGCTTTGTTTCTTATTAGTGTTCATAGATCTCTTCAAGTTGATGAAGGTTGATTTTATACTTAGTACTTGATTAAACTAGGAATATTCTACTAAAAGGATCTAGTTATAATTTCTCTTTCCACAGGGATGTGGAATTATCTAGCCATTTTAACCCATATAAATGAATGTAGTTTTGTGATCCAATTCTGTCAGTGTCCTATTAAGGAAAAAAAAAAAAAAAACAAAGGGTAGCAGGGGCTTTGGTTTTCACATCTGTAAAACAGTATTAAAATATAGAATATATTTAAATATAGAATTTAAACCAATTAAAAATATTCACTCCCATATCCTATGCAAATATATTAAGTGTCGCAGGTGGGGATGGCATCTTAGAAGACACTTTTTCTTGAGTTACTCAGATTTCTGCATGTCTTATGAAGCAAAGCTCTGATTGCCCTTTATTCTAGACTGTCTTTTTAAGGGTATTTGTATAGTTAATAGCTTTGGACAATAGAAATTATATCTCCTTCTGGAACAAAGGACAGGTTTTCTTATAGTTTGTGTGGCAGCATAGCGGCCCCTCCAAAGATATCCATGTCTTCATCCCAGGAACCTTTGAATATGCAACCTTATAGGTCAAATGGGAGTTAATGTAGGTAGAATTAAGAATGATAATTATCTAAAAGGATTTTAAAATAAGGAGGTTGTTCAGGATTATCTAGGGCACATTGTAATCAAAATGATCATTCAGAGTGCAAGAGGGAAGCAGAAAAGGAGGTCAGAATGGTGCGATGTGAGAAAAACTCAACTTACTCTTGCTAGTTTTGAAGATGGAAGAAAGGGCTCATAAACCAAGGAATGCTTGGTGGCTCCTAGAGATTGGAGAAATCAAAGAAATTTTCCTCCAAAAGTGCATAGACCTGCCAACACCTTGATTTTAGTTCAGTGAGATGCCATTTGAGCTTCTGATCCAGAACTGCAAGGTAACTCATTCATATTGGTTAAGACACTTTCTTTAATCCTCTTTAGATCTCACTGTGTCATGTCTTTTTTTTTTTTTTAAAGATTTTTTTTAAATTATTTTTTTATTTTTTTTAAAGATTTTTATTTATTTATTTATTTGACAGAGAGAGATTACAAGTAGTCAGAGAGGCAGGCAGAGAGAGAGAGGAGGAAGCAGGCTCCCTGCCGAGCAGAGAGCCCGATGTGGGACTCGATCCCAGGACCCTGGAATCATGACCTGAGCCGAAGGCAGCGGCTTAACCCACTGAGCCACCCAGGCGTCCCTCACTGTGTCATGTCTTAAAGGAAATTGTTGTAGTCACTCTGACTCCTCTTTTCCTTGATGCAAGACCTGGCTTCATTGTTAGTTTGCTTAAACAGTGCTGCTTCCCTCCAGAAATATAACTGTAAAATTGAACTGACTGCATTTACAGGCCACTGTGGCTAGAGACTGTGAAAGAATTTGGGAAGAAACTTAAAATGGTGCTTATAATTAGCTCAAAAAACAGCCCAAAACCATTTATTGAGGGGTTATATGCAAGGCAGTCTTTTGTTTTTATTTATTTATCCAGTGTGGGGCTTGAACTCACAACCCTGATGAAATCAAGAGTTGGATGCTTAACTGAGCTACCCAGGTGCCCCCAAGGCAGTATTTTGCATAGGGAAACAAGGATAGGAGTAAAGGCTGGGAGGTGGAACTTCCTGAGGAAGGTTGAAAAGGATCTGGCCTGGGAAGAAGCTGAGAGATGTGTATTCCAGGGTTTGGAATTGTGAAGAAGTTTGGGGATTCTGGGGAAGGGAAATTTTGTGGGTTCTTCATTGTATTTTTTATGGAACTTGTCATTTTTTACCAGACCCAGAAGCTTCCCTGAAACATTTCTTCTTATAGCAAGAAAAGCTAGAGGGGCGCCAGGCTGGCTTAGTCAGTGGAGCATGCAGCTCTTGATTTCAGGGTTGTGTGTTCAAGCCCCACGATGGTTGTAGAAGCTCACTTGAAAAAAAAAAAAAAAAGCTAGTCTTTTTTTTTTCTATTTCTTTTCCAATTCTTCTTTGAAAGAAATAATGAAAAATACCAAAGCCCATGCTCTTGAAAGTCATTGATAATATAGGTCAGAGGTTTGTTCATCAGGGGACCCACTGAATTTTTTCCTGAACTTTCTAAAATGTGTGCTTCTTTTGATCTGAGGACTACAAAGTTACCCACTTCCTTAAGAAATTTGGAAGGGGGGGTACCCAGGTGTCTTAGTGGGTTAAGCCTCTGCCTTCGGCTCAGGTCATGATCTCAGGGTTCTGGGATCGAGCCCCACATTGGGCTCTCTGCTCAGCAGGGAGCCTGCTTCCCCCCTCTCTTGGCCTGCCTCTCTGCCTACTTGTGATCTCTCTTTCTCTGTCAAATAAATAAATAAAATCTTAAAAAAAAGAAATTTGGAAGGAGCTGGGGGTTACTGGGTTGGTCCTTGGGTAATCTTCATGTGTTCTGTGCAAAATACCTTATGCATAAAATACTCAGTTTTTAAGGAAAAACAATTGGGCATGCAGAATTTTGGTTCCTAAAAAAACCTTTTCTTGATTGGAAGAATGTAAGCAATGAAGTGCATTTTGGTAAAGTTAAATAATCTATTCTTTCCTGTTCTGACCACTGCAAAAGAGAGAAAAAAAGATGCATTCCAAAACCAGGAGACCAGTCAATCCCACTTCTATCTCTCCAGTCTTCAAGCATGAAGATTGTCTATGTAACAAGACATGCTTCAGAACAAGTTCTGAATCCTTAAGAGGTAAATTAGCAACTTTTTATATTTATTAGTTGTAAAGGAATGGTTATTGCCAAAAATGTCCTGTAATGAGGTCACATCCTGAGGCTGTCTCTCAGGCTAAATTTCTGTATAGGAAAGAGACCACATGTAATTCATTGGCTGATAAAACTGTAGGTGAGAACAAACACAATTTCTACCATTTCATGAGCAATGAAAGACATTTGGTTTTAGGTGGAATTTTTTTTATTGGTTGATATTTATATACTTAAAGTGATTAACACATAATTAAAAAATCTTCCCTCAGGCAACATGGAACAATACTCGTAATCTCATTTTTGTACAAAGACATTTTTCTAAAGAAGAAACATACATTGTGACTCATGTACCCCTTCTTGGTGTTGGCCTGGCTTTTTGACCTACCAGGCTTAAGTCAGGTACCACCATTCACCTGGTGACTCTTTCTAGAATTGGAAGAATGGTATTTAGAAAGATAAACTCTTTGGGATTATACTTTATAAGCCCATAAGTACTGGTAAAATTCAATAATGGAATAAAGAAGTTAGGGAAAAAATGCTTTCCACAGATGATCAAGATAAGGAAGCAAAGAGCAGGACAGAAAGAATTAAGGATTGAGTAAAAATAAGTAAAAATGCTGCATTTTTTCCTCATGGGATAGATTTTTCAACAACTCCTGAGGACCAAAATACAAACTTTGACACCTCAAGTTCCTTTGCAGTTCTGTTCTAAGAAGTAATTAAATCCATTTAATATTTTTGTCTTTGCACAACACTAATTTATTCCTACTTTGATCTTAATGGTTCTAGCAGAACTTATGGTTTATTCATTTGCATAAATGTGGAATGTATAGGGGCACCTGGGTGGCTCAGTGGGTTAAGCCTCTGCCTTCGGCTCAGGTCATGATCTCAGGGTTCTGGGATCGAGTCCCACATCGGGCTCTCTGCTCATGGAGAGCCTGCTTTCTCTGCTCTCTCTCTCTCTCTCTCTCTGCCTGCCTCTCTGCCTACTTGTGATCTCTCTCTGTCAAATAAATAAATAAAATCTTTAAAAAAAATGTGGAATGTATAAAAACAGTCTTTAAATGACTTAATATATACGAGACACTTAGAAGAGGATCTGGTACATGTTTGTACTACATAAGTGTTATTATTTTCTCACAAGAAGAAAAAATTCTACAAAAAATCTAAAAGCATTAAGCTGTTTATGGTTAATCTTTAGAATGCCTTTTGGTTAAACTTTCCACAGCTTAGCATGACTGACATGAGATTGAAGGGATTGAACTTGTTTCCCAGATGGTCGGATGACATTTTTGACTTTTTAGGATGACTTTTGAGGCTGTCTTTGTCTGAAGGTTTCTGTCAAAGTCTGTCTTTTCTAGTCCCTTAAGTTTGGAAGAGTAATGGGAGATGTTTTGAACCATTAGATGTCGCTTTCTTCTCATTGTTTTTGGTTTAGGAAATAAACTCAGGGTTTAAGCTTTTTAGTTTTTTCTTCTTCTTCTTCTTTTTTTTTTTTTTAAGTCTATAAATAGTCTTTATGTCAAAGCTAAGTGGGAAATTTAATTTTAGATCAGTAGATAAGAGGCACAATACTCAACTCCTTGGAATGATTAAACTTTGTGCCTGTTTTAAGTGACCTGACTCAATGTCCCTAGTTGACTAAATTTGGAAATGCAGTTTGTGTGTATGTGTTGTTGAGGTTAACATAGCACTGTTTCTACACCACACATTTTTGTCTGGGTATACCTTTATTTAAGTCAAAGTTCATGGGTTTTTTCCTAGCAGTCACTGAGTGAAAACTGTATCCTCAGATACCTGATTAGTATTGCTCTTCCAGAAAAACCTCTGAATTCCCTCCCCCACCCAAATCACTTAGGAAATGCCTTGTACTTAGCACTTAGTTTTTAGCTTCATGAAACCACCTTAAGTAACCTTGAGAATGTGGACTCTCTTTTTCAGTCTTATAACATGCCACATTGTTGGAAGGGTCACAGAGAGGACATGACTGTTAGTTGAGCCAAGAGCTGGACCGAGGCAATCAGGGGCTCTTTAGCCCCTCCCCTGACCTTGGAATGTATCTTCCATCCACTTTTCCCACAGTAGGAGCCAATTCAAGGGCATGGCCTTGAGAGAGTAAGGGGTCATAGAGACCACCTGGATGGTATACATGACTGAGCCCAGTTGTGGCCTGTTTATGAACTCTTAAGATTATGGTGGGCAGGTGCTGCCACCCAGACAAGCTGTATAAGTTCCCTTGCTTATTTAGTCTGCCACCAACCAGCTGGGAGTGGCCTGTCTGAGTCTTTTTTCAGTCTCTCTTTGCTCTCCATGTACAGGGACTGATTTCACCTGGGGAACTCTCCAAGTTTGGAACCAACACAAGTACAATGCACAGAGTCCTTCTATCAGGTACATCATCAATAAGTATTTGTTAAATGAACGAATAAATAATTAAATAGGGCAAAAAGTGATTTGGGAATGTTTTGATCTTTCAAATGGATTGACCTTTTTTGTATGTGGTTATCCTGTTGTTTCAGTACCATTTGTTGAACTGTCTTTTCTGCACTGTACAGCCATTACTCCTCTGCCAAAGATCAGTTGACCCTACACACAAAAATTGTTTCCTGGGCCCTTAATTCTGTTCCATTGTTCTCTTTGTCTTTTACCAATATGACACTGTCATGATTACTCTAACTTTAAGTCTTAAAATCAGGTAGCTTCAGTCTTCCAACTTTGTTCTTCAGTATTGTGTTAGTTATTCTGAGCCTTTTGCCTCTCCATATAAACTTTGGAATTAGTTTGCAATATCTATAAAATAACTTGCAAAGATTTTGATTGGGATTGCACTGGATCTATAACTGAAGTTGGGAAGAAATGACATCTTCACAATATTGAGTTTCCCTATCCATGAACATGGAATTTCTACACTTACTTAGTTTTCTTTGATTTTATTCATCAGAATTTTATAGTTTTTCTCACATAGATCTTATGCATTTTTTCTGAGATTTTTAAAAAAAAATATTTATTTTAGAGAGAGTGTAAGGACACACGAGTTGGGAGAGGAGCAGAGAGAGAGGAAGACAAGAAGACTCCCCGCACAGGGAGTGATCTCACTGACCCTGAGATCATGACCTGAGCCAAAACCAAGAGCCAGAAGCTTAACAAACTGTACCTGGGTACCCCCAAGATTTTTTCTTTAAGGATTTAAAAAATTTATTTGTTAGAGAGAGAGCACGAGTGAGCAAGGGAAGGGGCAGAGAGAGGGAGAAAGAGAGAAGTAGACTCCCCACTGAACATGCAGCCTCACTTGGGGCTTGATCCATGACACTGAGATCATGACCTGAACTGAAATCAAGAGTTGATACTTAACTGAGTGAATTACCCAGGCATCCCTGTTTTCTGAGATTTATACCCAAGTATTTCTTTTTGTTGGTGCTAATGCGAATGATATTGTTTTTAATTTTACGTTCCACTTGTTCATTATTGCTATATAGAAAAGCAACTGAATTTTATATATTAATTTTGTAATCTGTAGCCTTGCTAAAATTGCTTAATAATTCCAAGAAGTTTTTTAACTTATTTTTTTGACTCTTTCAGATTTTCTGCATAGATCATGTTACCTGTGAACAAAGACAATTTTATATCCTCCTTCCCAGTTCATATGCCTTTATTATTGCCTTTTCTTACCTTATTGCATTCGTGTCAATATGCATCTAGTATGATGTTGAAAAGGCATTTGAGAGGGACATCCTTGCCTTGCACCTGATCTTAGTGGGAAAGCTTTGAGTTTCTCATCATTAAGTATGATGCTGGTCATAGGTTTTTGTAGATATTCTTAATCAAATTGAGGAAATTAACCTCTATTCCTGACTTGCTGAGTTTTTATTGTGAATGTATGCTGACTATTGTCAGATACTTTTTCTGCATCAATTTGTATGTTCATGTGATTTTTTTTTAAAATTGTTGATGCAATGGATTACATTAGTTGACTTTTAAAAAAAGATATTATTTATTTAAAATAATTATAATTATAAAATAATCATATTTAATATATAATTATATTCAATATATTTAAAATAATTATATTTTATATAAATAATAGAAATTAATAATAATTAAATTATATAAACTTAAAATAATTTATTTAAAATTGACAGAGATCACAAGTAGGCAGAGAGGGAGGCAAAGAGCGGGGTGGGAAGCAGGCTCACTGCTGAGCAGAGAGCCCAATGTGGGGCTTGATCCCAGGACCCTGGGATCAATGACCTGAGCTGAAGGCACAGGCTTTAACCCACTGAGCCACCCAGGTACCCTGGATTAGGTTTTTAAATGTTGAACCATACCTGGTTTATACCTGAGATATACCACTTGGTCATGGCATACAGTTCTTTTAAAATATTTTTGGATTTGATTTGTTAGTATTCTAGAAATGATATTTAAAGCTTTGTTTATGAGAAATGTTGGTCTTTAAGTTTTCTTGCAATGGCTTTTCTGGTAATGCTAGCCTTATCAAATGAGTTATGAAGTATTCTCTTTGCTTCTATTTGTAAGAGTTATAAAGAATTGATATAATTTGTTCCTTAAATGTTTGGTAGAATTCATCAGAAAAACCATCTGTGCTTGGTGTTTTCTGTATTGGAAGGTTATTAATTACTGATTCAGTTTCTTTAATAGATACAGGCCTATCCAGATAGTCTATTTTTTATGTGTCAAGAAATAGGTCCATGTCATCTAGGTTACCAAATATGTGTGCACAGTTCTTTATAATATTTCTTTTTATTTTTTTGATTTTAATGGGATCTGTAGGGAATGTCCCTTTTAAAATTTCTGATACTAGTAATTTGTGCTCTCTCTTTCTCTCTCTCTTTTAAGTTAGCCTGGCTAGAGGCTTATCAATTTTATTGATGCATTCAAAGACCCAGTTTTTGGTGGTGTTGATTATTGGTCTGTTTTCAATTTCATTAATTTCTGCTCTGATTATTTGTCTTTATACACTTACTTTGGATTACTTAGCTCTTTTCTTTCTAGTTTCTTAAGTAGAAACTGAGATGATTGATTTTAGAGCTTTCTTTTTTTCTAATGCATCCATTTATTGCTATGAATTTTCCTCTAAGCAGTGCTTTTGCTGCATCCCACACATTTTGCTAAGTTGTGCTTTCATTTACTTCAAAATACTTAGGAGATTTTTCTTTAGTTTTCTTTTTTGACCTTGTGTTACATGGAAGTATATTGTATTGTATCATCTCCGTGTATCTTGACATTTTCCAGCTATACCTGTTAGTGATTCCTAGTTCAATTTTGCTGAGCTCTAAGAGCAGACATTGTATGATTCTCTTCCTTGTAAACTTGAGGAAAAATGTTTATTCTGATGTTGTTAGGTGATAAATATAGATGTCAATTATATTCACTTGATTAATGGTGGTGTTGAGTTCAGCTATGTCCGTAATGATTTTCTCCTTGCTGGTTCTCTCCGTTTCTAGGAGAGGAATGCTAAGTCTCCAACTATGATAGTGGATTCATGTAATTGTCTTTGCTCTGCTATCACTTTCTGCTTCACAAATTTGATGCTCTGTTGTTAGGTGCATACACATAAGAATTACTAAATTTTCTTGGAGAATTGACCCATTTATTGTTAAGTAATGCCCATATTTATCCTTGATAACTTTCCTTACTTTGAAGTCTGTTCTGCCTGAAATTAATACAGCTACTCCTGCTTTCTTTGATTAGAGTTAGCATCATATATTTTTCTCCATCAGCTTACTTTTAATTTATGTATGTCCTTATATTTCAAGTGGGTTTCTTATAGACATCATATAGTTGGATCACATATTTTAAAAAAATTATTTAATTTTTATTTTTTAAAGTAAGCTCTAGGCCCAGCATGGAATTTGAACTCATGATCCTGAGATTGAGTGTTATGCTCTACCTACTGAGCCAGCTAGGCACCTCAGTTGGATCATATTTTTTGATCCATTCTTATAATCTCCATCTTTTAATTGATGTATATAGACCATTGACATTCGAAGTAATTATTGATATGTTGGGTTAATATCTGACATATATATATATTTTTTTTTTTTACGGAGACTCACACACACACACGCACCACACAGCAAGAGAGGGAACACTAGCAGGGGGAATGGGAGAGGGAGAAGCAGGCTTCCTGCTTAGCAGGGAGCTGATACTGCTTTCAGTCCTAGGACCCTGGGATCATGACCTGAGCTGAAGGCAGATGCCTAATGACTGAGCCACCCAGGTGCCCCAGTCTACCATATTTGTTATTGTTTTCTACTTACAGCTTTTATTTGTCTTCTTCTTACAGAAGTTTAATTTTTTGTTTTTTTGGTGATTTTATTTTTTTAAAGCTTTATTTACTTATTTATTTTAGAGAGAAAAAGCAAGAGTGTGTGAGTGGGGGGGGGTAGGGCAGAGCAGGAGAATTTTCAAGTTGACTCACTGCAGAGCTTGGAGCCTGATGTGGATCTTGATCTCACCACCCATGAGATCATGACATGAGCTGACACCAGAGTTTGGTGTTAAACTGAATGATCTGCCCAGGCACCGTAGTTTTTTTGTGATTTTACTTGAGCATTTCATATAATTCCATTTTCTCTCTTTTTAAGCACATCAGTTATAACTTTTTTTTTTTAGCCTTTTTAAGTGGTTCCTTAAGGCTTGCAAAATACGTTTATAACTAATCAAAGTCCACTTTCAAGTAACATTATACCACTTGAAATGTAGCATGAGTATCTTATAATAACAAAAGAACACTAATTAACTCCTTCTCATCCCTTGTATCATTACTGTCATTTATTTCCCTTATAGACAAACCCTAAATAGGGACACCTGGATGGCAAATTGGTTAAATATCTGACTCTTGGTTTTGGCCAATGTCATGATCTCAGGGTTATGGGATCAAGCCCTGTATTCAGCTCTGTGCTCAGCAGGGTCTCTGCTTGGTATTCTCTTCTCTTCCTTTCCCTCTGTAGCCCCCTTGCTCCCGTGATCTTTCTCTAAAATAAGTAAATCTTGAAAAAACCCTATATAAACATGTTTATATGTATATATAAAAGATATATATATATATATATATATATATATATATATGGAAAATATAATTACTATTATTACTTTGAACAAACTATTACCTATTAGATCAATTAAGGGTAAGAAAAATAAGTATTTATTTTACTTTCACTTACTCCTTCTTCAGTGGTCTTTATGTAGCTCCAAATTTCTAAGAACTATATTAGCTTTCTTTTCTTTCTATCTCTAGAATTTCTTTTAGGTTCTTTCTTAAGATTTCCATTTCTTATATTGCCTCTCTATTCTTGCATACTGTTTATACATTGGAACTCTTAACATATTTATCATAGGTGTTTTAAATTCCCAGTCAGAATTTCATCATTTCTGCCATGTCTCGTTATGACATTTGCTCTTCCTCTTCAAATTATGTTTTTTGCCTTTTGATATGTCTTATAATTTTTTCTTGATAGCTGGATGTGATGTACCAGGTAAAAGGAACTATTGTAAATATGCATTTAGTAATGTGGGTGTTAGTTGTGGGAGGAGGGGCATCCCATTCTTTAATGCACCTTTCCCTCTAGATTATAAACCTAAGTATTTCTCAATTCCTGCACTCCCTCCCTGAACGATTAGAATAGGTAAGAGCTGGGTATTTCCTGTCTTCTGCATGGAAATTGGGGTTGGATATTTCCCTTTTCCAGGTCAGTTGTGTTCTGGTAATACCTCCGGAGTTTAGGCTATAGTTAACTAGTTCTCCTGAGGGCAGGCTCTTGTGTAGGTAAGAATAGTTCCTTTTCCCCCTCCTTCTGCCAGAAGCAGGAGATTCTTCTCACCTATTTATTGTGGGAATCTGGTGAGGCTTGTGAGGTAAATTTAGAATATTGTGGGGGTCACCCAGTGACTGAGTTCCCCTGAAGTTTTTAACTTGAGCACATTGGAGCCCCAGGAATTCATCAATTAGAGCTCAGGTTTTTCTACCCCACACTGGATCCCATGGTGGTTTCTGCTGGTGAGTCTCTGCTCTGTTAAGACCTGACTGTATTTGCTTGCCTGTCTCTCTAGAGTTAGGACACAGGGTTACCCTGTCTGTGTCTTCCCTTTTCTGATCAATCCAAAAAGAGTTGTTGACTCTTCAATCTGTTCAGTTTTTCACACAGTGACAAATTCCAAGCTCCTTACATGTGGACCTGGAAACCATCATTCTCTTTTCATGAGTGTGATTTTTTTTTTTTTTTTTGGTCTGCAGTGAGTATTTGTGGCATATATAACCCAGTGTGTTCTTTGGCACTAGAGAAAATGCTTCCATAGCAACGTGTTTAGTTAACGCTGTATCTCATGCTTACTTAATATTCTGGGAGAAAATGCTTTGTTAATACTTTGAATCCACCTTTATTCATAGCAAAGATCAGTCTGGTACCCTTGTTCTCTATTGCTACACTGGAACTCTCCCTCCACCCCTGCCCCCTTTAGAAGCTTCTGGCTTTTTTTTTCTCTAATCATGTTTATTTTAAAGGTCATCTTTTTTTTTTTTTTAATGCATCTCTTCATTTTAAAAGTTGACCCCCCCCCCATTTTTAGTTCAGTTTGATTTCTCATATATAAGCAATTTTTTGCACCTGTTTGGAAAACTCATTGAAAGAGCCTAAGAATTGCTTTCTTGTGTTTATAGGGTATATGGGGAACTTTCTATCATATGTCCTGGCTGTTGCTGAATTCATTTACCTTTTATCCAAAACTTGATTCTCTGGCTTTTTTTTTTTTTTTTAAGATTTTATTTATTTATTTGACAGAGAGGGAACACAAGCAGGGCGAGTGGGAGAGGAAGCACTCTTCCAACTGAGCAGGGAGCCTGATGTAGGGCTCCATCCCAGGACCCTGGGAACATGACCTGAGCCGAAGGCAGATGCTTAACAACCAAGCCACCAAGGTGCTCCCATTCTCTGGCTTTTAATCATCTCTCTCTCTTTTAATGAAATCATTGTCTTTATCTTGTTTTACATCATTAGCCAACTTTGTTTTATTTATTTATTTTGAGGAAGGGGCAGGGGCAAGTGGGAGGGCATTTTGCACAGAGAATCATAGAAAGTTTTATTACTTAGCAAGAATAATTCCAGAGAGCAGACTGTAGGAAGCCATGTTGAACTATAAATTTTGGGCCATTGTCTAGGGCCAGTCACTAAAATCATAGTCACCTTGCCTTTAATTTAGTTATTTCCTTTGCAAAATTGGACATTACTAAGATGTAATGAAGCTTCAGTGTTTTTCACACATAGTTAAATCCATGGATGCTAAATCCATGGATGTCAAAACTGAAAGTAATACAGAGTTGGCAATGTATGTTGGTTTTAGAATGCTAATTTTAGAATCAGTTATTTTTGTGACTTAGCATTAATCACTATAATAGCTAACAACTATTTAATGTGCCCTGTATATTGAGTACTGGTCTTACTATTTTCTGTGTATTAATTACTTAAATTTCTAATAATTTTTTGAGGTAGGTAATATTTCATTATCTATAAGAAACTTGTGTTATAGGGAGGTTTAGAAACTCCTTCAAGGTCACAGTTTTAAAATGTACATGGGATTTGTTTTAATTACCTGTGATAAGAAGTACAGACATGGAAATGAATGTCATGAGGAAGAAGTTTTTATTCAGTGGTTCCTAGAAATAAGACAGCATATCACAGAGGGTCAGATGGGGAAATAGTAGGGTCCATTAGGGGGCAGAAGGAGCAGACCAAAGAATGGGAAAGAGCCTTTATTATGTCTGTGGGAGGGACTGGGAGAGGCAGGGTAAGCAGGTTTAGGATTGAGTAGTTTGAATAATTTCAGCGGGCTGTGGAGTGTAGGGACTTTGCCTGGTTTTTCTTTGTGGTCATGAGATGATTAGGGCAAAGGAATATTACCTCTTGCAGTGTAAGGGCCAGATAGACCCTATCTGGCCAGTATGGACCCTAGATTATTTGATTTCCATAGGGAAGGTACACTTGCATTGGCTAGTCTTGAGAGGGTTAGTCTCCTCCACCTTTTGGTGAGGTCCTAGATGCTGGAACATCAAGGATGCAGAAAATACGAAAATAGAGTTAATCTAGTTACATAGCTCATAAATAGTGGAATAAAGATTCCCCAGCAGACTTCTGATTTAGGACACTCTGAAGTCCTCTGGTTGATACTAATGGATTTTAGACAATTCTGAAATATGATACACGGATTAAGCTACCTGTCACTGTAATTACTGGGCTCCCACATTACTGAATGAAGAGCTTCAAAAGAGATTTAATAATGCTGCTCTAAGGCTGTTATTTGACATTTACTGAGTCTGAGCAGTGTACTCAGTACATTCTCATATACTGAGGTAGAGGTGGCTGCTGGGACTACTTTGCAGACTTTGACTTTGATTGTGATCATCAGCCTGGCCACGATGGACAAAAAGCTAATAGAGTCACAACACTTTTACATTATGGGACCATCTTAAAAAAAAAATCCTAACATGCGTTTCAATGCAAAGGTATAATCAGTTGGAAAAAAATATTTTAGGAATTTATTTGACTTCTAAGCTAAAATTTTTAAATATTTATGCCTTCCCCGGTTCCATGCAAGATGATGTAGAAGCCACTACCCACACCCTCCAGGAAAAAGATTTATTCTAATTTTCCCCCCAGTTTCAGATTGTTTTCTGTTGAGGTTGATCAGGTCATTTATATCATTGAGCTTCAGTTATCTTATTTATAAAATTAGAATGATTATACTTAATTCCTAGTGTTAGCTATGTGATGTAAGTAAAACAATTGATGTAAAATGCTTAGCTGGTTTATAGTTATAAATCAGAGAATATGGGCTACTATTTATTATACATGTATTATACATAGTATGTGTATATATATTCTCTGTATATACGGATTTGTTAGTCATAGACATTATAGCTTCCAGGGAGTTAACTCTTTTTTCCCTTCTTTTCTCCCTCTCTTGTGCTTTATCTTTTCTTTCATATTAGCAGATAAGACTTCTTTCTGATATCCCAGTCATTTTAAATAATTCTAAATAGCTGTTATATATACCTTCTATCACATAATGCAAACCTCAGAATGAAGACTGATAATTGATAAGATTACAAATAGGCTTCTTTTTTTTTCCTTATTAAGAAATGCAATAGTTATTCTGAGTTGTTGTAGGAGGAATCCTATTGGTTACATGGAGGATTGGCCCCACTGTCTTGACATTTTGAAAAGGTCATGTCAGGTTAGCCCATCTTCCTGAGTCAACACAGGACAGGGTATCTCCTTGGGTTTGAGGATCTGCTAGGTCAGAGACCAACCCGGTGTGTCAGAGGGGACTCGAACTCCATGAAATTGTAGCTAAGTTTTTTTCTTTGCCTTTTTTTCCCCATTTTTTTTTTACTGTGGTAAAAATATGAGGTCTAGGGCGCCTGGGTGGCTCAGTGGGTTAAGCCGCTGCCTTCGGCTCAGGTCATGATCTCAGGGTCCTGGGATCGAGTCCCGCATCGGGCTCTCTGCTCAGCAGGGAGCCTGCTTCCTCCTCTCTCTCTGCCTGCCTCTCTGCCTACTTGTGATCTCTCTCTGTCAAATAAATAAATAAAATCTTAAAAAAAAATGAGATCTATATCCTTAACAAATTTTTAAGTGTACATTATAGTATTGTCAATTATAAGCACAGTGTTAGAAAACAAATCTTTAGAACTTTTTCATCTTGCATGACTGAAACTCTGTACCCACTAAACAGCAGCTACCCATTTCCTCCTCTTCACAGACCCTGTCAACTACCAGCATACTTTCAGTTTCTAGGAGTTTGCTTTGGGTAACTCATAGAAATGCAGTCATGGAGTACTTGTCCTTCTGTAACTGGCGTATTTCACTTACCATAGTGTCTGCTGCTATGGAAAATGGTATGGAGATTTCTCAAAAAACTAGAAATAGAGTTACCATATCATCCAGCAATCCCACTTCTGATGGTTTATCCAAAAGAATTGAATCCAGGTTCTCAAAGAGATATTTGCCCTTCTGTGTTGATTTCAGCATTCTCAATAGCCAAGAGGCAGAAACAACCTACATGTCCATTGATGGATGAGTAGATAAAGATATGATAAACACACAAATATATACAATAGGATATTATTCACCATAAAAAGGAATCCTGATGTATGCCATAACATGGATTATAGCCATGTTTTTTCCCAAGTATGTATGTATGTATGTATGTACGTACATAGGTATTTAACTTTATAATTGTTTTTATTATGTTACATTAGTCACTGTACAGTACATTAGTTTTTGATGTAGTGTTTCATGATTTATTGTTTGCATGTAACACCCAGTGCTCCATGCAATACATGCCCTCCTTAATACCCTTCACCATGCTCACCCATTCCCCTCACCCCCCCCCCTGCTCTAAAACCCTTAGTTTGATTCCCAGAGTCCATAGTCTCTCATGGTTCATCTCCCCCTATAATTTCCCCCCTTCATTTCCCTGATGGCTAATGATGTTGAATATTTTTTCATGTGTCTGTTATCCATTTGTTTGTCTTTGGAGAAGTGTCTGTTCTTGTCTTCTATCCATTTTTTTACTTGATTATTTGTTTTTTGGGGTGTTGAGTTTGATAAGTTCTTTATAGATCTTGGATACCAGCCCTTTATCTGTAATGTCATTTGCAAAAATCTTCTCCCATTCTGTGGGTTGTCTCTTTGTTTTGTTGACCATTTCCTTTGGTGTGCAGAAGCTTTTAATCTTGATGAAGTCCCAGAAGTACATTTTTGCTTTTGTTTCCCTTGCCTTTGGAGATGTGTTTTGAAAGGAGTTGCTGTGCCCGATGTCAAAAAGGTTACTGCCTATGTTCTCCTCAAGGGTTCTGATGGATTCCTGCTCTCACATTGAGGTCTTCCTCCATTTAGAATTTATCTTTGTGTATGGTATAAGAGAATGGTCACATTTATTTCTTCTGTGTATAGCTGTCCAATCTTTCCAGCACCATTTATTGAAGAGACTTTTTTCCATTGGGTATTTCTTTCCTGCTTTATCAAAGATTAGTTGACCATTAGGGTTGAGGGTCTGTATCTGGGCTCTCTGTACTGTTCCATTGATCTATGTGTCTGTTTTTGTACCAGTACCATGCTGTCTTGATGATCATAGTTTTGTAGTAAAGCTTGAAATCAGGCAACGTGATGCCCCAGCTTTGTTTTTCTTTTTCAAGATTTCCTTGGCGATTTGGAGTCTTTTTGGGTTCCATTTAAGATTATTTATTCTGGCACTTTGAAAAATGCCATTGGTATTTTGATTAGGATGGCATTGAAAGTATAGATTGCTCTGGGCCGCATAGACATTTTAAAAATATTCTTCCAATCCGCGAGCATGGAATGCTTTTTGATCTTTTTGTGCCTTCTTCAATTTCCTTCATAAGTGTTCTATAGTTTCTAGAGTATAGATCCTTTACCTCTTTGGTTAGGTTTATCCTAGCCAAGGTATCTTAAGGTTTTTGGTGCTATTGAAAATGGAATTGATTATCTAATTTCTCTTTCTACAGTTACATTGTTAGTATATAGGAAAGCAACTGATTTCTGTGGATTGATTTTGTATCCTGCCACATTACTGAATTGCTGTACGAGTTCTAGTAATTTGGGGGTGGAGTCTTTTGAATTTTCCACGTAAAGTATCATGTCATCTGCAAAGAGAGAGAGTTTGACTACTTCTTTGCCAGTTTGAATACCTTTTATTTCTTCTTCTTGTCTGATTGCTGTTGCTAGGACTTCTAGTACTATGTTGAACAATAGTGGTGAGAGTGGGCATCCTTGTCATGATCCTGATCTTAAGGAAAGGCTTTCAGCTTTCCCCCCATTGGGAGTGATATTTACTGTGGGCTTTTCATAGATGGTTTTTATGAAATTGAGGAATGTTCCCTCTATCCCTACTCTCTGAAGTGTTTTAATTAGGAAAGGCTCCTGTATTTTGTCTAATGCTTTTTCTGCATCAGTTGAGAGGACCATGTGATTCTTATCTTTTCTCTGATTTATATGTTCTATCACATTGATTGATTTGCAAATGTTGAACCACCCTTGCATCACAGGGATAAATCCCACCTGGTGGTCATGGCTAATCCTTTTAAGGTACCCCGTGGGATCCTATTAGCTAGGATCTTGTTGAGAATTTTGACATCCATATTAATCAGGAATATTTGTCTGTAATTCTCCTTTTTGATGGGGTCTTTGTCTGGTTTTGGGCACAAGGTAATGCTGGCCTCATAGAATGAGTTTGGAAGTTTTTCTTCTGTTTCTGTTTTTTGAAACAGTTTCAGGAGAATAGGTATTATTTCTTCTTTGAATATTTGGTAGAATTCCCCAGGGAATCCATCAGGCCCTGAACTCTTGTTCTTTGGGAGGTTTTTGATCACTGCTTCAATCTCACTGGTTATTGGTCTATTCAGGTTTACAGTTTCTTCATGTTTCAGTCTTGGTAGCTTCTAGGTTTCCAGGAAGGCATCCATTTCTTCCAGGTTGCTTGCTTTATTGGCATATAGTTGTTGATAATTTCTAATAATTGTTTCTATTTCCTTGGTGTTAGTTGTGATCTCTCCCCTTTCATTCACAATTTTATTAATTTGGGTCCTTTCTATTTTCTTTTGGATTATTTTGGCAGTGGTTTATCGATCTCATTAATTCTTTCAAAGAACCAGCTTCTAGTTTTGTTGATCTGTTCTACTGTATTTCTGGTTTCTAATTCATTCATCTCTGCTCTAATCTTAATTATTCCTCTTTTTTATTAATTATTTTTATTAACATGTAATGTATTATTTGCCCCAGCGGTACAGGTCTGTGAATCATCAGGCTTGCACACTTCACAGCACTCACCATATCCCATACCTTCCCCGGTGTCCATAGCCCAACCACCCTCTCCACACCCTGCCTCCCCCCAGCAACCCTCAGTTTGTTTTGTGAGATTAGGAGTCTCTTATGTTTTGTCTTCCTCCCAATGCCATTTTGTTTCATTTTTTCCTTCCCTAATTATTTCTATTCTTATGTTGGCTTAAGCTTTATTTGTTGTTCTTTCTCCAGTTCCTTAAGGTATACAGTTAATTCGTGTATTTGGGATTTTTCTATTTTTTTGAGTGAGGCTTGGATGCTTTTCCCCCTTGGGACCGTCTTTGCAGTATCCCATAGATTTTGGACAGATGTGTTTTCGTTCTCATTAGTTTCCATGAATCGTTTAAGTTCTTGGATTTCTTGGTTGACACAAACAATCTTTTTTTTTTTTTTAAAGATTTTATTTATTTATTTGACAGAGAGAGATCACAAGTAGGCAGAGAGGCAGGCAGAGAGAGAGAGAGAGGAGGAAGCAGGCTCCCTGCTGAGCAGAGAGCCCGATGCAGGACTCAATCCCAGGACCCTGAGATCATGACCTGAGCCAAAGGCAGTGGCTTAACCCACTGAGCCACCCAGGCGCCCGACACAAACAATCTTAAGCAGGATTGTCTTTAGTTTCCAAGTGTTTGAATTTCTTCTGTTTTGTTTTTTTTTTTTTTTTTTTGTGATTGAGTTCCAGTTTCAAAGCATTGTGGTCTGAGAATATGTAGGGAATAATCTCAGTCTTTTGGTATGGATTGAGTCCTGATTTATGACCCACTATGTCTATTCTGGAGAAAGTTCCATGTACATTTGAGAAGAATGGGTATTCTATTGTTTTAGGGTGGGATATTATATATATATATATATATTATACACACACACACACTCACATCTGGTCCAGTGTGTCATTCAAACCTTTGTTTCTTTGTTGATTTTCTGCTTAGATGATCTATTGCTGAGAGTAGAGTGTTGAGGTCTTGTACTATTAGTGTATTACTATTATTAATATATTAATAAAATTATTAATATTAATATGTCTCTATTTTGGTTAACAGTTGGCTATGCCCCATGTTGGGGACATAGGTATTTACAATTGTTAGATCCTCTTGTTGGATAGACTCTTTAAGTATGGTATAGTGTCCTTCTGTATCTCTAACTACAGTCTTTAGCTTGAAACCTAACTTGTCTGATCTGAGAATTGCTACCCCAGCTTTCTTTTGAGGTCTGTTAGCATGAAAAATGGCTGTCCATCCATTCACTTTCAGTCTGGATGTATCTTTATGTTCAAAATGAGTCTCTTGTAGACAGCATATGGATGGGTAATGTCTTTTTATCCAATCTGCAATCCTGTGCTGTTTCATGGGAGCATTTAGGCCATTCATGTTGAGAGTGATTATTGAAAGAGGATTTTACTCTCATCAAGTTGCCTTCGAAGTCCCTGTTTCTATAAGGTGTCTCTGTAAATTTCTGTTCTATATCACTCTTGGAGTCTTTCTCCTTTTATAGAAACCCCCTTAGTATTTATTGCAGAGCCAGCTTGGTGGTCACATATTCTTTCAATTTCTGCCAGTCTTGGGAGTGCCTTGTCTTTCCATCCATTCTGAATGATAGCCTTGCTGGATAAAGTATCCTTGGCTGCATGTTCTTCTCATTTAGTATCCAGAATATATATTGCCAGCCCTTACTGGCTTGCCAGGTCTCTGAGGACAGGTCTGATATCATTCTGATGTTCTTCCCTCTGTTGTAAGAAATCTCTTTCCTCTTGCTGCTTTTAAGATTGTTTCCTTGGATCTAAGATTTGCAAATAGTACTATTATATGTTGTGGCGTTGGTCTAGTCTCATTGATCTGGGAGGTGTCCTCTCTACTTTTTGGACATGAATGCTTGTTTCCTTCCCCAGACAAGGGAAGTTCTTAGCTACAGTTGGCTCAGATATATCTTCTAGACCCCCCCCCCCACCCCGCTTCTCCCCTTCAGGGATCCCAATAATTCTGATATTGGAACATTTCATTCTGTCACTAATTTCTCTCCATTTGATTCCTTGGGTTCTAATTTGTTGATTCCTTGGGTGCTGATTTGTTTTTTCCTCAATTTCCTTCTTTTCTCTCATCTTATCCTCTATCTCCATAATTTGTTCTGCCTCATTTATCCTGGCGGTCAGTGTATACAGCTTAGACTGCATTTCATTCATCACATTTTTAAGTTCAGCCTGATTAGATCTCATTTCTGCCCTTAGAGATTCTATACTGTCGTTAATATTTTTCTCAAGCCTAGATATCACCTTGATAATTGTTACTCTGAAGTCAGTTTCTGATGTCTTGGTTATATCCATACCCATTAGTTCTGTGGCAGAGGCTGCAATATCTGAATCTTTCCTTTGTTGAGGGTTCCTCGTCTTAGTCATTCTGTTGAGGAGTGATTGAGGGAATGCACAGAGTCCAGATTATTGACCGCAACCCTAGCAAGATGCACCTGTATTATAGGGACATTAGGGTTGTTGGCCTCTTGTTCTTCCAGCCTGTCTTGTGGGGGCAGGGCCTGCCATGCTGTTACTCGGGCAACCCTGTTTGGGCAGAGTTGCTCTGCTCCCTGTTGGAGGGGGATGGGCTCAGTGAAAATTGGTTTTGCGGGACTCTTTTCCTCTAGCAGCTTTCCTTGGTGGCTTTCTGCATCTCTTCCGAGAGTCAGAGCAGAAGTGACCATATCTAAACTTCTGTCTCAAACAGAGATTTCCAGTCTGCTCTTCACAGAGCTCTCCAGGCCACACTGTCTCTGTTTCTGTACTGCTAACAAACTGCAGTGTCCTGGGTTGTGCAGCCTTCCCAGCCGTCCCTTCCAGGTCTAGGCAGGTCTCTGCCCTTTGTGCTGCTAAAACCGCAAGCCTCCACCAGTTCACACATGAGCCCCCAAAGCTCCAGGTTTCATTCTAGGGGGCTGCTATAAAGTCCTTTCCCCGCTGCTATGGGTTTGCGAGTCTATGCCTGGTCCCCAGCATGTGAGGCTTTTGTGGTCGTATGTTATTTCACCTTCCAGTCTCCAGCACTTACGTCAGCTCCCTCTTTCTTCTGTTTATCTTCCTATATCTGCCCTTGGAATCAAGACTCTCTGCTTCATTCCTCAAGACCAACTGCAGGAGATTCTCTGTTCAGAGTGGTCTGGGGGTGCCTGGGTGGCTCATTTGTTAAGCTCAGGTCATGATCCTAGAGTCCTAGGATTGAGCCCCTATTGGGCTCCCTTCTCAGCGTGAGGCCTGCCTCTCCCTCTCCTGCTTGCCCTGCTTGTGTTCCCTCTCTCACGTCTCTCTCTGTTAAATAAATAAGGTAGATACCAGCTCAATTCAGGGGACTAGTTGAAATAGGGTCTCCTACTTTTCTGCCATCTTTTCCCTCTCCACCTGTAGCCATGTTTTCAGGGAAAATTTGGGGGAAGAGATTTTTAGCTTTATATTACATTGTCAAAAGGATTTGATATCCAAACAAAATTAAGGCCCGCATAAGGGCAAGCCTAACCCAGAACAAACTTGGGATTAGTTAAATTTGCCTTTGTCTTCCACGATTATGTTTTTTCCAGATAATTAATGTGCTCATAGCAATCCTCTCCCTGCCTTGACTTTTCAAAGTTGTCCTCTGTAGTTGCTTCCTCCAATCTGCTCTTCCTAGATAGATGCCCACTAGAGAGACTACCATTCTGTCCTTTGAAAACATGCTTGTCCCGTTTTCTCAGAACACTGCTTTTTGCCAAGAAAATGAAAATGGACGGGACACAGAGGTAATGGCTTGCCTTTCTCAGATATGAATATTTCCACAGGGAATTTCAGTGATGGAAGCTGAAGAAGGCAAGTAGTGGCAATTTTGGAGGGGCACAAGGGCCAATTATAGTGGTGGAGGAGATTTTGACAGGGAAGCTCTTCTCAGCTCTTTGAGGTGACAGGACATACACACTCACCATACAAGACAGATCAGCCTACTTAAAAACAAAAAAGGAAACATCCATTTAGTAATGTCTAGTACTCATTTTTGTACCTTCAGGAAGTTTTCCTTAAAGTTATTATTTTTTGGTAGGAAATAAATCCATTAGTATAACTGCCTTTCTTAGGACCAGACTTTCAGGGATTAAGGGTTAAGAAGTTCTGTTGCTTTTTCCTCTCTGTAAGAGCTTGTGGCCAGAGATTTCTGTCACATATGAGTGAAGAATAAATCTCAGGGGAAAGTTTAATTTTTTTTTTAAGTCATTCTGGATGCTTCTCATAGACATAATTATTTCTGAAGCAGTCTTCTAGGAACATTATGGGAAGGATTTGGTAGTGAGAAAAGAAATTCTAAATTTATTTGATTTATAGTTCCCACATGCTAAATTATATCTTTTTAAAGGGATACCTTGCCCTTTTACATGATCCTTAATAAAATAAACATGGTTCATATAATGAAGGCTGTTAATATAAAGTTATGTTGGGAAACTTGTATATTTCCTGTAGGTTTTTAAGTGTTGTATAAACTCAGGTTTATTTTATTTAGAATTCTTTCTTATTACCATTTAAGTCACTTTCTGATTTAGATACTAAAGAGAAGTCTATAATCATTGGCTTATAATCATTACCACTAACTTTGTAAAAATAGTGCTTCCCATCCCAACTTCATTCCATTTTACCCCGATTTTTTTTTCTTACAAAACAGACGTGACATTTAAACATTTCTCTAATGTTACTGGAATAGCCAACTTTGTCAAGGAGGCATATGGTTTATGCAAACACAGAGATTATCTTGGAGAATTGACATATGTAAGCTTAATTTTAAAAAGCCTGTGAAAATAGTGGGAAACAGATGGAGAGTTGCCATGGAAATCACTTACATGTAGAGGAAGAAAAATGTTACTTTAGAGTCACTGTCATTTCCATAGGACCGGTCAGACTTGCAAGCCTTTTTTCCTTACACAATTGTTAGTAATAAAAACAGTGGTTGGCATGCCACTGTATTTTTAAATTTGCCTATGGTTTTATAATGCCTTTACTGTGCTCTAAATATATTACAAGTATGCATATTTCAATTGGTAAACATTTTTTGATAGTGGGAAAGAATTAATCCAGGTATTATTATTTTAAATTACAAATATTCTTTTACATGTTTTTCTTAATGAAATTATAACTTATAGTTTATGAGTTTTTGTTCTCTGCATGTAAGTTTTAATCTTGGTATAACGAAATTTAGTCTCAGAATTGCATAGTATTTAAAAGAAGATGACTGAAATGTGCATTTATGGGTTAATTATATTAACTGTCAAAAATAGAGTCTTAAGTCTGAATAGCTCAATGAATGTAATAAATTGCTTAAGCCAGATTTGTTATTAGAAATGATAATTGCTAGGCACTGCTCTTTACTATAGCTTAATCATAGAGAGAGCTTAAAAACCCTAAATAGGAAGTCATTTGCATTGCTCATTTTGTACCAGTGATTATTTTCCACCTGATTGTTTTATATTTTCATTACCATGTCCTTTGGAAAAGTCAATAGCTAAATTCTAATTCTTTCTCCTTTCTTCTGAGGCAATTTTCGTTGTTGTGGTTCTGATGGAATAGACTAATCAAAAGTGGGAAAAGAATTGGAGTTGGGGCCATGGGGGATTTGGAACATCAACATAACATCTAATAAAATGTGAAGTCGAGTTAATTCTGGTTTTGACTTCAAAAATAGTGTACGAAGAATAAAGGGGTAAATATCTAACAGTTATTTAAATTTGCAGTAGGAATTAATAAAAATTTGTTGTTTTTATTTTTCCAAAATACTAAATTACACAATGAAAATCAATAGGAATTTAAAATGAGGATGTAGGAATCAAAGTAAAACCATGCTAAATTTTTAAAAGAATACAGATGGGTTAATGTCTAAATAATTAATTTTGTGTTTTCTTGGTAGATTTGGATGGCAAGTTGCATTTCTGCCATTGTGTTATGGCTACTATTGTGATTAAGAAATGGAAAATGAATTTCTGAGATCCAACAAAGTCTGGTTTCATCAGCTTCAGGGCCATAATACGGACAGCAAAAACAAAACAGTTTTTAGAGGATGGCTAAGAGAAAGAACAGCAAGAACAGGAAAATACTCATAAGTGGGGCAGCTGGATCTTGCAAATAAATTAGCCGTAGGAAAATTGTGACCTGAGACATCTCTTATTTATGAATGGGCAGTTGGTTTAGTTGGCTTCTTACCTGAGCTAGGAGTTCTTCAAATCTCTCATTTGTTAGGAGCAAAGAGAAATGAATGTTTCTATGGGAATTAAAAAAATAAATCTTTTATTGAAATATAACGTACATATAGAAAAGTGCACAGATCATAATGCCTAGCTCAATCAATTTCTCAAAGTGAACAAGAAATAGACTATTACCAGAAACCCATAGACTCCCCTGGTCACTATTGTCTCAAATGTAACCACCACCCTGACTTCTAAGCCATACAGTGATTTTGTCTGCTTCTGAAATTTATATTAATATAATTATAGAGGATGTACTTCCTGTCTGTCTCTGTTGGCTGAATGTTATGTTAGTGAGATTTGTCCCTATTGTTGCATATATAACAGTGTTTTGTTCATTCTCTGTAATATTCTGTTGTATGAAAACCCCCAATTTTTGCCCAATGCTAACAGGGCTGCTATGAACATTTTTATAAGTGTTCTTACAGGGAACAGGTGCATGTTTCTTTTTGTATATAATAAGGAGTGGAACTCATAGGACATGTGGTAATTGTTTTTATTGGAAAATGCTCGATAGTTTTTTTTTTTTTTTTTTTTAGGTTTTGAGTATTCTCTATACCCAGCATGGGGCTTGAACTCATGATCAAGAGTTGCATGCTCCATGGGATGAGCCAGCCAGGTGCTCCTTCTCAGTAGTTTTTCTAAAGTGGTCTATGAAAGTTCCATTTCATTTGATTCTCATCCTTTCCAACTCTTGGTATTATCAGTCATTTTTATTTTTAACCACAATGGCAGGTAGTAGTAGTATCTCACGGTGGTTTTAATTTGTGTTTCAACTAAAAAAGTTGAGCACTTTTAGATATGTTTATTGACTCTTCAGATATCCTCTTTGCAAAGTGCCTGCTTAAGTTTCCTGCCCCTTTTTTCTACTGTATTATCTCTTTTTCTTACAGATTTTAGAAGTTCTGGATCTTTTGGCAGTAAGATGTATTGCAAACATCTTCTTCCACCATGGGGCTTTACTTTTCACTTCTTAATCATGAATTTGATCAATAGACATTCTTTTTTTTTTTTTTTTACAATTTTATTTTTTATTAACATATAATGTATTATTTGTTTCAGGGGTACAAGTCTGAGTCATCAGTCTTACACAATTCATAGCACTCACCATGACACATACCCTCCCCAATGTCCATCACTTAGCCACCCCAGCCCTCCCATCCCCCTCCATTCCAGCAACTTTCAGTTTGCTTCCTGTGATTAAGAATCTCTTATGGTTTATTTCCCTCCCTGGTTTTGTCTTGTTTCATTTTCCCCTGCCTTCCCCTATGATCCTCTGTTTTTTTCTCAAATTCCTGATATGATAATTGTTTTTCTCTGATTGACTTATTTCACTTAGCATAATACCCTCTAGTTCCATCCATCTTCTTATAAATGCCAAGATTTCATTTTTTGATGGCTGCATAATATTCTGTTGCATATATACCACATCTTATTTATCCATTCATCTGCTGATGGACATCTAGACTCTTTCCATAGTTTGGCTATTGTGGACACTGCTGCTAGTAAATAGCAGTCCATATTAATTTTTTAAAAAGATTTTATTTATTTGCGAGAGAGCTAGTGAATGAGAGAGAGAAGGAGCAGGAGGAGGGGCAGAGGGAGTTGGAGAGGCAGACTCTCACTGAGTAGGGAGCCTGAAGCAGGGCTTGATCCCAGTACCCTGAGATCATGACCTGAGCCAAAGGCAGACTTAACCAACTGAGCCACCCAGGCACCCCTAGAGTTGTCTCTTTTATGTGTTGGTTGCTCTTTTAAGGCTTGGCTTTTTTTTCTGTTCCCAAGTACAGAGAGATCTGTTCCCAGGCTCTCAGTACTGTCCCTCCCTACTGCCTTTGCAGTCTCAGAGGTGGGGGTTCACTTTGTTGCTGTGTTTCCATCTCTCTTTGGTTGCTCAGAAGCTTTTCAGTCAGCCCTCAGTTCGTCAGGAGGAATTTTTTTTATTGGTAGGTGTAATTTGGTGTGTTCTTTTTGATAACCAGGGAACATTTGCCACTTCTGTTCCCATATGAAATTTAAGAAAAAGTTGTCTCTAACACTATAGTTAATATGTGCAAAGTTGTCTTCAGAGTGTTTATATTCTTTATGAGGTCTGAAGCTGCTATCAAGTTTAGGGTGGTACCCAGCTATATCATTTGGCTAGACTTTTACCCTAACGTGAATGTTTAAAAAGAATGGAGAGATTATATTATCTGGTTATGCCTGCCTTTCTTTCTTTCTGAATAATAGATATTTAATATAAAATAAATATTTACTTCTTTTTAAAAAATATTTATTTATTTGAGAATGAGACAGTGATGGTGACAGGAAACATGAATGAGTGAGGAGAGGGAGAAATAGGTTCCTTGATGAGCAAGGAGCTCGATGTGGGGCTGAATCCCAGGACCCCAAGATCATGACCTGAGCTGAAGGCAGATTCTTAACCAACTGAGCCATCCAGGCACCCTCCTGTGTCCCTCTTTTGCTATAATTAGAAGATTTCTTTTTCTACTAATATCCTCTCTTCCTCACTCTGGTCTTAGAGATACCACTTGTATGTATAATGTATATTTCATTTTGGTAAAAATGTTATATGTCCTCTGACTGATTTAAGATTAGCTTTTAATCCACTTCTTCTCGGATATTGACTGGGATCTACATGCATGAGAACCAGTCACAGTGCTTGTTAAAAATGCAGATATCACAGCTAAATTTCAGGGCTATGAATCATCAGTTCTGAGATGGGGTTCAAGGACTTTGTATTTTAAAACCATCATGCCAGTTAATTCTTGTGCATAGTAAATTTAAACATTTTTTACTTAAGTCACTTGTGTAAGCTTCTAGTACATTCTAAATGTATTATATATTTTTCTAACTTACATTTTAAAATATTTTTTGGAAGATGATCATGAAAAGTGTGACGGGAAATGTAATTTAGTTGAAAGTCCACTCCTGTGGGTCCATAATGGTTTATCTTTATTCTGTGAGCATTATGTAATTAACCTATCAGTGGGATATGTCCCATGTTTGACTAAGGGCGGTAATAGGTGATACTAGTTTTGGTCCCTGTGTGATGTTCAACTTAACTTTGCTTCTTCGCTCAGTGTTTGTGGAACAGTGATACATTTCTTTCCTAATTCTCTGTGAAGAAAACCCCTGTTATTTGCACCAAAAACTTCATACAAAGTATATCTACAGACTAAACTGAAAAGTGTTAATTAACAAGTAATTAAAAATTACATTCCATGAATGGCTTTCAAGATCAATGATACTGGGGAATTTCAGAAATGTTCTCTCTCTAGTCTCCACTCCTTGAACTGTTTCAAAAAGAGGAAGGGAGGGGTACTTGGATGGCTCAATTAGTTAAGTGACTGCCTTTGGCTCAGGTCATGATCCCAGGATCCTGAGATCGAGCCCCATACCAGGCTTCCTGCTCAGCGGGGAACATGCTTCTCCCTACACCACCCGCCCCCGGCCCCCCTGCAACTGGTGCTCTCTCTTACGCTGTCTCTCAAATAACTAAAATCTTAAAAAAAAAAAAAAAAAAAAAAAAAAAGAAGAGGAAGAGAAGCAGAGTGAGGGACTGTAAAGGCTTTCCTTTTCCTCATTGTATGATGGTAAAATGTCTCACAGTTCACTAAGCTCTACTTTCTTTACTTGCAAAATGAGACTAATAAAGAACCCACTTTATAGAGTTGTTAGAAGAATTAAATAATTGCACATGGCACATAGTAAGTAGTAGTTCTTATTATGTGCAAGAATTATCATGTGTCTGAATCATATTTAAGAAAATGCCTGTCTCAGGTAGCTTATGTGCTAGTTATGAAGATGGTGCAGAGCAAGGAAATAATGGAGGACTCCAGGACGGGGGTGGTGACTTTGCCTGTATATACAAAGCCTTTTCAGTTAAATCTTTCTGTATTACTATTATGATAGTTTTGATGGAGGGGATGTCGCTTCCATTTTACTAGCCGAGGGAACTAGGGCTCATAGATTTAGTGACATGTTCACCATCAAAGCAAAAATCAGCAGGGGCAGAAGGGCCAAGGGTATTTGACTCTTAAGTGTAGTATTAGCATTCTTTCTATAGCCTCATCTACTTCTTATAGCTGGATTGATCTTATACATTCTCAGGACCTCCATCTAATTTGGAGGTGCTAAAATATGATCTCACTTAATCTGTCTGACACTCCTATTAAGTCAGGCAAGTTGGGGAAAGGACCCACATTTCCTGGGCTCCTGAGACTTGGCAATGGTAATTGTTTATTACAACCCTGTGTGAAAGGGCTATAGTATGAGATTATCACAGAATCAAGAATACTCCTTTGTCTTTCCAAAGAAACATTAATAAGGGAGAAATACATATATTAATTATAAATCTTTTAAACAGACAAAAATAACCAGTGGTTTGGAATCAGATTATTCTGATCGAAACTATAAACTTGAAGAAGTCCTAAGAAGTGCTGTTTTAAAGAACGAGAAATAATTCCACATGGAAATTCATGCTTCATTTTAGTGGCGAGTCATTCCATAAATATTCAGTGCTTAAAATGGGAGGAAGTGAGAGATAATAATGCTGTGGGTTTTTTTTTTTCTTTTCAACTTAAAAACTGCTGGTTCCCTACTAAGAAATGTTCTGGCTTAACTTTCCACATCCTTTTTTTTTTTTTTTTTTTTTCTAAAGTTAAGTAAAGGTAGGTAATATGGATGGATGATGTGAGCCAGGTCCCCCTTGAGGAGTAAGAGACTGTTCAGCCATCAACTGCCCTCTGCTGAAGAAAGCCACCTCACCAAGTTCATGACCCTTTCCCAGGGGTGGCATCCAGGTTGGTACCAGGTGTAAAGACCCAACTCAAACCAACTCTGAAGAGCTGGAATCAGCCTTAAAGCTCCCTGTGTGTCTGCTGAAGTTTTCCTTGAGGTGGTATCTCAGTCCACTTTCTCACTGCCCAATCCTACTTCATTTTCTTACCCACGGTAACCACTCCCCAGTAGATTTTGTGAATGCTAATCTCTTAGACCCTGTTTTCCATGGGATCCAGGCTGCAACAGCAGTGATTTGAGAAGGCTTATTCTCATAGTTGTAGAGTGGTAATCACAATCAGCATACAGAGTGGGTGTTAATATTATACAGAGTAGTAATTCTAAGTTGTAGAGTAATAGAGAGATTCTAGATACTGCAGAAGTTATTTAGTTATTTGGACCAGTGGTTCCTGCACTTGAGATGTATATGAGAATTTCTGGGAGGTTGTTTGTTTTATTTTTTAACTTTCCAGATTTTCTGAGTTGTAATCTTTTGGATTAAAAAATTATTTCCCTGAGACATCTAGGTGGTTCTGTCATTAAGTGTCTGCCTTTGGCTCATGTCATGATCCTGGGGTTCTGGGATGGAGCCCCGCATCAGGATCTCTGCTGAGGGGAGAGTTTGTTTCTCCCTCTGCCTGCTGCTCCCCCTGCTTGTGTTCCCTCTCTCACCATCTCTCTCTGTCATAAATAAATAAAAGTAAAAAAAAATCAGTTCTCTAGTAATTCTGATGAAACCAATTTAAAGATCAGCACTTAAAAATGATTGGCCAAGGAAAAAATAGTTCATTTATAGATGACAAAAAACTTATCTCAAATGCCAATACCCTCATTTTTGCTGTATGTATTTTTAATGACTGGAGATCAAGATTTTATAGAATATGAGAACATGTAGACAGTTTCGTAAATGAGATAAATGAGAGGACAAACCCATCGTCTATGTAGGAGTTAATGGTTACCACTCTGTGGAGGTACGCATGTCTGATAACCCATGGGATGTTTAAGTGAACATTACCAGACTCTCTGTGACCAGCACTAGAGCTGCCCTGCTGATCTCCCCAAACTCAGTTTACTGGAAGAATAGTTCCCCTCAATTGATGATATTCAAGCAGAGTATGGCCTATTGTTTCTGCAGTGGGGACTTCTGCGCAGAGAGGTAAATTTAGCTAAATAGTCTGTAAGGGTCTGTCATGTAAGATGCAGATGAAGAATTTCTATCTTCAGAGAAAAGAAGGGACAATTTCAGAGGGATTGCATAAAAAAATCCGGAGAGTGTTTAGTTTGGATTAGGGTGTGACCTTTGCTGGGTCTCTAGTCAAAAATGAATAAATGCTGTGGTATTTTCCCTGTCTGTAAAAAACAAAAAAAAAAAATAACTTTGGTCAGTCTCAAATGGAAGGGATATTATAGGAATGCTCTGTGTGTGTGTGAGAGAGAGAGAGAGAGAGAAGGAGAGAGAGAGAGAGAGAGTGTCCATGGACTTTCTCTCACCCTGCACCTTGTAAAGTTCACAGTCAGATTCCTCTGGGACTCTAATTGGAAGGGCAGAGCTGTTTTTCTTAATGAAATTCAATCTTTTGGCTCCAGAGATGAGCTCAGAACAAAAATAAGATGATAATGTCTTATAGAACAGTTCAATATAGGTCACAGTGGGATAAGTTTCATATACTTAATTGAATCCTTTTATGAATGGCATTTCTTAATGAATTTTTTAATAGATGATACAGTACTTTCATTTACTAGAGACAAAAGGGAGACTTGCTTTATAAACATTTTAGTAGAGAATTTGTATATTGAAAGCAGTGCTGCGTATTCAAGTGATGGTTCTGTGGATGTTTCCAAAAAGCAGATGGTCTATCAGTGTGTGGCTTTAAGACATTATGCTTAAAGGGCTCCAGTGTTCCGAATTATGTGAATGGGCTTGGAGTCCATATGTGTGTGTGTACACATATATACACATATGTATAATATTTATAACACATAACAAATAAACATTGTATATAGTATTTATATTCTTCTCAGGAAAGAAACCATTTGGGGAGGAGTGCATTAGGGAAATTTTTGAATGCAAATATTCAGTCATTTTGATTTGTGTTCAGTGATCAGAAATAGTAGGAAGAATGATGAAGTGGTAATTCTGGTATTGATGTCATTCCCATCATCTAGATGTGTGATCATCAACAAATATCTTTTCTCCTTGAGTACTGGAATTCTATCACTAAAATGTTGGGATAGGTGACCTTCAAAGACACTTTGATTTGTGAACTAGAAGCTCATACTAGCTGAGTTTAAGGACTTGCTAGCAAAGCTATTTTGTTGATTCTGCTATAAGTAAATGAAAAGCCATGGATTCATGCTCTTAACCACTACAGCAGATGATAATATCCATGTTGTGGACTTATTCTGAAGATTAAAATGAGATAATACATTTAAAGTAATGCACATAGTGCCTAGCTTTAGCATAGAAAATGTACAATAAATATTATTTTTATTGTTTTGTAAATTATACCTTAACAAGATATTTACCCCCAAATCTGTATTATTTAGGCTTATTAACCATAGTGGCAGTGAACCTAATTAACCATAGTGACAATGAACCTAAGTGGATGTTTCAATTTTTTGTGGTAGTTATAATTGATTTAAAATTACAGCTGAGGTCCCCATTTTTCAAGGACTTATTTGAAATTTGGTGGAACTTCTTGATCAGGGATGAGGTATATTAACATTTATGTGTCCATATTTTTTTTTTTAAGATTTTATTTATTTATTTATTTGACAGAGACGTAGTGAGAGAGGGAACACAAGCAGGGGGAGTGGAAGAGGGAGAAGCTGGCTTCCTGCTGAGCAGGGAGCCTGATACGGGGCTCTATCCAGGACCCTGGGATCATGACCTGAGCCAAAGGCAGATGCTTAATGACTGAGCCACCCAGACACTGCTGTATATACAATGCTTTTATTTAAATTTTTTTCTTTTCTTTTTAAAAAGATTTTATTTATTTATTTGGAGAAAGAGAGAGCAAGCATGAGTGGGATGTGGGGCAGAGAGAGAACGAGAAACAGGCTCCCTGCTGAGCAGGGAACCTGACACGGGACTCCATCCCAGGATCCTGGGATCATGACCTGAGCTAAAGGCAGACATTAACTGACTAAGCCCCCCAGGTACCCTAAAAGTTTTTCATTATAAAACTAACTTATAAAACTTCGGATATAAGGAAAAACTCAACCATAAAACACAATTACCCTTATTGTTTTAGTAGGCTTCTTAAATAACTTATTCCATATTTAACTTTTCTATACCTAGAATAAATAATATGATAGGAATCATTTAGAATTCTGTATTTATAACTTAATATTATGAGTATGTCTCATATAATTTGGTATTTTCAGACCTTTTTAAAATGGGTACAAGTATTATAATTACTCTAAATTTTTAATCTTTTTAATTTTTAATTTCTTAATTAACATACAGCATATTATTAGCCCCAGGGGCACAGGTCTGTGAATCTCCAGGTTTACACACTTCATAGCACATACCTTCTCCAGTGTCCATAACCCCACCACCCTCTACCCCTCTTCCCCGGCAACCCTCAGTTTGTTTTGTGAGATTAACAGTCTCTTATGGTTTGTCTCCCTCCTGATCCCATCTTGTTTCATTTATTCTTTTCCTACCCCTCCAAACCCCCTGTGTTACTTCTCAACTTCCTCATATCAGGGAGATCATATGATAGTTGTCTTTCTCTGATTGACTTATTTTGCTAAGCATAATACCCTCTAGTTCCATCCACGTCATCGCAAATAGCAACATGTCATTTCTTTTGATGGCTGCATAGTATTCCATTGTGTATATATATACCACATCTTCTTTATCCATTCATCTGTTGAGGACATCTAGGTTCTTTCCATAGTTTGGCTATTGTGGACATTGCTGCTATAAACATTCGGGTGCATGTGCCCCTTCGGATCACTTAAATATGTATCCTTATGGTAATTTGCTGGCATTGCTGGGTTGTAGGGTAACTCTATTTTCAACTTTTTGAGGAATCTTCATGCTGTTTTCCAGAGTGGTTGCACCAGCTTGCATTCCCACCAAGTGTAGGAAGGTTCCCCTTTCCCTGATGCCGAGTGATGTGGACACTTTTTCATGTGTCTGTTGGCCATCTGGATGTCTTCTATGCAGAAACGTCTCTTCGTGTCCTCTGTCCATTTCTTGATTGGGTTATTTGTTCTTTGGGTGTTGAGTTTGATAAGTTCTTTATAGATTTTGGATACTAGCCCTTTATCTGATATGTCATTTGTAAATATCTTCTCCCATTCTGTCAGTTGTCTTTTGGTTTTGTTAACTGTTTTCTTTGCTGTGCAAGAGCTTTTGATCTTGATGAAGTCCCAATAGTTCATTTTTGCCCTTGCCTCCCTTGCCTTTGGTGATGTGTCTGGGAAGAAGTTGCTGTGGCTGAGGTCGAAGAGGTCACTTCCTGTGTTCTCCTCAATGATTTTGATGGATTCATGCCTCACATCAAGGTATTTGATCCATTTTGAGTCTATTTTTGTGTGTGGTGTGTGAAAATGGTTCAGTTTCCTCCTTCTGCACGTGAGTGTCCAATTTTCCCAACACCATTTGTTGAAGAGACTGTCTTTTTCCCATTGGGCATTCTTTCCTGCTTTGTTGAAGATTAGTTGACCATAGAGTTGAGGGCCCATTTCTGGGCTCTCTCTTTTGTACCACTGATCTATGTATCTGTTTTTGGCTAGTACCATACCGTCTTGATGATTATAGCTTTGTAATAGAACTTGAAGTCTGGAATTGCTATGCCACCAGCTTTGGTTTTCTATTTCAACATTCCTTTGGCTCTTTGAGGTCTTTTCTGGTTCCATACAAATTTTAGGATAATTTGTTCCATGTCTTTGGAAAAAATGGATGGAATTTTGATAGGGATTGCATTAAATGTGTAGATTGCTCTAGGTAGCATAGATATTTTAACAATATTTGTTTTTGCAATTATGGGCATGGAATGTTTTTCCACTTCTTTGTGTCTTCTTCAATTTCTTTCATGAGTACTTTATACTCTTCTGAATATAAATTCTTTGCCTTCTTTGGTTAAATTTATTCCTAGGTACCTTATGGTTTTGGGTGCAATTATAAATGGGATTGACTCCTTAATTTCTCTTTCTTCCCTCTTGTTGTTGGTGTAAAGAAATGCAGCTGATTTCTGTGCATTGATTTTATATCCTGACACTTTACTGAATTCCTGTACAAGTTCTAGCACATTTGGAGTGGAGTCTTTTTGGTTTTCCACATATAGTATCATATCATCTGCAAAGAGTGATAGTTTGACTTCTTTTTTGCTGATTTGGATGCCTTTAATTTCTTTTGTTGTCTGATTGCTGAGGCTAGGACTTCTAGTACTATGTTGAACAGCAGTGGTGATAATGGACATCCCTGCTGTGTTCCTGACCTTAACAGAAAAGCTCTCAGTTTTTCTCCATTGAGAATGATATTTGTGGTGGGTTTTTCATAGATGGCTTTGATGATATTGAGGTATGTACCCCCCATCCCTACACTTTGAAGAGTTTTGATCAAGAAAGGATGCTGTACTTTGCCAAATGCTTTTTCAGCATCTATTGAGAGTATCATATGGTTCTTGTTCTTTCTTTTATTAATGTATTGTATCACATTGATTGATTTGTGGATGTTGAATCAACCTTACAGCCCTGGAATAAATCCCACTTGGTCATGGTGAATAGTCCTTTTAATTACTGTTGGATCCTATTGGCTAGTATATTGGTGAAAATTTTCACATCTGTGTTCATCAAGGATGTTGGTCTGTAATTGTCTTTTTTGTTGGGATCCTTGTCTGGTTTTGGCCTCATAAAATGAGTTTGGAAGTTTTCCTTCCATTTTTATTTTTTTTTTTGAACAGTTTTGGGAAAATAGGTATTAATTCTTCTTTAAATGTTTGGTAGAATTGGTAGAATCTGGTAGAATCTGGCCCTGGCTCTTGTTTGTTGGGAGATTTTTGATGACTGCTTCAATCTCCTTCCTGGTTATAGGTCTGTTCAGGTTTTCAGTTTCTTCCTGGTTCGGTTGTGGTAGTTTATGTCTCTAGGAATGCATCCATTTCTTCCAGATTGTCTAATTAGCTGGCACACAGTTGCTCATATTATGTTTTTTTTTTTTAAGATTTTATTTATTTATTTGACAGCGAAAGATCACAAGTAGGCAGAGAGGCAGGCAGAGAGAGAGAGAGAGAGAGAAGCAGATTCCCCACAGAGCTAGGAGTCGGACACGGGGCTCGATCCCAGGACCTGAGATCATGACCTGAGCCGAAGGCAGTGGCTTAACCCACTTAGCCACCCAGGCGCCCCTCATAATATATTCTTATGATTGTTTGTATTTCTTTGGTGTTGGTTGTTATCTTTCCTCGTTCATTCATGATTTTATTAATTTGGGTCCTTTATCTTTTCTTTCTTTTTTTCTTCCTTTTTAAAAGATTTTATTTATTTGACAGACAGAAGTCCATGTCGGCAGAGAGGCAGGCAGAGAGAGAGGTGGAAGCAGGCTCCCCGCTGAATAGAGAGCCTGATGCAGGGCTTGATCCCAGGACCCTGAGGTCATGACCTGAGCCAAAGGCAGCGGCTTAACCCACTGAGCCACCCAGGCACCTCTCTCTTTTCTTTTTGATAATTATTGCTAAGGGTTTATCAACCTTATTAATTCTTTTAAGGAACCAACTTCTTTTTTCATTGATCTGTTCTATGTTCTTTTGTTTTCTATTTCATTGATTTCTGCTCTAATTATTATTAATTTTCTTCTCCTCCTGGATTTAGGCTTTATTTGATGTTCTTTCCCCAGTTCTTTAGATGTAAATTTAGGTTGTGTATTTGGGACTTACCTTTTTTTTTTTCTTTCTTTCTTTCTTTTTTCTTTAAATACTTACCTTGTTTCTTGAGAAAAGCTTGTATTGCTATGTATTTTCCTTTTAGGACTGCCTTTGCTGTATCCCAAAGGTTTTTAACAGTTCTGTTTTCATTTTCATTTGTTTCCATAAATTTTTAAAATTCTTCTTTAATTTATTGGTTGACCGTTTCATTCCTTAGTAGGGTGCTCTTTAACCTCCATGCATTTGTTTTCCTTCCAAATTTCCTCCTGTGATTGAGTTCAGGTTTTAAAGCATTGTGATCTGAAAATATGCAGGGAATAATTCCAGTCTTTTGGTACCATTTGAAACCTGATTTGTGACCCAGTATGTGATCTATTCTGGAGAATGTTCCATGTGCACTAAAGAAGAATGTGTATTCTGTTGATTTAGGATAGAATGCTCTGAATACATCTGTGATGTCCACCTGGTCCAGTGTGTCATTCAAAGCCCTTGTTTCCTTGTTGATCTACTGCTTAGATGATATGCTCATTGTTGTGAGTGGGGTGTTAAAGTCTCCTGCTATTATTGTATTATTAGCAGTGTATTTCTTTAACTTTGTTATTAATTGGTTTATATAATTGGCTGCTCCAATGTTAGGGCATAAATATTTACAATTGTTAGATCTTCTCATCGGATATCCTCTTTAAGTATGATACAGTGTTCCTCCTCATCCCTTACAGTCTTTGGTTTAAAATCTAATTTGTCCAATAAAAGGACTACTACCCCAGCTTTCTTTTATTATTATTATTATTATTTTCAGTTAAGCAACATATCGTACACCATTAACCAGCTTTTATGTCCATTAGCATGATAAATTGTTCTCTACCCCTTCACTTTCAATTTGGATGTGTCTTTAGGTCTAAAATGCGTCCATTTAGAAAACATATGGATGGGTCTTCCTTTTTTATCCACTCTTATACCCTCAGTCTTTTCATGGGAACATTCAGCCCATTTACATTCAAAGTAACTATTGAAAAATATGATATTGTTTTACCTGTAAAATCACTGTTTCTGCATATTGTCTTTGTTCCTTTCTGTTCTATGTTACTTTCAGTCTCTCTTTTTGCTTAAAGGATCCTCTTTAATATTTCTTGCAGGGCTGGTTTAGTGATCACAAATGCTTTTAGTTTCTGTTTGTCCTGGGTACTCTTTACCTCTCTTGCTATTCTGAATGACAGCTTTGCTGGATAAGTTATTCTTGGCTGCATATTTTTCTCATTTTTTTGTGCTGAATATATCATGTCAAGTCTTCTCTGGTCTGCCGGGTCTCTGTAGATTGGTCTACTGTCAATCTAATATTTCTACCCTTGTAGGTTTAGGACTCTTATCTGAGCTGTTTTCAGGATTTTCTCATTGTCTCTGAAACTTGCAAACTTCAGTCTATTTGATGAGGTGTTGACCTATTTTTATTGATTTTCAGGGGAATTCTTTATGCCTCCTAGACTTGAATGCCTGTTTCCTTTCCCAGATTTTAGAAGTTCTCAGCTATAATTTGCTTCAATATATCTTCTTCCTCTCATTCTCTTTCCTCTTCCTCTGTGGCCCAAATTACTCTAATAATGTTTTGCTATAAGTGATAAATGGTATCACTTTCCTCTCCAGTTCTCCTCTCATGATCCAGTAGTTGTTTATGTCTTTTTCTCAGTTTCTTTATTCTCCATCATTTTGTCCTTTATATCACTGAGTCTCTCTTCTACCTCATCTATCCTAACAGTTAGAGCCCACGTTTTTGATTGCCTTTCAGCAATATCTTTTTTTAATTTCAGTCTGATTTTAGTTCTTTTATTTCTCCAGTAAGGTATTTTGTGGTGTCTTCTATGCTTTTTTCGAGCCCAGCTAGTTGTCTTTATAATTGTTGTTTCAAATCTAGTTCTGACATCTTACCTGTATTCATATTGATTAAATCCCTGGCAGGGAGTACTGCCTCTTCTTCTCTTTTTTGGGGTGAGTTCTTTCATCTTTTTTTCTCTGGACATAATGACAAGATGGAAGAGAGAACAAAATACAAAAATAGCAACAACAATATCAGAAAAAGGTACACTAAGTAAATCAGAAGAGATCAAAAACCATAAAAGAAAAAAAAAACCAATAAATTTAAACAGAAGGTGGACAGAACAAGAAACTAGATCCTGTGTTTATTTTGGCCTGTTTGTTAAAAGAAAGTAGATCCAAAAATTGTAACAACAGAAAAAAAGTGTGTGTGTGTGTGTGTGTATGTATGTATATGTATGTGCATATACATATATATACACAAAAATAAAATTGAACAGAGTGAAAGAAGACAAAAATGAAAAAAAAACCCAAAATGTAAAAATAAAAATTAAGTTAAAATATATAAAATAAGAAACTAGCTGAAAAGAAAAAAAAATGGAAAGACCAAAGAATCATAAGAAAAAATTCACAAATTCTATGTACTATTTTCCCTTAATACTTGAGTTTTGCAGTTCTGTATGATTGGTAAACTTGATATTGTTTGGATGTTCCTCGTGCTCTTCTGGGGAAGGAGCCTCTTGCGCCGATTTTCAGGTGTCTTTGCCTAGGCAGAATAGCAACCTCCTTGCCAGGGGGCCCGGCTCAGTGTAAGCAGCTCCAGATTGCTCCAAGTGGCCTTTGTTCCCTGAAGGCTTTCTGCACCAATGTGGGGGATAAAAATGGTGGTGTCTTGATCTCTGGCTCCAGAGCTGAAAGTTCGTGTCCCCCACTCTTCAGTGCACACTCACAGAAAACAATCACTCTTTTCTCCTTGGTTTCCATCCTCATCTGTGTTTACCCAGCCTATGACCAAGTATTTTATCTCAGGCAGGTGACCCCATTTTGAGTTTCCAAACTTTACAGATTCCAGTGACACATATCTGTGCCCTTCCTGGGGAGGACATGGCATCTCACCCCAGTTCTGCCACTTGCTGGGTCCTGCTTTGGAGAGCGGTTGCCCTACCACACAGCAGTTGGGGGTTTATGGCAACACAGACCAAAAACCTGGCGCTGCTGTTTGCAGCCAGCTTCCCTGTTTTTGATGATTGAGAACACTCAGTCACCTGGTTCTTTTGTGACCATCAGGAACCTGAGACCACATTGTCCCACCTGGGATTCCACTCCACTTCACCACCTGGATGCCTTTCAGGCAAGGATGTCCCTCGCTGGAGTAGATTTCTAAAAGTTCCAATTTTGTGCTCCACTATTTTATATCACTTATAGGTATCCAGCTTATGGAGGCTCCCTCCCCCACCCTGCAGTTTGTTTTCTGATATATCACCCTGAATTCACTTCTCTGACCTCCTACCTTGCAGAAAGTGGTTGCTTTTCTATTTGTAGAATTGCAGCAATTCTTTTCTTAGATCTCCAGTTGAGTTTGCAGGTCTTCAGAATGATTTGATAGCTATCAAACTGAATGCCCAAGACCAGATGAAATTAAGGTTCCCTACTCCTCTAGCTCTGGAAAACTTTTTTTTTTTTGCAGGGGATACATTTATTTTGAAATTATTTTCTGCTTACAGGCTAGACTTATTTTTTAAAAAGGAATGGCTCCTTGGCAATTTTTTGGTTATCCTGAGGTGTAATTATACAACAAAGGTGGAACATATGCTTGCTTATTTTTATCAACTGAATGTCTTTAATGATTGCTGGATCACTCTTGTTTTCTATCAGTCTTCTTCCAAGTAAAATTCTAGTTTATGCTGAGTTTTATTTCTCTGTTAATTTTTAATCCTGTTAGCTAGTCACTAGAAATATTATTTGTATTTCATAGTAATAAAATTTTTAAATATGAATTGTAAATGGCTGATTTTTGTCATTTAATAGAATAGCTAATTCTCTTTATACCATATATATACATATATATTTATTAATATATATAATATATATTAATAATGTATACAACTAATATATATAATATATATATTTACTTATATATATATTTACTAATATATTTGAATTCATTTTTACCTGTTTTGGGCTTTTTATTTAGCTTGCTTTTTAAACTTTTTTTTCTCTGTTCTTGTCTACTCAAAGTCGCTTTTCTTCATTCTTATTTCCCCTTTTGTAATAAGGATATATATACATTAATCTTTTAACAGCTACCCTCCTCCTGGGCAACATAAAAACCGAATGCTCAAATTTTGATCAGTACTTCAGTTCTATTTTTATATTTTAACCACCACATTAGATTTTTTTATTACTGATTTATGCAATGCTTTTTCTAGTTCATTTTATGTTTACTGTTTGCTTTGGTTGCTGGCATGCCTTGCCTTTTAACACCTCCCTAGGAATTTATTATTTTTCATGAGATATTTTACACATGTCTATAGTGATGGCTGTTGGTAATGAATGTCTTGAATTTTTATTATTTTGTAAATGTCTTTATCTCAAATGACACTCAATGAGATTATAATTCTATCTGAAAATCACTTACCATTTTGAAGATACTCCACAACTTTTCCAGCTTCCATTATTGCTTTTAAGAGATGAGTCTTTAGTCTGCGATTCTGTTGTAGGGAATCTGTTTTTTTCTCCTTGGTAGCTTGTAAGATCTTTTTGTCTAGTCTTCTGTAATTTCACAACAGTGTATTTGAATATGGATTTCTTTTGATATACTGTACTTGGGTTTGTTGCCTCCTAACTGTGAGGATTTATATCCTTTTTTATTTTAACTTAAAAAATAAATGCTAGGAAATTATGTTCTTTTCTATTTAAAGACTGCTTTTCCTGTTCTTTCTAGTCTCTCTTAAAACTCTAGATACATCTATGGTTTGTCTCCCTCCCAATTCCATCTTGTTTCATTGATTCTTCTTCTACCCACTTAAGCCCCCATGTTGCATCACCACTTCCTCATATCAGGGAGATCATATGATGTCTTTCTCTGCTTGACTTATTTCGCTAAGCATGATATGCTCTAGTTCCATCCATGTTGTCGCAAATGGCAAGATTTCATTTCTTTTGATGGCTGCATAGTATTCCATTGTGTAAACTGAGGGTTGCTGGGGGGAGGGAGGTTGGGAGAAGGGGGTGGGATTATGGACATTGGGGAGGGTATGTGCTTTGGTGAGTGCTGTGAAGTGTGTAAACCTGGTGATTCACAGACCTGTACCCCTGGGGATAAAAATATATGTTTATAAAAAATAAAAAATTAAAAAAAAAACTCTAGATATATCTAGATATACCTATCTAGATATTAAAAACCAGATATATCATCTTACACACTCTGCCTCATCAGCTCTCTTTTGTTTCTTATCTCATGGTCTCTGTTGTGATACAGTCTTTGTATTCTTTCATTCTGTCTCAGTTTTTTTTTTTTTAAAGATTTTATTTATTTATTTGTCAGAGAGAGAGAGTGAGTGAGAGCGAGCACAGGCACACAGAGTGGAAGGCAGAGTCAGAGTCAGAGGGAGAAGCAGGCTCCCGCAGAGCAAGGAGCCCGATGTGGGACTCGATCCCAGGACGCTGGGATCATGACCTGAGCTGAAGGCAGCTGCCCAACCAGCTGAGCCACCCAGGCGTCCCCTGTCTCAGTTTCTTAATCATTTTTTTCATATTTTCTGAGAAATTTCTTTTGAATAACTTTTTCAAGAATATTTTCTGGCTCTCTAATTCTCCAACTTCATTTGTTTATGTGTTTATTTATTTATTTTTATTTTTTTTTTATTTTTTTTTTTTTATTTTTTATTTTTTTTTTTTTTTTAAATTTTATTTATTTATTTGACAGAGAGAAATCACAAGTAGATGGAGAGGCAGGCAGAGAGAGAGAGAGAGAGAGGGAAGCAGGCTCCCTGCCAAGCAGAGAGCCTGATGCGGGACTCGATCCTAGGACCCCGAGATCATGACCTGAGCCGAAGGCAGCGGCTTAACCCACTGAGCCACCCAGGCGCCCTATTTATTTATTTTTAGAAGACTTATTTATTTGAAAGAATGCATGAGAGTGGGGTAGGGCAGAGGAGAGGAGGATCTCTAGCAGACCCTCCACTGAGTGCAGAGCTCATCATGGGGCTCAACGATGACCCTCAGATCACAACCTGAGCTGGACACCTGTTCAAAGAGTTGGACACCTAACTGATTGAGTCACCCAGGTACCTCTCAACTTCATATATTTAAGTCAACATTATGTTTCTAATTTCAATTATATTTTCATGTTTTTAGAAGTTTTATTTGATTCTGTCTTCAAATCTTCATGGTCAGTTTTTTTTTTTCAAATACTTTATTTATTTATTTGACAGACAGAAATCACAAGTAGGCAGAGAGGCAGGCAGAGAGAGAGAGGGAAGCAGGCTCCCTGCTGAGCAGAGAGCCCGATGTGGGGCTTGATCCCAGGACTCTGGGATCATAACCTGGGTTGAAAGCAGACACTTAACCCACTGAGCCACCCAGGCGTCCCATGGTCAATTTTGATAGTCTCTTTTTTCTCATTTATACTTTTAGTACAGTGTTTTATTATTTATGTTATGGTAATATACCAATATGTTATTTATACTTATTATTTATGTTCTCATACATTTATTCAGTATCTGATTATTTTAATATATACAAATGTTACATGTGTGATACTATATCTTCCTGATTTTGCTAATTTTTGCTCCTCGTTTCCTAGTTGCATGTTTCTCTCTCTCTCTCTCTCTTCTTTCTCTCTCTCTCTCTCTTCTTTCTCTCTCTCTCTTTTTTTTTAAACTGTTTTCATTGTCGAGCTCCTGAGCTTGGAGTTCTAGTTTTGGAAATTATTTGAGAAGTGGGTTTATATGTGTTTCTCCAGAGATAACACGTGTTTACTTTTGACAGTTACTTGGGAGCTCTACTGACCTAGGACTACTTTATGGTTATATCTAGGACTAATTTCACTTTGACATGGGGGATTTGATTTTCCAATGATGTAGGGGATATGAATTTCATTCGTGATCCAACCCAAGGAAAGGCCTAAAATCATGTGTTTTGGGAGAATTTCTGTTCCCCTTCTGTGAGATCCAAGGCTTCAGAAATATACCTATTACATCTCCTTGTGATGCTCTTTCCCTACTTCACTCACTCATGCCTTTATACAGGCTCTTTGGTCTAATTATTTACAAAGTAGAGAACTTTCACTTGTGTGTAAGTCCTGTTAAAGTCCAGTCTTCAGGCTACCAGGGAATAATCCAGCTGGATTCCAATGGAATTCATGTGAATTTTGGCTTCTTAGGATTTCTTTCTTTCTTTCTTCTTCCTTTTGTTTAGCTCAGTCATATATATATATATATATATATATTTTTTTTTTTTAAATTTTTTAAATTTATTTTTTAAAAAGATTTTATTTATTTGAAAGAGAGAGAGAGAGAGAGAGAGAAAGAGAGAAATCACAAATAGGGTGGAGGGGAGGGCGAGGGAGAAATGGGCTCTTGCTGAGCAGAGAAAGAATTGTGGGGCTTAATCCCAATAACCTGAGATCATGACCTGAGCCCAAGGCAGATGCTTAACTGACTGAGCCACTCAGGTATCCCTCAGTTATGTATTTTTAAACATGGTTTGGGGACACCTGGGTGGCTCAGTTGGTTGACTGTCTGACTCATGATCTCAACTTAGGTCTTGATCTCAGGGTTGTGAGTTTGAGCCCTGCATTAAAAAAAAAAAAAAAAAAAAGATGTTTTACATTTCTTTCTTTCTTTCTTTTTTTTTTTTTTTAAAGATTCACTTATTTATTTGAGAGGGAGGTGAATGCAAGCTGAGGGAGGGAGTGAGTGTCTAACAGAATCCCTGTAGAGCATGGAGACCTATGTGGGGCTCCGTCACAGGACCCTAAGATTATGACCTGAGCTGAAACCAAAAGACAGATGATTAACTGAGCCACCCAGAGGCCCCAAGATGGCTTGGATGCTATCTAACTAAAGTTGACATGGAAGAAGTAAAAAATCTGAATAGATGAGAAACCATGCAAGAAATATAATGTTTTAAAGAATACTTTAAAAAATGAGTACTAGACTTAGAAGATTTTATGGGTGAGTACTTGGAACTGTTATGGAACTGATAACTTCTCATATTTTTTAAAAATTTCCAGAGCATAAGAATAGAATAGCTCTAACATAAAAACCAATGAAAATAGTTTCAGTGAAATCTGTAGATCAGTCTTATTTGTAGATATTAATTTAGGAATCTTGAACAAAATATTATCAAACACTATGTTAAAAAAATAACAATTTAGAGTGAGATTTATTTCAGAGACATAGATATAGTTGGCTTTCAGAGAATTTAATAGTATAATATGTTAAAGGATAAAATCTATATGATCATCTCAATAAATCCTGAAAAGAGATTGATTATATTCAACACATTTAGCATAAATGCTTAGTAAACTGGGAATAGAAACATTGACAACATAATAAGTTATAGTTGTTATAACATCAATAATTAATACATTGTTTCATTGTAAAAACTTGGGTTTAGAGCTGAAGAGAGAGGGCTAAATTGGTGTTTTTTGAAAAAATTCAAATATAGTTAACAATGTTATATTAATTTCAGATGTACAATATAATGATTAAACAATTGCATATATTTCTCAGTGCTTGTCAATATAAGTGTATTCTTAATCTGTTTTATTTATATAATCTATTCCCCATCCACCTGCCCTCTGACAACCACCAGTTCTCTGTATTTAAGAGTTTGGTTTTTTGTTTGTATCTTTGTTTGTTCATTTGTGTCTTAAATTTCACATAAGTAAAATCATATGGTATTTGTATTTCTCTGACTTATTTCACTTAATATTATACCCTATAGTTCTATCCATGTTGTTACAAATTGCAAGATCTTGTTCCTTTTTATGGTTGAGTAATATTCCATTTTATTTATATACAACTACTTTTTTACCCATTCATCTACAAATGGACATTTGGGTTACTCCAAATCTTGATTATTGTAAATAATGCTACAGTAAACATAGAGGTGCATGTAGACTTTCAGATGAGTGTTTTTGTTTTCTTTGGGTATATACCCAGTATGGAATTACTGGATTCTATGGTAATTTTTAAATTTTAGAGGAACTGCCATACTGTTTTCCACAGTGGTTATGCCAGTTTGTATTCCTACCAGCATTGCATGAGGGTTCCTTCTTCTCCATATTCTTGCCGACACTTTTTATTTCTTGTGTTTTTGATACTAGCCATTTGACAGGAATACAATGATATCTCTGTGGTTTTAATTTGCATTTCCCTAGTGATTACTGATGAGCATCTTTTCATGTGTCTGTTGGCCAACCTGTATGTCTTCTTTGGAAAAATGTCTGTTTAGGTCTTCTGCCCATTTTTAATTTTTTATTTTAATTAATTTTTTAGAGAGAGAGATCACAACCAGTGGATGGAAGGGTAGGGGTGTGAGGAAGAGAGAGAATCTCAAGCAGGCTGATATGTAGTGTGGAACTGGCCATGGGGCTCAGTCTTATGGCCCTGAGATCATGACCTGAGATGAAATCAATTGTCAGACACTTAACCGACTAAGACACCCAGACACCCCTTTTCTAGTATGTTTTTAATTTTAGTTATTGGATTCTTCATCCATGTTTGGTTCTTTTTATGTGTTCTGTCTCTTTGTTGAAAGTCTTACTGAGATCTTCCACTCTTTACTCAAGTATCTTTATGACTCTTTGAATTCTCAATCAAGCACATGGCTTATTTTCATTTTAATTTTATTTAGGTCTTTGCAATGGTTTTGTCACATTCTTTAATTTAGGACATAGAACTGTCTCTTCATTTTGTCTAACTAACTACGTTTTTCTGTTTTTCTGTGTTAGGAAAGCCCACTCTGTCTCCTGTTCCTGAAAGTAGTGGTCTTATGAAGAAGACATCCTGTAATACCCTGCACTGTAATGTCCCCTGTTCACCACAGAACCCTGTCTTCAGGGGTGTCTCCTATTTGGGTTGTATGTACCCTACTGTTGTGGCTGAGCCTCATTTGGCTTCAGTCTAGTGGCCCTAATGGCCTACTTTGCCTGTTTTGGGTCATGTTTTGGGTGCTGTTAAGGGTACAGTCTGGAGGGGTGCCTGGGTGGCTCAGTGGGTTAAAACCTCTGCCTTTGGCTCAGATCATGATCCCAGGGTCCTGGGATCGAGTCCCACATTGGGCTCTCTGCTCAGCAGGGAGCCTGCCTCCCCCCCATCTCTGCCTGCCTCTCTGCCTACTTGTAATTTCTGTCTGTCAAATAAATAAATAAAATCTTAAAAAAAAAAGGGGGTACAGTCTGGGGTTGCTATGGGCCTGTAGTTGGCTGGTGTCAGCAGTCAGACCGGATGCCTGGCCCCAGTCCATCTGCTGGGATGCAGTGATCCCAAACTGCAGGGCTCTCTCCTTGCACTGCCCCCTGAGGAGTTTTTGTTGGTGAGCAGGGCTGGCAGTCAGATCAGATACCTGCCCTCAGCCTGACTCCTGGGACTGCAGATGCACTGACTGGCACGACATTCTCTCTGTTCTGCCAGTTAAAGGTTTGGTTGCTGGGGTTGCAGTCAAACTAGTGTGTGTCATTATCTTCTCCTCTTCCTAGGACAGGAATCACTTTGGAGTGGTGCTGGTTTCTGCTGGGGCTGCTTTCAGCCTGAGATATGGCAGGAGCCACTTTGGAGGAACTCCTGTCAAGTGGAATAGGTTGGGATGGGCAGATCTGCAGGAGACTGTGGAGGTGGGGTGCACAGTGTTAGCAAGGTAGGTGGGGAGTGTTCACACTGGTTCTCATTTTCCTGCTATGTGGGTGGGGGAGAGAAATGAAGGTCACCACCTCTTCTCTTCTTAGAGAAGTCTCTGAAGATCCCTGCCTCTCTAGCACATGTTCTGAGATTAGTAAGTAAATCTTCATGTAAACCTTGGGTACTTTTCATACCGGTGCTTCTGTGCTGGGTTTTTTTTGTTTTGTTTTGTTATGTGGTCCTTTAAGAGTGGGGATTCAGTTTCCCATTGCTCTCCAGCTCTCCCAGAGCTAAGTCCACTGTTTTTTAAAGTACCTGGAGTTAAGCCTGCTAGTTATAAAAACTGAAAAAGTTAAGGCCCAGTGGTTTTCAAAGCCAAGTGTTATGGGGACTTGTCTTCCCAGTGCAGGATCCCTGCATCTGAGGTACCTGGTGTGGGATCTCTACCTCCCCCTTCTCTGTGCTTGTAGTATCTCTCCTGTTTGTGGTTAGTCTCACCAAGCATTTGGTTCCCGACTGACCAATTCTCTGCCCCTCTTACCTTATTTGATTTGGCTTCTGTTCTATGATGAACTGTTCTTCCAGTCTTCAGGTTGTTTTTTGGATTAGTAGCACTGATGTGGCTGTTATTTAGGTGTGTCCATGAGATGAGGTGAGCTTAGGGTTCTCCTACTCTGCCATCTTCCCAACCTCTCCTGGTGATTTCATTTTCAGAATCATAATTTTTATAATTCAAGGTGGGGAAAGATGGGATCACTTAAAGAGAGCAGAGTCAGAGTTGGAAGAGAAAAGAACCAAAATAGAGCTTTGGGAGTGCCTGTAATAGGGGGGAGAAACTGAGAACATGTGGTTAAAGAGTTTGATCGAGAACCTGGACATTACAACTTCTTGGAAAATGTAATGAGGAAAGAATTTTAACAATAATACAAGACCAAGTAATGTAAAATACCATAGAATGGCTGAAAAAGAAAGAGTAAGGAAAAGTCATTGGATTTAATTATTGGGAAATCACTGGTGGCTTTTCAGAGAGGTGTTTCAGTAGGGAGTTGTGGGTGGAATACAGATTATAGTTTATTAAGTATGGACTCAAAATGGGGATCGATATAATGAATATACATCTCTCCACCTTATTTGTTGATAAAGGAGAGAAACAACATGGCACATTAAAGAAAAAATAGACTTTGAGGTTTTGTTTTTGTTTTTTAAGTAAGCAATGGTATTTATAGACAAAAAGGAAAGAGACTTTTGTATAGAGAGATTGAAGACTTTGATGGAATAATGTTTTGGAAATTAATAAACTGAAAGGAAGGAAGCTTTCAAATGGAGAGATTAAAGACTTTGATGAAAGAAATATTGTTTTGTGGAAGTCACAAAATCATAACATAAAGAACTAAATAAAATTAACCTTGGTACAGAAAGAGCCACTTTATTATTTAAGAAAAATAGGAATGGAAGGAAGGAGGTAAAAAGAAATAATGTTTAGCCTTGATTTCAATGAAGTAAAATCATTATTGACACTAAAGGTAGTATGAGTATACTTTTGGAGGTTTGAAAAATGTAGGAAAAGTTATCAGACTTTTTTTTTTGGATGTTTGATAATAAGTTAATCAGGTATGATTAAAAGATGAGTTAGTAGAATTAAGAGATGAGCTGAAAGAACATTAATTTATAGATAAGAAGTTGTTCAGTGTTTTCCGAAATTTATTTCCATTACTGTGTAATTATAAACTTTGCAGGTCAGGTTGCCCAGAGAGCAAATTCTGAGATAGAAATTTGTAAACAGGAAGTTTACTGGGGGAGTGCTCTGGGGATCAGTATCTGAGGGGGAAGAGAAGGAAGCAGGATTGGGCAAAAAGAGATAATAGACTCTGAAACGATCTCAACAAGGCCACTGATAACTCCACAGTGTGGGTGCCCTGACAGCTGTTCTGCATTGGCATGAGAAACATGTCATGAGAGGAGGTAAGTCTTCAGTCCTGAAGGGACCTGACTCCACATGATAGCATCTAGTTCAGTCTACCCCTTCTGCTTACTTAAATCTGCTTTTTCATATAACTTCTGGGAGTGAGTCCACCAGGATTCTTTTGGACCACTTTCTATGAGGGACTTTCATAAGAGGATAGTAGATGGGAAAAACTATGGTCCATAATACTAAGCTAGGCTTAAGAGAGTTGTCAACTTTCTCCTCTTTATCCATTATATGTGCCCTTGTCTTCGCTTGTATCTCTTCTGATCTAGGTGGCTTATCTTTTGAGGTGTCTCAGATCCTCTCTGAGATATTTGAGCCCTTGGTCACCATTTCAGGCTATGGTTGCTGCACTCATCAATATGTTTTGTTATCAGGGAAAAGAATACTCAAAGACGACCAGGTGAATCACCTGGATGCCACATGTATTCCTTCCTGCCCTGCCTCTTTCTGATGATCAGGTCAATTATTCTTGACAGGATGAGAATTGTTTTCGCATCCTTTCTTGACAAAGGAAGCCAAAGAATTTGAGCATTAACCATAGATTGAAAACTGCTGGGTCTTCTTTGGGAGCCAGGACCTCTAAATTGACAGAAACCAGAGCTGCAGGGATAGGAAGTGCAAATTCTATAAGTAGGTCATTGGATGTAGGGATAAGTGGAGACACTCTTGTTTCAACCCTTTGGGTTGAGATGTGTGGGTTTGTCCTTTTGGTGACCAGCACCATGGAATGGTCGTTGACTTGAAATGTCCTCACACGTGGCGCCCCATCCATGCAGGGTATTGTCTCTGAACTGGAAGCTCAGCTATAACATTAACAGCCTATTTGGTTGCTTTATTGGGCTGGCAACTTCTGGGTGATGTCGTATGTGGTGGTATGATGGATCCCACTGTCACACCTCATTGCTATAAAATAGGTCTCTTGGTCTATTGCAATTTATGTAGGACTCTATGTTAGGGATGAGTGGGTATCAAATACTCTGAAGATCTTCATATACTAGTACTGATTAATGCCTCTTAGAACAGTAATATACAGTCTTGTTATGTTTCAGTACCAGTCGAGATAGAGCATTGCTCCTTCCAAAGTAGAAGGGGTTCAGTATAGTCAATTTGCCATCAAATGTTTGGTTGGTTTCTTTGAGGAATGGGATTCAGTACTGGTGGAAGGTTGCACCTTCTGCAGTGCCAATAGGTAGGAAAGCCTTGGGGAATGGCCGTCATCTATTGGGACCTTCATAGTTTACATCTTTGCACCGTAGCCACTTCATAATTAACCCATAATTCAGTACTGGGCTGGCCAGTGACAGAGGCTGGTTGGCTAATTTTCTCTACTTAGCTGTTGAATGGTCTCTTCTATATTGGATGTTATCTGGAGGGTATTACATAAAATGTGAATATATCATAGTTCTTATCCATTCCCATAGGTTTATCCAGATACCTTTACCCCAGACCTCCTGATCCCTGATTGTTCAGTTTCTCTGCTATTTTACCAACTGGCCAAGCCATTTGCCACTGCCACTTTTCTTTCTGCATAAAGTATGTGACCAGGCCTGGTCTCTGCAGCTCTGCTCATTGGGAGAATTTCTTTATACTGCTGTATTTCAAGATTACCTCATGCAGCTGCATTCTATTATTATTATTATTATTATTACTTGCACCCACATAATGAGCTGATCACTTGAGAACCAAACTCAAGTTTTATTCCTTCATCAGTGTTTATAAGGGACAACCAAACAGCCATAGGGTGAGCTGAAGCTTCAGGAAATAGGTGAGTACTGTGTCTACTGGCCCTGCTAGTCCCAATCATTGGTGTACCGTTTCCATCTAGCTGTGGGACGAGACAGTAAGTGTTTACTATTGTTCATTCTGAGTAAATGAGAACAACGTCTTATTCTCTTTCCAGTAAGGATAAAGAGAACACATTCATCATATCCATGGCTGCAAAGCAGATACCCAAGGCATGTAAATCTGCTTCAGCAGAAATCCTATCTGGCATCGCAGCTCCGGTCAAGGCTCGGATGCCATCTCCACGCGGCCTCAGCCAGACTTCACAGGGAGTTCAGAAGCTTGGATGCGCTTCCCATTTATTCTGAGTTGGAGGGAAAAGGCCATTAAACTCCTGAGATGACCATTTGATAGGGTTGTGTTCATGGGTGATGCATCTGCTTTTAGCTGAGGTCAGTTTCTGGAGCGGACAGAGCACTGTGGACCATTTGCTAGTAACACTTCCAGCCACTAGAGTGTAAGCCCTTCTGTCTTGAAAGGGAATCTGAGTGTTTTCCCAGAACTCACAGAAATCACAGCTGGTCTACTAACGAACATAATTTCAAGGATATGTCCAAGACAGTTACAGGTTCTTGGCATCATTTTATTTTCCCACTGATGTGAAAAAAAGAGTCAGAGCAGGACAGCACTAGGTGCCGAAGGTAGTATAGGCCTGCATCTGATGGCATTACAGAGAAAGGTGGAGCTGCTGAGGGAGGAGAAACACTTCTCCAATTCCGCTAGTGCATCTTGGTTTTGCTTCTGTTTCATTGCAAAGAAATGGAAGCAGAAGCCTATCTTAGTAGTGTTGTTGTTATCATTCGTGTTTTTGTCCTTTAGGAGCTTAGCAGAGATCTTGTCTGACCTTCCAGCACTGGTGTGACTCTGCCTGGGTTGTGAAGATTTCTAAACCTACAAAAAGAAACTTTATTTTCAGAAGATTTTTGAGGAGTCATTTTGCTGCAGTCCACTCACAAGTCAATGATGTTTGTTGGTGTTGCGTGTTTGGTTCTCCGGGATGCAAACTCCTTGAGACAGTGTTTCTTGTGAAGGATGTGCATGAGGGGGTTTGCTCAGGGTCACACCTGCAAGAGAAGGTGGGAGAAGCAGGGTTGGGCAGAATGCAGCTTGAGGCAGGCCTAGTCCAGCAACCTCTAGTGGCCCCATGGGGAGCTCTAGCCTGTCAGGGTGTCTCATGCTGGGCCAATATTTCCAGTCCCTTATACCTTGATCCGTCATTGTATGCAAACTACTCCTGGAAGGGGGGTGCTTCGGGTGGAAGGGGATCTCTGTGGCTGAGGCAGAGGCAGTCCCTGAAGAGGCTGACCGTGAAGGCTGCGATCTACAGCTGGGGTCAGAAGAGCGTCCTCGTGACCTTCTCAACATCCCATCACTTTTAAATAGGATGGAATCTAGGTTTTCAGATTCCTATTTAGAGGTTTCTCCTTTATGTGCTGCCTCTCGCCCCATATGACTACAGTGAGACTAGCACCAAGCTTGCCAGTGTGCTCTCCAGGCCTCATTCTTGGTTGTGGTGCCCGAGCTGTGTGGATTTCATGTGAAAGTAATATTTTTGAAAAACCCCAGGTTGCCTCGGTTTAGCCGAATAAGCTGCAGTATTTTCTGAGACGCAGCGTTCCTGGCATGGAGTCCTTGCTAATTCACCAAGGTTTCTCAGACAATTTATTACAAATCTGAAGGGACACTGAACCAGCCAGCTTTCTTCCCATTTTTGTTCATTTCCAGGGTGGATACTGAGTTTGGCGTCTCACTGGCTCTTTCTGCTGCCTGAATCTGTCAGTCTTGATCTAAAAATAGCCTGAATCCTATTGGGGTCATTGTGTGTTGACTAGGGCTCAAATTCTCTGCAATTGTGAGGAGGTTGGAGAGGAAGATGAAGGGATGAAGATGAAGAAAGAGATTTTATTTAGAGGTTAACATAGAAAACATGAAGCTTTCCTGAGCTTTAGAAAACAGGAATGATTGCTTTCATGAAGTCTAGGTTAACATAAAAGATTATCTAATTAACTTCTAGAGAGCAAGGGATAGTTATGCTGTTGTGTAGATGAGAGAATGATTGATGGCTGAAGAGACAGTGGGAAGGTAAAACCAAGCACGTGGTATAGGAGTTAAAAGCTCTGGATCCTAGTTCTGACTCTGCTACTTACTAGCACATCCCTTTGGGTAAAAGTCTTGCTCTCTTTTGGTTTAATTTCTTCATCTTTAAAGTGAGTCTGACTACAGATGATTTGCTTTATTTCTTTGCTTGCTACTGGGAGCCCATAATAGAAGTAAATGTGTGGGGCGCCTGGGTGGCTCAGTGGGTTAATCCGCTGCCTTCGGCTCAGGTTGTGATCCCAGGGTCCTGGGATGGAGTCCCCCGCATCAGGCTCTCTGCTTCAGCGGGGAGCATGCTCCCCCCCCCCCACCTGCCTCTCTGCCTACTGGTGCTCTCTGTCTGTCAAATAAATAAATTTAAAAAAAAAAGAAAGAAATGTGTGAAGTTCCATATGATAAAGAATAAATGTCTGGGGCCCACTCACATGAATTTCAAGGCTTTGGGCAGTTCTTGAGACTCTGGGATACATAGGAAATGGATGGTAGACTCTGGAAGATCATAGGTCCAGGAGGTCCTAATTATCTTGGGAAGTGTGGTATAGACGACAGGAACCAGTTTCGTTCCTTCTTTGTAGCTCTAGGAGTCTTGGCTCATTTGTTCTTTTGAAAGTTCCCTGAAAATTGAGAATTCACTGGGCCCTTATGGGTGGCTTTAGTCTGTTTGGCACTGTCTCACATCTCTTGGACAGAATGAGGTTCCCTTGGAATAACTGAAAGTTCAGGAAATGAGTCAGAATGATTGAGAATAGCTAGTGGTGTAACATGATACGGATCCAACAAAAATATATTCTTGATGCAGAAATTTGTTAGGTTTGAGAAGAAACACATACATCTTTTGTGAGAAGTGAGTCAAGCAATAATGGTATTTTGAAATGCATATTCTCTACAAATTCTTGATGAAGATACATTAAGTGGGGAGACCATAATATTTCATGGAAGACAGTAGAAGCAGGACTTCTCTGTTCTGTTGAAGCAGCCTTCTGACTCCTCTTAGTATGTCTAGTTGGTTTTGTCCCAGTCCATTCTTTGCCATTCTTACCTTTCTAAATATGCTTGTGTCACTTTGCCTGCTTAGCTCTGATCCTTGTAGACTAAAGTCCACATTCCTTAGTCTGGTATATACTAGAATCTGAGGCAGAGATCTTGTCTGCCATGTTCGCTGCTGTGCCTCATTGCCTGGGATAATTTCTCACACATAGTTAAGTGCCCCCAAAATATTTCTTTATGAATTAATAATAGACATTTGTGATTTGGCTTGATTTTTTATTTATAATTTACCTTTCCAGTTATCTGTCTCCCCTAGCTCCACCTATGGAGGACATTTTGCTCACTGTTCCCAAAATTAGTTTTCTTATCTCAATCCATGTCTTTGAAATACTTCCCTTGCTGACTGGAATAACTGCCCTATGTGTCTGAGAAACAGTCTATTGATTGTTTAATATTCAGCTAAATTGCCACTCCTTTTGTGATTACTTTCCTTCCCTTGTGGTCTCTCTGTTTCCATCCTACTTTGTTCTATAGTGGTCATACTCTCTCTTTCCCCCAAGATCTTATCTTATTCATCCGTGTTCTATTCTAGTTCCTGGACATAGTAAGTACTTAATTAATGTGTGTTGAATGATCAAATGGCTGTGTTTTATGATGAACCAGATAGCTTTGGTTTGTGTACTATGTTCTTTTTATGGGCTGTAATTAAAGAGCTAGAAGGAAGATGGAAAGGTCAAATAGTAGATATTATGCCAAAATATGTTCCTTCTGTTCTCAGTTTTCAGGATGAAAACTAGCAACGTGCTTCAAAGTCATAAATCTTACGGGCTCAACCACTAATTACAAGTTTAAACTCTGGTGCTTAATGAGGTTTGTTCTTCCCATGAAATACTGTCTGTCACTTGAGGAGCAAACTTTATTCTGAGGGCACTGACTGCACCGCCAAGCACTGAATCAGTATTTTACACATTCCCCAAGTGGACCAGTTGAAAGAAGGTAATAACTGTACAATTTTTTACCCCTATTGGAGAAAGAATTTAAAATATATATTAGAGGGAGGGAACTTGTATAAAGGACTAGATTATGTAAGATAATGACTCAAACAAAATAACATGATTTATTTTTATGACATAGTACCTAATAAGGCAGTGTATTCACTAACTATTAAATTGCCTTGAAAATGAATTCTTACTTGCAAGGATCTTATGACATATGGTAACAACAGAAACATATTTCAAAGTTAGGCTCAGCCCTGGAGAATCATTTTCATTTCATTTCTGTTTTCCATGTTTCACATTTACTAGTCTCAAATAACTCTTTAGTTTATTAGAACTGCTTTAATGATAATGAGGACACAGAATTGATTAATGACTTGTTAGTGTTGCGAGAGCTGGGGTCAAAGCAGTATTGTGGGTCCTCAGGTATACTGTATTATCGAATACCACATGGTGTGCTAAATTACCATAATGGGATCATGGTGGGATGTCTGGAGTTTAAGACCAAGTTCTTTACTTTCTTACCACCTCCCTGTTAGTGAGATAAGAATATAGTTAATTTGTAGTTCTCTCAAAACAGGTTGTTCCAAATCTGCTCTTCCACTCCCAGTTTTTGTCCATAGGGTCCAGATTATTTGTTGTGAGTGCTCTGTGCCATGGAATTCATCTCTGTTGTGAATGCTTGAAGGTTGACTTTGCTCTCCCTCTGTTATGTCTTTTGTTTTTGTAATTGCAATTAGCCTATGTAATGAAAAAAGTCAGAGGTACTTACTGTTGCCTGAAGGTTTGTTAGGAGCTTTCTACATATGTCATTTAATCTATACATGAGTCTTAAGAAGTGGATATTGTCATTCTTACTTTGTAGAAGGGAAAATAGACTAAAAAAATTGTTATTCAGATGATAGGATAAAGAAGATGTAGTTCATATATACAATGGAATATTACTCAGCCATCAGAAGGGAACAGAAGGGATCCCTTCATCAGAAGGGATGAATACCTATCATTTGCATCACCATGGATGGAACCAGAGGGGATTGTGATAAGTGAAATAAGTCAAGCAAAGACAATTACCATATGGTTTCATTCATATGTAGAACATAAGGAATAGCGTGGATGACCGTAGGGAAAGGGAAGGAACACTGAATGGGAAAATATCAGAGAAGGAGGTAAACCATCAGAGACTCTGGACTCTGTAACTGAGGATTACAGAAGAGAGGGATTGGGGTAGCCAGGTGATGGGTATTAAGGAAGGCACGTGTTGTGATGAGCACTGGGTGTTACATGCAACTAATGAATCGAACACTACATCAAAAACGAATGATGTCTTATATGTTGGCTAACTGAAAAAAAAATAATAGTTTATTATTTGCCAGACCATAATACTAGTATTCATTCACCCACCAAATCTTTACTGTATTCAGTGTTAGACACTGAGTTTATAGTTGTCAAAAAGGGATTCTTGCTCTAATGGAGCTTCTGCTGGTAGAGGAAGTAAGTTATAGAACCTTTGACTTCAGACTGACTTGTAGCCAGGCACCCCAGACTGTATGATCCTTGAATGTAGGGACCATATCCAGGGACTATAATGATTGAATTACTGCACTGAATGGTCTTCTGACAACCAGGATTTATTCTTATTTGTCATCCCTTATTTTCTTCTTAGTGAATGTTTGAAAAGGTGAATGTGTACTCGTGGGTAGAAGAGATGGATAACCAACTCCAAAGCTGACTTACCGCAGTGACTTCTCTCCTCCAGATTCTTACCAGTGGTTATTTAGCTGAAGGCACTAATTTCTAGCTCCCCTTATAAGCTTCACATATTTATGGTATGGGAAACGCATAATCTAATAACCTGTCATTATTATCTCAGTACAAATTAGTTTAGCAGGTGAATAGCCATGAGTAGCAGGGCCCAGTTCTGAAACACACACCAAGAAAGTAGAGTCTAGGCAGGCTGGTTGTTTTGACTGAGGTGATTTCTTTATTCTGCAAGGATAGCCAGCTAAGGCCTGGGGTAATGGGAGTGAAGACATAGACAAAGTGCTAAGGAGCTTCAGATGATATGTGAGAACTGTGTGTGCATATGTGTTTCATGGTTTTTCCTAAAGCACCATTCATATCTAAGAATTCTCATTTGTAACAACAGAGACAATAGCACCTGAGTGAAACTTGTGTTTTCTCTTTGGATTTGGCTGCTAAAAGACTGCAATTTATGTGGTGTTTTCATTTCCTGGGACACCAGACAGTTCTGCTGTAAGGTTGGACCGGAAATACATTAGAAGGTCAGGTCTATGCATTATTCGTTATCTAAGAAGATGCTCCCTTGGGGCACCTGGATGGCTCAGTGGGTTAAGCCGCTGCCTTCGGCTCAGGTCATGATCTCAGGGTCCTGGGATTGAGTCCCGCATCAGGCTCTCTGCTCAGCTGGGAGCCTGTTCCCTCTCTCTCTCTCTGCCTGCCTCTCTGTCTACTGTGATCTCTCTCTGTCAAATAAATAAATAAAATCTTTAAAAAAAAAAAAAAAGATGTTCCCAATCACATATCACCATGAAAGTGTCCATCTTCCATTTAAAGAGGAATTAAGGGAAGAAATTGGAGCAAATGATGTTTTATGCATGCTGTTCCTTCATATAAGCTGTCAGTGTAGTTTTGTGGTCTTTATTTAAAACTTGCTATAAAGAAGAGATCTTGGAGGTGGGAAGTAAGAGGTGTTCCACACAGCTAGCTAAACTAAATGAGGATGTGATTTTTAATGATTCTTCAGACAGTGCTGAGGACAACAAGTCTTGTAATATTTTTGAAAAGCAGCCTGCAAATCTAATAAAGGTGAAGAAAAGATTTCTCATTTTCTTATTTTGGGAACCGGCAGGATTTCCAGCTGAATGTAATTTCAGGAAGTGATGTTACTAGTTAGTAATTCTTTGCATGTTTGCTGGGAAATGATGGAAAAATTCTGATGAAATAAAAATGGCTACTGAAATATATGTCATATTATTTGCCAACTGTTATTTCTTGTCCACTTAACCATATTCATTTTAAAGTGAAAGTAAATTTTTAGTAAATATTTAGGCATATTTTTCAAGAGTCAAAATGTGTTGTCAAAATTTAGATCACCAAAGCCAACTGAATTAAATAACTGTTTACTGAGTGCCTGATATGTGCCAAACATGAAACTGGGTATTGGGAAAACCAAAGGAAGCTCATGTTTTTCGAACTCATGAAGTTAGTGTCTGGTAGGAGAAGCAGGTCTTGAAACAACAGAGCCCACAGACATAATAAAATTACTACATTTATCAGTGCTTTGCAGGAAAGGCCCATGGTGCTGTGATGACATCTGGGCCTTCATGGAAGGCTTAGTGGATGTGGAAATGGTATTAGACCTGAGATCTAGATGGTGAGTAGGAGTTTACGAGGTAAAGAATAATGGCAAGAGTACTCCAGGATGGCAGACAGCATCTGCAAAAGCCAGTGGTGGAGGGGAGCAAGAATAAAGCTGGTGGGGGCAGGGGGAGGCTCATGGTACAAAATAAGCTAGGGAACCAGGGGTTAAACCCAATGAGGTTTGCAGACTATGTGAAAAATCTTGGTCCTTATTTAAGAACAATGAGATGCTGCCATAGGGGTTTAATAGCAGGGATGAAGTGGAGATACAATCATATCTCTGCTTTGGAAATATTACTCCGGCTGCAGTGCAGAGGCTGGATTGTAGAGGGGCAGGAGTTCAGGTGGCAAAGCGGTCATCAGGTTCCTGTGAAAGTCCAGAGGATAAAGGTTAGCTAAGACTATGGATGCGGACATGCCTTATGGTTGGATTAAGATGAATTTACAGTCCTTTCATGCCGATTTGTTGTCTGCATTCACACCAGCAGACATCCATGAAGCTGATGGTTGGAAGATGTTTGAAAACTTGCTCTTCAGAGTCTAGTCCTTGCTGTTCCTCTCTTGCTCTACATCACGGAAGACAAATGGATTTTTAATTTAAGTACCAACTGTGGTTGATTGGAAGTGGGTGCTGGGAAGGCAACACTGAGAAGGTTTCTAAAGTCACATTTGGGCTTAGCAAGAAAGAAGGCTCCAGTAGCTTTGTGATGTCTTTCCTGGGCACAGAGCTGAGAGTGGTTGTGTGTGTTTGCCACTATATGCTCTATATGCTCTCATTTCCTACCATGTCTTCATTATTCATGTGGTGCTGAATCTCAGATCTGTACCTCTAGATGAGTTTGCTTTCCTGAGTTGTAGGTGGTGTTTCCATCTCTAGGAAGAGATGGCCTCGAGTAACTTAGACTTACTGTGTTTCAGAGTTGATGGTACTGTTTCCCTTTGTCAAAGTGATTATTTTTGTGATGTTCCCTACTTTAGTTATTGTGCCACCATCATTCCCTAGGCTAGAAACCTAAGCTTCATCCTTGCCTCCTTCCCTTCCCTTTCCCAGTTACATTCATTTGATAAAAATATTCCACCAATCCTATCTTATAAACATCTCTGGAATCCTGACCTTCCTTTATCCCATTACCATTGCCTTACTTCTGTCTCTTGTTTTTCCTGTAGAGATATGAAAATCTCACCTGGAATCTAGCTGGATTTTCATTCCTGTATTTTACTTCAATCCTTTTTGTCTTTCTGTATCTGACCATGTCATTCTCTAGTGGAAACTCCCTTCTTGCATATAATTGGTGATGCAGTCTCTCTAACATGAGGCTCTTAATGGCTGGACCTTGAACTTGTCCCCAGTGTGTTTTTTCACCCTTCTCCAACTGGTGCACACCATTTGTTAAACAAGCTGAGCTTTTTGCCACCCCTCAGACTTGCCACTTGCCTTTATGATTCTGAATCTTCATAAGCTGTATCTTCTGCCTGGGATGTCCTGTTTATGCTACTCAAAGATATGCCAGTCTTTTAGTACTCATTGCAAATATCAGATCCTTCTTCTTGGTCCAGTTAATTTCTCTAGAAGGGAGTCCTTTCATCTTGTGTTTGGGAGTACAACTGGTCCCTTTGTAGTATGGTACTTTTCACTGCTGTGCCTTTTCAGAGCCTTTTGAGTTTGCATTCTCCATAGTAGACTTCCCTTCTTTTTCCAAGTCACGTGAGTGGCACTTGCTGCAGCCCTCAAACCTCTTTTCTTAGCTATTCTTTGCCTCTAATTCCTATGTTTTTCTTGGTTTCTGCAGTGCAGGTGGTCATGGGTCATATTTGTTTATCCTCTGAATGTACTCAGCTTTCTCATATCTACTAAATCAGTTTACCATTCATCCATTTGCTTTACACCTTAAGTTTTGTTAACATCTCTCCTTTGCTGTTATATTGATTTGATTCTTGTCTTATGGATCACTCTTTTTTTTTAAATTAACTTTCTATCTTAGTGGCGTTTCATTTATTCAGACTTCTATTTGTTCAGTCTACCTATTTAGTCAGAACCTGTGCAATGGTTTTCTAATTACGCTCTTTGGTATTATACTTATTTGACTTGAGGGGATACACAAGCATCAGAGAATATCAGTGAAAAGTCACATCATATATTTTTTAAGGCAAGTGGCTTTTGGAGTTTTTTCAATTCTGTCCCTCACTATACCTCTGCATGCACACTGTCATTCAGACACATCAACCTACTTGTACTTTGCTGATCTGATACAGTTTTCTCTGCGCTTGGAATTTCCTTCACCTTAGCTAAAATCTCACATTTTAAAATTTGGTTCCAGTGCCCTTTATTTTGGAAATGTTTCCCTATTTAGCCCCAGGGTGCACATCATTTACTGTCTCTTCATTCTCCATTTAAACGCTTCTGCCGGGCTCTCGTAATGTCTTTTGCTCCTTGTTTACAATATTTACCAGTGTATCATAATATTTTATTTTCTTGCCTGGTCTATAAACTAGACCGAGCTCCTGGAGGACAGGGTCTCTGTTCACACTATGTCTCCATTCTCTACTACAAAGTAGGCACTCAATACACATTTGTTGAATTAATGATGACTAGGAACGCCACTCTTGGCAGTGATCTATTTTCCGCGTTTTAGGAAGTTTGTCTTACTGGAGGTGCTTTCTTCACAGTTGTAACTATTCTATGGGTTCTGGTGATCAGGAAATGATCTGCAGAGAATGTGTGTATTATGTAAAACATGGTGGTTATCATGGGTCAAGTGCATGTGCACGTGCATGTTATTGTGACACAGGGCAGCTTGATGAGCCTTGGCTCAAGCACAATTTAGAGATTCTCAATTCTATATACTGCAGGTGAAATACATTTCATGTTGAAACAAGTGGGTAATTATTGAGATATGGTTGATTATTAAAGCATTGCCTCTTGTTCAGTCTCTGTTGATGATGCAAATAGAAAACACAGCTAAAAATACCACAAATGATATGAATAAGTGCGTCCAAAACAAAACAAAACAAAAAACCCTAAAAACAAAACCAATTAGCTTGAACAGCTGGAAGCATAGTTTGCCAGGATATGTATTTACCAACATTTGAATAATACTGCTTCACTTTTTTTTTTTTTTTTTGAGGGTAATAACATCACTCAAATCCTAGAGGGAACAAATTTCTTTATGCCTGAGATTTTTCTAATCATTTCCTCCCTTCTTCTTCCCAATGTCTATTTTTTTTTTTTTAAAGTAGTCACCACAGCCAATGTGGGGCTTGAACTTACAACTCTGAGATCTAGACTTAAGGTTAAGAGTCAGATACTCCATCAGCTGAGCCATCCAGGTATTCTTCTCCCCATATCTCTAATCACATACTTAGAAATCTACAGTATGGAATGTCAAATAATTTCAAGGACCCAAGAGAGAAAATAGGGAGGCAGTATAGTAAATCATAGAAAGCAGAAGCTCTGGGCTTAGACTCCCTAAATCCGAGTCCCAAATTCAATAGTACTATGTGACCTTGGGAAAGTTACTTTAACCTCCATATACCTCATTTGTGAAATGGGTTATAAAGATATATCTTAGTGTTATTGTAGGAATAAGTGAGATAATGCCTGTATATTTCCTGAGACATGCTTAACATGTCATAAGCAATTATTGTTATTATTCTTTTATACGCTTGAGGCCAAATAGTAGTGCTGATCCTTTTTCTAGGCATGATGCTAAACTTTATTTAGCAGAATATCTGCTAAATACTGCTAAATAAGTACTGCAGAAATCATACTGACCTATAGTCATATCAGTAAAATAAAGAACTGTGCCGAGATCCCCCAGGTGTGTTTGATTAATGCTTCTTAGTATTTGTGTGTTTGATTAATGCTTCTTAGTATTTGTAATCCCTGTGTGCATTCTAGAATACAACTTTTATTTCTTGTTGAAGAAAGGGAGTATTTATGGCTAATGGAAGAGAATGTCTTTTCATTAATATCCTGCTTACTTCCTATATTGCAAGAATTTTTTTTTTTAGGTTTCATTTTTAAAATTTGAACTTAAAACAATCTCATACAGGAAAACAAGTTTTATTAGATCAGCCTACAAGATATTTTGGCCAAATATCCATGAAGTAATGCCTATATTATAAAACCTAATACAGAATGTCAGAATGGCTTCTTGCAATCTCATGTGTACTCTTGACGTGATTTGAGATGTCATAGGCTTGAGCGGATAAGTATATTATATGTGAATAACAGCAGTTCAAGGGCTTTGAATAATTTTCTTAATTTGTGCGGCTCCCTTTCCTTATTTTGTTTATGCTGTAGTTGGTCAGTAACACCATCTTTCATATATTTCACAAAAGCAAATTTCATCCCTGTCTTGATGAATTTGATAAATTCAAAGAGTTAGAGTAAATATAGCATATGTTTGCTTCTGCATATGCATATCTTTACTTGGTAACACATGACAGTTTGTGGAGATGTCTTTGTTAATGAAAACACTAAACTATTATTATTATTATTTTCAAAGATTTTATTTATTTATTTGACAGAGAGAGATCACAAGTAGGCAGAGAGGCAGGCAGAGAGAGAGAGAAAGAGGGAAGCAGACTCCCTGCTGAGCAGAAAGCCCGATGTGGGGCTTGATCCCAGGACCCTGAGATCATGACCTGAGCTGAAGGCAGCAGCTTAACCCACTGAATCACCCAGGTACCCCCAAACTCCTATTATTTTAAAAAAATGTACTGTACAAAAACACGCCACCAAAGCTAATATTGCAAAAGGAACCAAAATGGATATCAGATAGGCTGGTAGAATCTTAGTAGCTAGACTCAATGAGTAAACACTAATACGACAAGGCTATTAGGGAAATGTGATGGAGTTCCCTATGCAAATTTCTTTTCTGAGTGAAATTATCAGGTCTATTGATAGGTAAAGGGAAAGTTCATATTCCTTATGAAGACTTTCAAAAACAATTTAAAATATTTTAGAATGTAGCTATCCTAATAGCTATAGAACTGGGAAAAAAGTTTTATAATGTAGAGAGAACTGGCTTATAGGTTGAAGATAAATAGTAAGGAGAAACAGACACCTCTTTAGGTAAGAGTTTTTTAAAAATTTATTAACACATAATGTATTTTTCGCTTTAGGGGTACAGGTCTGTGAATCATCAGTCTTACACAATTCATAGCACTCACCATAGCATACACCCTCTCCAATGTCTGTCACTCAGCCACCCCATCCTTTCCCGTCACCCCCCAGCAACCCTCAGTTTGTTTCCTGAGATAAAGAGTCTCTTATGGTTTGTCTCCCTCCCCAGTCCCATCTCTTGTTTCATATTTTCCCTCCCTACTCCCCACCACCCACCGCCTTGCCTCTCAATTATCATATGATATCTCTGATATGAGGAATTTGAGAGGTAGGTAAAGAAATTAATAGTGTTCTATCCTAAGATTTGGAGGAAGGGAGTGAAAGGGTGTACATATCAAGAAGCAGAGAAATGTAATCTGTTTCCACAAGCTGACTCTGGTTGTTGAGCTACGCGTAAGTCGGACAGCAAACTGCCTAGGGAGTTTGCGGCTACTCATGCATCATCTGTATTCCCGAGGGCTAGGAAGTGGAGCACTGCAAGGGTATTGCTCTGGGATCATTAGGGAGGTTTAGAATCTGATATCCTTCATGGGAAAGCTCCCCCTTATTATCAGTAGCCGTTGGAAGTGTGTCATGGTTCCAAACAGTAAAATCCACCTCAGCTTAATTGTGCAGGAAAGAAGCTTATTCAAATGTATTTGGCCCAACAAAGAATCTCCAGTAGACTTAAGAGATGTCTGGCTCAGCCACTAAACTACCAGAAACAATGCCCACACAGACCTTCGTGGCTACTCTAGCAGAAGCCCCACTGCTGCCACCAGCTAGTGTACACGGGGCACTTTGTCCTGGACGCTGCGGCTTCACTGGAGATAGTGGGCTGGATCCCAGGAGTTCTGGGACTTCTGACCCTGGAAAGCCAGCTCTATCTGCTGCCATTGCTTCCTGGAAGTTGGATTACATCTGCATCTGCTCTCTCCTGGTACCAACTTCTCAGACTGAAGTCCTGTGTTGGCGGATCACATGCTTTTCCCCAGGGGCAAGGTAGATTGGAGTTCCGGCTTCTCTTATCAAAGAGACGGTACTCAGAGTGTGTGAAAATGTTCAGAAAACAGTGTACAAAAGAGGCTGGATTGCCACCAACATGACAGATATTCACTAGACCCGCAAAAGTGGTAGAGGAGTGTTAGTACCTTTGTATACCGATTATTTAACTAATGCTGATTTGTGTCTGTGAATTGTATTAATAAAATACTGCAATATAAATACATGCTCTGGGTTTTAGGTTATATGGAGAGTGCTGAGAGTGGAACAGAAGGTGATCAAAGCTAGAAAAAAATGGTCAGACTGTTCACTTGCTCCTTAAAACCCAATATATTAGAATAACAGCACTTCAAAAACACTTGGAAGGTCATTAAAAGATGAATACAAACACATATTTTACAGATTTGAAACTGCAATTCTTCTTTGGTTAAACCTGACCATTTTCTCCTTTGTTCTTCATTGAACTGACTGCATAATGCTACCTATCACCGCAGTTTTCCACAGTTTCCCGTCTACCTGTATCATATACTGTCTAGGACTAGTATATGATTTAAAAAAAAAAAAAAGAATGTTCACTGAATAATAAAATGGTATCAAGTTACAAGAAGGGATGTCTGGGTATGCTTACACCTTTTTAGAGGCAGATATAATTAGGACCAATGTTCCTCCCAAACATGTCTTATAGGTGGTGGGAGGCAGTGAATTGGCCATGGGTAGGAGCAAAGCGAAGTGAGGGCAACTGCACGGTATGACAGTTTAGGTGAAGGAGAGGTTGGCATGTCTAGACTGGCCAAGAGAAAGACTCAGTGCCTGGTTTTGTTGTGTTTTGATTTGGATGACTGGTGGAATGGTTATTGACGGCTAGGGTAAAGTTGATATGATTACCTCAGTTTATCTTTTAGACAATTTTATTTATGGCATTTCTAAGAGTGTTGTCAAATACTTTATGTAAGACATTTTCAGGTTGGTAGTAAAAGCGTTTTGGTGTGATTCAGAGCATATTACATGTTCCAGTATGTAACACACAAAAACACATTGACTACCTATTATCCCTTTGGGAAATGATTGAAGTGTTTGTTTTAATTTAACATATTGGAATATAAGGCCATTCTTTTTATTTTTTAAATTTTTATTTATTTTCTTTTAAAGATTTTATTTACTTGAGAGGAAGAGAAAAAATGAGAAGGGGGAGGAGCAGAGGGAGAGGGAGAAGCAGACTCCCAACCCAACAGGGAGCCCTAACATGGGACTCGATCCCAGGACCCGGGGATCATGACCTGAGCCGAAGGTAAACAGTTAACCAACTGAGCCACCCAGGCGCTCCAAGGACATTCTTTTTGAATAAAGGGAAGCATTCTGCTTCTAACTCAGATTTTATCACAACCAGTGACATGAATCCTCTAGATTAGAGCATTATAGAATAGATTACTATGGTATTATTGAAAACACCTGATACCAAAATGCGCTGTTCTAAGGACCCATGTCTTGCCAGAGATTACACAGATCTCCAGCTTTATATTTAATTTTATGTAGTGGGATATGATTCATCCTAGGGTCAGTGCCTGAAAGATGCCAGAAGACAGCTGCCGAGTTTTAAGATCACAGTTGAAGTTCCCACTCAATATGCTTCTTGAGGTCTTTTATATAAGAATTTGAATGATGCTGAATTCCTGGTTAGCTGTAGTTCCAGGAAAAAAGAACTGTGAATAATGTGTCTTCTGTTGAGAGAAATTGGAACTTCCTACTGTGTGTTTTTGCCTTAACGTCCAGATAAATCACCCAAGAGCTAATCCTTGACCAGAGCTGAGGTGCCTGGAAGACTTGCAGCTGCCGGTCCACCCAGCGCCCATGTCCTTCTTTATTCCGGTGTCTCCACTGGTGTTGTGCTAGTTTATATACAATTATTATTAGTTGTTTCTTTTTTAATTTTGTTTTTTTTTTTTGGTGAAAGACCAAGTATGTATTTACTGCAAGAAATATTGAAAAAATGGAAAAACACAAGATGCAAAAATCAATAGTTTCTCATCCAAGGATAACTACTGTTATTACATGTTCTTCAGTGTCTTTTTGTATGTGTGTTATCGACTGTATATTTGCTAAATATGCTTATTCACAACTATTGCCTTAATTAGGACCATGTTTATCATATTGTTTATAAATAAATTTGATACCAAAATATCTCAAAAATGTACCTACAGCATTTTCCCAACTCAAACTTAAAAAAAAACCCCATGATTATTCTTGGCTACGTAATATTCCATTGTAATGAGAGACAAACATTAATTTTAATTTTATTAATTTAGTATATTTATTTTCATTATTTGCCTGTTGTAATTAACTTTGAGAGAAACAGCCTTATAAATAATTCAGCATTCATCTTAGAAATGGGATTATTGGTTGAAAGGGAATGGATATTTTTATATTTTTAAGGATCTATTTCTGTATCACTTATATCTAAGTCTTTATATCTAAAGTTAAATATGGGATCACTTTCCTTTCTTACCAGCTGCTGACATAAGTAGTGCATTTCTTCATGCTCTTAATAATTTAGATTCTCAGCACTCGATAGTGAATTGTGGTATCTTGTTTAAATGGAAACTTCTTTAACTACTAATGTATTGGCAACATGTATTTTGATTTTTACCAGTTTGATAAATTATCCTGTATTCTTTCACACTGTTTGAATCTGCGACCCTAATTTCTAGACTCAAGGTTACAACCAAGTTCCAATCTTGACTCTGCTAACTAACGGTGGGGACTTGATAGAACACAACCTTTTGGGGTCTCTGTTTTCTCATCTAGATAATCTCAAATATATTTTTGTGCTGGTAAATCAGTTTGATATCTTCAAAAACAAAGATCTGATTGGTGTCACTCAATTTTTGTCACTCCTTGCCAATATCCTCCAGTCTAGACAGAGATGGCTACTTTGGGCCCCTGTTTACTAGTGTTTCTTGTTGTGTGTGGCAGTGTCAGCCATTTGGCTGGTAGACAAATTCCATCAACAGAGTATGTGATCATTCTACCAGACACCAGAATTATGCTTCATTGGGTTATGTCAATCTCTGGGTTAGGGTTTAGTGTTTACTAGTCTCTCATTGACAAGCTCTACTGGGTGTTTAGTCTTATGGTAAATATTACTCAAGTGGAGAAACCTTGTAGTTGTTTATTAATGAAAAATTGAATAAGTGATTTCAGTTGGTTTATAAAATAGCCTGACTATCTCACAGGGTGTCTTGAAAAACACATGAAATAATATGTGAGAAAATATTTTATTATGGGGTGTGAGACAAATAGTGGTTATTCCCGGTCTGATATTGTCACTGTAGTTGTTCTGTGGTAGCTTTCAACATTGAGTAAATGTGAGGAGTGGCATTTTTTAAAAATTTTATTTTATTTATTTATTTGACAGAGAGAGATCACAAGCAGGCAGAGAGGCAGACAGAGAGAGGGGGAAGCAGGCTCCCTGCTGAGCAGAGAGCCTGATGCGGGGCTCAATCCCAGGACCCTGAGATCATGACCTGAGCCGAAGGCAGAGGATTAACCCACTGAGCCACCCCGGTGCCCCGAGGAGTGGCATGTTTTACATGAAGTCATTTCCTCCAGGTTGTGTGTTGTCATTAACTTGGTATAAACTCATGATTGGTTTCTTGCATTCTTGTGGATCTGGTCTCAGAGCTTCTCGTTAGGACTTTGGCAAGTTTGGAGGAGGCTAGCAAACTGATCTAAAGATACTCTCAGAGAACCTGAAGTAGTATGTGAGCTTCAAGTAACTGCTTTCTTACGTTGTGGTACCAATGATGAAAATCCTCTGAAGATAGGTCACCAGCACTAACTTTGATCCGGAAATCATTTTAATCCAAAATACAGACTAAGTAATCTATAGTGTAGTTTACTCATGCTACACGAGGAAGGAAACAACATAATTAATATCATCTTTTAATAAAAGAACAGTGAATATATGGTTTCTTTTTCCATACAGATTTTATGTACATGACTAAATTCCTTTAAAATATACTAAGTACTTGATTTAAGATTTTAATAATTGTCCTTCCCAAACAACCTCCCAATATGGCATCATGAGAAAAATAAAACACCTTTAGTGCCAAAGTCAGTGAATTACCATACAGGTAAGGCAGAACTTTAAGAGGACTGCCAAGGATGCTGGTTCATCTCCCGGCTTCTTGGAATACTGAATCTTATTTATTTAGAATGAGTGTCTTCTTTTGATTAAATGTATTATGCATAGGAAGTTTAGTGTACTTTTTTGAACAAAAATATTCCAGTCACCTCATACAACTCCTTAGATGATTTCAGGATTGTGCTGAGTAGTTATCTAACATTTCAGGCAACGGAATAATTTTTCCTGGGATCTTACACCAGTATTGGTATAAGTAGTTGGAATGTTTCATTTTTATGTGGAACATTCTCTGAGCAGCTCCATTGTTGTAAGGGGTTGCCTTAAAAGAGAGTATGTTCTGAAGGAGAGTTTGGTGGGATTAAGATGAGTAAGAGTGAATTTGGTGGCCCTGATAACATCACGGCACTTCATAAAGGAGGGATTTGATAAGTGCTTCATTCCGGCTTTTGTCTGTCCCCTGACACTAGTGTGGAAGCATGCATTGATGTTTATATCTGGTACATGACTTTTCAACTTAACTGTTGTTTTCTTTTTTCTTTATTCAAACCTGTTAATAGAGCTACCCCTCCCCCCATTTAGTTTGTTGCTGTCAAATTGATGAAACTTTTGACAATTGACACTCTGTCCTGCTGTATAAACATGCCAGATAGTCTAGCTTTCTTAAAAGCTTTTAAAGAAAGACTATCTACTTACTTTTGAACCTAAGTTTATAACTTTTGGATGTGGTGAATATTGTAGGATATGATTAAAAGTAATTAGGTAATTCAGGAGTAACACTTTGTTCATATGTTCTGTGTATTTTGGAGGTCAGGACAAATAATTTTTCTCTTTAGGCTCTAAACACTACGTTATAGAAAGTTCAGAGTTTTCATGAAGCAGGACGTAGAGTCCAGTTTTAACAGTTATCTCTGGAGTTAACTTTTATTCTATCAAGTCAGAAAGACACAATTAGACAACTGAAGCCAGCAGATGGCACTCTTTCCTTTGTGTGTATTTAAAGAGCTGTTTGGGCTCTCGGAGAGTCACAGAGCCAGATCTCAGAAACTGTTGAGGATTGCATTTCCCTATTTTTATTTGGACACAGTTTTATAACAAAACAATAAAGTTATTTTTACTGTTATAGAGAAAAGTGGATGAATGGACAAAATCATTTCTATAGATAGTCTGTTCAATTATTTGTTAGCACGTGAAATAATTAAGATCCACATGGATGATAAATGTACTTCCTGCAAATGCAAGTTCTATATTGTATCAGTGTCTTTCTCCCTTTATTTATAACTCGCAATCTTAATCTGATAAATCCAGCTGTGTGGACAATAGAATGAGAACAATGTCTCTCTCTTCCTTTGTTTTTGGGATTTCATAATATCCTAGAATCAAAAAGTTTTAGAGCTGCAAGGAATCTTAGGGATCATCTAGTTGAGTACACGAACTTTTCGATGAGGAAACTCATGGCCCACAGAGGTTAAAGACTTTGTCCAATATGAAGGTAGAGATAGTCACTTTGAAGTAAAAGCAGAAAATGGGCCTCACTTTTCTCCTCTCCAAAGCTGCCACAGGAACCTAATGCTCTGTAATTGGGTACTCTCTGCTGTTCTCTGATGGCAAGACAAGGAAGATTTGGCCCCTGGATTTACTGGTAGAGTTGGGTGGGTTTGCCATGCTTGGTCTGCTTTTGCTTTGCCTCACAAAATTTCTGCACAAAGTAACTAAGATTCTAGAAATGTACCTCAGATATAGCTATGTCCAAATCAGGCAAAAAGGTAGGGCAGGAACAACCTTTGCTCTTGGCTATTACTAACCGAAAGAGGGCTGCATACCTCTTTAATCAGATTTAATATAATCAAAGAGGGGGGATCCCAAGACCTAGGCTAACCTCCATGTTTCAGGTATAAAATATTAAAGCCCTAAGACAGCGAAGTAAGCTTAACTTTAGCTAGTTCCTTTGCATGGAAGATATCTGTGGAGCCAGGGAGCATTTGTAGAAAAGGAGTCCAGGATTAACAGGATAAGGTTTCCAGTTAGCCTGAGGTGGGGATGGGAGGGTGGGGACGAGGGGGTGGGGGAGGGTTGCCACAGTAAGGGAACTTCAAAAATTTCAGTATGGCACTAAGATGCAAAAAGTGTCTCATTTCTCTATTCTGAATCAAACCAAATATGGATGGCTCCATTCACCTCCCTAGCAGGATACCCAAACTCAAGCTGTTTTTTCAGGAGACCTTCTCCTCCTCATCCTCCTTCCTCAGAACAGCAGAAGAGCCAAGGGGGTTGAAATCATCGGGAGAAATTGGACAAGGGGCCATTATTCTTTGTCCTGGTTGATAGTTGCTGAGGTATTTGCTGTTGAAGCTTGTGGGACCCATTTAAGAGTGGCTCCCCATTATTGTTCACTTGCTCCATGGGACGTGAATCACCCCCAGCCTCCCATCCAGAGGGATCCAGCTCTCATCTGGTCTTTGGGGGCAAATTCCTCCAAGCCTGCAACCTCTGAGACCATATGGCTTAATTTACCCCAATGGGTCTGAACCACTGGAAAGGTTCCTTTCTTTCTCAGGGCATTGAGAATACAAAGGTAGATCTGGAGAAAGAGAAAAAAAAATTATTCTTTTGGCCAATGAAGGGTTCAGCAAGAAGGATAAGACAGATTTTAATTTCTCAGTAATATGGCATGTTTCATAAGGCTACACTTTCCTCTAGCCAAACATTTTTAGGATTGGTGACAATATCTGAGGAGGTGAAAGGAAAATTCAAATTCACAGAGGCTGTTGCTTTTAGCTTATACTAACCAGACCCTCAGGTACCTGCTGGCTGAAAAGCAGGTTGAGTTTAAGTGGAACTGAATTAAGATTGGAGTATAAGGGGGAATAAAGATTAGGTTTTTGTCCCCCTTTTCTAGTGGGCCTCTTCTAGTCTGCAGCTGAAAAGGATTACTCCTGCTTAATGGTTCTATTACCCAACTTGATTTCTTATCTTCTCAGAAATTCTGAGCTTCCTATAAAATGGAATTCATACTTCCTGCCTACTTATTCCTCAGGGATCCTTGAGAATTCCCAGGGTTAATTTATCCTAAGTTCTTTTTTTTACCCCCTAGTCGATAATAATACTAATAAGGGCTATTAAGATGTCATGTGGACCACTGAGCACCCTTACCCCCTTTTTAAAGTTGTTCTTGATAATAGACCAAGAGCTGAGATAAAATGTCAACTACTAGAAAACTTCCCAGCGAGGCAGAGGAAAACAAAACATTTCAGATACCCACCTGCTTTCCTATATGGTGGTGTAATGTGGGCTTCATCTTCTCCATAATCTTGGTGGCTGTGTTTGGTTCTATTGGAGTGAGTTCATTTGAGCTTCTGAGAGCCAACTGTGTGCATGGCTTTCCAATGCCATGGTGGGGGCATCGTCATGGTAACTTGAAATCAGCTATTGTGGGATGATTTAGAAGGAGGGGTGGAGACTACAATGAGTAGATGATTGATAACATTTATCAACACATGGCTGACTAAAAACCACATTTGAGCCCTTTTATGAAATAATTTATTTAAAAAAAAAAATGCCTGCGAAGACCTAGAGGTTTTCCCTTCAACCTTATGTGAAAAGAGGATCTCCAGAGAGATTGTGGGTGACTCAGAATGGAAGGACTATTCATGGCCTCTTCTTCAGCATATATTGATTATAATTTTAAAATGCCACCACTCTCTTTTTTTAATAAAAGTTAATTGTGTGAAGACCTAGAGTGTACCACAATTCCACTCTCTAAAAAGAAAGATGTAAGAACGCAAGAAGAAGCTTTTGATTCAATGTTTTACAAAGGTATATGGAGAGAAAATAAGGAACATTATTTTAATATTATTGCATAAATTTAATATTATTTGCATAAAAACCTCTGTTTTTATGAAGAGCTATTTGTACCTTAATACTTATTACCCCCATCCCCAGCTTTGGTCCCCCTCAGCTCTGTCGAGGTAGGTCCCATTGCACTTAAATTACTTTGACAGTTACTGCAGATTCTATTTATTTATTTATTTATTCAATATTAATTAATTTTTTAAAAAATTTCTTTTCAGCGTAACAATATTCATTGTTTTTGCACCACACCCAGTGCTCTATGCAATATGTGCCCTCCTTAATACCCACCACCTGGCTCTCCCAACCTCCCCCCCCCCTTCAAAACCCTCAGGTTGTTCTTCAGAGTCCACAGTCTCTCATGGTTCATCTCCCCTTCCAATTTCCCTCAACTCCCTTCTCCTCTCCATCACTTGTGCTAAGCCTCAGAGGACCCAAGGTGGATTAAATGGAAGGATGAATTAGTGGCTGCTAAGTTTTGTGCTACTGAAAAAAGATTCCATTCTTCTAAATACTGCCACCTCCACAAACAAAAACAATCCTGTGTCTGACTTAGTAGCACCGTGTCATCATCAAGCTTTCTTTTCATTAGAACCATGGGGAAGGGCAAAAAGTGATATTCCATATATTGCTATTATATTTCATAGCAGAATTACTGAACAATATATATTTTTAGTTGAGAATTCTGTTAGGTCTCTAAGAAGTTTAGGTATCAGAGGTTACTCTTTGGAAAACAAAAAAAGTCTTCCGTGGGAAGTTAAATGAAACGGTAGAAAAACTTTCCTAGGTGTGGAACCTGGCATCATTGCAGTAGTCCTTGTGTTTGCTGATGTTCAGACTCAGACTGAACTACATTTCAGACTCAGCTACAGAGCTGTGGACTCACCAAGCAGTGTCTCCAGAGTCTGAAGTCATCCATATAGTTTTCTGATGTTAGGAATATTTTATGTTGGTTTTATTCAAATACCTCAGGATCCAGTGTGAACCACAGATACATGGGAGCCCTGAGCCTCCATCCAGATCCCCGAGGGAGATCTGCATGTGGCTCTCCATGTACGGCTGGCTCCCCTCCTCCGCCCCTCCAGGGACAGAGTCTGATTGGAGTACCAGAAACTTAACCAGGCAGTTTATAATTTATAGTCTTCTTATGTCTTCTCTCCCTAAAATGGTTATTACAAAGTTACCCTTCATTTCTTGTATCTTATTAGGAGTGAAATTGTGGATGTTTGAGCATTAGAATCACACTGGTGCCTGGGTTTTCCTGTGAACCTGAGCATGCCAGATCTTCAGATCTTAAAGTTCATGGATTGAGGCATGTGTGATCCTTAAACCAATGTAATTCTCTAATATTACTAACCCAGCAAAATACAAGAGATATGCTTAGAAGTTCTGACGCATTATAAGAATAATGCTCTGAATTTCTGACATCTGGTCTTTTAAGTTAAGATCTTTAGGTTCAATCTATGTGTTTTCATGCATTGGAATTTATTTATGAGGGCAGTTATTTGACAGACATTTATTGAGACCAAAAATACATATATGAAATGAATTAAGAGAAATCTGAAACAACAAAGAAACTATAAACAATAATACCTAACACTTTACTGTCCATTTTTCTTGTGCCAGGAACCGTGTTGAGGGCTTTTAAGAAATTATTCATGGAAAAAACCTAGGATCTCACAGCTTGTAAGTTTTAAAGCCAGAATATGAGCACAACTGGTTTGAGTATGTGGGCTTAACCCTATGCAATACATCTATCACATTGTCCAAAATATTGTGAATGGTCATCAAAGGGATGGCTGCAGAGTGATTGGAGAAGGGAAGACTTCTTGGAAGACATAAATTTGGAGCCAATTTTGGACATATATTCCTGTGGCTTAACGCCATTGGATATATTAACGACTTAAAGTGCATAGATTTACAAATTTGAAGATCATTTAAAATTTTGGAAGGAGCAAATAGTACATGTGTTAGCTTAAATTTGCAGGCATAAATAATTTATCACTGTTTCCCCTTCCTTCATTTCTCCAATCCATCATACCACTACTGCCAGCATTTTCATGAACTGTTATTTCAGCCCAAATACCTTTCCACCATCACCGTCCCAAGCTTTGGATCACAAATTCATATTCATCACTTCTTTTGCTGTTGGTCAACAGAAGCTTTCATGATCTTAGCCCTTATCATGGTGTCTGGCTTTTCATAGGTTCTTACTGGTCGAATGAAATTCTAATGAAAGAGTATCTCATTTTTGTCTAAAATTCTTCCTTGTTTTCAAAGCTGCTTTAATTTTATTAATCCAACTTTCTCATTACACACTCACTCTACTCTTCCCCTTGCAAAGAGGAAAGACATGTAATACTAAGCCCTTAATGAGAACGAAAAGGGTAAGAGACATTTCCAAGGGGTAAGACAACATTTCCAAGACTTATGCGAAATGCAGCTCTGAGACAGGAGACTCACCCTCATGAAAGATAAAAAGTTCAATTCAGACCAAAAGGTTTCCTGGTGCTCATTTGTGTTTAAACAGCGTATGTTGGAAGGCTGTTCTCTCAGTGGCTGCCAGATAGGATCTGTTGATGATTTGACTCTGAAACTGTTCAGTAGAGTGCCTTTGCAAGTGGTCAGGAATAAGCTAACTGCTTCTTTAGACTGGACAAACATTTCTTTTTGGACTACACTCATGCCTTTCCCAAAGAGACATTGTCACATAATGTTTGCACAAGTGCTTCCTATTTGTAACTTTGCCAGGACCGTGTCCTGTGTGATTCTGCTTGCATACCCAAAACTCCCTGAGTTGCCAATATTCAGACATCATTAATGACCTTACTAATGCCATTTGATAAGACATTTACATCATTGCTTGTCTTATATCTTATTCTTGACACATATTGGAATGTCTGTACTACATTTCCCCACATCCTTCATTTACCACATATTTGTTTGATGGGGTGGTTTTGAGTTGTTAGTGTTCTGGTACTTTTAATTCCTTTTTGGCTAGAACCTAAGTGTTTGGTTTGCCAGGTCATGAGCCTTGCACCTTGGCAAGAAAACCACTGCAAAGGCACAATAATGAGGAGTATTACTTATTAAGAGGTCCTAAGTAGTTCATCTGCCTGCCTCGCTGTTACTTTGGGAAGAGTTCCTTTTCTTCTCTGTGCTTCTACAAAACGAAGAGCCAGTTTGACCCTAAAGGGTATCTGCAACTGTTTTCTGGTCTTGTACCATTTATAAGTAATTACATTTCCACAGTTTTTCTCTTCTATGGGTTCTAAGTTGCCTATTCACTGGAATCACTTACTTTCTTAGTAGGAATAGCTTCTGCCTCAGATCACTGTCACCTCATGGTCCCTTGATACTTGTTTTTAAAATCTGTTTAGATTCCCAAGTGGCAACTTTCTCTTGACCTCTGGGCTATATCGTTCTTAACTTTGAACTTCCTGAACCTCCTTTTTTTTTTTTTTTTTATCTTGGTGTGGTTCATTTATGCCTGGTCTATCTTAGAAATTCTTAGAAATTCCTATGGGAATATTGGTCTGAGTCTGGTAAAGGGGATGTTGTCCTCAGTGCTTCACTCAGTGGTTAGGCTCTCCTTAATGTTCTGTTTGCTGTGATCTTTATGAAGTAGTTAGGAAAAATAACATGAATTCACTTTTTTTACTGTTGATTGTTTAATATGTACATGTATACTCAGGACATTTAAGGAGAGCTATACTATGCAGCTATATCCACTACAGTGTGTACTTCTTGGTTATCTTCTAAACGTCCCCATCCTCTGCTTTATGGCTACATCCTAATTACTCTGAAGTGGTATTTCTCATCCTCGGCTACATAGCTGAATCATCTGAGGTGCTCCAAAAAAAACGATGTTTCAGTCCCATCCCAGATGTACAGAATCAGAGTCTCCAAAGTGTGGGACCTGGGAGTTTTAAAAATTAATTCCTAGCTGATTCTAAAATACAGTTGTGATAGAGAATCATAGTTTTAGCCAATCAATGTTTTAGGACAGTTTCCTTAGTGGCTGTTGTTGGTGAACTTCTTATGTTAAGGAGGCATGTTCAGATTTAAAGGCCAACTGAATGAGGAAATGTGTGTTGCCCCAGTTGTTACTGGCTGTCTTCTCATGACCAGCCTTAGGGTGAGGGTGATGCTTCGGACCATAAAGCAGAGAAAGTGGTCTCTGATGACATCTTTGAGTGATTGAATCAATTAACCCTGAAATTTGCCCGACCTTTGGACTCCTGTTGCATGAGAAAATAAACTTCTAAGTCAAAGAAATTGGGATCAGAGAGATTAAATGGTTCATGGAAGAAATGAAAAGCCAAGTCTTACAGTTCAGTTTTCTTCCTGCACACTCTACGAAGTTACCTCTTAAGAAATTGGTGAGTATAGACGAGGTGAGAAAACAGTACCTGCTCCCAAGACAGTTCCAGTATCTTTGTGGAAGATAAACCACAGTTGTTAGGAACGGTACCAAATGATCTTGTAATAAACTCTGGCAGCATGTTTGAGTTTACAAAGAGTTTTGACATCTGTTATCTCTTTTTATCCTCTCAAGAAACTCTTAGGTAAGGATATTAGGAATACTTACTTTACAACTGAGGTGATTGAGGCTCAGAGAAGATTTACAATTTGCCCAAGATGATCTAGTCAGTAACTGAGCTAGGAACTGAACCCAGGTATTCAGATTCAAAATCCAGTGTCCTTTTTGCTGTGCCTCTTGCTGCAAATGCTCTTTGTGTTTTGGAATTCCATGATCTCTTCCTTACCTTGAAATAGACACACAAGGATTCAGGAAAAAGTGATGCTGTACTATCTCCAGGTGCAGTTGTCACTTGGCATACACATGAATTTACTCTACATGGAGAGTTGCGGATTTCTGTTTTTATATCTAGAATGTGGATGAAGTTCACAGAAATTGAGTTCAAGGGAGGGAAGTGTTATCTTGGGAGATTAGAATGTAGGGTTTCAGTGGAGGATTTAATCTGGCTGAATGGCTTAAAATTACCCACCAATGGTCGTCGGTACTCCCATTTTATTTCTTTATTCATTTCATTGTCTCATTTTGTGCACTTTTGCTCATCCTTCAATGGATACAATAGCCAAAGTCTTGATAAACACAGAATATGTGGAAGTTTCTGCCATCTTTGTTCTAAAGCTTTCTTCTCTTTCCCCTAGTCCCACCAAATTCATGGTAAACCAGTTACCTCTGTCTCTAAACTAAGCTGCTTTTATAACTAGTTTTCCCCCTAACTTCCCACAGCATAAAAAGAACAGTCTAGCAATCTTCTCTTTGTATGGCTCATAATTCTGGGAAGATAGTAAACCAATTATATAGTGCAGCTGTACAAACATTTCAACTATAATCTATGGAGTTCAGATTGTGAACACATTTTCATTGTCTTCTCTGCCCATATGGAATCTCATTGTTTCTTTTAATTATATTTTAAAATTTTGTTTATGTAAGCTGGAATGTTCTTTAGCTGAAGCAAATTTAAGCTACACTTGAAATGTTGAAATGAATTTTTTGAGGGGAAAACATTTTTGGGAGAAAACTTACTTAGAATGAATACTAGCATTTGGGAATGGAAACGATTGAATTTTTGAGTCTAGTTTAGGCTCTGACAGCGTAAGATTCCCCTTTCATGTTTCTCAGCAGTTACTTAGTGGGATTGCCTCTTGGGATAGGTGCCTAGCTTAGAAACCCCAAGTCCCTCTGCTAGAGGTATAATCATTGCACTGAATATTTATGAGCATTTACTATAAAGCAGAGCCTACTTCAAGCACTTTATGTGAATTAGACTATTTAATCTTCAAAATGACCTGCTGATGTGCTTATAGTTACTATCCCCGTTTTGCAGACAAGGAAACAAAAGTATAGAGAGGTGAGTAGAGTAGATTGCTCTTTGTCATCTACCAAGCCAGTGTTTAAACCCAGGTATTTAAAATCAGATCAACAATTCTTTTTTAAAATTTTATTTTATTTTTTCAGTGTTCCAAGATTCGTTTATGCACCACACCCAATGCAGATCAACACTTTTAATTATAGTGCTTAAATACCTTCCTTCAAAAGGAAGTAACCTATTTAATTGATTTCCTTTAAGGGACCTCTTTCTTTCTGGAACTACTAAAGGGTTGACCAGCTAACTAGTCAAGCAGTCTTAAAGTGACAGTGACACAGTTTTCTGTATCTCATTACCAAAAGGCAAACTGGGAGAAATAATTTCCTGGAAGCAATTAGAGAAAGAGAAATAAGTTTTGCAGCTCTATTTTAAACATGTGGACAAAATTACCTGTTAAATTTTATTTCTTTCACTTTTGATTCTTGAGACGTTTTCACTTTGCCTATAATAAAAAATAGAACCATCTGTTGAACATTCCATATTCCGTACTTTTGACTTTACTGCATCCTCCTAGGAAATACTTCATTGAGTTTCAAGGATAAATTCATTTTTTTCCCCTCCAGTTCATACTTGTAATTCTCTAAGAACTGACAAATTTTCAAATGAATTGCTTCAATCGGTTGCCCATTGTTCACATGTTCGGCTGTGTTAGGAATGTAGCTTTTCTCCTCCTCAGAAGACAGGTGGTGGATTAGTGCTGGCTAATGATGAAAGGAATAAACTTCCTAAAAAGATGTTTCTTTCTATAAATCTGATTTTTCTCATAGCATATTTTAGATACTTTAAGGATGGGGTGCAGAAGAAAAATGACTTTTTAAAACTCATGTGTTTAGAGAGCCAGACCAGGAGTCACTATCTTAGGCTAGACCATTTTCAGCTAAATTTCACCCCCTTTCTCATCTTGATTGTTCTTTAATCTTTGTAGATTCTAGTCAAGCATGCTTCTTGAAGTCTTGTCATTTATATTTTTGGAAATATACCAAATACAAATACAAGACCTGCCATATTCTGAGGACCTGAGGAACTTCTGCTCTGGCTTCTATCTAGTTCTTTGGATCCGGTTAACCAGGGGTGGTAACGCTCTAAACAGCCGAGTCACACGGGTAATACAGAAAGGAGAAAGCTTGGCAAATGGAGATGCTAATTAGCTAATTTGTCCACCTTGACCTTTGTTAAGTATTGCCTCCATTGAACTGTTATTCCTACATTTCTTGGAAGATTGCTGCAAGAAGCATCCTTATGAAATCTGATACTACATTTATAAGTTATTAAGGCGGGGGCTGCTATTAAGGAAGTTGCCTATAACATGACTCAGTGCCCCATTAGGTAAGCTCATGTGAGAATTCCCAGTTAGTTCTAACTGCAAAGAAAAGCTCTGCTTTCTCTGACAGACCATTGCATCTTTAGTTCTCCATTTTTTTAAAAAAGATTTTATTTATTTATTTGACAGAGATCACAAGTAGGCAGAGAGGCAGGCAGAGAGAGAGGAGGAAGCAGGCTCCCTGCTGAGCAGAGAGCCACTTGTGTGGGGGCTCGACCCCAGGACCCTGGGATCATGACCTGAACCAAAGGCAGAGACATTGACCCACTGGGCCATCCAGGCACCCCTCCATTTTTGTTTTTTTAAAAAAAATTATTTATTTGACAGAGAGAGAAATCACAAGTAGATAGAGAGGCAGGAAGAGAGAGCTAGGAAAGCAGGCTCCCTGCTAAGCAGAGAGCCTGATGTGGGCCTCAATCCCAGGACCCTGGGATCCTGACCTGAGATGAAGGCAGAGGCTTAACCCACTGAGCCACTCAGGCGCCCTTGTTCTCCGTTTTTAACAACAAAAATCAATTATATTTTTCTTACCTCTGGCTAACTTAGAAAAGTGAATTATATAAACACTTAAGATTTCAGTACTCTCTTTACTGCCTATACATGCCTTAAATTTTCCCAAGAATGATTTATTATTATAATTATTATTGGTAGTTTACTATTTTATTAGATGTGTTTTGTTGTGTGTTACTTAAAATTCTTTGCAAAATCTAGTTGATGTATAAAATATCTATCAAGAATTTATAAATTGTGAGAATAACAACTGGGTGAGGAATGGGTTTGTCCTTTATCTGGGAAACCAGATTTTTTCTTATAAAAGAAATTATTATTTTTTTTTTATTAACAAGGAAAATATTTCCTCTACTCTCTCAGGTTGCTGATTGGGGGGCCTGCTAATTAAACTGATTAAAGATTGGCAAGAGAGGGGCACTTGGGTGGCTCAGTGGGTTAAAGCCTCTGCCTTCGGCTCAGGTCATGATCTCAGGGTCCTGGGATAGAGCCTCCACACAAGGGGCTCTCTGCTCAGCAGGCAGCCTGCTTCCACCTCTCTCTCTGCCTGCTTGCGATCTCTCTTTCTCTGTCAGATAAATAAATAAAATCTTAAAAAAAAAAAAAAAGATTGGCAAGAGAAAAGCCAGATTTTAATATATGAGGTATGTATGGGTATTTACAGAACATGTGACTCAGGAATTAGAATTTGGGGCTAGTATACCTTCTTAAAGGAGAAGGGCACTTACAGGACAACAAATGACTTTTAGGAAAGATAGATGGATCTTTAGAATAGATGGGAGATATAATAGTTTTGTGAGAATATTTGTTTAGGCAGTTCCTTATCCTGGTGCCAGCTTCTTTTCTCTGGTGATAGGAGTCATTCTTCCCTGGTTATCAAAGTCCTGGGGAAGGATGAATTCTTTTGGAAGGCTCTGCTTTTAGGCAGGTAAAGGGAGTTCAGAAAAGAACAAAACAAAACAAAAACAAAAGCAAAGAACTCTTCACAGTGGTATGTTTTAGATTTATGTAGTTTAAAAGATCACTGCCTTCAGGCGGGGAAGTTAATCTGGGTAGACCACTTGACATTGCAAAGTTTGCGGGTTAGAATGTTAAAGGGAAAGGAGTCCTTTCTTTCTGCACTTTTATTTTGCCCCTTATTCGTTTTGCTTTTAGTCTTACTAGGCTCAAGGCTCCTAGTTTCTTTATTCATGCTAGAATTAGAGAGTTAAGTACTGAATTAGGCAAAAGTTAGTTCAAATACATAGAATTTGCTCAACCAGAAATACACATAGTATCTTCTAAAAGTATGTTGTAGTATCAAGTCCAGAGTACATTCCCAGTCTGTCTACTCCTTTTTGTCTCAACTGTTCACCTATTTCTTTGTTTCTTTAACTGAATCAATTCCCATTTATACTGTAATAATTTCTTAAATTATCCCTTTGCTTCTTTTCTTGCATCCGTTCAACCCTGTCCATTTGTCCTGCAATGTGGATATGTGATCTTTTAAAGGTAAGAGAGATTACTGAAAGTTGGAAACCTTTCATGGTTCTCTACTATCCCTAGAACAAAACCCTAACTTCTCAGCATGGCTCACAAAGCCTGGCATGACTTTGGCCCTGCAACTTATCTTAGGCCTCATTTCATCTCATCTTCCCTTGTTCATTGCCTTCTGGACACAGAGGCTGCCCTTTTCTTCCTGTAGTTCTTGCCTAGGACCTTTGTGCAGGGTGTTTCCCTTGCCTGGGCTATCTTTGTCCAGATTTTCTCACGATTGGTTCTCATCTTTTGAGTATCACTTTCCCAGGGAAACTCCTTCTGACCCAATTGTCATCTTCTCTTACTCGACCCACTTTCTCTCACATCACCTTGTTATATTTTCTTCCGATCACCTTTGCTATCTGAAATTGTCTACTTGTTTCTTGTCCATCTCCAACACAGAATGTAAACTCAGTAAGACTAAGACACTGTCTACTTTATTCTTTGCTGTAACTTTATTACCTTCCTTCGTATGTACTTATGGGTGATTGAGTGAATCATGTCAAATAGAAAACAAAAATGATTGTACCACTTTCTAAATAGAGTGATATTTCCCATTTAGATAGTAAATTAATGGGGCAGATGTGGAAATTGAATTTTGAATTTATTTTATATGAATATTTAAAAAATAATTTTACTCAAATGCATGGGGAGACTTTCATATATATAATTCTTAAAATTCTGAAATAAGCATAAACTTTTTAAAAAAGATTTTTTCGTTTATTTTAGAGAAGAAGAGAGAGCATGCATAGGAGCGGCAGAGGGAGAGAGAAAATCTCAGAAGCAGACTCTGTGCTGCGCTGAATGCAGGGCTCTATCTCACTACCCTGAGATCACAACATGAACTGAAACCAAGAGTTGGGTGCTTAACCTATTACACTACCCAGGCGCCCCAAGATAAACTTTCAGAAAGTTAGAAATACAATACCAGAACCATTTGGTAGTGTGTTACTTATTCCTGAATATTTTTAGGTGTATTTTATGCTAAAGGGTATTCTCCTATTTAACCAGATTTAACCACCAAATGAAGAAATGTACATTGATACATTAATCTGGTATAGTTTTCTAAATCCATTCAAGTTTCATCAATTGTTCCAATAACGCCACTTTCAACCAAAAAAAAAAAAACCCCAAAATCCAGTAGAATCACTTGTTGCACTTAGTTGTCATTTCCCTTGAGCTTTTTTCACCTTGGAAAAGTTCTTTCGTCTTCTTAACTTTCACAATCTGGACACATTTGAAAATAAAAGGCAAACTATTTTCAAGGTTGTCCCTTAGTTTGTATTGTCTAATCTTAAGATAAGGCTCAACTGTGAATTTTGGCAGAAACATGCCAGAAGTGATGCTAAGTTCCCTTCATTGCTATATATATTTAATTAAGGTAGTGTCTGTCCCACTTTTCCAATATAAAGTGGAAATACTTCTTTTGTAATAAGGAAGTACTTTATGGGGAGATACTTTATAAAATATCATTATAAAATATCTCTTTCCATCAAACTATCAATTTATCCATTTAACTAAATGTATTTGTTTCTCATTTTCTTAAATGTGTTATATTCCATTGCTATCTTTATTTAAAATGTTGATCACATTGCCTCTGATTGAACCAGTAGAAATTTGTTCAAGCTAGTTTCTATGTCTTTTTGACATATCTTCTTCATTCTTGTGTGCTTCTTTGCTCTCTGGCATAACAAGATGTTCTAGGCTCATCTTGTATTTCCCTGCTTTAATTGCCTATAATCAACCATGTCCCCAAGGAACCTTAATTTCTTTTAGTGGAGAATGGTAATTAGAAGCCAAGATCTGGACACTAGGTGTATTCCTTGTGATTGAGATGTCATTACTTCTTTGCAATGGGCAGATCTAAGGAATAAAAATACATGTAATATACATATTAATATCTCTATTTATTTCTCTCTATATGAATATCTTGTTTATCAAAACTATAAATTCACACAATTCCTTCAGTTTCAGTCTTCCTTAATTATATCCTAATCTGTCTCTTTGGGTGAATTTACATGTGATGGCTTTTCAGCCTAACTGCACCCTAAGTCTGGTCTGACCTTCAAATGAAAAAAAAAATTCTGTGATGAGCATTGTATCTATTGTCTGAGAAAAGCTGTGGGCAGGACATCCTGGGGCTAGGCACAGGGAAATATGTTAAAAAATGTATACTAAATATTAAACGAATGTATAATAAGTTTTCATAACTATCCTACTCTTTTTTTTTTTTTTTATCATGAAAAAACTGTATTTAGATTTAGCCAGCTGGACTCAGTTTAGATGATCCCAATTTTGTTGGCAACATCCAAAGCATCATAGTCAGGGGCCAGCCGAACATATGCCTTCTTCTCTCCATCAGGCCTGATTAAGGTGTTGACCTTGGCTACATCAATGTCATAGAGCTTCTTCACAGCCTGTTTGATCTGGTGCTTGTTGGCCTTGACGTCCACAATGAACACAAGTGTGTTGTTGTCTTCTATTTTCTTCATGGCTGACTCAGTAGTCAGGGGGAACTTGATGATGGCATAGTGGTCAAGCTTGTTTCTCCTGGGGGCGCTCTTTCGAGGGTATTTGGGTTGCCTTCGGAGACGCAGAGTCTTGGGTCGTCGGAACGTAGGTGATGTGCGGATCTTCTTTTTTTTGTGACTGTGGACGCCTTTCAGCACCGCTTTCTTGGCTTTCAAAGCCTTTGCTTTGGCTTCGGCTTTGGGAGGGGCAGGGGCTTCCTTCTTAGCTTTCGGCGCCATCTTCGTAAAAGGGCTATCCTACTCTTTTTGTTAAAATTCATAATAAATGTACAATCTGATAATTATAATTTATACAATCTGAATTCAGGGAATCACTATTTATGCTTTTGCTGCTTTTTTAAAGCTAAGGATAAGCTTCTCTATACTCTTGAAGTTTGCTTATTTTTTTATATATGTGTGTATTTATCATATGTTTATATGATATAGGACATAGTTGTGTAAAAATAGGATCCACTTATGGTCCTGGGAGTAGGTAAAATGAGATGCTTGGCAATTTTAGGATTCCTCAATAAAAACCAATGCCAAATCATCTTACACTCAGTAAATAAATGCCAGGCAGTTGAGAAGGAAGACAGCAAGTATTTGGGCAGTCAGAAAGAAGGTGCCCAGAACAGTGAAAATATCAGCTCTGCCTACTGACTGCATAATGATTCCAAATTCTATCTTAATATTTTCATAAACTTAGGTGAATAAGAATTGGCCATTAAAACATTAAAGTTCACTCTTCTATCAGTGCAAAGGGGAAAGGGATGGTAATTAAGAAGAAACAAAGGCTCCCCACTGGTAGTAGAAGATCAAGCCCACAAAGGAGCTGACCGTGCTCAGCCTGCTTTCCCTGTAAGGTGGAAGGTCATTCATGGGGAAAGCAAGGTGACCACAAAACCTTGTCAGTTCAATGCCCATTTTGAAGTTCAGCCTGAGTAAGACTCCAAGCTGGTCAAAGAAATCAAGGTCAATATTAATTTAAAACCAAAACATTGTATCTGGATGTTTTGATCCATTCTTTTTGAGACCCAGATCTAAATACTCACCCTTTTGTCTGTGTGTGTGTGTTGTTGTTGTTGTTTGTTTGTTTGTTTTTTGCTATAAAACTCTCCAGCAGTACCTGAAAAGTGGTTACTTTTCCTGCTTAGCAGGAAAAAGCTAATGGGAAAAATAGTATTTGCATTGAAGTAGTTTCTGCCTAATTTTAAATCTCATTTTAAAAAAAGAAGCAAAAAGATGCTTGTAAAAGAGGCACATAAGAAAATATCTTACGGATACTGAATGGTTTAATTAAGATTTGCTGTTATTTTATTTTCATGATTTTAATTGAGATATAGGTCATTAGTTTTCTATTAGTTTTTTTTATTACAGTCATATTGCTTTATAAAATAATGCTATTAAACTAATGTTCTACAACACAAAGGGGAATTGGTTTATTCTGGCTTTCAGTGTTTCTGGAAAGATTAATTTTGGCGAGACCATTCTTTAGGTCTTACTGGTACTATGGCTTGAAGAAAAGTAGAGAAACCTGGTGGGAACAAATCCATCTTGAGTATAAGCTTAATTTCATTATCATGAAAAAAAGAGGGTACGGTTCAATTTTTTTGATTTTTCAATTATCTTTGTTGTTGTTAAAATGCTATTATTAGTGCTGTAAGTGGCCATTATCTAGAGCTCGGGAATTTATTCCTTTTGATGTATGTAGATAGAGCAAAGGTAAAGTTCCAGTATTGTCATGGACCCAATCCTGAAATGATTCCTCTTTGCCACTAGATGTCCCTGTATAGATATTCCTTCTACCTGAGAGACTTGAAAAAGTTGCCAACAAAAATCAGAGGGATGTTTGCTCCTCCTAAATAAACCCTTCTTACTTACTTTGCTTTAGCACTGGGGTACTGACCAGGTGCTTCGCCCTTTTTTTCCTGGAAGATTAATATCAGAGGACAAGACAGGCCTTGAACTAAACAGAAAGTGATCAAAGTTAGGCTTGCATATTGGTCTGAACATACACATATTAACCGCTCATCCTGGAAATATATGAGAATCCCAACAGATACAATTTGAATTTACAGACAGATTTTAGTTAAAGCATGCTAAAATGTGAAGGGGCTTAGGGTTGAATTAGATAACCAAATAGGAATATAATTAAAAATTACAGTTAGTAATAAAATAGGGTTGCATATGTTTTGAATATGAGAGTGGTATCATGGGAATTTAATAAATTTCTATAATAGACATACAGAATAATATTAATCCCAAGGGAACTTGGAGCTTATTTCATAATTCTTTGTTTTTCATACTTAACAAAGATCAACCATGCTAGCTGCTAGTACAATGTGACATGATAGTTAAACCTGAGCTCATTTCTTTGTAAGTTTGTTTAATGTTTGGTTCTCTGTTTACCTGCAAAGGGAGGGAGTAGCTCAATGTTCTGATTCCAAAGGTCTTTGCGGTTTTAGGTTGTATGAAGTCATAAAACTGGATCATTAGAATAATAATGAAATTCCTTATACTCTCTGTTTTGAAATGACTAGAATCATTCAGTAAGGTTTTGGTAATAAAATTCAATGTTAATAATCTTTCTGTTTGAAACCTGAATTTGATGAAAAACTTTTGGGGAAATATTTATTTATTGGAACCAATGGATTATTTTGAAAGGGTTATATCCTACAATTAAAATACTATAGGTATTCATTTATCATTTGAATATATTTTATTCAGTTCTATGGTTAAATAATTTTTTATAATGCTGATTTGTATTTCATGACATATTACTATAATTCAACATAGGAACAATACAGGGAAATAAAAAAAGTAGTACCAAATAACCAGAATTAATTTAACTTTTTTTTCTTTATTAACAAAAGCATCTATATTTTGGGATTTTTTAATGAAAATTTCTTATCAGTGTTGAAGAAAAAGACAAGAGTGGATACTCAGTCTTATCTTTCTCTCAGAGCAAAGTGATTTTTGAGAACTGGTGATATTTGAACAAGCTTTAAAGATGGTAATGAGTGCAGGAGATTGATAAAGGCAGTTGTTAATACTGTCTCTTAAAAATCGGAAGAAAATTTTTACAACCTAAAACCTGGGCAAAATTCTTGAAAATATCACTGAATGACATTTGCAAGGCCTTTAGAGAAGGAAGAGGTGATTTTTTTTTTAATTTTAATTTTTAAAAAAGATTTTATTTGAGGGACAGCATGAGAGAGAGAGAATGAGCAGGGAGAGTGGTAGAGGGAGAGGGAGAAACAGATGCGCTGCTGAGCAGGGAGCCCAAGGCGTGGCCCTTTCCCAGGGCTTTGGGATCATGACCTGAGTAGAAGGGAGCCGCTTAACTGACCGAGCCACCCAGATGCTCCAGAAAAGGTAATTATTAGAAATAAGCATATAGAATTAATAAAGTCAGATAAGAGTTAGAGAGAATTTGGAGAATAACCCTGATTCACTGTTAGTAAGAATGTAAGGTGGTACAGCCCATTTGGAAGTCTGGCAATTCCTGAAATGATTAAACATGGAGTTACCACGTGACTCAGCAAATGGTTGGTTATATGTCCAAGAGAAATGAAAACACATGTTCCCAAGGAAACATGTACCCAAATGTTCCAGCAGCATCATTCATAATAGCCAAAAGGCAGAAACAACCCAAATGGCCATCAGTGGACAAATGGGTAAACCAAATGTGGTATGTGCATTGAATGAAATATTGTTCAACCCCAAAAAGGAATGAAGTACTGATACATGATGCATCATGGAATAAGCTTGAAAACATTATATTAACTGAAAGAAACCAATAACCAAAGACCACATAATACTATGATTCCATTCACAGGGAAGCCCAGAATAGGTGAATTCATGTAGACAAAGTAGATTGGTATACACTTTATTTTAATTTTTAAAATTTGAGTATGGTTGGTATAATGTTACATTAGTTTCAGGTAAAAAACATAGATTTCAGTATCTTTGTAAGTTATGCTCTGTTCCCCACATGTGTAGCTACCATCTGTCGCCATACAATGCTATTAGAATATCATTGACTCTCTTCCCTCTGCTGTGCCTTTTATTCCCTGAATTGCACGCTCCGAGTGAGTTAATTGTATGTTATGTGAATTGTATCTCAATAAAGCTGTTAAGAAGTGAAATGCTAATACATGTTACAGCATGGATTAACCCTTGAAAATATTGGGCTGAGTGAAAGAAGTTAGGGATTTATTTTTCTTCCAGACAGATGCAGGCTACCAGTCACAAATCATTTTTCCTCTAAGCAAAGTTGTCTTGTGAAATATGCCACATGCTAGCTTTACTTGGGCTCCCAAGGGAACGGAGCTGGAAAGTTAACTTAAGTTCAGGTTATCATGTAGAAGGTGAAGAGGGTAGCTCTTGGCCCTGAGACATATACTGAACTCCTTACACTAATTTATTACCCATCAGATTCTATTCATCTTGGCTTATGTTATTTCCATCTTATTCTTGGAAAAATCAGTACAATTAATTTTTTTTTTTACATATAACATTTAAAATGTTATCTTATTGTATTCCCTTCTCTAGACTAAGTAAAATCCCTTAAATGTAGCCATTTCTATACGAGGTAACTTCTTCATGTTTTTAATATAAACCCCTTTTTCTTTAGCAATCTATGCAACCACACTATTCTGTAGAAATTCAGCATAACAGCATGTAACTTGGACCAAAGCTAAGCATGGAGAATTAGTTCACTGTATTAAATATCAGAAACCCAAGAATGAGTGCAATTTATACCAAAAAAATTGCATTCTTGTTGTTGTTTTTCCTATGCATTAATTCTACCCATCATCTTTTTTCAGTTAACTAAAAAAACCAGTTGTGAGGATACATGCTGGTCAATGATAAGGAGTGAACATGGCAGGAAACTTTAGGCATTGCCAGAGCATAGATTTTTCTGTCAGTATCTGAGCTCCTTCTGTGCAACTACAAGGATTGGGGGTAGATATATCTGAGTAAATATACCTTGGGACACACAGTTTCTAAAAAATGACAGGATTTGGAAATGATGACCACAGCTGACATCCCCAAGATAACTTGCCTGCTCTTTGTGGAAATGCTTGTTGTACACGTATCGGTCTTTTTACACTCTCACATGGAGTCCTGTTCTAAAGGTATGATGTACACGTATCAGTCTTTTTACACTCTCACATGGAGTCTTGTTCTAAAGGTATTTTCCATGGGTGGATTACTTCTGTGAAATGAAACAAAGGAAGAGACAGTATATGAAGTAGCTAAAACCAGGTACTCCGTTAATGTCAAACTAACAGCCAGTTAGTGATGTATTTGCAAGTTAGCACTTTTTGGGGAGGGGAGTGCCAATCTAAAGGCTTTTTAATTGATATTTGTTGTTTTTTAAGGGCCACTAGCAATTCAAGTTTACCTTATAGAACATAGTAAAATGATAAATTATGCTTATTATGGTTATTATTTTGATTCACTTTTTTTGTTTTATTTTGCAAAATAAGTTCACTGATGTTCAAAGAAAGCAATGATTTTCAAATTATTTTAGCCAAATGTGTTCCTTTGGCTCTGCTGTTGGAGCATGTGACTCTGGATCTCAGGGTTGTGAGTTAGAGCCTTGCTTTGGCTGTAGATATTACTTAAAAATAAAACCTTTAATAAAAAAAATTGAATTTCAGAAAAATCTAACATGGAAGCTAGTATGTGAAACAAATTACAGTGGAGTTGCTTAGTTTGAAATGAGGAAAGGATAATAGAGTCTGGTATCTGCAGCAAATTGCTAGCAATCTTCTGGAAATCCCAAAGGTGGTAGAAAATGGAGTTGGAAAATCTCCTGTATAATGCAAAGGATATTAGTTGGAGTTCTAGACTCATCTTCAAGTAATTACTTAGGCAATTCCAGACAAGTCACTTTATCCCTCTGGGTTATTGTTTTCCCTGTGTGTAAAATGAGGTATGGAATAAAATCTTTTTTTTTTTTTTAAAGATTTTATTTATTTGACAGAGAGAGAAATCACAAGTAGGCAGAGAGGCAGGCAGAGAGAGAGAGAGGGGGGAGGAAGCAGGCTCCCTTGCGTAGCAGAGAGCCCGATGCGGGGCTCGATCCCAGGACCCTGGGATCATGACCTGAGCCGAAGGCAGAGGCTTTAACTCACTGAGCCACCCAGGCACCCCATGGAATAAAATCATTTTTAAGGGTTTTTTTTTTTTTTTTTTTTTTTTTTTTTAACAATTCTGATTCTTTGGGTTGTGGACTAAGGTCCCTTAATAAAGATAGGTACACAAAATATTAGGTTGAAACTAGAAATTGGCTAAAGGCTCATAGCTATGGCAAAATTAAATTTTAATTTATTGGTCAATATACAAAGATCTAGGTAATGATGTTTTAAATTCAGTTTTTAAGAGTAACAGAGTAAAACTCTGTTAAATATAACGGTTACCAGCTTTGATATTTAAGAACTCGATTTTAATCTGCTTCTGCTTGTGGGAGTTCATTGACAGCATATATCTGGGGTTTGATATTTTAACCTTTTATAATCATTGTGTTTTAAATTTTATGTCATAGGCTATAAACAGAGAAGGTTACATTTTTTATTATTTTTGAATGACTTTTCATTTAGGCTGGCAACATTTTGAGGATATGAAGTACCCTCAGAGTTCCTGTGACAAGTGTAGGCACTGTCAGAGTGCAGGAGAGACACTTTCTTGGGTGTACCTTTCCATTGTGTGCTTTATTGACGTTGTACAGTGAAATCGTGTGGCAGCACTCCAAAGCAAGGAGCAAATGCATGTGCGGTGGATCTGAGCAGTCGCCGAGAGACCTGGTCCACAGGTGTTCTCCCACATTATTGCTATACACATGCCGTACAATTCAGGTCAGGAACACGGAGAGATGAGGATGTTTTCTCTACTTACTACATCAAAATGGGCAACGTTGTTTTTAAAAACACCTAAAAAAACCCCTGTATTCAGGGGCAGCTACTTCACCAGGGCAGATAATCTCATGTGATTGTATATCCTGCTGGTGAGCGTGGAGGTCTAATGCCAATACTGGGTAAGATGTGGCTGTTTCCTACACCCATCTTAAAGCCTGCCATGACAATAGGAATGATCTAACCCAGTGTATTAGAGTCACATGACTTGAATAGTAGAGTCAGAAAGGAATTTCTCTTTTTAATTTCATTGTTCCTTTATGGCTCTTTTCTTGATCCTGAAAATGGATGCAATTCAATGAATTTTCTGGACAATCTTAAGTATTCAAAGAGTCTAAATCCAAGAAGCAAAATGTCCAGTCCCATGTAGGAGCCATTGGTTTCATTAAAAGCCACAACTTGACTTAAAGTTCAAGCTTCTTGGGGCGCCTGGGTGGCTCAGTGGGTTAAGCCTCTGCCTTTGGCTAAGGTCATGATCTCCAGGTCCTGGGATCAAGCCCCGCATTGGGCTCTCTGCTTGGCGGGGAGCCTGCTTCTTACTCTCTCTCTCTCTCTCTCTCTCTGCCTACCTTTCTGCCTACTTGTGATCTCTGTCAAATAAATAAAGTCTTTAAAAAAAAAACTTTAAAGTTGAAGCTTCTTCATGTCTTGAAAATTTGTGCCACTAGATTGGTATTAGTAGCTAAGTGATAAGTTCTTGCTCTCATGCCTGCCTAGCTTTTAATTCCTCCTCTCCTTGCTAACTTATTTCTGATCTTTCTCATGCTGGTGGGTGGAGGAGGTAGGAGAAGGACAGGGGGTATTTTGCTTGACTGGTACTGAGGAGGTAGGTGATACACTCTGTAGATGGCAGACCTTAAAGCTGATTCTTGCATGGGTTTTTCAGAGATGATCCCATGTTGTAATTCCTGCAATTTCTCTGACATGGGCAAATGCATTTTTATTTAGCCTAGTTGCTCATTTCTTCATTTGCCTCTATGAATGAAAGCCCTTGCTTATATCTGTGGATGCTTGTTCATTGTCCTGCAGGCTCTCTTAGTATTTAAAATTCCCCATATGATTCTTTCTCCTATATGAGACTCACATTTGGTCCAAGAGAAAGAGTCATAAATTCTTTGTACTGATAAATTCTCAGGAAATGGTTATTCTCCTGCAGAGGCTACTTCAGTCAGCTTCTTGCCCCTAAGTGCCTAACAGCTGAGGGCATTGCCTCCTTTAAAGCTACTGTCTGTTGGCTTGAGGTGAAGGGTTGACAGTTCTCTGAAAATCTTTCTTTAAAAAATCCATCTCTGGATTACTGTGATGCTGGCAATGATCTATCTCTTGACCTGTGCTGTTGGGTGTTACATGGATGCTTAATGCAAATTCATTTTGCATTTCATTTACATTTTGTAACTTTTCTGTGTGTTAGAGTCCAGGAATACTAATTAAGAAAAAAAAATAGTCCAAATAATATCATTCAGGTGGTGAAAATCTACAATAAACCTCCTCCTTCTTAATGTCCAACTCCTAATCTTCATGTCCTATCAATGCAGGGTCTTCTTTCTGGTTCTTAGATTCTTTGAACAGTTTTCGACCTGTTCTAGTTCCTCATTTTAGGAAGTGTTCCAACTAAAATTTTTATTTTAGCACCTGTACATTTATTTTAACTACAACCTCAAGAATACTGATAATAAATACTGTGTTCAGCCTTCTACCTATATCAAGAAATCTTCCTACAAATTCAAAAAAGGTTAAGAATTGTTACCATTATTTTACACATGAAGACATTAAGGTTCTAGGGGTCAAGTAACTTGCCCAGAGTTGCAGGACAAGTAAATGACTGCACCAAGATTTGGACCAAATGTTTTCTTCTTTCAATTGCCATATTTTTCCTCTGAGACTATTTTCAGTCTCAGAATAAGGGTGGTCACATGTGTGACTTGAAGAAGACTGCAGAACACACAGCGAGGATGGAACTGCTCACATGTCAGGTTTCCCCGCATCTCCCATTTGCTGAGGTCAGAGTGCAGCATTTATTCACTTCAGGTCTGATGAACAAAGCCTGCTTGACATCAGAGGAAGTTTCTGGGAAGTTTATGGCTCATGTGATGGACACAACTGTGCCTGTCTCAAACTAAACAAAGCAAAAGAATGAAGAAGGAGAACAGGTTGGCCTCAGAAGGTTAATTTAGCCACTGTTGTTGGTTGTCACAGTTTTATCCTCAGAATAAATTATCACTGGTCTCAGGACCAAGATAATCTACATGTGTACTTTAGAAGGGTAAATAATTGAGCTCTCTGTCATGGAGGTGGGCAGTAATTGCCCATTAGGGCAATTTTGGTAAACAGGGCTTGTCCTTCAGATGAACCAGATATCTGGTCTAGTGATAGCAGTGAGGTGAACAGTGGAGCTGGGTAGACTAATGGACTAAGTGTTGATTTGTAGTTTTGTTGTGGTACTAGAACATGGGACTTCACAGTGCTGAGGCCCACTAGTTGATTAATTTTACTCATTGACTAAAATGTGTACTCTGGATCTCTGATGAGTCTGCTAGTGGTGGCCATCTGTTGGAACCAGAGTTTTATGCATTGCTTGGCTTCCCTTTCTTGGTAAACTCAATCCGTTGAATTGATAATGCATCCTGAAAGCATTTTGTCTAAAATATGATTTCTAGTTTTCTCATCGTAAACATAATAAAAATTCACAATAGACAATTTAAAAAATTAAAATGATAGTGTAATTATAACTCAACAATTCTAAGATATGCATTGTTAACCTTTTTTCATTTTAATCCTTTTTTGGGTATAGCTGAGCTGTATACCAAAGTATATAGTGAAGGAGTATATAAACAATTCCATTGTCTTTTTTTTCACTTCATTTTTATTAGGTTTTAAAGTTATAGGGTAGTTAATATACATTTATTTATAACATAAGCCCTCTTCCTTCTTGTTACAAAATTCTTGTTAAAAAGTGTATATTTCAGGTGCCTGGGTGGCTCCATTGGTTAAGTATCTGCCTGTGGTTCAGATTGTGATCCCTGGGTCCTGGGATCAAGTCCTTGCTCAGCAGGGAGCCTCCTTCTTTGTCTCTCTCTTCCTGCTGCTCCCCAGCTCATGCTCTCTTTGTCCAATAAATTAAGAAAATCTAAGAAAAAAAATTTCATTGTTTACATGATGTTTCATCATGTGGTTAAATGACAATTTACTTAAACATCCCCTCATTATTGCATCATTGTTCCCACCCCCCCCCATGTTAGGCTGCAATAAATATATTTTTGTTTAAAAATTTTTTTTGATATTTTGGCATTTTTCTTAGACAAAATTCACAGTGATAGAATTTCTGGACAGAGGACAAATATACTTCTTAAAATTTTATTTAAAATCAACTAATTAACATATAGTGTATTATTAGTTTCAGAGATAGAATTCATTGATTCATCAGTTACATATAACACTCAGTACTCATTACAAGTGTCCTCCTTAATGCCCATCACCCCGTTACCCCATCCTCTCACCCACCTCCCCTCCAGTAACCTTGTTTGTTTCCTGTAGTTAAGAGTCTCTCAGGTTTGTCTCCCTCTGATTTTATCTTAAGGCAAATACATTTTTATTTACTTATTATTTTTAAAGATTTTATTTATTCAAGAGAGACAGAGAGAGGTAGAGGGAGCAGCAGGCTCCCCACTGGGCAGGGAGCCCACTGTGGGACTCTATCCCAGGACCTTAGGATCATGACCTGAGCAAAAGGCAGACGCTTAATCCACTGAGACACCCAGGCTCCCAGGGCAAATACATTTTTAAATTTTAAATGTTGTTTCTCAAGAAATGGAAAAAAAATAGATTGTAACATATAGATATGCATCCCAAATAATCATTTTCTTGAGAACAAGTAGTTAGAATATGAACTATACTTATCATTATTGCTATAGAACTATAGTATTTCGATACTAGTCTATTTTACTATAGAACTATGTTTGTTCCCTTCTTATATTTTCTTTTTAAAATAAGGAGATTCAAAGTTAATGGAACAGTGTGAAACAACATTACTTATTTTAGAGTGCCTATTTTGAAGGAACTCAAATTATTTTATTGCATTAATTCACACAGTTCTTCAAGGCAAGTGACAAGGTTATTATATCATAATTGAAAAAATAGAGCTGATACTTTTTTTTCAAATTCACTCAGTCAGGGTTTGGCAGGGCCCCAGATAATCTTTGTCTTTTTAATTTTTATTTTATTTTTAAAATTTTCACCTGCTGTGTATGTGTGACCTTTGAATAATTTCTACCACTAAACTATTGATATAGCAAAGAGAAAAATTGTGAATGCCACAAATAGTTACCCTCTTTAATAGAATTTCAGCAAAGAGGAGAACAACTGAAAGGGCAGGGTATAAAAATGAAATTCTCTCATTTTAAAGTGTTCTAAAGAATTTAGGTAAAGAAGAGATTGATGATGCTGGTTTTCCTCCTTGGGTACATGTAAGCATATTTAAAATGGACTTTACTCATCAGTGACACAAAACTTTCTACTTATGTTTCTCCTTCCATATTTTTTCCTTGAACTATAAATGGATAAGTATATATTCCTTGACTTACAATGGGGTTACATCCCAATAAACACATTGTAGGTTGAAATAATAGAAGTCAAAAGTGCATTTAATACTCTCAACCCACCAAGCACCATAGCTTATCCTGGCCTACCTTAAAAGTGCTCACAACACTTATATTGGCCTACAGTTGGGCAAAATCACCTAACACAAAGCCTATTTATAAAAAAGTGTTGAATATCTTATTAATTTATTGAATGTTACATTAAAAGTGAAAACTAGAATGGTGGTATGGGCCCAGAATGGTTCTTCATTGTATTGGTTTTTTACCCTTGGGATTGTGTGGCTGACTGGGAGCTGTGGGAAAGTGGGAGGGAGAATATCATGCCATATATTGGTAGCTCCGGGGGGAAAAACCAAAATTTGAAGTACCGTTTCCACTGAATGCGTATTGCTTTCACACTGTTGTAAAGTCAAAAATCATAAGTCAAACCATTATAAGTTGGGGACCATCTGTAGGTACATATACACTTACAGGTATGTATAGATTTTTCCAATGAAGTCTTCATTCAACAAACATTTATTTTTAAAAAAAGCTTTTCTTTACTTTTCTTATTGTAGAAGAAAACACACTCTTGTATTATAAAAAGACCACAGAGATATCAAAACTAGTAGTGTCTCCGTCATTGGTTTGTTCTGAGGATTAAATGTGTGGTACTGAGCACAGTACTTCATATCTCACAGGTGAGTAATAAGCCTTAGCTTTGGGAATATTAGTCTTGCATTTTGATGTAGGAGAGACTCAAAGAGGTAGGAAGTCTAGATAGCAGGAAAGAAAGTGTGTAGCCATGTGGTCAAGATTAGGTACCTGGAGGAATGGTCGAAGTATTGGCAGAGAAGTATGGTTGGGGATCTATAATTATGAATGGAGAAAAGATGAATAAGAGTGGTCTTTCAAAGTATTCAAAGTCTATTCATAGAACTGGATAACAGAAAACTACCTTTTTTCGTATTTCCTTTTTCTTTTTTTTTTTTTTTTTGATTTTTCCATTTTCCTTCTTGAAATGCAAGATAGTTAACAACAAAGAAGGCAAGAGAAAGAAATAAAAGGCATAAAGACTAGAAAGGAAGAAAGACACTATCATTTTTCACAGATGACACCTGTATACATAGAGAATTCAAAACAACCTGCAGATAATTATTAGAATTAATAACCAAAATTTAAAAAAACATTTAAACAGGGTTATCATGTTTCTAAATACCAGGAGCAATTTGAGCAAAAAACAATGCCATTTGTGAAAACAAAGAAACAAAAATATGTAGGAGTAAATTTAATGGGAGAGATGTAGATGCTTTTCATAGACAACTCTAAAACATTTCTAGAGAAAATTTAAAAATATCTAAGTAGAAGTGATGATATGTTCATGGTTTGGAAGACTATTGTCATCATGTTGCTTCTACCGCAGTGAATCCTTACAGTCAGTGCAATCTTTTTTTTTTTTTTTTTAAGACATTATTTATTTGAAAGAAAGAGAACATTATGGGGGGAGGAACAGAGGAAGAGAGACAAGAAGACTCTGCATTGAACACAGAACCAGATGGGGGTTTCAGTCGCACAGCCCTGAGATCATAACCTAGCCAAAATCAAGAGTCTACCACTTGAATGAACCACTCAGGCATCCCAAATCAGTGCAACCTTAATCAGAATTCCCACAAAGTTGTATGTATGTTTGTATGTGTAAATTGACAAGATGATTTTTAAAATTTATGCAGAAAAATAAGACAGTCTTAAAGAACAACAAAGTTAGGAGACATTACTAGATACAAATGCTGATTTTAATTTCAAATAAATTAATATGGTGCATTGCTTATGCAAGGCTGGGCAAATAGACCAATGGAAAAAAATTCTACCCACTAATCCTCCTATAACTTATGGCAAATGTGATACTGCAGAGCAATGGGACTATGACAATCTTTTAAATAAATTGTTCTGAATTAGAGAATCATATGGGGAAAATAAAACTTAAACCCTATTTCAGGTGCTATGCAAAGTCAATTCTAGGTAAAATCTATTCCTAAGTGTAAATGGTAAAACACTAAATCTTCTAGAGATAACATTGGAGATTATCTTCAGGACCTTGGGGTAGAGAGTGATTTCTGGAAAAGGGACACAAAAAGTTCTTGTTATAAAGGAAAATATTATTAATAAATTCTTCAACATTAAAATTAAGGTCTTCATTTCATCATAAGATATAACTTCAGTCAAGTGGGAAAAGATATCAGTGCATGGAACTGATAGAGGGCATGTTACCAGAGCATTAAGAATAACTACAAATTAGTATGTTAAAGACAGATAATTGAATATTAAAAAAGGGCAATGGGCTTGAACAAGCCCTTTAAAAAATAAGATCTCCAATCAGATGGTAAATATAAAAAGGTATATATATATATACATATATATATATATATACCGTATATATATAATATATATTACCAAATACGTATACAAGAATGTTCATAGCAGTTTTATTTATAAAAACCAACAACTGAATATTATTTAAATATCCATTATCATGAGAAAGGATAAACTGTGTTATAGTCACACATTCACACAGTGTAATACTATAAAAAATGAAAAATAATGGACCACAGTTACATGCAATAACATAGATGACACTTAGAAACCTGATAACAGAGAAAGCAGAGAATAATAGTCTGTAAGACTTCACTTTATATAACATGAGGACCAGGCAAGGGTAGTGATGATAGAAATTGATGATAAACGTGTTTATCCTGGGGGAGAAAGTGGTTTTGGTGCTGGTGGTTTCTTTCTTTTTTTTTTTTTTTTTTTTAAGATTTTATTTATTTACTTGAGAGAGAGACAGTGAGAGAGAGCATGAATGAGGAGAAGGTCAGAGAGAGAAGCAGACTCCCCATGGAGCTGGGAGCCCGATGCGGGATTCGATCCCGGGACTCCAGGATCATGACCTGAGCCGAAGGCAGTCGTCCAACCAACTGAGCCACCCAGGCATCCCGGTGCTGGTGGTTTCTTGAGTGCTGGTATTACTTTATTTTTATGTGGGTGGTAGTCACATGGGCAAGGTCATTTTGTGACAATTCACTGGGTTATAAATTATGATTTGTGTATTTTTCTGTATGTATGTTTTACTTCAGTAGTTTTCTAAAAAGCCAATTGCATTCCTAAATAACATCAGATGTGTAATCTAGAAATAAATCCAACAAAACATGCAAGTTCTTCAGGAAAAAATATTTTTATTTGAAGATCTTGAAATTATTCAAATGTACAGACTTACCATGTTTAGAGATAGCAAGATTCAATAATGTAAAAATGCCAGGTTCACATTTATAGTTATCTATAAATTTAATGCAAGTTAAATAGAAGACCCAAAGGGTTTTGAAAATGATTCTAAAGTTCATGTGTAAGAACAAAGGGCTAATAATAGAGCACTAATGAAGGGAAAAAAAAATGGCAATGTGTGGATTTACTCTATGAGAATTCAAGAGATTATGAGTGGGGAGAAACAATTTCTCACCATTATGAAGCTATAGGGATTATGACCATGTGATAATTGTCATAGAAACAGAATAGAGAACTCAGACATTGAAAGACACTGATACTTCTGTGTATCCTTCATACATGATGTAGTGGTATTGCGGATCAGTGGGGAAAAGTTGGACTTTTCTGCAAACTGGGAGACACTAAATGTTTAATGATGGAAAAAAACCAATATTGGATCCCTACATCATCTCATACACAAACAATACCTAGAGGACAGAAGAATTAAACATGAAAAGCCAAGTTCCTACATTTAACACAATTTTTACGCATGTGATGTATTTCATAGCAAAAATATGAAAGAGAAATAAAAATAGTCTTTATTATTAAATTATTATAGTGTTATGAATTATTAAAGGAAAGAAAGAATAATAACCATAACATTATTTCACTTCACTGATAAGGAGAAGAAATTTGAACTTGGCAGATTGGTATCTTGACAAATCTTTGAAATTTCCAGAGGGAAAGTTTCATTTTCATAAAAAGATTTTCCCTAGCTCTTAAGAGACCAAAGATGCCATTGCGCAGTGAAAAAAAAATCCCCAGAGTAGAAAATTCACAAGAAAGGAGACTAGTGGTTGAGTATACCTTTCCAAAATACATTGAGAAAACTTTTAGAGCCAGTGGTCAAAGGTTACAAAAAAGGGCAGTGCATTTTTGTACCTTGAGTTCATATAAAAATATGCTTTGCAGATCATTAGTCTGTCCATGCAAGCCAAGTATTTGCCATTTTAAACAGAGACAGTAAATCTCATTTGGTGAAAAACCCCGAGTTATTATCATAAAAAATTGTTTATGAAAGGAAGTTCAGGAGAAAGGACGTGATCATTTAAATAAAGAAAAGCTTTGTCTGCAAAGTGTGCTGCAGTGATGGTATTCTCCTATTTTTGGTGAGAGAAATTTGAAAGCAGACACCATTATGTAAAGGGAAACAAAGGTGATGTAGAAAATGAGCATTCTGGAAATAGAAATGTTGATTTCCGTATGTACGTACCACCCCATTTGCGGTGATTCTTGACTTAAAAGCCCAACCTGATTAAATAATTTGTTTTGACAAAGTTAAATATTTTCAATAATTAAAATAATGATGATCCTAATCAATGGGGAACTTTATTAGAATTTATTTTTCTAGAGCTTTCCCTGGAAACTTTAACCTGACATAGTTATTATGAATATTAATTTTTACTCTTTCTAATGGGTAGTTTTCTTATCTTTGCCTCAGGACAGTTGTTATTATTATTATTATTATTTACTATTTGATTTATTTATTTTTTTACCAGTGTGCCTGTGAGCTGCATTTGGAATACTAATATTTGATAGTGGGTGGAAGATAAGGCCAGACAGGTATAGATACTTGTTGAGAAATGAAATTGGAAATATCCTGAAAACATGAAAGAAGCTGGTGCCTTTGAAAGAGAATATGACCGTGGGGATGAGCAGAAATGGCTTGAAGCAGGGGTCATGGCAGGAGGTTCTCTGTTTTGGTTGAGATCAGTTTGGAGAGTTTGGCTTTAATCATTTTACATGTCGAAAAGCCACAGGAAACCTTCTGATAAGGCAAAAAATGTGCAAGAAGGTTATTTTTGCAATAGTGAAGCCAGGTGTTTTGTTTGTTTGTTTGTTTATATGTAAAATTTGCTTAGAATTGATTTCACTCTAGGGAACGCTAACAGAAGTTCTCTACCATTGACTGTATGGCTAGCTGGCTGTTAAATCCTTTAGCTCATTCATTCAGGGAGAGGGAGAGGATATTCAGTAAGGGCTGTGTACCTGTATGTATGTGTGTGTGTGTCTGTGTCCCTGTGTATGTGTGTGTGTGTTTGTGTCTGTGTCCCTGTGTACGTGTGTGTATCTGAGTCCCTGTGTACGTGTGTGTGGGGGGGTGTGTGTGTGTGTATCTGTGTTCCTGTGTCCCTGGGAAAGAGCCTGGCAATAGGGCAAGCAACAAGACAAATATGTAGTCCCTACCCTTATGTGGCTTAGTTTATGACCTTGTGTGGTAGAAAGATATTAAACAGCTACTCAGGAAACATAAAGAGTATGCTAAGATGATAAAAGAGGGCATCTAGTCAACTCTGGGGATGACATTGTGCTGAGGTTAAGAATGCAGTAGTTGCCCAAGAAATAACTTCTTGATTGAATTAATGCCAATAGCATTATTGAAGGCCTAAGGCTTTTGAAAATTTTTTCATTTGTGAAGTTTTGCTTGTCAAATTTAATCATTTCCTGGCTCTCCAAAAAACCAGCCTAAGACAGAATAGGCATCTGCCTCTAACAAAAACTCAAGAAAGCTTGAAAAGCCTAAATCCAAGGAAAATATAACTAAAGGAAATAAAAAGGGTGGGGTCAAATGTGATAACTTGCTTTTCAACTGCAACTGTATTTTTATCTTACTACCAATATTTTGGTCTCAAGATGCATACTGATGTGGTTCTATAGATAATTGGATATTTTAGGAATAATTTTGTGAACCTTGTTTCCCCTATATAAATCAACTGGTTAGTATTTAAACATATTTGGAATGAAAAAGCTGACCTGGAATTTTGGATTTGCAGCCTGGTGTGTGAATTTGGTTCAGTCTCATCTCACCGAGCTTACTTTTCTCATCTGAAAAATAGGGATTTAAAAAATTATTGCTGTCAGAATTAAATGACATATGGGAATTGCCTATTACAGTGCCTGGGGTGTGATAGTTTCTCAGCAAGTGTGACGCTTCCCACTTGTTTCAACAGCAATACATGTAGAGTGTTTAGCCCATAAATATATAATAAATGTCAGGGTTTTTTTTTTTTCCCTGAATTCTGTTAGTAAAGAATAGATATAATTTGAGAAATTCTTTTGGTAATTTCAGAGAAGAAGATAATTACAGAATGGGACAGGAAAGAGAAAGAATCAAGACTGCCATCCCAAGGGAAAATATTTTAGGTAGCAGTAAGACTGTGTTTGGCATGATCACTAGGTACCCAGTTTTTATTATTATGTTCAGTTAGCCACTGTAGCTACCCAGTTTATAAAAATAGTTCACCATTTCATAGAAGTTGTTGGATAATTTACAGATCAAGTATGTGACATATGTATATGTAACAAATGGTATACTATATGCTGGGCCTGGTAGTTGACACATATTGTATATATGTGGTTTATGGATTGTAGCTGTTAAGTATTGTATCTTTATCCTGCATTAGAAAGTGTAACATATGCATTAGAAAGTGTAACATATGGTTTTGGAACTGAAAGAGGTGGTACTTAAGAGAGCATCAAATTGATAATTACTCAAGTAACGATAGTCTAAATATGGTAATTCCTTGTATTCTCTAATTTTTATACTTTGCAATGAACTTTCATATAATTAATTTTTTGATCCTCATAGTAATCCATTAAGGTATCATACAGATTTCTTCCCTTTCTTCCCTTCCCACCTCTTCTCTTTTTCTTTTTTCTTTTTATAAGTAAACAGAGCCTTAGGGAAAAATAAAGGACTTGCTCAAGGGTACATGGACAGGAATTAAAAGAACTGGGAAACTGAACACAAGGTTGTATAGCCCAAGGTCAGTTTGTCCCCTGCTTGCTGTGTCTAAGGGAAATCAGTCATGTGCACCCATTCTCCATATATCATCTTCATCAAAGAAGGCTGTGTCTAAAACTAGTCTCCTTCCACCTTTAAAACAACTTTACTGTTGCCTTTGGAACAGTCTTTGGATGGAAAGCACTGAGGATGAAGGCACGTTGGCCATAATGCCCTATAGTTTAATCAGTAGCCTGCAACAGCAGCCTAGAAAGCCCTACTCACAAGAGCTTTGATTCTTTCAGTTTCTGTAGTCTTGGGCCAGACTTGCAAGAAGTACAGTGAGGGCAGTTTGTTTCTGGGAAGAGGAACTGTGACATAAATACTTCACTTACCAGGCATTTAATGTGTCTTAAAATTGATATCGTTTGTAGTGGTCATCAACAAATAATGTTTTATTCCAGGCATTTGATAATTTGCTCCGTTACTTGTTGCTAATTATGATCTTGTTGGGGGCATGGGGAATTTAAAGTGACCTTGTTTTCTTACACCCTTTAAGAGAGAGTTCTGTATCTGGAGTCATCTTAAAGAAAACAAAAGAAAAAAGAGTATGGAGTACAGCCCATCACTGTCATGTAAACTCTGCGCTTGATAGCCCTGATTTTCAAGGTTGCATTTAGAGTAAATCTTCAGTTTGCCTTTACTGTTTTATACCTGTTCTTTTGATATTTATTTAGAATGTTGGAGTAGTGATTTGGGTGTGGATTAACCATGTTTAATTGCAGTTTGGTTTTAGCTACAATTTAGAATTCAGCCATTGCCTTTTTCCACCTCATTAACTCATTAATCAAGAGTTGACTGCATAGAATTGTTGGTTGGAAAAGTTAACTGCTTCCAAACCATAGAGATGACTTCTCTCTGTGACTTCAAATACTAGTTTCAAGTATCAAAAAGTGTCCAGGCAAGCCAAGATGTCCTTGAACAATAGAGGTCAGTCCACTGTGGTAGCTCAGTCTTGCGGTTCTCCTGCCTTGACTGGAAGTTATAAAGCTGGAGCCAGAACCAAGACATTATGCCTCCTTCAGAGAAATCCTAAGTATAAGTTAGTCAGAAATTAAATAAATTCCATTTGGCAAGGGCGTGACAGATGTCCTAGAGTCTTGAATGTATTTAAATGCCATAAATGGTGAAATTTGCAGTTCATTAGATTTGAGGAAATGATTTAAATAACAAAACCCCAAACTTCAAACTCACTGTTATTTTCTTTTCCCACCTTCAGTTTCCAGCCAGGAAATACTGTCATAGTAAAACAATCTTGTGGTTCAACTCCCTGCTGCAAAAGAAGTATATTTGAGTTATCTTAAACGAATTCCTTTAAATGAGTGTCTGAGTGATGTTTAAAAACCTCTGAGGGAGATTCCATAAACTACTTTGGTAAACTCTAGCGATGTTTGAATGACCTTGCAGTTAAAAGATGGCTCCTGATATTTAAACTGGCCTTCCTTGCTTATGTCAGAATATCATCAATGAGTTTGTTTTTGTGAATATTTGAGATGGAAAAGACCTTGAGACAACATGAGAAACACTTGAAACAACATTTTTACATTTACTGAGTTATTTCCTGAAAGAAGTTTTTTATTCTTATTCTTTCAAACATGTTATAGGAATAGCTTTTACATTTGTTCATTTAAGATTCTTATTAAATGAATTATATTTATGATGTATAATCTTTATTTATGGTAGTATGTTGGTATAGATGGGTCTGAGGGCACTTTCTAATTCTGAGTTTTGTGATTTTTTTTTTTTTTTTTTTTTAGTTATGATTGTGAATGATGAGGTTATTCAGAAAAGCCCCTTTTACCCTAAATGTTCTAGTTCTGTTTCTTGGACTATAAATAGGGCAGATAAGATTTGGGCAAGTTTGTGAACTTTCCATTGACTTTATTAGAACAGTGTTTTCCACTGGTTATTCCTGTGGGGCAAGGTCACATCTGATATGAGATTGGCTCAGCATAAATACTGTGTATACAGAGTAAACATGAAAATGAAAGCCAGAACATGAGAAATGACAGAAATTTGTAAGCTTAAAATAGTATTTTTGGATTCATACCATGGTTGCCTGTCTACTTTGTATATATATGTTCCTTGGATGAACTTGTCCATTCTTGAGGTTTTATGTATCATTTGTATGTTATGGATCTTCATATTTTTTTGTTCTTGCCTAAACTACTCTTCAGAGAATGTCTCTGGATTTTTATGAGCACCCTGTACTCTACACATACAAAATTGAACCCTTCACTTGAACCTGCCCTTTCCCATCTTAGTGAATTTTGTCATCATTCATTTAGTTGCTCAAGCAACAAATGACCTTTGTTTATTTCATATACTTTGCCAATTAGGACTAGGTTTTACTCTAAGTCACAGAAAATACCAACTAATAGTACCTTAAATGATACAGAGTTTTATTTTAGCTGCCCATAAAAACCCAAGTTGGTTCTTGCAGATGAATATGGTGCTCTATAACACGAAGGACAAAGGTTCCTTATATCATACTGCCTTGTCATGGTTGGTGACATCTAAATTCCAGGCAGCAGGTTGGAGAGAAAGAGAAAAAAAGAGAGCAAAGAGCACACATGCTCTAGTCTCATCAAAAAGACTTCCAGAAGCTGCTACCTAAACACTTAGGTTTATTGTTTCATTGGTCAGAATTTAGTCATGTACCTAGTTGAAAAAGGAAAGTGGAAGTGGCATTCTCTATTCTGGGAAGCCTTGTGTCAAGCCCCAAACTGAAGACTCTACCACCATTAAAAAAGAGGAAAATGAATATTGGCAGACAAAATTTTGGACTCCCAAATATCTTTAAACATACTGCTGTTCATACATAGGACACCATCTGCTCCTCCATAAGGAAGATAATTCCCAAATTCCATTAAATTACTCATCCAACTCAAAGTCCTTGATCTCTGGGTATGTTTGGGTCAGATAGACAGAGCTTCTTGTGGTTTGGTAACCCATAAACTAAAAGGCACTCTGTCCCATAAGTTCTCATAATCTTATGGTAGAGAACAAGTAGAATAATTGCTATAAAGTTTCCCATTCAGAGAAGAGGGAACTGAGAAAAGTGTAGAAGTCATTATCCATAGCAGTTATCAAATTGTGCTAGACAGGAACTATGAAGTCTTTCTTTTCTGGTGTTAGAAAAGCTCCTTCATTAGGCTTTCTGGTAGCTCTTGGATTTGCTATCTGAGAGGAATTCCATAGCGCATGTTCCCTGTTGACTCCTCACTTTGTCTTTTGGGAGCTCCCCACCACCCAACTTCATACTCCATAGCTGCACTATAGTGCACTCTTCTTGAGGATGCAAAGTTTTCATTGTTCCTTTCCTGTTGGTATAGAATAGGGGGCCCAGGATGGCTTTGTGGGCAAGGTAGAGTAGGGGAAAGTTGCAGTAGAGTGAATTTTCCTAGAAAAAGCTGTAAAAGTGAGAGAAAGCCAGTGACAGTACTCTTGGGGACATCAACATTTAAGAACATTAAGAACATTAAGAATTAGATTAGCTACCAGGGGCACCTGGGTGGCTCAGTGTGTTAAGCCTCTGCCTTCAGCTTAGGTCATGATCTCAGATCCTGGGATTGAGCCCCTGTATTGGGCTATCTGCTCAGCAGGGAGCCTGCTTCCCCGAGTCTCTCTGCCTGCCTCTGTACCTACTTGTGTGATCTCTCTCTGTCAAACAAATAAATAAAATCTTAAAAAGAATAGGGCACGTATTGCATGGAGCACTGGGTGTGGTACATCAACAATGAATTTCAAAACACTGAAAAGAAATAAAATGAAAAACAAAAAAAGAATTAGATGGAGAAAAGAAAGGGAAAAAAATGATTAGGACTAGAAGGAGAACCATGAAGCTATGAAAATGTGATGTCTTACAGGAAGACAGTGTTTCAAAAAAGAGGATGTACTTCAAAATACGTATATTTTACGGTGGTCAATAAATACATGCAAATTGAAATGACCTTAAGGTTTGATAATGAGGAGTCATTGAGACCTTGCAATGCAAGAGTGGTTTCACTGGAGAGCTGATAGTGTAGGAGTTTAAGGAGGAAACAGAGATAGCAAGTTGGAACTTGGTTATAAAGACAATGGGGGAAAGTCAGGAAGTTGAGATTCACTCAAATTCTCATGTTTTTTTTAGGAAGGTAGAATTTCACCTTGTAACACAATAAAGAAGACATGATGTATATTCTACTCTGTTCCATCTCTTGGCTGTGAATGAGTAGATGTGCTTTATTATGGCAGGTGGCACTGAGAAGTTAGATTTTTTCCCCCTGTAAGTAGTTGGAATTGATTGTTGAAGAGGAGAGCCTTGGCCAAAGCTCAGGTAATTTACAGATTTACAGACTGTGGAGGAAAAAGGAAAGGCCTTAAGAGCCAGAAATATTTATTGAAGAGCATTACTTTGAAACAAGGTCAGTTAAACATGACTATTCATTATGTGTAAGGCATTGTGCCTGACACCGATACAATGAGCATTCCTTGGAAGAAGAAACTATCGTTCATTCAGATTCTACTGGCACATGCTGTCACTTTTAATGAAATGACTCTCATTTAAGTTCCTGATATAACAATCCATGTTGGAAAATTCTCTTAGGATTTGGTACTTGGCATTAATTATGTCTTTCATGAGAAACTTCATTTGTTTTTCCTTTTAGATAGTAGTGCTAGATAACATTCTTACGCATCTCTTGGGCACCAGGCCCCATGCCAAACACTTCACCTACATTTTCTCAGGATATTTTCACAATGTTTCTTTGAAGAGAGTATTGTCATAAATCCACTGCTGAGGTTAAGTAATAGACCATTATATTTTCCTCTCTTTTCAGCTGCCAGGAAGCTGAAGGTTTGAAACCAATTCATAGTAACTACACTGACTTTTTTTTTTAGTGTAGGAGATACTTGTTTTGTCTTAGGTTATAATCGGAACTCTTAAACATTCAGATAGGATGGCTCAATTTTAATTTGAGGTTGCTGACCTTAAAAAACAATATATACGCACACACTCATATATGTAATTTGTATATGTGTATATAAAATTTTTTCATGTTATTTTCTCTGAATATTTTCATCCTTAAAAATAGTCATAGTCATTATTTTTAGTGATCGAATATATTTTTGAAGGGAAACGGTACAAAAAAGTTCTACATTTAATTGCCTTCATATAGTACCAATCTATTAAAATTACAAATTGAGTTCCTAATTTGGATTGTAGACTTTTGGTATTTTCACTAAATGATGACACAACCACATAAGACATTTTACATGTATATTTTTAGGAGAGAACTAGTTAAAAATGGATCTTTATAATATTCATGAAGAAACAATTGAGAGAAAAAATGATGCTTCATGTATTGATTTTCCTGGTAGATTTTATTTATTTATTTATTTATTAAAGATTTTATTTATTTATTTGACAGAGATCACAAATAGGCAGAGAGGCAGGCAGAGAGAGAGGAAGGAAAGCAGGCTCCCTGTTGAGCAGAGAGCCCGATGTGGGACTCAATCCCAGGACCCTGAGATCATGACCTGAGCCGAAGGCAGCGGCTTAACCTACTGAGCCACCCAGGCGCCCTCCTGGTAGATTTTAATCTGGGGAAAGGTTTCTCTGATTTATAGACTTTGAATAATTTTCTTTGTTGTTAAAATATGGAGTCATGAAATAGCTGTTAAACTATGCATTTAAAATAACACTTTTGTCTTAATTCTTAGGTTCTATAGACCTTAAGAATTCTTAGGTTCTGAATTTGCATTCAGAAATATTGATAAAAGATTGCATAACATAACACAGAGATGACTTTCAGGCTGTCTATGTACCTACAACTATTTGGCCAACTGTACTCGGTCAACTTCAATTAATGCGATATACTTTCTAAGAGATTAGGATACTAACCTTAATTTCCTCAAGTTTGTATTTAATTTGGATACATGTAATAATAATCTATAATATAGGACACTTCTCATATTAATTATTAGTCATTATAGGATAACTAAGTATGAATAACACTTTCAAGTTTCAGCATTGTATGACTTATTTTTGAGAAGTTGAAAGTAGAGATAATTGCCTTGAACTTGATGGTTTTCCTAGTTTAAAATAAGCTGGGACAATAAACTGGAAGGCATATGTATTAGATTGGACTGCAAATACTTAACACAACTACATTAGTTAACTACTGGTGTACTAGGACAGAAGACTCATATAGGTCTCCAAATTGTAATTCCAAAACTAAATGACCCATCATTCAGATTGCTCTTCATTAATAAATGTGTAAGCAACTTTTTCATATACTTATTCTTAAATAGCAGTAAAATACATGAACAAAAGCTCATTCCATTAATATTTACTGGATACCCTCTCTATGCAAGGCACAGTGCTAATACTTTGGGAATAAAAAGATTCATCATACTCAAAGAGGTGTCAGTTTAATGGGGAAGATTGGACATGTTCATGTAGTATGGCCCTAATAATAGGAACAGATAAAGGGCTCTGGGACTTAAGAATTTATATATCCATGGAGTGCCTGGCTGGCTTAGTTAGAGGAGCATGTGACTTGATCGTGGTTGTAGGTTCAAGTCCCACGCTGGGTGTAGAGATTACTTAAAATCTTAAAAGAAGAGAATTTATATATCCTGAATTCCCTAATATATTTGATATGACCAGGCTAACAGTGATTAACTATAGAGTTTAAAAACAGAAGCAAATACAGAAACTCCACATAGCACATTTAAAAACGTGTAACTAGTTTATTGAACACTGTGGACTTGGTGGGCTACAAATATAAATTTCACAATGTTTCTTTGAAGAGAGTATTTTATTTTCTCCAATTACTTCTGCTGTGTCATGGTGAACTTGTTCTTTACAATGCTTATCAACACCTAGTACCTATCCTATATTTTCTAGTCACTTTCAGTTATTAAACACTGTGTATGTCAGGGTGAAGCATCAATCTCATATTCAATTCCACAAATATCTCCTCCTTTTCCATCAGTACCAGTGAGGTTTAGGCCCCAAAGACTCCTTACCCCCACCCCCAGTGGGGAATAGAGCTGGGATGGGGAGGGACAAGGTTTGCCTCTAGGTCGCCACATCTCCTTTCCTTTCTTTGGTTTCTCACTGGCCCCATAGGTATACTGGGTGAGCCAGGAGAAGGTATAGAAGAAATTGCATACTTACATGTGTTGTGTGGGGAGGGTAGCCTGGTCTTGCCGTGGCTCAGTCTGATTCTTTCCCCTGCAATCACTGCCATTCATGTGGTAGTGTCTGAGAAGATGTTTAAGTACTGTTTTCTTGGGGACGTGTTTGGCTTCAAAAGAAAGCGGTTTCTTTGAGTTCCACCGGGGGCTGTGGTACCTACCTCTTTTCCTAGTGAGGAATCTGGAAGCTTCATGGCTCATGTTTCTGCCTCTCTGCTTCATCACATGGACTCCTGGGAACCTCTATGCTGTCCTCTGGGCCTCTTGAAGATGTGAGTCAACTGTGTGTAGGGTTGCTGTCCCTCTTCATCTCAGACACACTAGGTTCCTTTTTTCTTTGTGGGAACCAGTGCTCTGGCATACCTCCTTTCTTTGGAAATACCTGATTCAGAAGTGGGCCAAAGTGTCTTGTTCATATATGCCCTCAAATATATCATGCTTTCTCAAGATTTGCTTCAATGGTAAGATTCATGCGGGTCCACAGATTGTACAGCCCCATAAACACCCAGATGGTGACTTCCTTTTCTAGGCAATTGGTTCTCTGGGAATTCCTTTCCACTTGGCTTCAAGTGCCAGAAACCCCATATACCTGGAGAAATTCAGTCCTAATAACCTGGCTCATTTCTTTATTTCTTTTCATTTCTCTTGATTGCCTGTTTATTTGTTTGTATTTTTGTTTGTATTTTGTATCTTATTGCCTATTTATTAGCTAAAATAGTGGTGGGGGTGAAGCCTGAACCAGCTCAGCTTCTGTTTAACCCACCCTGCGGTTGTGTTTGACTGTATTGTTTTTGACCTGCTTATGATGTTTGACTTAATACATTTGTCCTTAATTTTGGATCCTGGTTGTTAATTCCTTTTTTTAAAAAAAATTTATTTATTTATTTGATAGAGACACAGTGAGAGAGAGAATATAAGCAGGGGGAGTGGGTGAGGGAGAAGCAGGTTCCCTCTGAGCAGGGAGCCCGATGTAGGGCTCGATCCCAGGACCCTGGGATCATGACCTGAAACCTGAATGGAAGCAGACACTTAATGACTGAGCCACACGGGCGCCCCGGTTCTTAATTCTAGGGCAAAGGAAAAAAAAAAAATCTTTGTCAACATCATGTAACATAGACAAGTGAAATGTCACCTATGTTTCCATACCTAACCATGGATATGTCTGTTATTTAAGATTTCTATTTTTATCCTCATCATTTTATATATACTGTTTATTCAGTTTTTATCCTGCTCTTTTCCAGTTAAAATTGTTGTAAAAAATCATTTTCACTTGTTATTGTAACTATTTATAAAAATAGTTTTCAGTTTAGAAAATTACTCCTTTGTATATTTGACATCGATCATTTACTAAGGAATCATTATTTAATCATTTCACAATTTTAAGTCATTTAGATGGCTTCATTTGATAAAAAATATTACAAATAATGTTGAGAAGAACATCTTTGGGCATACATTTTTTTCCCTTCTAGGTTGGATTATTCCATTTGTTTGAGCAGTAAAACCTTTTATGAACAGCAGAAGTTACTGAGCTTGTGCTTTTCAGAACCTCAGAAAACATTTTATATTAAATGTGGGTATAATTTGGTGTAGGTTTTACTTTCTAAATGGTATCATCTCTGACCTCAGAAGACATCTTCCAATTCTTCCTTTGGTTTTAGCTGGTTTCTGTCTCCAGGTTGATTTTCAGCAGAATATTTTTATTTAATATTTTATTTTCATGGTTTGGCAACAAGCTATTTATTTATCTTTGCTCTGGGATTTTGGCAGAAGCTTTCTGTAAATCTCAGAATCATGACAATTAATTTACACTCTCTGCCATGCAAGACCAGGATCACTTCCCCAAATTGGAACAACTTGGTAAATTTTGGGGAGGTCCAAGAAAGTCTTTTCTGGAAATCCTATTAGAAACCCTGATTAGACTTCTTTTAGTAGATTCTTCTAGAAGCATGAACTTAAACATTTATAATTTTCTGGAATACAATCCTGACTTTCATTTGATAAATTCTTTCCTGACAGGGTCTGAAGTGAGACAAAGTATTGGAAAAAGATAATGGCAAAGCTTCCTCCTCCTTATTACAGCACAAGTGGGTCAGCAGGTGCATACAGCTTATCTGGGAACTGAAGGAATGAGCTAAATGGACGTTTTTCTAAAGTGTGAACTGCACGGCGGATGATTTCTGAAGTACACAGCCATCAGAGCAGCCTTTGTAGTACAGATCTATCTGTCCCTTGCATGCTTGGGAAAAACAGGGAGGATCCTAAACATTGAACATGGCAAACAGTTTCTAAAATATACATCTCTTGCAGCAGGTATCTACTGTTAAAATGGCCTGAAAAACTTCTCCATGAAGATCTTTGCTGTTGAATTCTTTTATAGTTCATTTCCTGGGAATTCACACTGACTGGGTGGTACATTACTAATGATAAGGAAATGTAGACACTGGCATTAGTATGCAGCTTAGTATAAATTAAAGTTGCTAATCAAACAGACCAAATTTATTTATTGATTTTTTAAAGTATTGAAACAAAATTTTCTTTTGAGGCAGGGGGAGAGAGAGAGGAGAGGAGGGGCAGAGGGAGAGGGAGAGCTAGAATCCCAAGCAGGCTCCATGCCCAACATGGAACCTGAGGTGGGGCTTGATCTCATGACCCTGAAATCATCCACGTTGAGCCAAAATCAAGAGTTGGATACTTAACTGACTGAGCCACCCAGGTTGCTCCTGAACAGACCAAATTTAAATGAGCCAAGTTATGGTCTAGATGGACAGACCTGGGAACATACCTGACCTGAAGGACCTTCACTAGACAGTGAGGTGATTATAGAGGGTTATCCTGGATGTGCATGGATAGTGAATAGAAATGGCTAGATGCTTTGGATCTTCAGTCAGGATACTTGGCCAATGTCATTTCCTAGGACTGTTGGTGGAGGGTGGATAAAATCATAGTGATTGTGCAACAGCAGGCTGGGTCCACAGGGAAAGGGTCCAAAAAGAATAAACAAGAGGCATAATGGGAGAAAACTGCAGGAAATTAGAAAAATCAATGTCATGGCCCAAGCCCAGGAAACAAACCAGGTTCTTTTCTCATGTATCTTTGTGTTTCTCTTTGTAGGAGAGACATAGGGAAGGAGAAACCCAAACTGAGCTGTTTTACTGTATCTTGAAACATTTTGTGGATCATATAAATCCCTTCAGCTGAAGAAACATTCTCTCTCCATTTAATTCTAATAGGCTAAATAGAACATACCACTTAATGGTTTTAGTGTACATTTATGATGTTATCCAGTTAAAGCAGAGTTGATTTAATTAAGGCAAAACAAAACAAAAAAAACCCTCCTCTCTCCTACTTTGTTAAGGATCAACTCAGTTCTTTTGAGCTTCTTATGTCTCACAATGGGAGAAGATAGCTGAAGAAACTAATACATTGGAGGTTCCTTCTAGAGGTCTGCGGAGAAGGGTGAAGGCTGAGATAGAAGTAAGTTATCGTGAGTGCTGTGACATGTGTAAGCCTGATGATTCACAGACCTGTACCCCTGGGGCAAATAATACATTGTATGTTAATAAAAAAAGTAAATTATCAGGCCGACATAGAAGTGAGGTCAAAAATCTGATTATGGATACTGTACTTTGGCTTCTGTGATAGAAACCTATGGTGGTTTAGCCACACTCAGTCTAGGCATGTTGATAAAGCAGCCTTCCCTTATTATAATCTCTTGCTCAACCTGGACTTCTTAGATTATGGTCTAACTATGAATTTTAGAATAGGGATCTCCTCACAGAGATGAGACTGTACCTACTCTGTCATGGTGACTGTAGAGTAATATATTTAGAAAACAAACATTACAAAAAGAGGCCTTTTGCTAACTAGGGGTGAAGAGGGTTGTCTGGGGAGAGCTGAAGGGAATCATAGACCTCCAGACTGTCTGAACAACATGGTGTGTTTGTTTATATTACCACCACTTTGTCTGTGCCACCAGCCAGCCATTATAAAGGCAAATCATGACATAAAACTGAATTAAAATTTAAGAAAGAAGAGAAAAAATTTGATTTAATTTTCCACAAAAATGCAAAACAAATAAGGATTATATTAAAAATGGGATAAAAGATTTTACAAACGTAAACAAAGTTAAAGCTAAAAGAAATAAGGATGAAATTTCTTCATAGAATTTACTGAATTTTACAGTGGATAAAAGACAAATAATAAAAGTTAAGAGAACGACAAAATTTTGTTTTAAAATAATGGTAAATAAAATGAATAGAAAAAAAAGAGAAAGAGTTTGGTAAGCAAAGAAACAAAACTGATGGAACATAAAAATGTGGGATTTAAAATGAAAGCTAAAAAAGAGAAAAGTAGAAGCAGGAAGTAGGAAGATGAGAAAGATGAATCGCAAACATCCAACAGGAAAAGTAAATTTAGCATTATTGAGCAACAAGATAAACCAGTGCTGAGCTGCAAAGTAGAGATGTTTTTCAAAAGACAAAACATAACCTGGAGAAGATGAGACAAGAAATTAACTGACCAACCAGCTGGAAGCCAGCAAATGGTGGAGTCCTTAGCAGAATTCTCTGGTGTAGAAACAATTTTCCTTAGTGTGAGGCCTCATTTAATAGAATCACTAATGGTTAGAGAGTGGAGAGAGAGTAGCATGTGCTCCCACTCCTGCCCATCAGCACACCTTGGACTCCATCACCCACATCAGCGTCTCTCAGCAATTCGGAGTGGGGAGGTTGAGCCCCAGGGCCTGGTGACCTCAGCCATGTGTGGGCTCCTGGGCACTGCAAATCCACAGCAAATTTAGGTGAAGCAGCTGTAGTTAATCCTTGATTATCCGTCAATTATGAAAGGAAGGATTCGGTTACATAATTTAAAATGATTTATATTTGACCCCTCTGAGGTGTTTTTTTTTTTTTTTTTTTAAGATTTTATTTGTTTATTTGTCAGAGAGAGTGAGTACAGGCAGACAGAGAGGCAGGCAGAGACAGAGGGAAAAGCAGGCTCCCTGCTGAGCAAGGAGCCTGATGTGGGACTCGATCCCAGGACCCTGGGATCATGACCTGACCCGAAGGCAGCCACTTAACCAACTGAGCTGGTGTGTTTTTTAAATTAAAAACAAAGCAAAAACAAAATCACACAACAACAACAGAACAAAACAACAACTTATCCCACATCTCTTCCCTTATCTTCCCCTAGAGGTCACAGCTGCTAACACTTTTCTGATTCATTCTTGACCTTTTTCTGTGGATTTAAAACACTTCTGTGTATCATTGTATCAGATTTTTGTACGTAAATAATAATCATAACTAACATATATTAAATGTTTAAAATAGTCTGAGTACTAGAGATGTGTTATAGGGTGTCATGGGGTCTTTACTCGTTTAATCCCTGAAGCATTATTTTGATTTTACAGATGTGCACATTGAGGCTGAGGGGATTAAATAATTTGTTCAAGGCCACCCTGCCTATGAGGAGTGGGGAAAGGATGTGTGCTCACAGTACCTGTTCTGAAGCATTATGATTTTCTGCTTTACTAACTGGGATCATGTAGAACCGCTTTTATGTAACTTCTTTTTATTCTTAGCAATAAATATATCATGGGGCTCTTTCTGTGTGAGTACACAGAGATCTACTTCATTCTTTAGATTGCTGTACCATGTTTGGCTACATATCAAAATTTATTTCCATTTGTGAATGTTTGGGTAGTTTACAATTTTGGCTCATTGGCACATTTATTCTTTTTAATAGATGTTTACTGAGTAGCTGTACATACTAGGCATTCTTCTTGGTGCCAGGGAATCAACAGTAAACACAACAGGCAAAGTTCTTGCTGCCACAGATTTATTTTCCAGTAGGGGAAACCGATGATGATCAAATAAATGAAATATATCAGAACATGTAAATCTGTCAGCTTTTGATAAGGACAATTAAGTGGTAATACATGTGATTGCTCACCTGTTTTTTTTTTCTCATTTAGAGAAAAACTTAATTCTGAGATAATTATAGATTCACCAATACCCACAGAGTAGTACAAATAACACTTTCCCAGATTCCCCCATGGTAATATCTTGCATTGAATATAGTGTCATATCAAAAGGAGGAAACTGATATTGGCGTCGGTTATAGACCTCACTAACATTCTCCTTGTTTTTACATTTACTCATTTGTGTGTGTATGTGCAGTTCTGTGGAGTTTTATTACATGTTAGATTTATGTAACCACTAATGATCTGCTTTGAAGTGGCCATTTGAATGAAGCATAAAGGAAGCAGGAGAGATAGGCCAGGGAATATCTGAATGCAATGTGCTTCAGGCAAGGTAGCTCAGTATGAGCGAAGGCTCCAAGGCAGAGGGGAGGCAAGTGTGGCTAAAGAGGAGTTTTGATGAAAGAGCGATCAGAGAGGTAACGGGCTAGAGGCGGGGGAAGTCAAGACAGTCTGGTCTTTCAGGCCGTGGTGAAGACTGGTTTTTGCTCTGAGTGGGATGCGTAGCTGTTGGAACGTTTTGAGTAGAGAAGTTAGAGAATCAGACCTCTGTTTTAATTGGATCATTCTGGCTGCAGTGTGGAAGCCAGTAGGCCAGTCAGGAGTATGAGTCCACAATTATTCACAGTCAGTTGCTTCCTTTTTTCCCTGAACAAGGATTATACATTCTTACTTTCTTGCCATTTGGTATGCTGTGCCAGACTGCAGGAGTATCCCAGGGTCTCCCCTCTCCCCGCTGTTCACCATCTACCCAGTGGTCACGTTTGGGCCATGCAGCCGGCTTTGGTTCAGTGGAATGTGTGCAGACAGGACCTGGTAAAGTCCTTAAATCAGATTGCACAGTTCTTCTCGGCCCTCTGGCTCTCCTTGCCATGAGAGCTTCAGCCTGGATCCCGGAATGAAAAAAGATGTGAAGAAGAGCCACAGCTGGGAGCACATTTTCAAGCCTCACCTAACCACATGGTGGGAAATACATGTCTGTTACTGTTATTGCAGTACGGTTGACTAATACAGAAGTGTATTGCAGTAGGCCAGATGATGGTGGTTTGGATGAAAGGGGTAGCAGTATTTTTGTGGAATTAGGCTTTCTTTTCACAGGAATTAGGCTTTCTGTGGCATAATTGCTGGGCTGAAGGACATATGTGTTGCTGTTCATTTGTCCTTCTGAATGGTTGTGTCAATCTATATGCCTACTGGTGCTACAAGAAGAGGCTAATTTCCTTACATGTTAGCCAGCAGTGCATGGTATCTATCCTTTTCTTTTTCTTCCTAAAAATCTGATTGTTTAAATATGTTATTTTATTGTTGTAACAGCATTTTTCGATTCCTAGAGAGATGGTGCATCTTTTCATATTTCTTTTTAGTTCTAGATGAGATGATTATCTAATCCCAACCTACTAATTCCAGTGCTTTTCCCATTTCTGCCATTATTCTCCTTATGGATAATATATATAACTGAGCAGCCATGTGCCAGGCAGAGGCTCACATCTTCCACAGGTATTGCCCAACTTACCCGCAATGGTTCGACAAGGGAGGTATCATGACAGTAGATAGTGTTACCTCTTTCACGTGGGAGGAACCTGAGGCCCACAGTTGTTGTGTGAGACTTGGTAAGAGCTGCACAGCCCATGTTACCGTGGGACTTGAGTCCAGCCCTACCCAGACTCCAGTCTCCCTCCCAATTTTCACTTTGCTTCAGAGCCATTAGCTCCACCTGGGCTACTACATCGTTTCCTGAACAGGTTTTGCTCTCCCTGACTCTGGTTTATCGTACTGTCCTCTCCCTGTGGGCGGTTTCTGGGCTGTCCAGGTCCGTTCCAGTGTGCACCCATCTTCACGGATCCTGCATCCTTCTTGCCTCATCGTTCGATTCTAACAGGTATCTGGCAGCTGAAAAATGTCTTTGGGAACTCAAACGAGGTACTTGTGGATGCCCTGAAAGACGGGATGCAGTGCACTTATCTGGCACAGAGCAAGGCCCACAGGAGGTACAATCCTTGAACACAACACTTTTCATATTATTTTATGCAGATTTTTTAGTCATGTTGTGTGTTGTAGAATTTTTAGTTTCTGTTTTATTCATTTTTCCCACTTTAGTCCCCCACAGCTGTCTGTCAGCACTGTTCCTCATGATGATATTGTTTGCCTATTGAATGAGGAAGCCTCTCCGTGGGGCACATGTTACCTTGAGTTCTATTTTAGAGGTCTTACCCATTCTGGGGCCTTTCAGGTCCACCATCTGCACTTGTCCTCTCATGGCAAGGAAGGGTACTGGCAGAAGAGACAGAATGGGAGAGACACCTAAAATGAACACAGGCTAAAACACGCGACACTGAGAAAGCTTCCTCATTTCACTGGTGACGTATACCTTGCTTCGCGTACACCCTTCTCACGTGTCCTTTTCCCATGTTATAATGTACAAAGGCATTCTTGTCACAAGAGATTAATAAGATATTACAGACTTAAAGTAGTTTCCTTTGCCTTTCTCCTACTGAGTCATTTAAAAATCTGTGTGTCATCCCTCCTACAAATTCAGTTGAAAATGGGCAAATAATAGGCTTCTTAATTTTTTCTTCTGTGGCAGTGTGTCCATAGCAAATTCATATTTCTTCCCCATTTAATGGCAATAGAAGTGATTCCTCCCTCCCTCGTTTCTTTGTGGTCACTACGTGTCTCTGAAAATTCATGCTCCAACTTAATTTTCCAGTGTGGTGAAACAGACAAGTGTGTTTAACACAAAGTGAACAGGAAATAAGAAAATGCTTTTATGCACAGAGAATGCAAGTGCTGTCTAAAGTCAGTTAATTAAAAAAATCAATCTATGCAAATACAAAGAAATGGTCCAGCTGGGAAATTGGCTGAGTTTGGAATTCAGTAAAATCTACTTATTTCCAGTTTGTCTCTAAATTTAGAGAAAACATTTTGGTTGTACATTTGCATAATTGTGTATTTGTGTATTTCTCCAAAAATATTGTCATTATCCCCAAGGTAAGTATTTATTCTTTTGTTTAGAATTTACATAAGGTAGTAACCTATGTATTGGAAATCATACAAATAGACTGGAACTAGAAGGGCTATAATTTTTTTCTGCATCTAAACTCAATATGGATGAAATCTTGAATTACTCTCGTATTCTACTTCTAAGATTAACATGGGAATTTTTTTTTTTTAATAGCCAAGAGTAAGCTCAAAGAATCTGGATGTTTGAGTCTTGTTGCTAAAATGATTGTCTTTTTAAAAAGAATTAATATTAATTGCAAATCCTTTGGTGATCAGAAGTACAAAGGAAATGTAATCAAATGTGGGTACATGGCTCTCACTGTTGTGCATCAAATAATGTTCTCACAAACAATGGCAGCTTATTTATCTAACCTCATTTGTCCTTATAATGACTTTTTGGGATAATTAAGGCAGATTCCATTAATCCCATAAATATTTTTAGGAGAAAACTTTCTAAAATACATGGCAACCTTTCTTTCTTGTTAAGCTTATTGAAGATAAATGAAACTTACTAATGGTTAAGGGTAATCTCATAAACATTCACTATTTTGCAGAGCTGGAAGAGTGGAGAGATACCCATAGTAATCCTCTTCAGAGTAGCGAACGTTTGTAATCATACAGGATCTTGTGTGCAGGCATGTTCTGAAGTGCTTTATTCATATTAACTCTTTTCTTTCTTATAAGGACCCCATGAAGTAAGAACCAGTATTGCTCTCCTGTTGCAGATGAGTTAACTGAGGCCCAGGCACAGAAGGGTTTAGTAATTGGCCTACAGTGGCCCTGTCAGAGGTGGGAGTGCCAGGATTCACCTTCAGGCAATCTGTCCCCAGAGCCCAGCCCTTCAGGCTTTATGGCCCCTACGATAAGCATGGGTTCAGGCTCACGTCCGAATTTTGGCTTTGCCACTTGGCAGTTGAGTGAGGAGGTAAGTTGCCCAACTTTTCCAAGTTCTCATTTCCTTATCTTAAAATGAGAATGATAATGGCACTAACATTGCACTTTGCAAGGAGAGAATGAAATAGTGCAGGCAAAGAACTTGGCACTTAGGAAGACATTGAGAAGTATGAGCTTTTTGTTGTTGTTACTCTTTTTATTTCTCTTTTTATGCAAAAGGGTGAGAATTTATATGTGCTCCTGTGACATGGGAAAATACTGTTCACCTGAAAAAAGGCCCTCACATTGCTCATTTTGTTTTGGTTTGTTTTTGAAACTGCGTTTATGTTTTTTGTCCTCGTTGGTTGTCTGCTGTCACTTTTTGATGTCTTTGGAGGGCAAAAATGTAGGCTCTAGAAGTCCTGGGTCCACTGTTGACTGGTTGGCTGATTGTAGGATGTCAATGTCAATTGTCTAAGCCACAGTTTCCCTGCTATAAAATGAGGATTGATATTTTTAATAAAACAGCTCCACCAAGTTGAAGAAAATATGGTATTGTTGTTGTGAAATCTGGATAAGAATTTTGAGAAAGTACTCTATATCTTAAGGTGCCCTCAATATAACCTTTCTAGTATGTGATATTTTCCATTACTTTATTTCCAACTTTGTCTCCTTACTTTAGCATTTTAAATTTGGTCAGAACCAACTCATTCATTCCTTCTTATTTTTCTCAAATGCTTGATTGCTTTTGAATGTCTCTTATGTTTGTCTTTCATTTCTTAGTGCTGGCAGATTTGGTGTATCTGTTGCCATCAGTTGGCGTGGTTTGGCTGGAAAGGTTTCCCCACAGGAGAAAGCATTCTCCATCTCTTTTATGGGGAAAGCATGTTGGCTTCAGTTGCCTATTTTTGACACATTCATATTGTTGAAATTGATTTTATGCATCTTTCTTGTAACAGTTGTAGCTCCATTCTCTATTTCCCTGATGCTCTTTTTTTAAGCTTATTTCTTCTGCTTTTTTTCTGTACTTGCATTAAACATATTGCTGTTGCTGTATAGATAGGGAATATAAATAATTATAATGCATACTTTTAAAAGGAAAATACTACACAATTGTGCTTCAGTGATTGTTAGGCATGAAAGCAACAAGCCAACATCAACATTTAAGTTACTTCTCTAAGTGTGTGTGGTAAAGGCTCCTGAGTTTATTGATCAGTCTTTTTGCTGACTGGGAGAAGGGGTGTGGAGGATACTTGCAAAGAAAGTGCTATTGTGCAAATAGTCACGTCATAGGGAGAAATCATAAAAGGGTATGAAACACAAAATCTACAAAGGCTCTTTGATCTCTATAACATTATTTTTAAGAGCTCTCAATTCTTTTTAGTTCTTAAAATCTGGTAATCATGAATAAAATAATTATTTTTATTCATCTGTTGGCACTTAGGCTTTAAACTTTTTGAGTGGGTGATAGATTCATGTTGTTCAAAAAAAAAAAAAAAAACAATATTTAAGGGGTAACGTCTCACTTGCCTGTTTTTGACCACTTCATTTTTACACATTTGGCTCATCTTCCTTTATCAGTTTCATATCTTTGAAGTATACAAGTAAAGATAAATATATATTTTTATTTTATCCCTTTCTTACACAACTTTCTTCTCCCCCTCCTTGTTCTTCTATAGCAATATATCATAGACATCTTTCTATATCAGTATCTAGAGATAAGTAGATATATTAATGTATATAACTGGTCTTAATATAGATACACCTTTGGGTTATTTTCCTTTTTTTCTTTTTTTTTGTGCTGCTACAAATAATGCTATAGTGAAAAACATTATATGTGCGTCAACTAGCACATGGGAAGTTTATCTTGGATAAGTTCCTAGAATTGAGATTGCTGGGTGGAGGGAAAATGCATTTGGAAGTTTAAGTTATGGCTTAATGGCTCTCCACAGGGCATCCTGCATGCCCGTCAGCAAAGTGGGCGGTGCCTCCTTGTCCTCCGCTTTGCCCCCAGAATAGGTTAGCAAGTGGTAGGCTTCTGAGAAGTGGCATATTGTACTTCAGTTATTTGAGTTTCATTTATTGCAAGGATATCAGGCATTTTACATAGATTGAAGGGTGTTGATCTCTTTTCCCTTGCTAGGAGGGTTTTTATTTGTTTTTTTTAAACTTATTAATGGAAATTAGGCTTTTGATTATGGTATGAGTCATAATTTTTTTTGGCCAGTTTGTTACTTATTTTTTGGCTTTGTTTAAAGTGTCCAGTAGAAATTAAAAAAAAAATTTGTATAATCAATTTGTTAATCTTTTTTTAAAATGGCTTTGGACTTCAATCATAGGTAATAAGGGTCTTCCTCTGTCCAAAATTACTTCTGGTAATTTTCTTCTGGTAATTTTACAGTTTCTTTTTATTTAATATTTAAATTTCTGATTCCCTTGGATTCAACATTTTCATTTTCTAGAATGTGATTCATTGTCACAGCATCATGTATTTTCTTGTGTTTTTCATATTTTTTAGAAATTTTAATTCTAATATGATTAACATACAATGTTATATTGGCTTCAGGTATACAATATAGTGCTTCAATAATTCTACATTACACAGTGTTAATCCCAGTAAGTGTATTCTTAATTTACTTTACCTATTTCACCCATCTCCCACCCATCTCCTTTCTGGTACCATCTGTTTGTTCTCTACAGTTAAAAGTCTGTTTTTAGTTTGTCTTTTTTTCTTTGCTCATTTGTTTTGTTGCTTAAATTCCACATATGAGTGAAATCATATGGTATTTGTCTTTCTCTGACTTATTTCACTTAGTCTTCTACTCTCTAGATCCATCAAAGTTATTGGAAATGCAAGATTTCATTCTTTTTTATGGCCGAAGAATGTCCACTATATATATATATATACCACTGCTTCTTTATCATTCATTTGTCAGTATATACTTGGGATGCTTCCATAAATTGACTATTGTAAATAATGGTGCAATAAACACAAGGGCACATGTATCCCTTTGAATTAGTGTTTTTGCATTTTGGGGATAAATTCCCAGCAGTGCACTTAATGAATTGTAGGGTAGTTCCATTTTTAACTTTTCAAGGAAACTCCATACTGTTTTCCACAGTGGCTGCTCCAGTTTGCTTTCCCACCAACAGTGCACAAGGGTTCCTTTTTCTTGGTGTCCTCATCAACACTTGTTTGAGTTTTGATTTTAGTCATTCTGACAGGTACGAAGTAGTATCTCATTGTGGTTTTGATCTGACTTTCCCTGATGATGAGTGATATTGAGTTATCTTTTCAGGTGTCTATTGGCCATTTCTATGTCTTCTTTAGAGAAATATCTGTTCATATCTTCTGCCCTTTTTTAATTGGGGTATTTATTTTTTGGTTGTTGAGTTATGTAAGTTCTTTATATATTTTGGACACTAACCAGATAAGTCATTTGCAAATATCTTCTCCCAGTCAGTAGGTTGACTTTTAGTTTTATTGTTTCCTTCACTACTTAGATTATTTTGATGTAGTCCTAAGAGTTTATTTTTGCTTTTGTTTCACTTGCCTATCTAGAAGAATGTTGCTATGGCTGATGTCAGAGAAATTACTGCCCATACTCTTTCCTAGGATTTTTATGGTTTCAGATCTCATATTTAGATTTTTAATCCATCTTGAGTTTACTTTTGTGTAAGAAAGTGGTCCAGTTTTATTCTTTTTTTTTTGTTGCTGTCCAGTTTTTTCCAACATTGTTTGTTGAAAAGACTATCTTTTTCCCATTGGATATTCTTTCCTACTTTGTTAAGATTAATTGACCATATAATTCTGGGCTTATTTCTAGGCTCTCTGTTATGTTCCATAGATCTGTGTGCCCTTTTTTTTTGTGTGTGTGTGCCAGTACCATATTGTTTTGATTATCACAGCTTTGTAGTATATCTTGAAATCTGTGATTGTGATACATCCAGCTTTTTTGTTCTTTTTCAAGATTGCTTTGGCTATTTGATGACTTTTGTAGTTCCATACAAATTTTGGGATTACTTGTTCTAGCTCTGTGAAAAGTGATGTTGGCATTTTGATAGGGATTACATTAAATATGTAGATTGCTTTGGGTAATATGGATATTTTAACAATATTTGTTCTTCCAGTTAATGAGTATGGAATTTTGTTCCATTTGTTTGTGTCACCAATTTCTTTCACTGTTGTTTTAGACTTCTTGGAGTATAGGTCTCTCATTTCCTTGGGTAAGTTTATTCCTAGGTATTTTATTATTTTTGGTATAATTGTAAATGGGATTATTTTTTAATTGCTCTTTCTGCTACTTTTTCACTGGTGTATAGAAATGCAGTAAATTTCTGCATATTGATTTTTGTATCCTGTGACTTTACAGGATTCATTTATCAGTTCTAGTAGTTCTTGGCAATCTTCAGGGTTTTCTACATACAGTATCATGTCATCTGCAAATAGTGAAAGTTTTACAACTTCTTTATTGATTTGGATGATTTTCTATTTCTTTTGTTGTCTGATGGCTGTTGTCTGATCTTAATATGTGATCTATTGTGAGACTAATCCATTGCGCACTTGAAAAGAATGGATATTCTGCTGTTTTAGGATGGAATGTTCTAAATGTCTCTGTTAGATCTTTCTGGTCTGATGTGTCATTCAAAGATATTGCTGTTGTTGATTTTCTGTCTGGGGATCTATCCACTGATGTAAGTGGGAATATTTTAGTCCTCTAATATTATTGTATTAGCATTGATTACTTCCTTTATGTTTGTTATTAGCTGCTTTATGTATTTGGGAGCTCCCTTTTGGGTGCATAAATATTTACAATTGTTACATCTTCTTGTTGGAATGTTTCTTTTATGATTACATAGTGTCCTTGTCTCATGTTGCAGTCTTTGTTTTTAAAGTCTATTTTTTTTTTTTGTTGTTGTAAGTATTGCTAGTCTAGCTTTCCTTTTACTTCCATTTATATGATAAATACTTTTCCATCCTTTTATTTTCAATCTGCATGTGTCTTTAGGTTTGAAATGAGCCTCTTGTAGGTAGTATATAGGTGGGTCTTGTTTGTTTGTTTGTTTGTTAGTTGCGTTCCATCACCCTATTTCTTTTGATTGGCATATTTAGCCCACTACATTCAAAGTAATTATTGATAGGTTATTATTGCCATTTTGTTACTTGTTTTATAGTTCTTACCTATTTCTTTCTTTTCTTGCTCTCTTCTCTCATGATTTGTTGGCTCTCTTTAATGATATATTTGAATTCTTTTTTCTTTATTTTTTGCATATCTATTGCCAGTTTTTGATTTGTGGTCACTGTTAGGTTTATTTATGATATCTCATGTATATAACAGTCTATATTAAGTTGATGGTCACTTAATTAAGACCCATTCTTAAAGCACTAAAATTTTACTCTACTCCTCTCCTCATTTTAGGTATATAGTATCATACTTTACCTTCTTATATTTTGTGAATCCCTCGACTGATTTTTATCTATGGATTTTATGTTTCCTACTTTTCTTACTCCTGATTATGGTGTTTCTTTTCCATTCAAAGAGACCTCTTTAACATTTCTTTGAAGGCTGGTTTTGTAGTGATGAATTCCTTTAACTTTTGTTTGTCTGGAAAATTCTTTCTCTCTCCTCTTATTGTGAGTGATAGCCTTGCTAGATGGAGTATTTTTGGATGCAGATTTTTTTCTTTCAGCACTTTGGATATTTCATGCCACTCCCTTCTGGACTGTAAAGTTTGTGCTGAAAAATCAGCTGGGAGCCTTCTGAGGTTTCTTTTGTATGTAACTGTTTTCTCTTGCTGCTTTAAAAATTCTCTTTATCACTATGTTTTTGCCATTTTAACTATTGTATATCTTGGTGTGAACCTTCTTGGGTTGATTTTGTTAAGGACTCTCTGTGCCTCCTGAATCCAGATGTCTGTTTCCTTCCCCAGATTCACAAAAATTATTTTTTTCAAGTAAAATTTCTGTCCCTTCTTTTTCTTTTTTTCTTTCTGGGATCCCTGTGTTGTGAATGTTATTATACTTGATGCCATCTCTGAGTTCCCTTAATTTATTCTCATTTATTATTATTCTTTTTTCTTTTTTTTTGTTCAGCTTGATTGTTTTCCATTACTATTTTCTAGGTCACTGATCTGTTCTTAGTTCATTTGTTCGTTCATTCCTTCTTTTAAAATCTACACATTTATTTACTTTTCAGTAAGTTTATTTCTTTAAAAGATTTTATTTAGAGAGAGTGTGTGAGCAGGGGGAGGGACAGAGGGAGAAGGAGAGAATCTCAAGCAGACTCTACATTGAGTGTGGAGCCTGATGCAGGGCTCAATCCCAGGACCCTAAGATCATGACCTAGTCAAAACCAAGAGTTGGATGGTTAACCAACTAAGCCATCAGGTTCCTCTACTTATCAGTAAATTTAAATCCATGAGGGGTATAGCATCACCTGGATGGTGGCCAGTGGCTTTAGAAGGAAAAGTTTAGAAGGAAAATTGCTTTGGAATTTGGCATGAGCCATGCCACTGTTTCCATAAACAGGAGTTACTTTTCTCCAGATTACTCTGTTTTATTTGGTTTGCCACCAGGGGTCACTGTGTTGTTCTTTGATTTGTACACATAAACTCATCTCTTACTTACGTAAAATTCAGTTTCATCTCAAGCACAAGTATCTTCAGTTTTAAGAAGAGCTGTGTGTTCTGCCTGGTTCTGGAGACCCCATGCATAGCCAACAAAAATGACTTTGGACCACAGCCTTCCAGACACACTTATTGTTTTAGGAGTCCTTCACCAGCAGGCCTCCAGAGGTTCCAAGATGGAAGAAAGAGTCCATTAGTTTATTTTTAATGTCTTAAGTTCTTCACCTCTGAACCTAAATAGGTTTCCTGTCTCATTGTTGAAGATCTCACTGAAGTTCTCCACTCTTTTCTCAACTCCAGTGAATATCTTTATGATCAGACTTTAAATTCTCTATCAGGCATATTACTTAACTCTTTTGCTTAGATCTCTTACTGTGATTTTGTCCTGTGCTTTCATTTGGGCCATACTCCTCTGTCTCCTCATTTTGTCTAGCTCTCTATGTCTATGTGGTAGAAAAGTCAGATATGTATCCTGCTCTTTAGGTAGTGGCCTTATGAAGAAGAGGTCCTATAGTGTCTTTGCAGCTCAGTGTCTCCTGTTCACCAGAACCTGGCACTTCAGACGTATCTCCCATGGGTGTTGCCTGTGACCTACTCTTGTGGGCTGAACCATATTTGTCTTTAGTCCAGTTGTCTGTGATGGCTCTCTTTGCCCACTGTGGGCATGGTTTTGTCCGTATGTTGTCAACAGGCCAGTCTGGGGTTGTCCTGGGCTTGAGTTGGGTTAGACCAGGAATTTGCCAGATAACCTGTTGTACTTGGTTATTTTCCACTCTCCCTAGGGTAGGAGTCACTTTGGAGTGGTTCTAACCCCTGTTGGGGCTACTTGAATACCACCACACTTGTGGTGCCACTTTGGATGGACTCCTGTTGAGGGCGTGTTGGAGGGAGTGGATCTCCAGACAGTGTGGATGCAGGGGTGCATGCTGGTCTGATTTGTGGTGGTCTGGTCTGTTGTGAGAGGGGACCTGGAACTTCTTTGGAAAACTCCTGCTGAGGCTAGGTTGAGGAGGACTAGTCCACAGAAGAGCATGGGGATGAGGTGTGCTGTCAGTAAGCTAGGTGGGCAGTGTTCATGCCATTCCTCCAGGTGTTTGTGTATCTAAGCTGGGTGGGGGGAAGGAAATAGTGCTGGTCAGCTTTTTTATTTTTTGAGAATTTCCCAGAATGTACCCCTTTAGCATATGCTCTGAGATTAGGAAAGAGATCTCCCTCCAGTATATCCTAGGCATTTTTTATACTGCTACTTCTATGCTGTATTTTCATGGGTCTGTTTGTTGTGCTGTATCTTTAATTAGGACTCTGTTTCCTATTTCCCTCCAGCTCTCCTAGAGCTGACTCACTTATTTTTAAAGTTTTAGGTGTTAAGCCCGATGGATTTTAAGAACTCATGATGTTAACTCTGTCTGATTTTCAAAGCCAAATGTTATATGGATTTGTCTTCCTAGTGTGGGCCCTTTGTGCTGGGGTGCCTGGTTGGGGTCTCTTCTCCCTTCTCTGTACCCATGGCATACCTTTTTCCTGCAGACAGTACTGCAGGTCAGTTTGGCTTTAAACTCCATCTCTGCCCTTCTTACCCTCTTTGATGTGGCCTCTTCTCTACATTTAGCTAAGGAGAGTCTCTTTTGCCAGTTTTGGGGTTGGTTTTTGCGTTATTTCTACTGATGTGGGTGTTATCTAGGTACATCTATGGGATGAAATAGCCTAGTATCCTCCTACTCTATCATCTTCCCTCATAAAATCCCCCCATTTTAAAAAGCTATCTTTCCCTTACTGATTTCAGATGCTGTACATATTTGGGTCAATATTCGGACTTTCTGTTCCTTTGGCTTCTGTGTCTATTTATATGGCTATAATATAGTATAGTTTTTTCCCATGAAGTTCTAAATAATTTATTATGGAGGGTGTGTATTGCATGGAGCACTGGGTATGGTGCATAAACAATGAATTCTGGAACACTGTAAAGAAATTAAAAAAAAAAAAAAGTTGTAGAAGCCTATCAGCCACAGGGTTTTTTACCTCTTTACACAAAATGATCTGAATTTTGTTATACAATGAGAAGCAATAAAATGATCTAAGAACTTAACTCAAAAGTCATAAAAATATTGGAAAGAAAATAAATGATAGTCTATAGGAAAGAATAAATGAAGGCAAAAGAATTATTTTGATCTGATTCTACATCTTCTAAATTCCCCATTATAATTATAAAATAAAATAGAAAACTAAGGTTAAAATCTCATTTTCAAAATAAATAAAAAGTAAAAACATTCCAATTATTTGACATTGTAAATCTGTGATATTTGGTGAGTTAATTATTTTGACTGGGAGCAAAATGCTTATATGGGTACATCTTATTGTTCTTGCTTCTAGTCTAGCCTCCTCATCTTCATTTTTGATACTACTGCCAGTGTGATTATTCTTAAATAAGATCATACCAATCTCTTATATGAATGGCTCAGTGGATCTTCATTGGCAGTATGATAGACTGAAGCTATTATTAATTATTATTATTAATTATTATTATGACAGCAAAGCCACCTAAAAGTCAAAAAGTTTAATTTGAGCTTTAATTATGGTTTATACAGAAGCAATCCTTGTCCTGATCTTATGTTGTTTATGATCTAATGGGAAATGCTGGGAATGGCCAGAAATCCCTATACCAAGGGATAAAAGATTACTCCAAACTTCTCTGGGAAAGAGACTTCTTGAGAAGTCAAGGGAGTCAACCGTCAGAGATGAAGACTCTTTGCTCTTTGCTCCCACTTTTATTGGTCATGCAGGATAATCACAAATCCTTATCATGGTTTCTCAAGCACGTGATGTGTGACAAGAGGTCTTACTGGAACTGGGAGGATCTCTTTAGAGTAAAGATACGATATGCTAATCTACGTGTTCTATGAGTTCTGCTAAACATATCCTAAGGGACAGTGCATATATCTCTTAGATCCCAGGGTGGCTCGGCTGAGAAAACTTTAGGAAGGCAACTCCCCTTGGCTTTTCAACAGTAGGGGAGTCTCCTAGGCCTTGGCATTCCAAAAGCCTATGCCCTTTTCAGAACCTTTCCTGCTCCCAGCGGACTCCATGTTACATTTTAGCAAGCCAGGTATTATGGCTGAGTTCATGCCCTACATTAATCCTAGCAGAGAAAGTCTATTAGGAACCAAGTGATTACAGGGGAGTATGATGTGGGCTGTAATAGGATATTAGGCTACCTTTGTCGCCTCCAGATACCCCATTCTCCAGCTATGGTAGACTATTTGTAGTCTCCAGAGTTAACCACTGTTATTCATCTACATGCTTTTGCATTTGCAAAAATGCAAAAATGTTGCATTTGCAACATTTGCTTGGAATACTGGGATCTGTCTGATGGAGTCCATCATCACTTATTTGAAGCAGCTTGTTTTCTGAAAAACTTTCTTGTATCCTCTGCTAGGAATGGGCTCAGTGGCCCCCATCTTTTGTGCTTTTATGTTATCCTGTGCATACTTCTCTCATTCATTTGTCATAGGTATTGAAGCTATCTGTTTGCTTTTCTGCTCTCCTAAACTGTAGGTTATTCAGGAACAGGGATGGCAGGGATGGGTCATCTTTCTTAAACGATAGTGATATTGTGTATAATCAACTCTCTGGAGGCGTTTTGTTAAATAGAAGTGAGGCAGTAACTGGAGGGAAATGGAATTACTATGCATGTTTATTGGATAGTAGGAATGATCAAAGGAGAATGCAAATTTGATATTTACTCTGATGTGCATTTCTTGCTTTCAACACCAGAAAAGCATGGGGAGGTCTGTTTTCTCTAATTTTGCCATGTTATCCAGGTTTTTTCTTAAATAAGAGGAAAAATCTAATTCTATTTATTCTATCTCAGTAACTTTTCAAAGGTCATAAATCTTACAAGTATTGTATGTGGAATGTACCCCTGTGACTCCAGGTTGCTGACCTAGTGGCTTCCATACTATATTCAAAGCATACTCAGCAGTGGTATACTCAGAAGAAGCCTAAGAGATTTCAATTTATGGCCCACAAAACTTGTCTAAGAACATATCCTTTTATATACTTAAATCAGTTGTCTGAACAAAGAAATCAAATTGATTAAAAAACATTTTTTATTGAAGTACAGGTGACACCCGATGTTATAGTTTCAGGTGTACAATGTAGTGATTCAGCAACTGAACATTATGCTGCACTGCAAGTGCGGCTACCATCTATCACCACATAATGCTATTACAGGGTGACTTTCTCTTAATTTCTTTTTTTTTTTTTGGAGAGGGAGAGAATGAGTGATTGTGAGTGGTAGGGGTAGGATAGAAGGAGAGGGAAAGAGATCTTAAGCAGGCTCCACATTCAGTGTGGAGCCTGATGTGGGGCTCCATCTCATGACCCCCATATCATAACTTGAGCTAAAACCAAGAATTGGATGCTTAATTGACTGAACCACCCAGGCTCCCCTACAGGGTAACTCTTTAAAATCAAATTTCTACTAAGGAAGTTTTTAAATATGATTAATATTTGAGATTCAAAATGATAATGTGAAGAAGGAAAATGATTCTGTCAAATTCGGGCAAGGGGCTCTGCAGAAAAGAACCACCACCACCACCACCACCCAAACTTTGAGCACTAAAGTAGTAGTATTTAGGTGTAAAGGTAAAAGAAATATTTTTGAAGAATCCATTTCAACATATGCTTAATAAATATTGTAACAGTATTTTGGTAAAAGGAAAGTTGATTTCATAATATAATAAATGGGATATTATGTATAAGGATCAGGAAGTAAATCTTGCTGTTCTACTATTACTATCATCATTAGCTAGATGCTTAGTGAAAAAGCCACAGTGAAAATATTGAATCCATTTTGGGTCACCATATTTTAGATGAAATAATGATGAAGCTAGGGTCATGGTACTGACCATAATGAATAAGAGGGAGCATAGCACAGTGGAATACACAGGTAGGCCTTCAATGAATTAAATCTTGGAAGAGAAGTAGATGTTTTAATGAGGGAGGATTGCAAGGGAGGCAATATGGGGGAAAAGAACCTCAGTGTGTGAGGGTAGGAGATCATATTTTATATCACCTTGAGTTCTATGGATTTGCCTAGATAGTCTATCCAGCCATCCATTCATCCATCCATCTGTCCATCCATCCATCCATCCATCCATTCGTATCTATTTTAATTTTGATTACATTATTCAGCAAATGTTATTCCTAAAATTAACAGCTTCGAATTACTGAGGAATATGAACCATATTCTGTTTTAAGTTCTTTAACTCTCTTTTAATGTTAAAAATCAATGGATAGGTAATAATTATTCAATTTTATAGGGGAGAAAAGAAAATCATATGCCCATTGTCGTATGGAAAGTGACAGAATTAGGAGTGATAACACTGCACAGAGTTTGGACAGTTGTCCCTTCGTATTTTAGCCAATGTGGGACATTGGATCTTTCAGGCATCCTTCTGCTTGCTATATCTGCAGAATCCAAGACTCAGTGGCTCTTAACTCTTAACAAATGTTTTTCCCTCCTACCCTCCCTTCTTTCCTTCTTTGTCAGTGTTTATTGAGTGGGATACGTCAGACCCTGTGCTAGGAGCATGGTGATACAAAATGTTTGAATCCTGGTTTTCACTTTGTACATGGTACCACGCAGCACATCGGGGATACAAGTATAAACGAGCAAGTTCTGTTTTCAAGGAAACCACAGTTTCTGGAAAACTAGTTGGTGGTGTAATGGAGGAAATGGGAAATGCAAGATAGGGATCTAGCTTAGCAGGCTTGGGAAGCTGTGGAAAAGAGTCTTTGACACATCAAGGAGGGAAATGGTGTGGTTCGATAAACCATCCCTGGTGAAATTATGTGGAGGGAAGATTTACAGAATCTGAGATTGGAGGAAGGGAGAGAAGTTTGGAGACTGTGGTAGTATTCCCGTGAAAGACCAAGAGAACTTGAAACTGCATAGTGAGAGGAGAGAGGAGGTAGGAAGGGAGATGGGAGAACCATTTTAAAGGTAGAATCACAGGACTTGATGAATGATTCCATGTGGAAATGGGTGAGACAAAGGCAAGTTTCAGGAAAGTCTAGCTGGTCATTCAAGCATCCTGTTGAGGATATAGTGGTTTTTGCGTCATCACTGATGTTGAGATCCTCTTGCCAGTCTCACTGTTGTCTGTGACCTGTCTTGGAGTCTAAAGCAGCACAGCCAAATAAAAATGAAATAGTTTCTCCCAAATACACAAATCCAGCTCCATTGGGCTTTCTGATGATCTTTCCTTGTGTTTTTTATTGTTAATATTTATTGAGTGCTCACTATATGTCCAGGGACTCTTTAAGCACTTTACATGAATTAAGTGATTTATTCTCACAAGAACAGAGGTGGTTTATCTCCATTTTTATAGATGGGGCAACTGAGGCACAAAGTGATTAGGTAATTTGCAAGAGTGTCTCCCCTGCCCTGCCAAAGGCAGTTGGGTCATGAAACTCAAGCAGTCCATCTTCCTATCTTGTCATCTCAGACATTATACTTTATAGATGGAATTGTTTTCTTAATTTCTTCTTCAGATTGTTCATTGCTAGAGTATTATAAACCCAAATGATTTTTTTTTATTGATTGCATACCCTGAAACTTTGCTGAATTTGTTAGCTTGAGCAGTGTTTCTGTGGATTCTTGTGGGCTGCTGCCTCAGAGTTTAGTTATATATTTTTCTTTCCAAATCTGTTTCTATTGATTTAATCTAGAATATCTAAGACCTCAAAAATATCTTTCATATTTTTAAAATGTTACATAAAATTTACCCTTTTTGTCCTTTTTTACTTCTTGTATTATCTGGCTTAGAGAATTTGTTTGCTAAAAAGAAGACATCAGGCACCTGGGTGGTTCAGTAGGTTAAGGTTCCGACTCCTGGTTTTGCCTGAGGTCCTGATCTTACAGTCATGAGACCGAGCTCAGTGTGGGGCTCTGTGCGTGGTATGGAATCTGCTTCATATTCTCTCTTCCTCCCCTCTACACGTCCCCACTCCCCACGCCGGTCATGCTCTCTTTCAAATAGATAAATAAATAAAATCTTAAAAAAAGAAACTGAAAATGAAGAACATCTTCAGTAAAATTTTTTAAGTGCTAAAGAAATGATGTGTTAAAGGCAAGCAATGCTATCATCAATTAAGACCACCATAAGGTTCCGTGGATTGATTTGTTTTGGTTGGAGAATTAAGTGGAGTTACAGCAATATCAATTACTATGATCAAATGACCCTCATCTAATTAGGTAATTTAGATAGCCCACTCATCCTGGAAAATTGTGGCTGCTCAAATCTGTTCTTGATTTGAAGGAAATGTGGTGATTTAACTTCCTTTCATAGTAAAAAAAAATAATAATAACTTGTTCCTTTCTCCTTGCTAATTTATGGTTCCTTGAAAGTCAGGGTTGACTCGTGGTTTCCCAGACGGGTCTTCCCCTGCCCTGTCCCATTTCTTTTCTAAGTTTTAAAATTAATATCCTTTCATTTTTATTATCACTCATGAGACATATGTTGAATTTTATTGACGTTAATGTAAAATGCTAATACCACATTCTTTTCCCACCATTTTAATGTCTGATCCAGACCAGTGCTTCCTGCTATTGCAGCCTTGACCTTGGCCCTTGGGTTATGATGGATATCCAACAAATGGAGCATATCATAGCATCTTAGGACTAGGAGAGACCTTGGAAGTCACTTTCTTGTGAGAAATTGTAACCCTCACTCCACACTATTTTCAGGATTTCAATACATCTTGGAAATGTTGACTCATATGGTGCAGCTCTTATTCTCAGTGTCAAAATAGAGAAATGGAGACATTTACATCTAAGTTAACAGAGAGGAATAAATAGCAACTAATTACTTATATTCAGATACAGTGCTCTGGCGTCTTGTTCTCAAAGACAGGAAAGGAAAAAGCAGAAACCAAAAATCACAGTAAAGGAAGGCTTAGGAATTTGACATCATATCTTTTCTAAAGATTTATCACTGAATCCGTGACCTCTTAAGCTCATGTCTAGTGAACTAGGTTCTCTCTGATGGCATCATGGTTTAGCCCTTTACCTATAAACTTGTATGTAGAAGTGTCAAAGTTACAATATCCCAATATTCCTTACATATTCTTAATGACACTGTAAACTGTGACTCCCCAGTATTTCATATATATTTTATATTAAATTATGGTTATATCTGCAGATTCATTTCTTTATACTTCATGACTTTTAATATTAAAGTGGGAAAAATTCATTTTTTTAAATTATTTGTTTCTTTTTTTAATTTAAATTCAATTAGCCAACATGTGATATATGATTAGCTTCAGATATAATATTGAATAAGTAAATCATCAGTTGTTTATAACACCCAATGCTCATGCTATCACATGTCTTTCTTAATATGCATCATCCAATTACTCCATCCCTCCACTCACCTCTCCTCCAGGAACTCTGTTTGTTTCCTGTAGTTAAGAGTCTCTCATGGTTTTTCTCCCTCTGTGAAGATTTCCCATTCAGTTTTTCCTCCCTTTCCCTATGATCCTCTGTGCTATTTCTTATATTCCGCATATGAGTGAAAGCATATGATAATTGTTTTCCTCTGATTGACTTATTTTGCTCATTATAATACCCTCCAGTTCTATCCACATCAATGTAAATGGTAAATACTCATCTTTTCTGATGGTTGAGTAATATTCCATTGTGTGTGTGTGTGTGTGTGTGTGTGTGTGTGTGTGTGTATAATATCTCACATTTTCTTTATCCATTCATCTGTCAGTGCACATCATAGCTCTTTCCACAGTTTGACTATTGTGGACATTGCTCCTACAAACATTGTAGCGCAGGTGCCTCTTTGGATCACTACATTTTTATCTTTGGGGTAAATACCCAGTAGTGCAAATGTTGGGTTGTAGTGTAGCTCTATTTTTAACTTCTTGAGGAACCTCCGTACTGTTTTCCAGAGTGGCTGCACCAGCTTGCATTCCTACCAACAGCAAAAGAGGGTTTCCCTTTCTCTGCATCCTTGCCAACATTTTTTGTTTCCTGACTTGTCAATTTTAGCCATTCTGACTGGTGTGAGATGGTATCTTATTGTCATTTTGATTTATATTTCCTTGATGCTGAATGGTGACAAGTATTTTTTCATGTGTCTGTTGACCATTTGTATGTCTTCTTTGTAGAAGTGGGCAGAAATTATCTTCTTTGGAAAAATGGGCAGAAGGCATTTCTGCCCATTTCTCCAAAGAAGTGTTCATGTCTTCTGCCCATTTCTTTACTGGATTATTTGTATTTTGGGTGTTGAGTTTGGTAAGTTCCTTATAAATTTTGGATACTAGCCTTTTATCTGATTTGTCATTTGCAAATATCTTCTCCCATTCTGTAGGTTGCCTTTTAGTTTTGCTGACTGTTTCCTTTGCTGTGCAGAAGCTTTTTATCTTGATAAAATCCCAATAGGTCCTTTTTAATTTTGTTTCCCTTGCCTTTGGAGTTATGTCTTGAAAGTAATTGTTGTGGCTGAGGTGACAGAAGTTGCTGACTGTGTTTTCCTCCAGGATTTTGATGGAATCCTGTCTCCTATTTAGATCTTTCATCCATTTTGAGTTTGTCTTGGTTTATGGTATAAGAAAATGGTCCAGTTTTTTTCTTCAACATGTGGCTGTCTTATTTTCCCAGGATCATTTATTGAAGAAACTGTTCTTTTCCAAACGATATTCTTTCCTGCTTTGTCAGAGATTAATTGCCCATATAGTTGTAGGTCCATTTCTGGGTTCTCTATTCTGTTCCATTGATCTATGTGTTTGTTTTTGTGCCAGTACCATACTGTCTTGATGATTACAGCTTTGTAATAGAGCTTGAAGTCTGGAATTGTGATGACACCAGCTTTGGTTTTCTTTTTCAACATTCCTCTTGCTTTTTGGGGTCTTTTCTCATTCCATACAAATCTTAGGATTATTTATTTCAACTCTGTGAAAACAGTTGATGATATTTTGATAAGGATTGCATTGAATCTGTAGGTTGCTCTGGGTAGCATAGACTTTTTAACAGTATTTGTTCTTCCAATCCATTAGCATGGAATATTTTTCCATTTCTTTGTGTCTTTTTCAATTTCTTTCATAAGTGTTTTATAGTTACTAGAGTATAGATCCTTTACATCTTTAGTTAGGTTTATTCCTAGGTATCTTATGGTTTTTGATGCAGTTGTAAGTGGGATTGATTCCTTAAGTTCTTTTTCTTTTGTCTCATTGTTAGTGTAAAGAAATGCAACTGATTTCTGTGCATTGATTTTATATCCTGCCACATTCCTGAATCCCTGTATGAGTTCTGATGATTTGGGGTGGAGTCTTTTGGGTTTTTCCACATAAAGTATCATGTCATCTGTGAAGAGTGAGAGTTTGACTTCTTCTTTCCTGATTCAGATGCCTTTTATTTCTTTTTGTTTTTTCATTGCTGAGGCTAGGACTATGTTGAATACCAACAGTGATAGTGGACATCCCTGTCATGTTCCTGACCTTAGGGAAGAAGCTTTCAGTTTTTCTCCATTGAGAATAATATCTACTGTAGGCTTTTCATAAATGACTTTTATGATTTTGAGGAATGTTCCCTCTGTTCCTACACTGTGGGGAGTTTTAATCAAGAAAGGATGCTGTACTTTGTCAAATTCTTTTTCTGCATCTGTTGAGAGGATCATATGGTTCTTGTTCTTTCTTTTATTAATGTAGTGTATCATATTGATTGATTTGTAGATGTTGAACCACACTTGCAGCCCAGGAATAAATCCTGTTGGTGAATAATCCTTTTATTGGCTAGGATCTTGGTAAGAATTTTGGCAACCAAGTTTACCTGGAATATTGGTCTGTAATTCTCCTTTTTGGTGGGGTTTTGTCTGGTTTGGGGATCAAGGTAATACTGGCCTCATGGAATGAGTTTGAAAGTTGTCCTTTCATTTCTATTATTTGAAACAGCTTCAGAAGAATAGGTATTATTTCTTCTTTAGATGTTTGGTACAATTCCCCTGGGAAGTCATCTGGCCTTGGACTCTTGTTTTTGGGACATTTTTGATTACTGTTTCAATTTCCTTCCTAGTTATGGGTCTGTTCGTGTTGTCTATTTCTTCCTGGTTCAATTTTGGTCATTTACAAGTTTCCAGGAATGTATCCACTTCTTCCAGATTGCCTAATTTGTTGGCATATAATTGTTTATAATATGTTCTTAAAATTATTTGTATTTATTTGGTGTTGGTCATGACCTCTCCTCTTTCACCCATGATTTTATTTATTTGGATCCTTTCTCTTTTCTTTTTGATAATTATGGCCAAGGGTTTATCAAGCATATTAATTCTTTCAAAGAATGAGCCTCTGGTTTTATTAATCTGTTCTACTCTTTTTTTGGTTTCTATTTTATTGATTTCTGCTATAATTATTATTAATTCTCTTTTTCTCCAGGATTTATGCTTTATTTGCTGTTTTTTTTTTCTCCCTAGCTCCTTTAGGTGTAAGATTAGCTTGTGTATTTTAGTTTTCTAATTTTTTGAGAAGGTTTGTATTGATATGTACTTTCCTTTTAGGACCACCTTTGCTGTATCCCAAAGGTTTTCAGCAGTTGTGCTTTCATTTTCACTTGTTTCCATAAATTTTTAAAATTCTTCTTCAATTTCTTAATTGACCCATTCATTCTTTAGTAGGATACTCTTTAACCTCCATGCATTTTTTTCCTTCCAGATTTCTTCCTGTGACTGAGTTCAAGTTTTAAAATGTTATGATCTGAAAATATAGAGAGAATAATTGTAGTCTTTGGTACCATTCAAGACCTGATTTGTCATCCAGTATGTGATCTATTCTGGATAATGTCCCATGTGCACTCAAAAAGAATATGTACTCTGTTGATTTAGGATGGAATGCTCTGAATATATCTGTGAAGTACAGCTTGTCCAGTGTGTCATTCAAAGCCCCCTGATTCCTTGTTGATCTGCTTAAGCGATATGTTCATTGCTGTGAGTGGGGTGTTAAAGTCCCCTATAATTATTGTATTATTATCAATGTGTTTCTTTAATTTAGCTACTGATTGGTTTACATAATTGGCTGCTCCAGAGTTAGGACCATAAATATTTATAATGTTAGATCTTCTTGGATAGACCCTTTAAGTATGATATAGTGTCCCTCTTCATCCCTGTAGTCTTTGTTTTAAAATCTGATTTGTCTGATAAGAGGATTGTTACCTCAGCTTTCTTTTGATATCCATTAGCATGATAAATTGTTCTCCACCCTCTCACTTTCAATCTGGTAGTGTCTTTAGATCTAGAGTCTAGGAGTCTAGGAGACTTTAGAGTCTCCTTAGACATCATAATGTTGGTTCTTGCTTTTTTAATCCAGGCTGATACCTCATGTCTTTTGATTGGGGCATTTAGTCCATTTACATTCAGAGTAACTGTTGACAGATATGAATTTAGTGCCATTGTATTACCTGTAAAGTCCCTGTTTCTGTAGATTGTCTCTGTTTCTTTCTAGTCTGTGTTATATTTGGGCTCTCTCTTTGCTTAAAAGACCCCCGTTAATATTTCTTGCAGGGTTGGTTTAGAGATCACAAATTCTTTAATTTATTTGTTCTGGAAGCTTTTCATCTTCTCTTCCATTCTGAATGGCAGCCTTGCTAGATAAAGTATTGTTGGCTGTATGTTTTTCTCACATAGCACCCTGAATATATCATGCCAGTCCTTTCTGGCCTGCCAGGTCTCTGTGGACAAGTCTGTTGCCAGTCTGTTTCTACCTAGGTAGGTCACAGACCTCTTGCCTCAAGCTGCTTTCAGGATTTTCTCTTTATCTCTGAAATATGCAATGTTCACTATTATATGTTGGGGTGTTGACCTCTTTTTATTAGTTTTGAGGGGGGATAATTTCTATCTCTTGGACTTGATGCATGTTTCTTTCCCCAGATTAGGGAAGTTCTCAGCTTTGATTTGTCAAATATATCTTCTGTTCCTCTCTGTTTCTTCCTTTGAGACCCCGAATTTTAATATTGTTTCACTTTATGTTATCATGGATTTTTAAAAAAAGATTTTATTTATTTGACAGAGATCACAAGTAGGCAGAGTGGCAGGCAGAGAGAAAGAAAGCAGGCTCCCTGCTGAGCAGATAGCCTGATGTGGGGCTCGATTCCAGGACCCTGGGATCATGACCCAAGCTGAAGGCAGAGGCTTTCACCCACTGAGCCACCCAGGTACCTCTATCATGGATTTCTTGAAGCCTCTCCTTGTGATCCATTAGTTGTTTTCTCTCTTTTCCTCAGCTTCTTTCCTTTCCATCATCTTGTCTTCTGTGTTACTGACTCTCTCTTCTGCCTCATTTACCCTAGCTATTAGAGCATCCAGTTTAGATTGCATCTCAGTTAAAGCATTTTTAATATTGGGCTGTTTATATTTTATTTCTTCACTAAGAAATTCTCTAGTATCTTTTATACTTTTTTTTCAAGCCCAGCTAGTAACTTTATAATCATTATCCTAAATTCAGGCTCTGACATTTTACTTATACCCACATTGATTATTGCCTCTGGTTCTTTCTTTTGTTGTTGATTCCTCCTTCTAGTCATTTTGCCAAGAGAAGAATGGATGATTGAGAGAACAAAATCAAGAATATCAACCGTGACCCAAGTGAAATACACACTAGACAAATCCAAAGAGGTCAGAAACCAAAGGAAAAAGAAAAAGAAAAAGTAAGGGGAGGGGAGAGAATATAATCTCCCAGGTGGACAAAACAGGTTTCACTTGGTCCTGGGTGTATTTTGGTCTATTTTTTAAGAGGACACTAAAGCCTGAAATTGCAAAGAAAGCAAAACTTACATATATATGCAAATGTAAAATTGAAACAGTGAATGGATGCCAAAAATTAAGAACATATCTATATCTATAAAATGTAAATGTAAGAATGGAAATTTAAAAAAAGACTTAAAAACAGAGTTGATAAAATAAACTAGTTGAAAAGAAAAAAAAACACAAAATTTTAAACTGAAAGACTGAAGACTCATGTGATAAAACCTCTAATTCTATATACTGTTTTGGGTCTATAAACTTGGTATTCACCTGGGGGTCCTTCTGGTCTTCTAGGGGGAGGGGTCTGTTGCACTGATTCTCAGGTATCTTTGCCTCGGTGAAGATGTACCACCTCTTGCCAGCGGGTTGGGCTCAGAGTAAGCTGCTTTCGTTTGGTCTCTGTGGCTTTTGTTTTCTGAAGGCTTTTCTGGCTGCTTTAAAGGATGAAAAAAAGTGAAAGATGGCAGCACCCTGATCTCCAGCCCTGGAGCTGAGGATCCCAGCCCCCACTCTTTAGTGTACCCTCACTGAACATTTTGGGTTCCCCAAACTGCCCAGACTCCTGTGGTGTACACCCGTACCAATCCTTCCAGGGGAAGAAAGGTTGTCTCACCATGGCCACCACAGGCTAGGCCCCTTTGGGAGAAAGAGCACCCAATTGTGTGTGCCCCCATGCCACTGTTCCCTGGAGGAAGGACCATATCTCACAGTGGTTGTCATTTGCTGGGCCCCTGCTTGGAGAGCAGTGGCCCGATCATGCCACAGTTCTGGGTTTATGGCAACACCTGCTTGAGATGCCACTCTGGAGCTCACTAATTGTAGCTGACTTCCCTGTTCCAGTGCTTGGGAGCTCTGCTGAATTCAGGCATTCCCATTCTTTCTGTGACCCTGAGGATCCCAAGACCACACTGTCCCTAGAATCCATCTAGAATTCTGACCCAGTTTGTCACCTGAGCTCCTCTCAAGCAGGGCTGGCCTTCACAGGCGCACACTTCTTAAAGTTCTGATTTTGTGCTCCAGGGCTACATCACTTTCCAGTAGCTGGCTTATAGTGGCTCCCTCCCTGCACCATTTATCTTCTGATGTATCCCCTCAGATTTACTTCTCTGCACCTCTAACCCTCCAAAAGTGGTCACTTTTCTATTTGTAGAATTTTCTTGCATCTCTGGTTGAATTCACGGGTTTTCAGAATGATTTGATAGCTCTCTAGCTGAATTAAAGGGACCAGATGAAATGTGGGTCCCCTACATTTCCCCCATCTTCTGACTGTTACCCTGTTCCTTAGTTTAAATTAAACTAAAATGTACTTGCAGATATCTGGCTAAGAAAATCCATTGTTGAGTCTACTGATATCATTTAACTTTTTTTATGTCTTGTATTTTATTCAACCTATAGTATTTTGTTGCATTTAAAAGCCTCTGTGAACTTCCCCCAATTTTTCTCAGGGTTTGCTGGAGGTAGTAGCCACAAACTTGTATTCTAAGTATAGTATAGTATAGAAAGACTATTTAGTTTTAGATATTTAAATATTTAGTAATATTTGGTTTTAAAACAATATTTATAAATGTGCTCTCAGTAATTTAAAAACATGATTTCTGTAGTTCTGAGACTTCAATATAACAGGAAAGAAGATGCATGTAATTTATTGATATTTCAAGAGACATGTTTTTCCCAAAAGATTTAAATCTCCTAAACAAATGGAAGGAAAGGCACTTTTAGATGTTTCAGGTTACATGTTTCTTTGGGTTTGGGGCTACCATTGGACATTAAGATGGGTCAAAGAGGCTCTGCATGGTGAACTTGTGTGCTTCCATTCCTGCTCTGTGCTCCAAGCCTACTTTCTGTCTCTTGTGCTTGTCCTGCTAAATCCTGTCTGAGGATGTTTGCACTGCTGTATTCCTTCTCCCAAGGATGCTTTCTTTTGCCATTATCCTGTTGATAGTCTTTTCAAGACTAAGATCTCAGCCTGTATATTACCTTCTCGGGGAAGCATTTTCTGATTTTTGCTACAGCTGCCATGGATGATCCTCCTTAGGAAAAGTGCTTACTTGTCTATTTCCAGAAAAACACCCGGAATTGTAATTATATGCTTGTTTTTCTTTCCATGTTAGTCTGTAAACCCCAGAGGGCTTTCTGTCCCTGGTACACCATTGGCTCCAAGAGGCTATGGAATGTGTGTTATTCATCAATATATCCCAGGGTCTTACAGCGTGTATAGATATGGATAAATACTTGCTGAATAAAAGGGAGGATAAATTAATGGCATATATACTTCAGGGAGTGATGAACTACAGTTTCTTTCTTGACTTCCTAAAATGATTAACCTTTTCTGAAAAGGGCGTATGTGCATCATGCAGACAAAAGGGAGAAGTAACTGGCCCCCAGTAGAGTAGAGGCTTAAGAGATGACAGTTGACAAAATATTATGAGAATACGGGGGATTTTAGAGCAAATTTCTGTAAAGGTGATTTTTAGATTTGTATTGGCACCCAAGACTTTATAGATAATAAAAAAGTAAGTAAATACAGTGACTTTCTTATCTTGCTATTAATATTATTTTGACTATGATCTTATCTAATTCATTATTTGGTTCTTACTGCATGTCATTTTGTGTGAGTCTATGCCTTCTATCATAATATATTAGTTTCAGTATGAGTTAATAACATAATGTTCAAATTTTGTAGCCATCATTGGGCTTCATTTTAAACACCTGAGAAGTAAATTCACACCAACATTAAGGAGCTGCCTCTGGTGATGGTTCTCCATAGCATGTGGAATTTGAAACATCATGACATTGCGCTCAGAGAATTTAGGGCCGAGGGTCTTATTTTTTTCAAAGGATGAGTACAAAGAAAACAAAAATGTATAGTTGAAATATTTCTTGTTATAGTTGAGGGAACGAGAACAGAAGAGAGGAATAGAAATAGCTCTAGTCTAACTAGTGTCTGGATGGTGAAGGTGATAGCATCTGTTTGGGGACTGGGAAAGAAAAATATTAATTGATAATTCTGGTGGTTAAATTTATGTGTCAGCTTTGCTAGGCCACAGAACCCAGATATTTGGCCGAACACTGGTGTAGATGTTGCTATGAAGATTTTCTTAGATGAGATTAATATTTATTTATTTTTTGTTTTTATTTTTTTCATGCTCTCCTAAATTGTCTTTATTGAGCAGGTATGACCAAGGTTACTTCTCTGGCTGCGACTGAGGCCATTTGATGGAAAAGAATGGTCAGAAACAGAGATTGCCTCATAGTTATTATCTTTACCATTGACCAGTTCTAAAATATCAGTAGATGAGATCAGTATTTAAATCAATAGATTTTGAGGAAAGCAGATTATCTGTCAAAATGTGGAGGGGCCTCACCTAATCAGTTGAAGGCTATGCAGGAAAAATGACTGATTTCCCTGAGGGAGAGGGAATTCTGCCGCAGATTGATTTTTGAACTCAAGAGGCAGTAACAACAAGTATTATTTGAATTTCCAGCCTGCTTCCTACTCTACAGAATTTGCATTTGCCAGTCCCATGGTCATGTGTGAGAATTTCTTAAAATACACCTTCCATTCTCTCCCCCTCTCTCTCTCTACACACACACACACACACACACACACACACACACACACACACACACACACACATATTTTATTGGTTTGTTCTTTCTGAAGAACCCTAATACAATAACTCTAATACAATGGTTCTGTTTAAAATGTCATCTCTCATCAGTTGTGTCTTTCTCTATAAAACTGTCACTGGAACTTTGAATATGTTCAGTAGGTGCTCACATCTTCCTGTGTTAGGGGAGCAAGGTGTGTCAGAACACTAGAGCACGAAAAATTTTTCCCTGCTGGATTATAGAGGATCTGTGAGCTGCATCACTGAAAATCCCCTCTGTCTGTCAAAAGTAAAGCATGGAGAAACAGGAAAAATTTGAAGATGAGAACCCTACTCTCAGACCCAGGTAAAGGAGCTTCCACTTGGAGGAAAGCCACAGCAAATAAATGACTAGCCTCAGCTAGTGACTGAGTCCTCCACCATTAAACTTGCTCCCAGTTAACACCGGCCCCAGCTAAAGCAAGGATGCCTCCAGGGCCCAGGTTTACGTCTGTACCCTCCTTTTCAATTAGCTTCTCTTACATGGGGACTGCCTCATGCTCTTTGGCCCAGACTTCCCATTCCCAACCCCCCCTTCCCAGCCCCTCCCCAGGCCTCAGCTTTTTTCCTGTATGGTCCTGCTAAAAGACTGGAGATGATATAATTAAAATATTTACAGAGCACTTACTATTTGTTAATTATTGTTCTAAGTGTTTTATTTGTCTTAAGCCATTAAATCCTTACATGGATCCTATGTGAGAGGTACTATTATCATTCTGGTTTTATAGGTGAAAATCATTAGGAATTTGAGTAAGTTACCTGAGGCCATGTCCTGGCAGAGCATAGATTTGAACTGATCTAGTTTGAGTCCACAAGCAGGGGGAGTGGGAGAGGAAGAAGCAGACTCTCTGCTGAGCAGGGAGCCCAATGTGGGGCTCGATTCAGGATCCTGAGATCACGACCTGAGCTGAAGGCAGATGCTTAATGACTGAGCCACCCAGGCATCCCTATATTTCCAGATTCCAGAACCAGGGCAATGAATACAAGAGGCACACAGACCTTTCATAATAACTCTCCGAAGTCTAGGGAGATTGCATCTTCCTTTCCTTTTTTCATTATTTTTTTTGAATTGATAAGTGATTTACTGTTATTTTATTTATAGTGACATTACTTTTGTCTATATTAACAACTTTTCACTTCTGAATTTCTAACTTATGGTAAAGCTGGTATTTCAGAATTAGGGAGCATTTTATTATTTATTGATTTAATTTCTAAGAAAGAATCTTTTTTCTTTCAAGATTTTATTTAAATTCAAGTTGGTTAACATATACTATATATGCAGTATAGGGGTGGAATTTAGTGATTCATCAGTTGCATTTAACACCCAGCGCTCATTATGTCACATGCCCTTCTTAAGGCCCATTACCCAGTTACCCCCTCGCTCCACCCACCTCGCCTCCAGCAGCAACCCTTAATTCGTTTCCTGTAGTTAAGAGTCAGGGAGTGTTTTATTGGCAAATAGACAAATTTGCCAGTAGCCCTTTGATGTATACCTGTGCCCCATTGGCCTCATAGAAGAAAACAGAGACATACCCATAGTCACCAGGGAAGTGCACTGAGTTTGAAGAACTTTCTCCTGGAAACTAAGAATGACCTCATATTGCAGATAAGGGCTCTGAAGCTAGAGAGGGGAGGTAATGTGTCCAAGCGCATTCCTGTCGAACCTTGCATGTAATCTTCAAGGATAGCGGGAATTAACAAAGTGGAGAAAAGCAGGAAGAACACTGCAGGAGGTGGGGTTGTGTTAAGTGCCTGGGGAGTTGAGGGAACTGTAAGAGGTACAGTCTGGCTACAGAGAGGTGGGGTGTTGGGGGTGATGCGGGAGGCAGGGGCCAGGTGAGGATATACATTACTCTGGAAATTAAAGACAGCTGCTAAAAGATCTTGGGGAGACCAAATGGTGAGAGACCTTTGGGGAAAACTACTCTACCACTGACTTGGAGGATGGTTAAATTGGGGCAGAAGGTGAGATAAAGAGAGATAAGGGACCACAGTTGGTGTCAGTTTGCTCAGTCTCCCTTCCCTACTGTTGTGGTATCAGCATCTTTGTCATTTTGTCTGAGATTTGCTTCTTTCCTACTTCTGGGACTTTGGGGAGGCTTCCAGTCACTGTCTCGTGCCCCTCCTCTTCAGTCAGAGAGATGCATACTTTTCCTAGGCAGGAGCATATGCCCATGATGGCATCTCATCCCTGGGCACTCTGATCTGTCCAAGAATAAGTATCTGACTTCAGTTAGGTCAATCAGATTCTGGGGCTAGGGCTTTGAATATGTTAATATGGAATACAGAAGAATTCTTTCAGGGTTTCTAAAGAGAAACAGGGGAACCTGAGTCTGCCAGTGCCCATTGTTTTAGTTTCCTAGGGTTGCTGTTAACAAACTCGCACAAACTGAGTGTCTTGAAACAATAGAAATGTATTCTTCCCCAGGTCTGGAGGCTGCAAGTTCAAAATCAAGTTTTTTGGTAGGGTCACACTCTCTCTGAAGGCTCTAGGGAAGAATCCATCCTTGTGTCTTCTAGCTTCTAGTGGTTACAGGTACTCCTTGGGGTTCCTTAGCTTGTAGATGCTGTACTCCAGTCTCGTCCTTCATTGTTACATGGCAGTCTTCTCACTGTGCATCTCTGTGACTAAAGTTACCTATTTCCTGAGGACAGAAGGCATTGAATTTAGGCCCATCCTAATCCAGCATAACCTCATTTTACCATGATTACCTCTGCGATGGTCCTCTTTCTGATTAAGGTCACATTCACAGGTTCTGGGTAGACATGAATTTGGGGTACAGGAGCAAAGTTCTACCCAATACAGCCATATTGCCTGATGCATGCAGTAGGACAGGAAAAGGCCATAGCACATAGGTGGAGAGACTATTGCCAGGGAAGGAGTCCTGCTTTCTGCTCTTCAAGTGCCGTATGATTGCATTGAGGTCCCAGCCTTATTCTTCTGATTTTGCGGACTACCAAAATTTCTATCCTTTCAGAAAATTACCTTCCCCCACATTTTTTTTTCTTTTGATTAGGCTATATGGAGGGGGGTTTCTATCCCTTCCTACTAAAACAATTCTGATAAATACAGAAATAATTGCCACATTCCAGGTGGAGAAGATAGATCTAAGCTGGCAGTGGTGGTAGGGACCAGTTTGAGAGGAGTTCAGTAGATAGAATCATCAGGGCTTGCATTCTGTTTAAATTCAGATTACAAGAGAGGATAGATCTCTAATGATCACTGGGATGACTGTGTAGATGAGGGTCCATTCTCTGAGGAAGAGATTAAAAGGAGTATTAAAAATGCATGAAATTTGGTCTTTGCAAACTTCTCTAGACTAGGAGTATTGATAAGCCTTCTGAAGACTTTGCTTTCTTGAAGTCAGGGAAACATTTATTTTTGTATTTGTGGTACTTAATATTTTGGGCACATGGTAGGTGTGCCATAGTTTATTCAGTTAAATATAAAAATTGAGATCTTGAAAGGCAAAATCTCTCTTTAGCTAGCAAAACATATGACGCATGCTCTTTGGCCTGAATGTGTGTCAATGCTCAGTGCCCTGTGATGTCCCTCATAGACATGTGTAGAAGATTATATGCCAAAGATCACTGGAATTGTATTCATGTGACAGTCACTAAACCATTTGAAAAAGAGGGAAAAAATTAAACTCATGGTTTTATTCTTGGGCTATATGATTACACTGGGGAGGCCGAACATATCTTAAGTATGTTAACATAAAATAAAAGATGCCTTCTTCTTAGGACAAGCAGGCTTATGTATTTTCATTTTCCCTGCCCACATTTCTTTCTTTAAGGTGTGTAATGTTGGAAACCCCTTGAGGCAAAAATTAGGTTTTACAGTGGCTTATGGTAACTTCTAGTCCCATTATGGGTGATGGGTTCAATAAACTCTTGCTTAAAGATCTGTCTGTATGTCATGATAACATGGGAATGCTGCCAAGCTATCTCTTTAAGGAATTCATAATACAGTGCTTAAATATTTACAATTAATTCTGAACATCTCAGTATAGTTAGAATTCATCTCAGTACAGTTAGAATTCATAACATCCTGACAGACAGTTGGGAACAGAGGCATTTAATGTTAAATGAATATGTTTGTGTGTGAATTGGTTCACAGATCAAAAATGTTGTGGTTTTATTTTTTATTTTCTTGAGGGTGGTAGTAGTATTGCAGAGGGACGTTATAAGCTTTGTATTAATTGATGAGGTCAGTGACTACATTTGGCTATCTGAAGAACACATTTTTGGATTTGTGGAGACGAATAGTGCAAGGAAGTGTACTTTCTATTTATTTTTGCACAACATAGTTATAAAGGATTTTAAAAAATATATCAGGCCAACAGATGAATTACTATTTCCACTCAGTTTGGCCATAAAGAAAATATAATAGCTGTAGGATGTAAAATCAATTGTTTGGTTGAATCTGACAACTTTATGTACTTTGTGAAAAATCATGGTAGGTAAAATTTAAACTCTTCCGTTCCTGTTGTACGGAGAGTTTGTCCACTTCATCTTGCAATTAGTTATCCTAGAACACATGTTTATGAAAGCCAAGATATGTGTATTTAAATAAACCTTTCTTAAATATCATGCATTCCAACAGGACTTGAGAAACTGAAAACTTCCTGTGGCTAATGTTATAGGCTTGACTGGGGTAGTTCCTCATTCCTATCCTACCTTTTAAACATTTTCTTTCACAGGCCTTAGCTTTTTTTTTTTTTTTTTTTAATCTAATTTCTCTATGATATGAAGGTTTTCAAAATTAGACATTTTATAATCACTTCCCTAAGATTATAAATAATGACCTAAGTAAGATAAAAAATTCTTGCATGGAGCACTCTTTAAAATAAAATGACTTCATGCAACAGAATCACTCAAGTGCTTCCAGTTACATAAGTGACTCTCTGGGCGTCAGGCACCTAATGAGAGGCATTAGCTTTCCAGGCCAGAAAGTGCCATTTAAGGAAAGCACTGTGGTGATTTGCCATACAATAGAGGAGAAAAATCCCTTGTGGTTTTACAGTACCTTTCTTCCAAAAACTTACAGAGTTTTTACATAGATCATTTCCTCTGTCTTGAAAACAATTCCTGGGTAGTATTCTATATGATTATATTGTTCCCAAGACTCCCCACATACTTTCTTCAATGGTGATTATTTGAGCTCCTACTATGTGCCAGTCTATTACTGGGTTTATGGAGCAGGGTAAGGTTTCATACACATCTCTGAGTAGCAGTCTGTTGAGCAGAGAGATCTGAACAATTATTATAACAGAGAGTGTGGCTAAGTGTACAGTAGGGGTGAGGGCGATTGCCCTGGGGTCCCAGAGGGTAGAGGTAGAGTAACTACTTCTGTCTGGAGGATGAAGCTGTAAAGCTTTTGGAGAAGAAACTCTTGAAGAAGGTTTCAGCAACACAACAAAACAAGACTGGAATCTCTCTCTCTCCAACTCATTTTCCAGGTGAGACATTCTCTGAGTTCAGCTTACTTCCAGAACCATGACAAAGTGGCTTAGAGGTTGGGGGGAATTTGGGGAGGAAGTTAGGAGAGAATCAGAATAATTTGAGGGCCTTTGAGGAAAAAAAATTTTACGTATCTTCCGGAGATGCCTGTCTTCCCCTCTTTTTGTGAAAGAATGTTAATGATGGGAGGGTGTACCAGTTATTTCACTCGTGCTGTGCAGAAACATAGATAGTGTCTGCCCTAGCGAGTTATTTTGTCAATTGGAAGAATGAACTTTATAGGATATGAAATCCTATTCTTAAATTATTTGTTCCATAAAGTATATCTATTATGAATTCACAGAATCTTCAAATCCAAAGAAAAGATGTTCTATAAATGAGATGTCAGTTATTTGTTTTTTCTTAACTCAGTAATAAATGACATGTGGCAGGTAAAATTCCTCTTCCTCCTCCTCAGTGAGTGACCTGCTAGTTGTACTTTTCTTCCCTGAGGACAGTACTGGTTGGATATGCAGTTGGTTGGATTTAATCAGTACGAATTTAAGAACTGTGAGACTAGTTGTTGAGGGGACTTATGGATTTTTCTATCATTTCTATGACAGCTCTGGTTGAGGAGAAATCTTTTTTAGAGATGAGGGGTGATCGTGGTAAGTTCCCTGGGTGAGTAGTCAGAAAATTTAGGCCCTGGTCCTGGCTCTGAAATGAAATATCCCCATCATCAAACCATTCAGAGGTTCAGTTTCTTCATCTATAAAATGGGATGTTTGGATTTAATGATATCTCAATTCCTTCGAGGTATGATATTTTATAATTATGTGGTTGTAGAAATGAACCTTTTTGCAAGCATTTGACATTAGACTATTCATTTTTTCATGGTGTTCACTCTATTATGTGTTTTCCTCCTTTCCTCTGCCTGGGAAATTACTGTGCATCCTTCAGGGTCCCAGGAACAAATGAAAGACATGATATATTCTGAGTACTGATATGTATGTGCTAGATATGGTGATAAGGGTGACCTTTGGTCAGGTTTTGCCTGTTACCCTGGAATAAATTCTTTTTAAAGATTATTTATTTATTTGGTGGGGAGCGGAAGAGGAAGAGGGAGAGAAAGAATCTTAAAAAGACTCCTTGCTGAATGCAGAGCCCAACATGGGGCTTGATCTCATGACCCTGAGATCATGACCTGAGCCGAAATCATGAGTTGGATGCTCAACTGACTGAACTACTCAGGCACCCCACTCCGGAATAATTAATAGTGCTTTCAAGAGTGTCCTGGTTTAGGCAACAGATTATATGGTTTTAAGGGTTTTATAAACATTCCTTTAATTCTCATAGCAATTCTGTGAGGTGGGTATTATCATCCCCATTTTCCATATGAGAAAAATTATAATCTAGAGAATACTGAGGAGTTTATTCAAAGCCTCATTACTTATAAGTGGTAATCCTGTCCTGGTGTTCTGACTTCAGATGTCTCACTGCATCTTGGTGCCCACATCGATTGCCATTTTTTATAGGAAGCCATTGCTGGCTCAGACCACCATACTCTTTCCTTTTCTGGCCCCTGCGTTTGTTTTTCTTGCTGAAAATTCTCAGCATACATGTAAACATCTGTATGTCTGAGGCTCTTCTCACTGGACTCTGTTCCATCATGAGAGCAAACTCCCTGTCTTGTTTATTACAGCGCCAGCAATGTTTAGCACACTTTGCCTGGGTCCATGTTTACGGGCACCTGTGCTGTATTTATATTAGAATCTTGCCAGCATGGCATCAGGAGCCTTACTTTCCAGTTTGGGCTCCCCACCATGGTAGCTTATGTGACTTTTAAAAATTTTGACTTTTTCCAAACCAGATCCAACTAACTTTGAGAGGCCATGAGGATCAGTGTGGGCAGTATATGAAAAGAATGAGCATTTATAGAGTGCTTCTCTTTGTCAGGAATCCCCCTAAGTCCTTGAGGAGATGATCTCATTTCATCCTCCCAAGAGCCTCCATGATAGGGACCTTATTCGATATAAAAATGTTAACTTCCTGACACATTAGTGACAAAGCTACGAAGTAACAGGTGGAGGCAGGATTCCAACCCGCCTACCTGAAACCTTTTTGTCTTGGAATTCAGTGGCCAAAACAAGGTCATAGAACTAGTGAGGGAGTCTTGGGAATTCTTAGCTGAAGGGTCATAAAGGAAAGCGTCAGGACTGTATTTTGCCTTCTGCCAGGATTCAGCAGCTCTCTCAGTCCCTTCATTTAGGGCCTGCTTGCAGCAACAGCAGAAGGTCCTTGTCTGTCTGAGTGGGGCTCTGGAGCCCTCCTGACTATGCGCTTGGGTCCTGTCACATAGCCAAGAGGCAGCATTGTGTCAGGTTTGGGCCATACTTTGGAATGTGTAACTGGTGATCCCTTTTTGATGGAATCCGTGAGGTTTCTGTAGACACTTACCCCGAACTGCATATTAAAAGTCAATATGTTTGCTGAGCTTGCAGAAATCTTTTTGAAAAGTAAATATGAGGAGTTAAACTCAAGCAGAACAGCAATAATGGACATAACCCTTGGGTTGCCGTAATACTATTACAAAGGGCAATGCTGCCCCTCATCCAAACCTTTCCTTGAACCTGAGGCTCTGAGACCACCTAGGGGCAAAGGGCATTTAGCATGGTACCTCCTGTGAGGGTAGGCGCTGAATAAGAATTTACTGATGGAGACTAAACCTGTGAATGTCAATGGTTCGAACCGTTCCTTACTAGGGGAAAATGCCTTTTTTATGGGATTCTTAATATGAGGTCCATAACTGATTATAATTCTGCAGTTGAGTTTCACGAAGCTCAAAAACTCCTTCACATTTGCAAAATCAGGCCTATAATCACTTTTACGGAAACAAGTTTATAATTTTTATGATTCTCAAAGGCATTCTGTCCTCATTCTCATGTTAACTGCCTGCCTTCCAATTTCATTGAAAAGGTACCCTTTGGGCATGAGAGGTAGACCAGAGGACAAGCAGAAACCTTTCTTACACCTGTGGAGTTCTCTTCCACTCAGCATCTGCTTACTCACCTACATCTAAGAGAGATCCTTGTGATGCCACAATACCATGACCATGGTGCTGAGTGAAAGAATAATTTGATTTATGTAGGCTGGCCTGTGCCATTCTCTTGGGATTTGTCCTCACCTCTGAGGTACTCTAAAATCATTTGGAATATCACTGCTATGACCCTGAAGAGTTTCTCTAGGTATTTTCTCTTTCACCCATGTACTGAACTTGAGCTCAGTTGTCAGCGTCTCCATAGATAAAATAGAATGTGTGGGCTGGTTGATGGTGAATGACTTGTTTCTTCACAGCTGGAGTGAGTCCCCTCAGCACAAGGTATGCTGGGCTCCGGTGAGTAAGATCTGAAAGCTGCTTGACGTTAGGTAATAGAATTTTTAGTCTCTATCATTAAACACCTTAAACAGAAATATTCTTCTGGTGGTAAGGCTTACAAAAATATAAGCAGTTCTTATAAAGAAACGGAAAAATTAATGCCCATGATTATTTCAGCTATGTTAGTTTGTAGCAAAAAATGGTCTATTTTTATGTTCACTTTTGGGGTTGACTGGGAACTTTTTTAAAAAAAACACAGCTTAGTAGCATATTTTTATCCTGTTTCAATCATTAATATTTTAGTCTAGATATTTCTCTCTGAACATTATCAGAAGACTGTTTATAATTTTAAAACTTCAGAATAGCATCAGATTAATTAATTTGGTTTGTATATCAAATTGCTTTTGAAATAGTCAAGCTTTGTGTGAGCTTTTTCTCCCCCTCTGTGCATGAGAAATTTTAAGAGTGTAAGAACAGTTGGCATCAATTGTTCCTTCTTGAATTCAGTTAAGCTTATCACAAACTATGTCATGGCCAGAGCTTAACGTGTGGTTCCCCTTCCAGAAAACCGTTTGCCAAATACAACACAGTTTGGATGGTGGGAAAGCTGTAGAGTGTTCACATTTAACCTAGAATTCTCCCCCTATGATACAAGTTTGGAGCTGGAGAAAACATGTTGATTAATCAGCATACCTGACTATCTCATCTTTCCCACTTCTGAAAACCACAAAAGCAGAAGCAGCCGTTACTGGATCCTGAACACGGAGTTTTCTGCTCTGAGCCCATCTGGAGCTGTCAGTTAATAATTTGAAACAACATGTGAGGGTGAAGGGCGCCTGGATGGATAACTACAAATGTTATAAAAAAAAACATGATTTTTGCCTGAAGACTTGTAGCCTAGATATTTGGCCCCGAGTATGGAGTCTCTTTCATCTTCATCTCATTTGGTAATTAGCACACTGACCCTGTGCAGACTAGAAGCATAGAAAAACATTTTGAAAAGTGCAGAGGAAGAAGTAGGATTAAGACAAACATTTATATAACCAGGAAAAATGACCCGGGGAAGACGGGAAATCTGGTGACACTCTGTTTACCCATAGCAATGTTAAAATAGTTTGCAAGTGAAACAAAGCAGAGCCCCTTGAATAAATCACTAAGAAAGTATAAGGATAGACTAACAGCCAAGAGCGCGTCACAAACTACCTGTGTGATATGATTCTCTCCTGTTATATCAGACAGACAGCCGCCTTATGAACATTGTTCCTTTTTTCCTCTTCCCAGTTACTCCCATCATGGAATCTCGTGAAACTGTGAGCTGTTGTGAATCGGAAGTGAAAGTGGTTGAGAATAACTTATGTTATTAGAAAAGGGGAGAATATCAGAATGGTTGGGCATTGGGTCCTAATCAACACCTAAACATTAGTCTAATTTGGAGACAGTTTTATAAACCTTGAATATCTGAGAAAAAACAAAAACAAAAACGCATAGCAATTTCATGAGGGGCAAAAATCTCCCATGTTTTTGCAGATCACGTGCCCTCTGAGAAGCTTGGCTTAGCGTCTCCATCAAAAGCTAGAGGCATAAAGCTATCAGAAAGTCAACTGAACTTTCTTTCTTAACTTGTATGTAAGTGGCTCTGGTTTGATTCCAGGTAGTTTATCTCGAGGGAGAGATAAGCTCTTTCGCACACAGGTCTCCAGAGTTTGCTGGTCTGACTGCTTGCCAGTCGGATGCTAAGAGCCCCAACCTGGGATCATGAGGATGCCTGCTGCTATGTGAACCATATCCCTGGTGTCAGGATCTGGGGGATGTCTGTAGAATGACTTATGGGAGCTTTGTTTTCATGCATTCATTTATGAATAGGACTGTTCCAGGTGCAGGTGAATGCAACAAAGAAGAAGTCAAGGGTTCCTTGCCCTCAAGAAGCTTATCTTCTATTCGAAAAGTCCAAAGTTGAATTATCAAGTGAATTGAGGAAGTACAGAATATGAAAAAGCCTATATCAAATGGTAGGTAAGCATTTTAAGTAATAAGTGCTTGGAACTCAGGGAAGATAGATTGGATAGATGAGGATAATCAGGAAAGTTTTTGTGGAAGACGGGACTACCACACCACCTCTCATTTATATAGTGCTTGCTTGAAACAGGTGGATTTTACATATATCATCTTTTGAATGACATGACTACTGTCATTTTTAAAGCTGAGGAGTGAGGCCCAGGGAGACGAACCCTTGGCCAATACTACACACAGGTAGAAAGGAGTCCTCATACCCAGGTTTTCCCCCCAAATTCAGGACCAATTCTGCTACTCAGTGGCCTCCCTGATGAGTAGGTAGTGCAGTCCATCCTCGTTATTCTTGGATCCCATAACTGAGAACTTGATTACTTGCTAAAATGTATTTGTAACCCCACATCGGTCCTTGTGGCACTTTTGCAGTTATTTACGGGCATGAACAGAGTGGTGGAAGATTTGGCTTACCCAACCCATGCATGTTCCCAGCTGAGGTCGAACAAGGCAACATTCTGCCGTCTTGCTTCAGCTCTCACACTGTAAACAAGTGTCCTTTTCGCGGTCGATTTAGCTGGTGCTTTTGCTGTTTCAAATGGCTCTCAAAGGCAGTGCTGAAGGGCTATCTAGTGCTCCTGAATGCAGGAAGGCTGTGTGAGGTGCCTTATGGAGAATATTTGTGTGTGATGTAAGTTTCCGTTAGGCATGGGTTACATAGTGTTGTTGGCCCTGAGTTCCGTGTTAATGAATCATAAATATATGTTGAATAAGGTGCGTTTAAGCAGTGACATGCATCAAACAAGTTTAAGTATTGATTGGTTGACCAAAATGTTATGACGGAGGCTCACAGGAACCTAACCCTGTATTTTCTCTTAAGAGCTGTAGGTACTCCTCACTTCAGCATTCAATGGTGATTTTATAGAACAAAACTATGGCTAATAATCAGAATCAACTGTGCTTTAAAGGAGTGAACAGAAGGAGGGAAGATGTTGCAGCAAGGAGAAGAGCACGAACAAGAGCAAGGAGAAGAGCACGAACAGAACAGAATGGGGTTGTTTAAAGAATAGAAAATAAACAGTTCTAGTGGGCCTCAAGGCTGAAGACCAATTGCAGTAGATAAGGTCTAGATCCCAGAGTGTGAAGCATCCATTAGATCCGGCTGATGAATTTGGACTTAATCTGACACATGGATTTGGAGTGGGGATGTTATGAAAGCCTCTCTGGGAGAAGAGTGTTTAGGTGGGCTGTGCAGGAAGAACTGGCCTGGGAAAAATGGCAGTGAGGAGAGCACTCGATCGCACGCTCTCTCTCTCTCTCTCTCCAGGCACTTGCCTCTGCTGACAAGGATTTATTGGTGGAGCAGGAAACAAGGGCTCTCCAGGTCTTGGTGGATGATACTGAAGGCACAGAGTGAAGAGGCAGCTGACAAAGGTGAAGGTGTCTCACGGAACTGGAGAAAGTTCAGGGAGAAAATTCAAAACAACTAGGAAAACAATTGAAGAAGGATCTTTAACTGAACGAGGAGCCAGTGTAAATTTTGGAGCCTGTGTGTGGTGTGGTTTTGTTCCTTCATGTGTGCAAAAACAGGGTTCTGGAAAGACTAGGCAACTCCGGGAGAGGGCATGGAGACTGCTAAAAACAATTCCAAATATGTGTATTTGGTTTCGGGAGTTGGCTCATCTGGCTACCACGGTCATGTAACAGTTACAGTATACTTCTAAGGCAAGAAGAATAGGACTATTCTCTGTTGGGCTTGTTACCTTTTCTGAGGAGTATTATATAGCATTCATTGTTCTCCATTCAGATTCACATCTTGTGTTAGCACGCACACACACACGCTTGCACTCGTGCACATGTACGTGGTGTCCTGTTGCACTCAATAAACCATGACAGGACACAGTACATAACTGCTACAGAAAAGTCTACGGCTGCTTTGGAATAACACTGGGCCGTGTCTGACACATCGAGAGTGGCAGATTCTGATTTCTGAGGCTGGCTGCCCTGAAGCAATCTCTTAATATTTTTCTTGTAATATTTCTGTGAAAACTGACTTGCAGAAATAAGTGGAATGAAACTATGAGTGAGTCACTGAGGCTTTATTTTGAATAGACCTGGATATGTATGCCTTCCTGAGTTTTTAATTTCAGAAGAATTAGGCATCAAGATAAGTTAACCAGACGCTCCCATTTTCCCTCTACAACTGATGGTTTTGCAGACTCATCATGGAATCCCAAGCTGCTGGTGTGAAAATAGGTCTCTCCTGGGGAACTGAGTTTTGCCCCATCAAGAGGGGATTCTCAAACTTGAATACAATTTCCTTAGGGAAGCCCTTCCTTTGTCCTCATTTAGAATCCATGTGTTTCTTCCTTAAATTTTCTCAGCCCTTTCTTGAGTTAGACACGTGGGTGAAAGTTGGAGCCTGGGCATATGGGTGTGCACTTGATATGGTAACCCCTTAGGCTGACTCCATGTGTCTTAGGAAAGTACGATAAGGATATCTCTAGGGGGACATAAAGTTTTGTGAAGTCTTTAGCAGAGTTGAGACCTTTAATCACCAAGGAAACTCTCAATTTCCCATTTCTTCCCCTTTTGTCGTTCCTTTCTCTCACAGAGTGAACCCCAGTTCCTATAGGGCTGGGAGACTCTCCTCACTCTTCACATTTCTTTATCATCTTTGGTACCACCTTACCATCTATTTAGGTCTTCAGACTGTACTTATTCCTAAATTATGATACTTTGCTTCTGGCTGAAAAAAATATAATTTATTAGTTGGTATGACTTCCCATCATTCAAAGAACTAGACATGATTTGACAAAGTGTATCTCCATTGTTATGCAGAAGAGAACAGGAAACATTCCTTTTCACCTACCCACAGCCTCAGTGATAGTTCTGACAGTGAATGACTTCTGACAGGGCAAAGGGATCAGTGGGTTTTCACCTGTGCCTTGAAAGAGTAGTAGAGATTAAACAGAGGGGAGAAGGAGAGCATTCTAAACAGCTGAGGATGAGGAGAGAACATGGAGAAGGAAATATCTGTGGTTTTATCCAGTTTACCAGTCTGGATAGAATTTTCTAGGGAATAACTGAAACGATTTGACATATAGTAGGACCTCAGTGTGCATTAGCAAATGAGTGAATGATCATTTAGACAAACAACATTGGTTTAAATTATGGAGGATATTGTATTTCAAGCCAGGAAATCTGGTCCTAATTCTGTAATGAATTCTGAAATTTTGAAAATAGTGTGAGCTATGTCCTCCTCCTGTGCCCTCTTATGTTCAGTATTTTGTTCTGCCCGTGTAGTTAGTTTAAAAAAGGGGAGGGGGGAAGCATTAAACTACAAAGAGAGAAATATTTATGTTAGTGAAAATTTGAATTTTTTGAGTACCTGGGTGGCTCAGTCAGTTAAGCATCTGCCTTCAGCTGAGATCACGATCCCAGGATCCTGGGATCGAGTCCCACATCGGGCATTCTGCTCAGTGCAAAGTCTGCTTCTCTCCCACTCTTCCTTCACCCCCCGTTTGTGCTTTCTCTCTTGGCTCACTCTCTTTTTCAAATAAATAAATAAAATCTTTTTTAAAAATCAGGATTTATTAGTGATATTATAAAAGCTTACTACATTTAGTACAGGTTTACCATAATTGTCAAATGTTGGGGATAGATGGTGGTGAAAAATAAAACAGTACACCAACAAAACTTCAAAATTGTGATTCTTACAGAAATAGTGAGGTTGGAATATATATAGAATAAAATAATGAGCCTGTGAAGTAAGTAATATAGAAATCATCAAATGGAAAAGAGGAATAAAATAAAATAAAATAAAATATTTTGCACTATACACTTAAATATACCTCTGAGCAGAGGTTTCATATGTTGTGTAGATGAAACACATTTCATAGACTTATAAGTGAGAACATATAATGTCATTCAATTTCATCTCCAAATGCTATCCTTCCTGATGCAGAAAAACAAAATCTAGAACTTTGAAGTAAACTCATGCAGAGTTATGTATTTCTCAGTCTAACCAAGTTTTTATTTCACTTCGTTCCTGGTTTACTCACTCTCTCTCCCCTCCCTGGATTAATTTTAAGAAATTCAATCTCTCTGGTCAAAATGGAGATGTCTCTAGTCTTGCCTTAATGAGAACTGATGTCCTCTTTTGCCGAACCGTCTCACCATACCAAAGGATCATCCTCTTGCCTTACCAATCTGTCATGAAATCCAGGTGTGGGGGCTCTTCTCCCTCCCTTCACAGAATGAAGCTGATGCCCTCTAGCTTTGCTTTTAACAGAATCCTCATCTGATGGAGGAATTAATTCTGTCTCCTACCTTGTCCCTTTGTAGCTTGGAAGTCAAGATGTTTACTTCTTTCACTTCTTGATGTTACTTGGCAGCCTTTCTTCTCCTGTGTCCCTGACCTTACTCCTTGCTGTCTGTTCTACACTAGCTCTGTGTGTTGTCCACTCAAGTCTACCATCAGGGTCTGGCTTTCAGATTACTCCCTTTACTTGATGGTTTGTGTCCTACTGTGCTTAGGCTACCCTACCAAAGTAACCATAGATTAGGTGGTGTAAATAACAGAAATGTGTTTTCTCACAATTATGGAGGCTGAGTCCAAGATCAAGGGCTGATTTCTCCTGAGGTCCCTCTCTCTTCTTGGCTTGTTGATGGCCACTTTCTGGCCATGTCCTCACATGGTCTGTCCTCCATTGGTGTGCACCCCCGGTGTCTCATGTATTTACATTTCCTCTTAAGAGGTTGTATTAGAGCCTACTCTAATGGCCTGATTTTAATTTATTCACCCTTTTAAGGATCTGTCAAACTCAGATGCAGTGACATTTTGATGTACCAGGGGTTAGGGCTTCAACATGTGGATTTTGAAGGGACAAAATTCAGTCAATAGGACTTTATTCTTGACCCAAGATAGTAAACCATCTCTATATTCATAGCAGATTTATTAAAAAGGTCTATATTCCTTTCATTGAAAATAATTCTTAATCTGGGTCTGCATCAAAAGACATGTGTAATGTAGCATGTGTAATGGTAGGTTTTCCCTTTCTTCCAAAGGAACTGATTATTGCCAAAAGAACACCAGATTTAATTGATTAATGCTGTAATAAAGTATACCAAATCCTTTTTTCCAGAAAATAAAATTAATGAGACTCTCATTGGAACAATATGCATGCTTTTTAAAATGTTCACACGAGGGGTGCCTGGGTGGCTCAGTCAGTTAAACGCCTGACTTGATTTGGGTTCAGGTCATGATCTCATGGTCGTGAAATCAAGCGCCACATGAGAATCAAGATTCTCTGTCCCCCTGTGCCCCTCCCCCCCAAAAGATGTTCATATGAGTTACCTGATACTATCAAGTAAGAAACAATTTGATAAATGATTTTTAAAAACTAGCTTGAAATTGGGCAAGGTCCAAAATTACTACGTGGGGGCAGTATTTTTATGTGTTTACATTTTCCATTTAGGCTGTTAAAGAAAAACACACTCTGAGATTCTAGATCAAAGGGGACTTTATTGGGGGACTCTTCTAAGACAGGTAAAGGACAGACACGGATGGGGCTGCTGTTTCACTTTTAGCGCAGCCTGAAATCCCACTTCCGTTTCTGTGGTAGATAAAGTGCCTTGGGTGGGCAGGGGGTGGGGGGATGTGCACTTCCGAAGTCCCTAATGATAGGAAACAGTATAACAAGAGCCAAGTTGACCGAGGGAACATGTTCATTAGCGCAGGACTTGAAAGCAGTTTAATAACCCTTTCCTTTTCTTCCAGGCCACCAGTCTCTCCTCTTGCCCCTCAAAATGCACATTTTGATGTTATTCCACTATACTGATTTTAACCTTATATTTAAAAAAAAAAAATCATGACCAATTTAAATTGTATTTTTGTGAAGACATGGTTGATCTAGTGCAGGTTTTTCAATTCCATTCAGGAAATAGAATCTAAATAGCAAAAGCCTTGCATCCTTTTCTTCCAACAAAGCTCTCCCTGTTCCACTTCCCCTCTGGGTGAAAGGCAGCGTCCTGTCAGAAAGAGGCCCGGAGAATGGGTATTCAGTCCAGTGCAGCCACGTCTCCTCTCTTAACACAGGAAAAGAGAAACTCGGTATGATTTTTACCTTTCCTATCATAAATGTTAACTTGAGGCCTAAAATTAGGGGAGCTGACGTTGAGGTTATAGTGTTCTGTTCTTTGCTGTTAAAACAGACAAAGCCATCAAATGATGTTCGTGTGAAACTATCTCCAAGTGTTGTCTGCCTCCCACGCCCATTGTTTCCTGTTGTGCTTCTTACAAGGACCAGTGATGTAGCTGTAAGTACAGTAGAAAGGACCGTACTTGTCATCTCTGCTTCAAAATCCAATAGGAAGGAGTATTTTTCTTGCCGCCCCCTTTCTCCCTCTCTTGTGGTTTTGGCTTTAAAAAAAACAAAACCAAAAAAAAAAAAACCTTGGTTTTTAACAGATCCAAGAAGTTCAGATGAGATGTTCTTTCCTGTCAAACAGGATCCCAGAACCTTTTGAGGTTTCTCAAGGACTTGTGTCTTTAAGCCGAAAAGTCTGTTCTCTTTCTTCACTGTTGCCAGAAAAGTAATTAGGCCATTTTTCTAATTATAGTAATCTTCCCCAAATGGCATATAACTTCAAATCCAAATGCCATGTAAATTGGCCAACAACACTCTGCCGTGAAGCACTTTAACAAGACAGTTTGAACGTAGAATTTTCACTTTGTGTGAAGGCAAAATGTGTTCTCTGTCCCAGTTATAAACAGGTTTTCTTTCTCAGTGTCCTGACCAAGAGGTCCCACTATTTTAACAGAAAGAGGATGGATGGTAATTGCTCTTGTCACTGGCATTTTGTGAAGAGTTGTGTCTGTGTTGAAGAAGTTAATCTCCTTTTGGAAAAAAGTGTTTATTAGCAGTAGAACTGAACAAGATTAAATTGCACTCCTGTTGTTGTATTGACTAAAAATCTCTAGGTAGTAAGACCGAGATTCCCTGTGTCACAGAAGATAGAACCAGGTTTTTCTTCCCCTAAGAATAATCTTTCTTTAGTCTTCTCTATTATATTAACCAAAGGGAAACTAGGTTCTGCTGGTAAATTTTGTGGTCCCAAATATGCTCACTGTAGATTTATTGCTGCCTTCTCTTGCTCCATCTGTTAAAAGAAACTTTCCCAAATAATATACCCTGGAGATAACTGACTTTTCATTGTGTGCCCACTCTCTTGGCCTTAATTAAATGGGTTTCTGGACTGGGATAAGGGTACTATGACGAAGTCTCTAGAAAATGGAACTGGGCAGTGAAGTAATGAAGAATAAATAAGGGTAGATTTCTCCAGGAAATGAGGGAGTAGTGTCAATTAAAAAAGGAAGAATAAAATTGGTTGGGAATTTAAGAACATAAAAATGGACTGAACATTATGAAGAGTACAATAAGGATTGCCACAGTTCCTGAGTGGTGTGTGGATGATGCTTTCAGAGTTAACCAAGACCTCTTGATTTCCACAGAAGTACCATTAAACCATTAGAACTTGGGCACAGGCAGAAGAGAATGCGTGAAGCGGGTATTTCCAAGTATTAGATTGGATTGGATTCCAATTTATTAGTGGTTTTTGTTTGCAAAAAGTACAAATTCCTGAATTATTTTCCCAGAAATTATATTTCATAGGTCTGAGGGAAGGCTTTGGAATCTGCATTTTCAGCAAGCTTCCTGGGTGGTTCTGATGAGGTGGTGCTTAGACAACACTATTATTAGCTGGTTACTAGCCAACACTATCAACTATTATGTGTATTATATATTACACTATTAGTTGGTTATTAGCTAACACTATTGCTCTGGGAATTTTAAGGGACATTGGCTGGCAGATTAGCCCAGAGCACCGACAGCACAATTTGGGGCCAGAACTACTGAGGGAATTCAAAGAAGCAAAAATACCTTGTAGGCAAGAAAAGTGTGGTCACACTCAGGTGGGATGAATTAGAAATTTTTTTTTTTTTTTTTTCTCGGAAGCTATTCAAAGGGTGGAATAATGACCTGCTAAAGAGAAAATTATGTTGTGAAAGCCAAACCATGCACTACTTTAAGGGGATGGCTATTTAGATATTGAGTAGGGAATAGAGGAGGAATGTGGAGCTATAAATGTTTTTTTAAGGGAGGGGGCATAAAAATGTACACTGAAAGGATAGGAAAGGCTTTAAGCCTCATTATGCAGGGATGATGGAAAAATACTAGGATCCATACTGGCCATTTCTAAAAGCAAGAGGATGTCTTTTGAAAAGAAAATCTGTATTACTTATTATTTCTGTGGGCCGTCACCACACAAAATACATATGTCAGGCCATCGTTTGAATGCTGGTGTGTGCTCCTTGCAACTCTTCTGGATTATTTACCTGAAGCACCTTAAATAGCCAAACAGGACAAGACGGCTTTTGTCAGTGAACCAGGGAGTCTCAATTTCTTCATTGCTTAGAGTGAAAATGCAGGCCAAGGAATCTTAGGCTTATTTAAATTTGAAATATGCTTTTGCATAAAAATAACTCCCCGACAAACATTTCTTATATAATCTGTTTGTGTGGTCACATGTAGTAAATTCCTCTGTGAAAGAAACTTTTCATAAAGATTCCTTTGTTGGCAATACTTTCATGCTTGGAAGCACCCTTGTGAGAAGCCAGTTTTTCAAAGGGGCATATAACCTCATAATAAAAATGCTACTGAATCCTAGGGACCTATTTCTTCCTTTAATCCCCCAATTCCCTGCTTATGACAACCTCATTAATCATCAGAGTACTCCAGTGAGAATGGTTGTTTTTTAAGAGCATAATTGTAATTTGTGAAGGGTCAAAGGTGATTTGAAATAGAAAAAGATTTTAGTCTATTTAGAAAGTCGCTTTGGCTCTATGGTCTTCATCCCTAAATTACCTCGAAGGGCACTAAGGCATTGTAAGAGGCTGATTCATGGCCATCCAGAGGGTCCAGGTTCTCATTCTGGGAACCTATTACTGTTACTGTATAAGGAAAAGGGATTTTTGCACAGAAGATTAAACTACGGGTCATGAGATGAGATGATTGTCCGAATTAGCCAGCTGGGTTCTAATTCCAATCACCAGTGTCTTTATATGAGAGAAGCAGAGAGAGATTTGATGCACACAGCAGAGGAGGCTATATGACCGCAGAAGAGGCTGAGATTGGAGCGATGTGGCCGTGAGTCGAGGAGTGCTGGCAGCCACCAGAAACCTAAAGAGGCAGGAAACAGATTCCTCTCAGAGCTTCCACGGTAAATGGAGCTCTGTGGATACCCTGATTCTGGCTCAGTGAAACTGATTTTGGACTTCTGATTTCCTGAACTGCGAAAGAATACATTTTTATTGTTTTAAGACTTCCAAGTTTCTGGGGCACCTGGATGGCTCAGTTGGTTAAGCATCTGCCTTTGACTCAGGTCATGATCTCAAGAGTCCTGGGATCAAATCCTGCTTCAGGCTCCTTGCTTAGCCAGGGAGTCTCCTTCTCCCTCTCCCTTTGCTGCCCTCTCTCTTCTCCAACTAAATAAATAAAATCTCTCTCTCTCTCTCTTTTTTCAAAGACTTTGAGTTTGTGATAATTTGGTATGGCAGCCCCTTGAAGCTAATTCAGAATTTCCCCCAGTCTCTCTTCTTCTGACTTACACTCTGGTTTGCAAAAGAGTAATTACCCAAAGCTTCCTAAAAAGTTTAGAGTTCTGCATCTCATCACAGATCTAGGGACTCAGAATTTCTAGGAATGGGATCCAAGGGTCTGTATCTTTAACAGACTGCCCAGATAATCCTGATGTGCACCAGGTTTGAAAAACATGTCACTGGGATGATGCATTAGTTTCCTCTTGCTGCAGTTAAGAATTGCCACAAATTTAATGGCTTAAGACAACACAAATGACCTCCTCCTAGAGGTCAGAAGCCCAGAAATTTCACTGGGTTTAAATCAGGGTTTCAACAGGGCTTGTTCCCTCTGGGCGCTCTAGGGAAGGAAAGCATTCTCCTGTGTTTTCCAGCTTCTGTTGGCTGTCTGTATTCTCCTTATCCAAAGTCTCTCTGTTTCCGTCGTCATGTCACTTGGAGACTTTTGTGCTTCTCTTGCAAGGACCACTGTGCTTGCATTGGGCCTACCCAGATAATCCAGGACAATCTTCATTTAAAGATCGACAAAATCCTTTGGCTGTAACATTCATGAGTACCTGGGATTGGGACAGGCATATGTTTGGGGGACCCTTATTCATTTTAGCACAGATTGTGAGTTTATCATCTCCTGTAGAAACCATAGATGTAAGAGAAGTTCCAGAACAGATTGTCCTGCTTAATTCATTGCGTGTTCACCTGCCTTTTTTTTTTTTTTTTTTTTTTTTTTGGGTGCTTATTTTTTCAAATAGAGCCATTTAGTGTCAAAACATTTAGGGATACCTGGGTGGCTCGGTTGGTTGGGCGACTGCCTTCAGCTCAGGTCATGATCCTGGAGTTCTGGGATGGAGTCCCACATCGGGCTCCCAGCTCTGTGAGGAGTCTACCTCTCCCTCTGACCTTCTCCCCTCTCGTGCTCTCTCTCTCTCAAATAAATAAATAAAATCTTAAAAAAAAAAAATTTACAGAGGCACCTGGGTGGCTCAGTGGATTAAAGCCTCTGCCTTTGGCTTGGGTCATGATCCCAGGGTTCTGGGATCGAGCCCCGCATTGGCTTCTCTGCTCAGCAGGGAGCCTGCTTCCTCCTCTCTCTCTGCCTGCTTCTCTGCCTACTTGTGATCTCTGTTTTTCAAATAAATAAATAAAACCTTTAAAAAAATTTACATATGGTTACTATTATTTTTGACACTTTGGTGGCAGGTAGCAAAGCATATAAAACCGTTGATTCCACAAAAGTATTATGTTATTAAAGTGTTGCAGATTAATCAATTAATTAATTTTAAGTAATATCTATGTCCAATGTGGGCCTTGAATTTACAACCCTGAGATCAAGAATTGCATGCTCTACTGACAGAGCCAGCCAGGAGCCCTGCTGCAAGTTAAATACCGAGGCAAGGGGATGCTTAGTGGGGGAGATTTTAATTTTCCTTTCCCCAGGGGAGAGAAGGGAGAGGAAGGAAGCCCCTTCCTCAGCCACCTCCAAATAAGTGTATGTTCTAAGTAAAAATACAGTTTTTGGTCTGCAGGTATAGGGTTAAACCAACCCAAATAGAAATTTCACATAAATAAAAATTGGCCCTTGCTCTGCAAGCGTAATTATAACACAAACCCCCAAGATCCCCATTCCAAGCAGTTTCCCCTCTCTAAGCACATCTCTGTAGAACTTCTGTACGTGTCTTTCACCTTATATTTGCTGATAATTTCCGCTTAAAAATATGACCAGTGTGTTTATCTATCCACAGTGACTTATTGACCAATCGACACATTTATTTGTTCTGGAACCTGCTGAATTGTCTTATTTGTGTCATCATTGCTCAGATTAAGCCGTTCCCACTGCATGTTCCCACTGAAGGATCCCCAACCTTTGGTTCCCTCTGTTCCTTTCTAGCACCTGTTCCCCTGCCCAATGTCTCCTCACTGTACTGTCACTGCTACCTTCAAAGCCCATGGATCTGATTTTGTTGCTCTCCCACTCAGAGTCTCTCACAGTTGCCCATAGATAAAAGGGGAGACTAGATATGCCATTTGAAGGCATGGCACTGGAGTCTTCCGGGGTCTTCGCCTGCTGTTTCATTTTTATTGTGTCCCATACACTTTCATGCACCTTGTGTTCCACTCCACTTTCTCCCTTTTTCTCAGAGTCATATAAGTTTTCTTTTTTAATAATTATTTATTTTAGAGAGAGAGAGAGAGAGCACGAGCACAGGTAGGAAGACGGGCAGAGGGAGAGAGAGAGACTCTCAAGCAGACTCCACACCCAGTGTGAAGCCTGATCTGTCATTTGAATCATCACAAATAGTGCTGCTGGGAACATTCTTGTGCACGTCTCTTATGAACATATGTGTACATGTTTTGTTGGGTGTGGGCTTGCTGGACCATAAAATGTGTGGTTTTTTTAATATACTACTAAAATGTTTTTCACAATAATCATACTAATTAAAATTCCCATCATACATCAGTGTATGAGAATTCCAGTTGACTGACATTCTCAACTTTTGATTATGCTGGATTTTTAAAATTTTAACTCTGGTTTGTGGTAATATCTTTTCAGTTTGATTTGCTTTTTCCTGAGGAGCTATAACATCTTTTCATATGCTAATTGGACACTTGGATATCCTTTTCATAAAAAGAACTGTTAGTATTTTGCTCATTAAAAAACAAAACAAAACAAAACAAAACAAAACAGGGCGCCTGGGTGGCTCAGTTGCTTAAGTAACTGCTTTTGGCTCAGGTCATGATCCTGAAGTCCCAGGTTCAAGTCCTGCATGGGGTCCCTGCTCGGCAGAGAGTCTGTGCCTCCCCCTGACCCTCCCCCTTGCTCTCTCTCTCTCTTTCTCTCATCCTCTCTCTCTCTCAAATAAATAAAAAAAATAAAATCTTTAAAAACAAAGCAAAACTGGTTTTTCCTTGTCTTAATTGATGTATGTATGTTCATTTATATTTTGCACAGGTGTACATACTGTAAATACCTTTTCCTACCCTTTGGCTTGCCTTTTTCCTTACTTATGGTCTGGAGACAGTTGGAGGTTCTAATTTTAAGGTACTTCAATTTTTCAAGTCTACTTTATGTTTAGTGCTTATTGTTTCTTATTTAAAAAAATATTTACCTACCTACAAAATATAAAATATTCTTCTAGGTTATCTTCTAGAGGTTTTATTGTTTAATGTTTTGCATTTAGTTTAAAATCTGTCTAAAAAATGTTTTTTTTTTTAAGGGGGGAGGGGGAAAGGGTAGAAGGAGAGAGGGAGAGACAATCTTAAGCAGTTTCTATACCCAGCATGGAGCCCAGTGTGGGGCTCGATCTCACTGCCCTGAGATAATGACCTGAGCTAAAATCAAGAGTCAGATACTTAACCAACTGAGCCACCAGACATGCCTAAAAATGATTTTTGTGTTTGTTGTGAGGTAGGACTGAATGTTTATTTTCTCCATATGAATATTCAGTTGGTATTCTTGGGAATACTGTGAGGCGGCAGAACTGTGGTTAGTGTGGGAATTGTGTTCTAGTAACAATGCTGGTAAGACCAGATATTTTTCACAGAGCTTAGAGCCCAAGGAGATCATTTCTGGGAAGATTGATACCCTAGCAACATGGCCTGGCTTCCTGAGAACAACAGACTTTAGTCTCCCACCCAATTGTTGTGGCTTTGGAAACAAGGCTAAGTTTGTCCAGGTGACACCTGGGCTGGGCCTGACTTTGGGAGAGATTCTCAGGGACCCTGGTCACCATACTGTTTGCTAAAGGAGAGTTTGCCATGGCAGTGGGTAGGGTTTATAGGCTGGAGGGCCTGACTTACCTTCTGCTCCTATGGTTGTTTAAAAAGAAAATAAAAAATCACTATCTGCCTTTGTTTTTTGAAATGTCTGTCCTTCCCCCACTGCACAGTAGTGGTATGTTTAATGTAAATCTGCTGACCACAAGTGTGTGGGTCTGTTTCTGAATTTTCAGTGTTCCTTAGAATTTTTATTGCTATAATTATAATAAGTGAGATTGGTCTGTAATTTTCCTTTCTTATTATGCCATGGTCATGTTGTCATTTTGTCATGTGGGACTTGATGTCAGTACTCTGGGATCATGACCTGAGCAGAAGGCAGATGCTTAACCGACTGAGCCACCCAGAAGCCCCAGCTATTGTCATGTTTTTGTGTCAAGATCATGATGCCTTTAGTAATAAGTGTCTATTCTCTGGAAAAGTTTGTGTAAGATTTGTGTTATTTTGGTTAAATGTTTAGAAGAATTTCTTGGTAAATTTATCTGAACCTGGAGTTTTCTTTGGGATTAAATATATTTAATATATTTGGGAATATTCAGAATTTCTATTTTGTCTTGTGTCAGTTTTGATAGTATTTTTTGGGAAATTTGCCCATTTTATCCAAATTTTCAAATTTATTGCATTATTCATTATGTCCCCTTATAACTTATCTTTATAATATATGTCAAATCTGTAGCAATGTCTCCTTTTTTCATTCTCATATTGATAATTTATGCTTTTCTTTTGTTCTTAAACTATCTTATAGGCTGTTCTCTGAAAATTACCTTAAGTTGTACCTCATAAATTTTAATATCTCATTTCTGTTATCATTTAGTTAAAAATACTTTCTGTTTTACATTGTTTCTGCTTTGACTCATGGATTGTTAAAAATTTATTTATGTTGTTTATTTTCAAACCCTAGTGCACCAAATGTACCTTTAATTTTTAGAGACTTTAAATTAGTATATTTCTTCCAAAACAGTCCTAGAATGGTAGCACACTTTACTCCAGTTACCACCACTTCCTTTTGTGTTATAATTCTTTCATGTTAGTAATTGTCATGCATTTTAAGGAAACATGTATTTTCCTGGGTGTAGACTAACAGCACAGTCGGGGTAGCACCCTAGTAGGAAAGACATGAGAACAGGAGTACATCATTTTATTGCTTGAATATGTGCATAGACTCACCATCAGCTTTTTGAAGCGTGTTCCCACTCTTTATAATGGTGTTTTTAGGTAGCAACTTGCTCCATGTATGACATTTGCTTGTGTGATAGAGGAGATTAAAGAAAAAAAAAAACTTTTGGGTTTTTAGATGATTTTACTGCAATCTGAAGTTAAAACCATAACCTTAATAATACAAATGCTTTCATAATAAGAGTTTCTGACTGTCACGTATATTTACTTGCTTGCACTACAGGAGTCTAAAGCCTGAGTCGGTGATGTCTTCGAGGGAATAATGATGACTATATAGTATCGTATGGAAGTAGAAATACTAATGGAAACCAAAACCTCGAGTCTTCTTTTTTTTTTTTACCCCTTAATGTACTGCAGTTGCAGTAGCAACAAATGCAGACATACCACATAGACAACCAGAAAATAATCAGTGTGTGCCAGATATTCCTAAGCTTTCTCTCAGAGTTCTAAACCATTACACTGAGAGAGAGAGAGAGAGAGAGAGAGAGAGCGCAAACAAGAAACAGGAAGAGAGAAAGGGAGAGTGAGTAAGAGATTAAGCCCTGCTGTCTTAACAACTAAGAACTGAGTGTGAAAGACTAAGTGGCAGTGTTTTTTATCAGAATTGAGTTACTTGGATTGCTTCTGTGAAGTGTTTGATAGTATCTACCCTAATTTTCCTATATTTAGTAATTTGTAGTCGGCTCTTTCATTAAGCCAAAAAGAAATATTGACTCTCTGGTGCCAATTCACTTCTTCCCTTTTGTGATATTTGCTTAGACCATGCTAACATCCTGCCACTGTCACCTCTCTCTCTCTCTCAGCTGTCTAATCAGTTTTGAAATGGCTTGGGATGGTATAATATCACAGAAAGAAGGTGCTCACATATTGACTCAGTGAATGAATGAATGGGGAGGGAAAGCTGATGGTCAGAAAGTTATCCTTTTATCAGTGTGCCTTGGCGTTTAAGTATTTACTTCTCTGTCAGGAATTGAAGAAAGCTAAGTTTGCATTTTACAGCTTACAACTTTTAGAAAGAGAAATTCTCCTTGAGCACAAGTAATCATGTCCTTTATTTCTTTTTTTCCAGGGCTAGAGCTCTTTGTACCTACAGTGGGTTGCCATGTGCCTGGCCTCTTGCTAGAGTATGTGTCCATTACTATATGCAGTTTAGAAGGAATAGGACCTAGTCGTGAATCCGCTTAGACAGCTGGAGAAAAAAAACAGTCTGTCACGAGAGCAATGATTAGAATTCATCAAATTGTATTCATATTCTATCCCATAACTTCTTTATCCTGATAGTCTCTGATAATTGCTTAATTAAAAGATAATTAGGGAAGAATGGTTTCATCCAACAAACATTTAGTTACTTATAAGGCCTTGAACCAGTGGTTCCCTGGTAGTTTGTAATGAAGATGTTATAATGCACACAAACGTTATATTTGTATCTTTAAATACGCATAGAGGTTCATAGGATATATTTTGGTATGAATGGGAATTTTCCACATTAAATTACCTTGCTTCCGCTGGTTCTAAGCCCCCCCCCCCAAATGCAGGAAAATAACAATGCAAATCAGTCTCCCCATCTTACCCTGGGAATTTTGAAGTATTTAGTCATTTACTAATGGCCAGATATGAGTAGAACCTGATTTTTATTTTTCTCTGGTGGATTTATTTAGAATAAGCTCAGAAGCAACTTATGCCTTTTGTTTTTTGGATGAGAAGTTCCCATACCAGTAAATTCAGTGAAGTGTGAAGGTTTTGGGTGCTGAAGCTAGGTGTCCTGCTGGGGGGCTGAGTTTGGTTGCTATTGCAAGGAAATCCAAGCTGGTATAACAAATCAGTTGCACGGTGTTAGACAGAAAAGGGCTGTAACAACCAAGGCACACACGTGAAAAGATTGAAGGAGAGCGATAATATAATTTGATTTTGATGACCAAGATAATAATCATAGAGGATGTTAGAGCTGCGCAAAATTGACATAGGATGAGGAAGGAGATGGCAGGATGGGGAGATGTCTGGATTCCTGAACAAGAAAATGAATAAAGAGGCCAGACATTTGAAATGACGGTCTACTTGAAATCTTACCCATAAAAACATGTTTTTGGGGAACAATCTGCTGCTTGTGAATACATTTGTCAGTGAACCAAAAATGCCCTGTGGGTTGAAGCATTTCCTCACCCATCAGCAACTGAGGATAGCAAAGTACATGTTTAAAAAGGAAATTAAGTTCAATAGCTTTTGGTATGTTTGAATGGGAACATACATCATTTTTGTAAAGCTTCAGTGATATTCTTTAAAGCGACAGCAGGTCTGACCACATTTCCTTCAATTCCCCATAATGAATGAACTTGTGAACTCCTTAGGTCCTGTCTGGCTTCAGACATTTCAGTGGTGCTGGCTCCTTTCAAACCTCCAGCTTGGAGAAATTCTCATGAATTTTATTTGTTTTTATTATGAAATGTTTTGATTATTTTATTTAGTCAGTCATTTTTGGGGGGAGCAGTGGAAAAAGTTACCATTTAAACAGCCTTTTGGGCTGAGGGATGCCAATCTTTAAGTCACCCAGCATTGATTAGGATGGGAGGGAGAGTGTGGGGAGGAGTACCGTGAGTCAGGCGCGAGCTATAGGACCAGCAGAATGAACAGCTCTCAAGTCTGACTGTGAATGAATCCAAAATCAAATTAAAATTTTATTTATTGTCAAACTTCTCAAATGCATTGGAATGTGCTTTTCACCTTCATGTGACAATCTTACAAGATAATATCCATCAGGAGTATATTAGTTTCTGGGAAATTATGTTTAATTCTCTATGGTGTTTGTTCTTGGCTATCTATTGCAAACCAAGAATGGCTTTCTGTTCCTTTCATTTTAAACCTTTATTCTAGATGATAATTTAATGAATAGATGGATAACCATTTCAAAAAATTACCAAAAATATTTAAAATCACTGTTTACTATGTGTGGGAGTTGTTTTCTTCCACTGTACAATTCCAAAATATACATATACATGGCCCTTGGTAATTTTCAGCATTTAAAAAAAAAGATTTTATTTATTTGACAAAGATAGTGAAAGAGTACAAGCAGGGGGGAGTGGCAGAGGGAGCGGAGAGGCAGGGCTCCCAGCTGAGTGGGAAGCCTGATGTGAGGTTCAATTCTAGGACCCTTGGATTGTGACCTGAGCCACCCAGGAGACCCTAGCAGTTTTTGATATGTGGTTTTATCATATCTTGTGCAGTTTCACCAGACATATAATCATATGTTAGGAAATTGTTGAAAAAAAAAAAGGCATCATAGGAACACCTATTGTACACTTAGGACTTCACATGGACCGTATCTTACTATCCATAAAAACCTGAAGTGATAGATATTGTTATTTTTACTTTATAAATGACTACATGACATTAGGTGATTTGTCCATTGTTTTCAATGCAGTAAGTTTTTGAACCATGATGTAATAAAGTCTTCTCTTGCCTCAGTGTCTATAAATAAAGATTAAAATAAACAACTTATAATGTCACCTCCCAAAGGTAAATACTGGCAGCATTTTCTTGTATATTCTATCAGACCTTTTTCTAAACTAAGATAGATTTCCCATCCCATTCCTTACAGTTAGGGTCTCTGTTGGCAACAGAATTCTACTGAGATGGCTTTACTGAAGAGACCTCAATGAAGGCATGATTTATGGAAGTGTGGGAAAGGCTTTGGTTGCCAACAGGGGAGGTTGAGCCACTGGGAAACTAACACTGGTAGACTGTTACCTCCCTAGTCTGAGAGAGTCTGGGAAAAAAAAAAATGTTACTGGAGCCCATGAAAACTAGCTGGAAAGGGCTTCTTACAGCAGCCATAGTCCAAGAGGACTATAACCACTTCTCTAAGCACAAGGCTGTAATGGAGGGAAAAAAACCCTCACCTCCATCTCTTCTTTCTCTCCTCCATTCTAGTCTTTTGTTTTGTTTTGTTTTGACTTTGTATGATTCCCACTTTATTAATTTTTTTTTTAAAATTTGGGTATAGTTGGCACAATGGTACATTAGTTTCAGGTGTACAACTTAGTAATTTGACAAGTTTATATATTATGCTGTGTTCATCACAAGCGTAGCTACTGTCTGTTCCCTTACATCATTATTACAACAGGGCTGTTTTCCTTATGCTGTTTCTTTTATTCCTGTAACTTATTCAGTCCATAACTAGAAGCCTGCATCTCTCACCCCACTTCACCCATTTTTCATACCCTCCCCCCGCCCCAGCAACCATCAGTTTGTTCTTTGTATTTATAGGTCTGGTTCTGCTTTTCCTGTATTCATTTGTTGTTTCAGATACCACGTGGGAGTGAAGTCATAGGATATTTGTCTTTCTCAGTCTGACTTATTTCACTTAGCATAATACCTTCTAGATCCTTCCATGTTGTCTCACATGGCATGACCCCGTCCTTATGGCTGTGTAATAAAACATGTGTATACCACATTTTTTTAAAACCATTCCTCTATTGATGGACCCAGATTTTTCCATTTCTTGGCCATATGTTTGGCTGCAATAAACATAGGAGTGCATATATCTTTTTGAATTAGAGTTTTTGTTTTCTGTGGATAAATATCCAATAGTAGAATTATTGGATCTTATAGTAGTTCCATTTTTAATTTTTTGCAGAACCTCCATACTGTTTTTCCATAGTGGTGATATCAATTTACATTCTCATCAACATTACACAAGAGTTCCATCTTCTCCATATCCTTGCCAACACTTGTTGTTTCTTGTCATTTTGATATTAGCCATTCTGACTGGTATGAGGTGATATCTCATTATGGTTTTAATTTGTATTTCCCTGATGACAAGTGATGTTGTGCTTCTTTTCACATGTTTGTTGGCCATCTGTATGTCTTCTTTGGAAACACATCTGTTCAGATCCTCTATCCATTTTTAAATTGGATTGCTTGTTTTTGTTTTTGTTTTGGTGTTCAGTTGTGTAAGTTCATTATATATTTTGGATACTAATCCCTTAATGGATATGTCACTTGTGCATGTTCTCTGATTCAATAGGTTGACTTTTCATTTTGTTCATGGTATTCTTTGCTGTGCAAAAGCTTTTTATTTTGGTGTGGTTCCAATAGTTTATTTTTGCTATTGTTTCCCTTGCCTCAGGAGACATATGTAGAAAAATGTTGCCATGGCCAATGTCAGAGAAATTACTGCTTGTCCTCTCTTCTAGGATTTTTATGGTTTCAGGTCTCATATTTAGGTCTTTAATTCATTTTGAGTTTATTTTTGTGTATGGTGTCAGAAAGTGGTGGTCGAGTTTCATTCTTTTATATGTCCCTATCTGGACTAGAGTGGGGTCTGGTCCTCACAGGGAGCTTGTGACCTCAGCAAGCTCTGAGTCCACAAGCCCATACCAGCCCTGGTGGCATTGGGACACAGAAAAAAAAAAAAAAAGCTGTAGTTTAAAAGGACTGAGGAGCTGTGGGGACTGCTCCCTCTCTCTTCACCCTAAAAGCCCAGACTAGAACAGGGTCTGACTCACAGTGAGCTTGTGACTTCAGTAAGCCCAGGGTCCATAAGGTCACCACAGGCTATGTGGTACTAGGACACAGAAAATAAGCCACAGTTTGGTTTAATTAAAAAATTTTAATTAACATTTAAAAAATTATTTCTTAATTTCTAAGCATTTGTCCTTTAAAAATTTATTTATTTATTTATTTTAGAGAGAGGGAGAGAGTGCCTGAGTGAGGGGGAGAGGCAGAGGGAGCAAATCTCAAGCAAACTCCTCTCTGAGTTCAGAGCCCAAAGTGGAGCTTGATCCCAGGACTCTGAGATCATGACCTGAGCCAAAACCAAGAGCCACATTCTTAAAAGACGGAGCCACCCCATTGTCTTGTTTTAGTTTTGATTCTTCTTGTTTTTGTTTTTTCTCTTGTTTTTCTTCCTTCTTTCTCTTCAGCTTTTTTTTCTTCTCCACTTTTCTATTCTTTTTACTCTTACTATTTTCTATAGAAAGCTGCATTTCATAAGGGTAATTAACATATGTAGCCACAGCCCCAGTCTGTCAGCAAAAGTCACTGATCACACACAGCCTGCATAGGAGACACCACTCACAAGACCGCTCCTTCAAGTTTGGGAGATGTAGCTGTTCTTTCTAACCCACAGGAAAAAACACATAAGTCCCAGCAAAATGGAAAGATAGAGAGATATGCTTCAAAAGAAAGAATAAGAAAAAAAAATTTCAGAGAAAGAACCAAATGAAAACTGAGATAAACAATATGCCTGATACATGCACCCAAATGTTTGTAGCAGCAGTGTCCCCAATAGCCAAACTATGGAAAGAACCTAGATGTTCATCAACAGATGAATCGATAAAGAAGATTTGGTGTGTATATACAATGGAGTGCTATGCAGCCCTCAAAAGAAATGAAATCTTGGCATTTGTGATGACATGGATGGAACAAGAGGGTATTATGCTTAGTGAAATAAGTCAGTCAGAGAAAGACAACTATCATATGATCTCCCTGATATGAGGAAATGGAGATACAACATGGGGGGTTAAGGGGATAGGAGAAGAATAAATGAAACAAGATGAGATCAGGAAGGAGACAAACCACTCTTAATCTCACAAAACAAACTGAGGGTTGCTGGGGGAAGAGGGATCGGGAGAGGGTTGTGGGGTTATGGACATTGAGGAGGGTATGTGCTATGGTGAGTGCTGTGAAGTGTGTAAACCTGGCGATTCACAAGCATGTTCCTCTGGGGTTAAAAATACATTATATGTTTATAAAAAAAAACATGTAAAAAAACCCACACAATATGGCTGATAAAGAATTTAAAATAATGCCTCTAAAGATAGTTACTGGGCTGGAGAAAAGAGTGGAAGATCTCAGTGAGACCTTCTATAAAGAGATACAAAATACTAAAAAGAAGCAAGCAGAGTTGAATATAGTAACTGAAATTAAAAGACACACTAGAGAGAGTCAGGCGTAGATCAGATGATGCAGAAGAATGATCAGTGATCTGGAAGACAAAAATGGACAGCACACAAGCTGAACAGCAAAAAGAGAAAAGAACAAAAAATGGGATAGATTAAGAGATCCTTGGGACAACAAGTGAACATTCACATTATAGAGGTCTCAGAAAAAGGAGGAGAGATAGAAAGGTCTAGAAAGTTTATTTGAAGAAATAGTAACTGAAAACTTCCCTAATGGAGGGAAGGAAATAGACATCCCAGTTTATTCTGGTCTTATGTGAGTGCTGCTTGTGGCAGAACCCAGCTGGAATCCAGCCTTGAAAGGAGTGCCGGTGATATGGGGTATAGTGGTTAGCTTCTTGGGGAACAGGGTAAGTGTGGGAAAATGTGGAGAAGCACAAACAGAAGTCAGAACAAGATCTTACTATGCATAATCATTTTCCATTTTGTTCAAATTAACATTCAAAAATGGTTTTACAGCAGCTTGCCACATAATCTTCACAGTGAAGTATTTAGATCATTTACACATTTTTTTATTATTGAAAATGTTGTAATAAACATCCCTGTAGGCACATTTTGGTACGTGTCTTTTCTAGTTTCCTTAGAATAAATCCCAAGAGGTGGAATTGGAATTTGAAGGTCTGCACATTTTGAGATGCAATGCAGTGCAATATAATGGGACTATTAGGTGGATGAACTCTTAAAGACTGATTTTCTCTGTTCAGAGTCATGTTCTGGAATTTGAACCAGCTGTGTGACTTTGTTCAGGTGAATTAATCTCTCTGAGACTCAGTGTTTTTATCTTTTGAGTGGAGCTAATAATCATATTTCATGGAGATATTTTTAGGATTAATCAGAACACTTAGAATTTATATGACTTATAATAAACACCATATAACTATTAGCCAGAATTATTTGTAAGGGTTTTAACATATGATAAAAAACTGTTACCTAAAAAGTTTGTACTAATTTATATTTCCTTAAACAGTATTTAGGGAACCCTTGGGGCACGTGGGTGGCTCAGTGGGTTAAGCCTCTGCCTTCAGCTCAGGTTGTGATCTCAGGGTCCTGGGATTGAGCCCTGCATTAGGCTCTCTGCTCATCGGGGAACCTGCATCCTCCTCTCTCTCTGCCTGCCTCTCTGCGTATTTGTGATCATTCTCTCTCTGTTAAAAAAAAAAAAAAAAAAATCTTTAAAAAACCCCCAAATACCAGTATTTAGCGAGCCCATTTCTCCATATTTTCATCATTTCTCTCAATCTTTGTTAGCTTAACAGACCAGGCCTGGTAGCTCCTTAGCATTTTAATTTTCAGTTGAGATTCAATTTGGAGATGGACTTATTTTCTTTGATATAGAATGGACTTCAAAATCATGTGGTCCTTTAGGGTCATTATGACCATCAATTGTCATGGTACTGTGGTTGTCCATGACTAATGGTTAATAAGAAGTTCTGGTTTTATTATTGGCTGCAGTGTCTAACAGCTTAGGAACTATGCAAATAAGGTACTCTAATGAATATTCATGAAATATTTAGCTCAGCTAAGCAAATGCACCACCAAAGGGGTTAAACGAATGCAAAGATTTTCCATAATGAAATGCTAGATATAGAACAGATGTACAATTCCAGTGTGGGATGGGCCCACCACTGTTTCCAAACAGCCATCACACAGCTCATGAAATCATCCTCGCACCTGCTCATGTGGCGTGGATCTGTGCTTTGTTGGCAGTGCCACTGGCGTCAACGTAGGAGATGGAACTGAACGTGATTCCTTTATATCTGGAGCTGTTAGTGCATGGTAAGATACTTCTGCTGGTAATTTGATTTACAAGGTCCTCCTTAGTGACCTCCTAACTCCTCTTTCAAAATTACTTTTTCACATGCATCATTGTCACCATGCAGCAGGCTAAAGCAATTTGTCGACCCTTGAGAATAGTCCTCCCAAACCTTGAAGTAGAGATTCTGGACTAAGCTTTAATGATGACATTTTATTTGCTTTTTCTTTAAATGTAAGGAGCTTCAGACCTGACTCACCTCTGGCACGCAAGCATGTGGTCAAGTGGTGATGGTGGGGAGGATTGGTGTTTTCATCTTGCTGGCAGTTTCGCAGAAGTTGCTGACATGCTGAGGTTACCCTTTTGGTCCATGTTAATTTTTGTGGTTGTGTAATATGATGTCTGAGGGAAAGGAAAGCCATGGAGTGCACATCTTCACAGAACAGACAGGTCAGATAATTCTTTTATGTGAGTTCTTCCTGTGTTTTCTTTAAAAAAATCTTCACTTAGCCTATGATCATGAAGATACTCTCTTCTCTTAGAAGTTTATGGTTTCACCTTCAGTATTTAGGTATATGATTTGTCTCAAATTAATTATTTGTGTATGGGACAAGGTAGGGTCAAGGACCCTTTTCCCCACTTATTTATCTGACTATTCTACTTCATTTGTTGAAAAACTTTTATTTCCTCCATTGATTTCCTGGTGACTGTTGAAAACCCGTTGGAGATAAAGGTGTGGGTATATTTCTTAAATTTCTATTCTGTCCATTGAAATATTTGCCCATTAGAATGGTTTTCAAACTATGGTCCGCAGACCTGTGGGGTCCCTGGGATCCTTTCAGAGGCTCTGTGAAGCCAAAACTATTCTCATGATAATATTAAGGTATTGTTTGCTTTTTTCACTGACTTGCTGTTTACACCAATGATGTATAAGCAATTCTGGGTGAAATTGGTGGTACCTTAGTATGAAGCAAGGCAGTGGTGCGAAACTACTCACTGTCACTGCCACACACTTAAGAAGTCCATAATGAGGTGAGAAAAATGAACTTATTAAAGTTGACTCCTGAGTATGCATTTTAAAAAAAATTTCTATTTGATGAAGTGGGAAGTATATATAAAACAGTTCAATTACATACCAAAGTTCTGATGGCTGTCTAGTGTAAGAGTTCACAAACTTTTTTCTGTATAGGGCAAGGTAGTAAATTTTCAGTTTTACACATAAAATCCTACAATTTATTCAACCCTGCCGCCATAGCCTAAAAGTAGTCATAAACAGTATGTAAATGAATGAGTAAGTCTGAGTTCCAATAAGACTTTATTTGCTACAGCAGATGTGTGAAGCTGGTTTTGGTGTTCCCGGTCATAATTTGTGGACTTCTGGTCTAGGAGAAAAGCACTTGTGAAATGGTTTGATTTGCAAGCTGACATAAATTTTGTTTTTTTCCTTCTGTGAAACACCATCATTACTTGACTGATAAACTATGATTGTTCGTTCAGATTTGAGTATTTGGCAGATATTTTCTCAAAAATGAACAAAGTGAGCCTTTCTTTCCAAGGAGATAAACTGACAGTTTGTTGCCAATGATAAAATTACAATTTTGCAAAATATGTGTTGATGCCACGGCCACGAGCTAGATCACTTCCCAATACTTAAAGGCCTTATTGATAACATTGATGGTGGTATTAATAAATGTGAGTTTTTAATGTTTTATAATACAGTATGTCATCATAAGGAAGATATGCTGAACTTGCTAAATCATTTATTTTCCAAATGACCTATACACATTACGAAAGCATGCTCGGGTGAAAAAAACCCATTCAGAGTGCAAGACAGACCAGTGGAACATGTAAACTTTGTAAGTTTTCAGGTCCTACATTACAACTAACCTTTAAAAAGCTACCACTTGATGAGTTTTGTTATGTTATCTGGGAAGTCTAGGAACATATTCCTCCCTCTGTGTTGCCTAAGTGTCTTCATCTGCTTTGACCTAAGCAATTTGGCAAGGGTTGAAATGTAGAACCATATATGAGATTCCTTAATTCTATTAAGTCTTGTATTAAAGAGGTTTTCAAAAATGTAAAACAGTGCAAGTTTTTCACTGATTTTTCTTTGTTTTAAAGAATAGTTATCTTCCATAAAATATTTGCTTTTTGTTAATATGTAGTTGGTTTATTGTTATTTTTAGATGAATTAAAAATACACTTTGAGGACACCTGGATGGCTCTGTTGATTAAGTGTCTACCTGTCTGCCTGTGGTTCAGGTCATCTCCAGGCTTTGTATTGGGCTTCCTGTTCAGCAGGGAGTCTGCTCTCCTTCTTCCTCTTCTCCCCCGGCCCTTGTGCGCTCTCTCTCTCAAATAAAAAAAGTCTTTAAAAAAATAAAAAGCTTTGAAAATTTCTGTTTTATATCTAATATGATAAATATTAATAAATATAGCTCATATGAACAAAAGGTCATTGGGACCCTCAGTAACTGGCAAGAATGTACAAGAATTCTATCGGAATTCATGACCCTGAGATCATGACCTGAGCCAAAATCAGCAGTCGGTCCGTTAATGGACTGAGCCAGCCAGGCACCCCTTGCCTTATTTTTATTTAAGAAAACTTTTTTTTAAATTTTTATTTATTTTTTTTATTTTTTATTTTTTATAAACATATATTTTTATCCCCAGGGGTACAGGTCTGTGAATCACCAGGTTTACACACTTCACAGCACTCACCAAAGCACGTACCCTCCCCTATGTCCATAATCCCACCCCCTTCTCCCAAACCCCCTCCCCCCACCAACCCTCAGTTTGTTTTGTGAGATTAAGAGTCACTTATGGTTTGTCTCCCTCCCAATTCCATCTTGTTTCATTGATTCTTCTTCTACCCACTTAAACCCCCATGTTGCATCACCACTTCCTCATATCAGGGAGATCATATGATAGTTGTCTTTCTCTGCTTGACTTATTTCGCTAAGCATGATACGCTCTAGTTCCATCCATGTTGTCGCAAATGGCAAGATTTCATTTCTTTTGATGGCTGCATAGTATTCCATTGTGTATATATACCACATCTTCTTGATCCATTCATCTGTTGATGGACATCTAGGTTCTTTCCATAGTTTGGCTATTGTGGACATTGCTGCTATAAACATTCGGGTGCACGTGCCCCTTTGGATCACTACGTTTGTATCTTTAGGGTAAATACCCAGTAGTGCAATTGCTGGGTCATAGGGCAGTTCTATTTTCAACATTTTGAGGAACCTCCATGCTGTTTTCCAGAGTGGCTGCACCAGCTTGCATTCCCACCAACAGTGTAGGAGGGTTCCCCTTTCTCTGCATCCTCGCCAGCATCTGTCATTTCCTGACTTGTTGATTTTAGCCATTCTGACTGGTGTGAGGTGGTACCTCATTGTGGTTTTGATTTGTATTTCCCTGATGCTCAGTGATATGGAGCACTTTTTCATGTGTCTGTTGGCCATCTGGATGTCTTCTTTGCAGAAATGTCTGTTCATGTCCTCTGCCCATTTCTTGATTGCAGGGAATGATCCCAATCTTTTGATACCGGTTGAGTCCTGCTTTAGGATTGAGGATGTGATCTATTTTGGAGAATGTTCCATGTGCACTAGAGAAGAATGTGTATACTGTTGCTTTGGGATGAAATGTTCTGAATATATCTGTGATGTCTATCTGGTCCAGTGTGTCATTTAAGGCCTTTATTTCCTTGCTGATCTTTTGCTTGGATGATCTGTCCATTCCAATGAGGGGAGTGTTAAAGTCCCCTACTATTATTGTATTATTGTTGATGTGTTTCTTTGATTTTGTTATTAATTGGTTTATATAGTTGGCTGCTCCCATGTTGGGGGCATAGATATTTAAAATTGTTAGATCTTCTTGTTGGACAGACCCTTTGAGTATGATATAGTGTCCTTCCTCATCTCTTATTATAGTCTTTGGCTTAAAATCTAATTGATCTGATATAAGGATTGCCACTCCTGCTTTCTTCTGATGTCCATTAGCATGGTAAATTCTTTTCCACCCCCTCACTTTAAATCTGGAGGTGTCTTAGGGCTTAAAATGAGTTTCTTGGAGGCAACATATAGATGGGTTTTGTTTTTTTATCCATTCTGATACCCTGTGTCTTTTGACAGGGGCATTTAGCCCATTAACATTCAGGGTAACTATTGAGAGATATGAATTTAGTGCCATTGTATTGCCTGTAAGGTGACTGTTACTGTATATGGTCTCTTTTCCTTTCTGATCTACCACTTGTAGGCTCTCTCTTTGCTTAGAGGACCCTTTTCAATATTTCCTGTAGAGCTGGTTTGGTGTTTGCAAATTCTTTCAGTTTTTGTTTGTCCTGGAAGCTTTTTATCTCTCCTTCTATTTTCAATGATAGCCTAGCTGGATATAGTATTCTTGGCTGCATGTTTTTCTCGTTTAGTGCTCTGAAAATATCATGCCAGCTCTTTCTGGCCTGCCAGGTCTCTGTGGATAAGTCAGCTGCCAATCTAATACTTTTACCATTGTATGTTACAGACTTCTTTTCCGGGGCTGCTTTTAGGATTTTCTCTTTGTCACTGAGACTTGTGAATTTTACGATTAGGTGACGGGGTGTGGGCCTATTCTTATTGATTTTGAGGGGCGTTCACTGAACCTCTTGAATTTTGATGCTCGTTCCTTTTGCCATATTGGGGAAATTCTCCCCAATAATTCTCTCCAGTATACCTTCTGCTCCCCTCTCTCTTTCTTCTTCTTCTGGAATCCCAATTATTCTAATGTTGTTTCGTCTTATGGTTTCTCGAATTCTCCCCTCGTGGTCCAGTAGCTGTTTGTCCCTCTTTTGCTCAGCTTCTTTATTCTCTGTCATTTGGTCTTCTATATCACTAATTCTTTCTTCAGCCTCATTTATCCTAGCAGTGAGAGCCTCCATTTTTGATTGCACCTCATTAATAGCTTTTTTTATTTCAACTTGGTTAGATTTTAGTTCTTTTATTTCTCCAGAAAGGGCTTTTATATCTCTCGAGAGGGTTTCTCTAATATCTTCCATGCCTTTTTCGAGCCCGGCTAGAACCTTGAGAATTGTCATTCTGAACTCTAGATCTGACATATTATCAATGTTTGTATTGATTAGGTCCCTAGCCTTCGGTGCTGCCTCTTGTTCTTTTTTTTGTGGCGAATTTTTCCGTCTTGTCATTTTGCCCAGATAAGGGTATATGAAAGAGCAAGTAAAATACTAAAAGGGTGGCAACAACCCCAGGAAAATATGCTTTAACCAAATCAGAAGAGATCCCAAATCGTGAGGGGGGAGAAAGGGGATAAAAAGAGGTTCAAAAAGGAAGAAAGTAAAAAAAAGAGAAAAAAAAAAGAAAAGAATTTTTTAAAAAAGAGAATGAATAAAGAAAAATATAAAAAAGAAAAAAAATATATATTACATAAACTAGTTAAAAAATGTTAGAAAAGGGTAAAAATTAAACAAAAAAATTTTACCCAAAGGTGAGAAAAAAGAAAAAAAAAAGAAAAAGAAAAAAATTCAATTAACTGCAAGACAAAAAAAAAAATCACAGGGAGAAAGCCATTAGTTCCATGCTTTGCTTTCTCCTCCTCTGGAATTCTGCTGCTCTCCTTGGTATTGAAACTGCACTCCTTGGTAGGTGAACTTGGTCTTGGCTGAATTTCTTGTTGATCTTCTGGGGGAGGGGCCTGGTGTAGTGATTCTCAAGTGTCTTTGCCCCAGGCGGAATTGCACCGCCCTTACCAGGGGCCAGGTTGAGTAATCCGCTCAGGTTTGCATCAGGAGCTTTTGTTCCCTGAGTGCTTTCAGTAGAGTTCCTTGAGGACGGGAATACAAATGGCGGCCTCCTGGTCTCTGGCCCGGAGGAGCCGAGAGCCCGGGGCCCCACTCTTCAGTGCGCCCTCAGAGAACAGCGCCCAGTGACTCCCGTCTGCCTGACCTCCGGCCGTGCAACGAGCTCACCGAACCTGTGGCTGGTTCAAGGTAACACCGAGCTGTGAGCTTACTGTTGGCTCTGTCTCTGTAGCCAGTTTTCCTGTTCCAATACCCACAAGCTCTGTGAGACTCAGACACCCACGATCCTTCTGTAACCCTGCAGGACCTGAGGCCACGCTGATCCCGTGTGGGCTTCGCCCCGGTTTAGCCTCTGGAGCGATGTCCCTCAGTGGAACAGACTTTTAAAAGTCCTGATTTTGTGCTCCATTGCTCCGCTGCTTGCCGGGAGCCAGCCCCTCCCCCCGGGGTTTATCTTCCCGTCGCTTTGGATTCACGTCTCCGCCAGTCCTACCTTTCAGAAAGTGGTTTTTTTTCTGTTTCCAGAATTGCTGTTCTTCTTCTCTTCGATCTGCCAATGGATTTGTAGGTGTTTGCAATCTTTAGATAAGCTATCTAGCTGATCTCCGGCTAGCTGATGTAGTCTCAGCCTGCTACTTCTCCGCCATCTTGACTCCTCCCTATCATATGGTTCTTATGCTTTCTTTTATTAATATATTGTATCACATTGATTGATTTGCAGATGTTGAACCAACCTTGCAGCCCTGGAATAAATCCCACTTGGTCGTGGTGAATAATCCTTTTAATATACTGTTGAATCCTATTGGCCAGTATTTTGGTAAGAATTTTCGCATCTGTGTTCATCAAAGATTTGGTCTGTAGCTCTCTTTTTTGATGGGATCTTTGTCTGGTTTTGGTATCAAGGTGATGCTGGCCTCATAAAATGAGTTTGGAAGTTTCCCTTCCATTTCTATTTTTTGGAACAGTTTCAGGAGTATAGGAATTAGTTCTTCTTTAAATGTTTGGTAGAATTCCCTCGGGAAGCCGTCTGGCCCTGGGCTTTTGTTTGTTTGGAGATTTTTGATGACTGTTTCAATCTCCTTACTGGTTATGGGTCTGTTCAGTTTTTCTGTTTCTTCCTGGTTCAGTTGTGGTAGTGTATGTCTTTAGAAATGTATCCTTTTCTTCCAGATTGTCGAATTTGTTGGCGTAGAGTTGCTCATAATATGTTCTTATAATTGTCTTTATTTCCTTGGTGTTGCTTGTGATCTCTTCTCTTCAATTCATGATTTTATTTTATTATTTTATTCCTTTCTCCTTTCTTTTTGAGAAGTCTGGCCAGGGGTTTATCAATCTTATTAATTCTTTCAAAGAACCAGCTCCTAGTTTCGTTGATTTGTTCTATTGTTTTTTTTTTTTTTTTGGTTTTTATTTCATTGATTTCTGCTCTGATCTGTATGACTTCTCTTCTCTTCTCCTGCCTTTGTTGTGTTCCACAGATTTTGAACCGTTATGTTTTCATTATCATTTGTTTCCATGGATTTTTAAAATTCTTCTTTAATTTCCTGGTTGACCCATTCAGTTTTTAAAAGGGTGCTATTTAGTCTCCATGTGTTTGGGTTCTTTCCAAATTTCTTCTTTTGATTGAGTTCTACGTTCAGAGCATTGTGGTCTGAAAATATGCAGGGAATGATCCCAGTCTTTTGTTACTGGTTGAGACCTGATTTATGACCCAGGATGTGGTCTATTCTGGAGAATGTTCAATGTGCACTAGAGAAGAATGTATTTTCTGTTGCTTTGGGATGGAATGTTCTGAATATATCTGTGATGTCCATTTGGTCCAGTGTGTCATTTAAGGCCTTTATTTCCTTGTTGATCTTTTGCTTCGATGATCTTTCCATTTCAATGAGGGGAGTGTTAAAGTCCCCTACTATTATTGTATTATTGTCTATGTATTTCTTTGATTTTGTTATTAATTGGTTTATATAGTTCGCTGCTCCCACGTTAGGGGCATAGATATTTAAAATTGTTAGGTCTTCTTGTTGGACAGACCCTTTGAGTATGAAATAGTGTCCTTCCTCATCTCTTATTATAGTCTTTGGCTTAAAATCTAATTGATCTGATAGAAGGATTGCCACCCCAGCTTTCTTCTGATGTCCATTAGCATGGTAAATTGTTTTCCACCCCCTCACTTTAAATCTGAAGGTGTCTTCAGATCTAAAATGAGTTTCTTGTAGGCAGCATATAGATGGGTTTTGCTTTTTTATCCATTCTGATACCCTGTGTCTTTTGATTGGGGCATTTGGCCCATTAACATTCAGGGTAACTATTGAGAGATATGCATTTAGTGACATTGTATTGCCTGCAAGGTGACTGTTACTGTATATTGTCTCTGTTCTTTTCTGATCTACTACTTTTAGGCTCTATCTTTGCTTAGAGGACCCCTTTCAATATTTCCTGTAGGGCTGGTTTGGTGTTTGCAAATTCTTTCAGTTTTTGTTTGTCCTCGAAGCTTTTTATCTCTCCTTCTATTTTCAATGATAGCCTAGCTGGATATAGTATTCTTGGCTGCATGTTTTTCTCGTTTAGTGCTCTGAATATATCATGCCAGTTCTTTCTGGCCTGCCTGGTCTTTGTGGATAGGTCCACTGCCAATCTAATGTTTTTACCCTTGTATGTTACAGACTTCTTTTCCCGGGCTTCTTTCAGGAGTTTCTCTTTGTCACTAAGACTTGTAAATTTTAGTATCAGGTGACTAGGTGTGGACCTATTTTTACTCATTTTGAGGGGCCTTCTTATCATCTCCTGGATTTTGATGTTTGTTCCCTTTGCCATATTAGGGAAATTCTCTACAGTAATTCTCTCCAATATACCTTCTGCTCCCCTCTGTCTTTCTTCTTCTTCTGGAATCCCAATTATTCTAATGTTGTGTCATCTTATGGTGTCACTTATCTCTTGAATTCTCTCCTCATGGTCCAGTATTTGTTTGTCTCTCTTTGGCTCAGCTTCTTTATTCTCTGTCAGTTGGTCTTATATGTCACTAATTCTTTCTTCTGACTCATTTATCCTAGCAGTAAGAACTTCCAATTTTTTTTTTAATTTTATTTATTTATTTGACAGAGAGAGATCACAGGTAGGCAGAGAGGCAGGCAGAGAGAGAGAGAGAGAGAGGGAAGCAGGCTCCCTGCTGAGCAGAAAGCCCGATGCGGGACTCAATCCCAGGACCCTGAGATCATGACCTGAGCCAAAGGCAGGGACTTAACCCACTGAGCCACCCAGGTGCCCCAAGAGCTTCCATTTTTGATCGCACCTCATTAATAGCTTTTTAAAATTTCATCTTGTTTAGATTTTAGTTCTTTTATTTCTCCAAAAAGGGCTTTTATCTCTCTGGAGGGGGTTTCTCTAATATCTTCTATGCCTTTTTTGAGCCTGGCTAGAACCTTGAGAATCATCATTCTTTACTCTAGATCTGATATATTACCAATGTTTGTATTGATTAGGTCCTTAGCCTTCGGTACTGCCTCTTGCTCTTTTTTTTGTGGTGAATTTTTCCACCTTGTCATTTTGTCTAGATAAGATTTGCTTTCTCTTCCTGTGGATTTCCACTGTTCTCCTTGGTGAGTGAAGTCGGTCTTGGCTGGGTTTCTTGTTGATCTTCTGGGGGAGGGGCCTGTTGTAGTGATTCTCAACTGTCTTTGCCCCAGGCAGAATTGCATCGCCCTTACCAGGGGCCTGGCTAAGTAATCCACTCGGGTTTGCTTTCTGGACCTGTTGTTCCCTGAGTGTTTTCCATAGCGTTCCAGAGGACAGGAATGAAGATGGCGGCCTCCCAATCTCTGGCCTGGAGGAGCGGAGAGCTCAGGGTCCCACTCCTCAGTGCTCCCTCAGGGATAAGCGACCGAATGCCCCTGTCTTCCAGGCCTCTGGTTGCGCTTGGAGGAAAGTGCTCAATCGCTCGCACTTGGAGAAAAGCGCCCGGTTGCTTCCGTCTCAGTGGCCTCTGGCCGTGCTCGGAGCTCACCCAGCCTGCGATCAGTTCAAGGTAACCCCGAGCTGAGAGCTCACTCCTTAGCTTTGTCTCCGTAGCCAGCTTCACTGCTCTAATACCTGCAAGCTCTGTGACACTCAGACACCCCCGGTCTTTCTGTGACCCCGCGGGACCTGGGGTTACTCTGACCCTGCGTGGGTTTCCCCCTGCTTTTGCCTCTGGAGCAATGTCCCTCTGTGGAGCAGACTTTTAAAAGTCCTGATTTTGTGCTCCGTTGCTCTGCTGCTTGCCGGGAGCTGGCCCCTCCCCCTGTTATCTATCTTCCTGTCATTTTGGATTCACTTCTTCGCAGGTCCTACCTTTCAGAAAGTGGTTGATTTTCTGTTTCTAGAATTGTTGTTCTTCTTCTTTTCGATTTCCCATTGGATTTGTAGGTGTTCGCTATTGTTAGATAAGCTATCTAGCTGATCTCCTGCTACCTGATGTTGTCTCAGCCTGCTACTTCTCTGCCATCTTGACTCCTCCAAACATTATTCTTTATGCTTTTATATGTTCTTAGGATTTTCCAGGTCAGCTGTCATCATATTGATAATCCTTATTTTACAAAGAAGCAGATAAATTTGGGGCGCCTGAGTGGCTCAGTGGGTTAAGCCTCTGCCTTCAGCTTAGGTCATGATCTCAGGGTCCTGTGATTGAGTCCCACATCGTGCTCTCTGCTCAGCAGGAAGCCTGCTTCTCCCTCTCTGTCTGCCTCTCTGTCTACTTGTGATCTCTCTGTCAAATAAATAAATAAAATCTTTAAAAAAAGTAGATAAATTTGTCAGCTTTGTAAGTTATATTACTTGTTTTATAGTTATTGAAATGGTATTACATATCATTTTAATGTTATATCCATATTATTTTACTGTTTATATTCATTTTAAGACAACAGATTTTTATTTGCTGCACCTGCTAACTGGTATAGTGAAAAGTATATTGCACTGATTATTTTTATCTAGGTTAAAATTCAAAACCCACCACTTAAAACCTGTTTGATGCTAGACCAGTTACTTACTCTCTTTCCACCTGTTTCCTCATCTGTAAAATGTGTTTCAATAAAATCTACTTTGCAAGATTATCAGAGACATTATTTTAAAAGCCATTATCATTATCAGAGACATTATTTTAAAAGTTGTGAGCAGAGTACCTAGTTCTTATTGGGTACTTCATAAATCACGTTACTTTTACTACTGCTACTAGTGTCAGGCATGCAATTAGATGTCCAACACAATAATGTTCTAAGAAACAGGAGTAAAAATAAACTCTCCCTGTCTCCTGTCTTCTGCCTATGGGAAACTCATCATCTAAGTGGAGAGACAGAAACATAGGCAAAGCAGTTCTTCTGTCACAAGATTTGCGGAGGGTCTGTGAAAAAAGGAACACAATATGTGCATAAATATGTGGGCAAAATAAAGGGATTTCAGCCAGAGGACTCAAGCAGCCTAAAGTTTTGGGTTTTTTTGTTTTGTTTTGTTTTTAAGATTTTATTTATTTATTTGACACAGGGGAAGGTCGTAAGTAGGCAGAAAGGCAGGCAGAGAGAGAGGGGGAAGCAGGCTACCCGCTGAGCAGAGAGCCTGACTCGGGGCTCAATCCCAGGACCCTGAGATCATGACCTAAAGTGAAGGCAGAGGCTTAACCCACTGAGCCACCCAGGTGCTCCAAGGGTTTTGTTTTTTAACAAATAACTTTCTCTCCATTCTCTCTCTTACCTCTCTTAGATTTTTAGATTCAAGGAGTGACCTTGGTAGGATATATTTTGGGTTTCTATAATATATTAGTGCTATTCTTCTGTGTACTAAGTAAGAATATCAGATTTATAGATTGTCAACTTCTTCCCATCACAGAGAGCCTGGGGATTTTGCATTTTGTGAAAAATTGGACTGAGTAGCTTCTAAATTCCCCAACTTTAGTGATGAGCAGTTTCTATGATTTTCTTCTGATACCTGTTTTACATCTTTATTGTGCATATAAGTAAGCTACAATGTTCAAACAACCAAATTGTAGTAATTTTTATGTAAAAAATATACTATTACAAGTATCAAGCTTCCCCTTCCATTGGGAGTGCACTGTAGGCTTTTGTCAGATGCTATATTTTGAGTAGACTTGATAAAAACCATTCTTAATAGATTTGTTGCAGTCAAGATCAGGAGTTCATTTTATTGTTTTTTTTTTTAATGTTTTTATTTTTTTAAAAGATTTTATTTATTCATTTGACAGAGAGAGCGATCACAAATAGGCAGAGAGGCAGGCAGAGAGAGAGAGAGAGAGGGGAAGCAGGGTCCCCGCTGAGCAGAGAGCCTGATGCGGGGCTCGATCTCAGGACCCTAGGATCATGACCTGAGCTGAAGGCAGAGGCTTTAATTCACTGAGCCACCCAGATGCCCCTATTTTTTAAGTTTTTTTTAAAAAATTGCCTCTCTGCCTACTTGAGATCTCTCTGTCAAATAAATAAATAAATAAAATCTTTAAAAAAAATTTTTATTTATTTGTCAGAGAGAGTGCAAACAGGGGGACCAGCAGGCAGAGGGAGAAGCAGGCTCCCTGCTGAAATAGGAGCCCAAAGTGGGACTTGATCCCAGGACCCTTGGAACATGACCTGAGCTGAAGGCAGATTCTTAACTGACTGAGCCACAGGAGCATCCCCAGGAGCTCATGTTAGTCTTCTTTTTTGACTTACAAGTTGAGTATGCCTTGTTTTCCCAACTTTGTCATTTTGGATCTTGAGTCAGAGAAAGTTAATAATCAGAAAAGGAATTACAGAAGGACTTTTGCTGCATAAGTACTTTTGGCTATACTTGTAGTAGGCATAATATAATGTAAGGAGAAGCTGAATCACTATGTTGTACACCTGAAACTATTGTAACATTGTGTGTCAACTATACTAAAAAAAAATAAAAAAATTGGCACTTGACTTCATACTAAGCTATTGGGCAACTTATTCAAAAAGTTGTCATATGGGTTAGAAATTATTGAGAAAATGAACCTGATATTGAAGAGTCAGAATCACAAAACTTATATTTGAATTGGTATCTCCTGCGTGATAGTTTGTTTCTTTGGTCTTTCTTTTATCCTTATTTCTTTTTTTACTTATGATATCCTATATCCTATAAAAGTTAGGTGACCTTAACTTAGACGGAGTGAGGAGAAATTTGATTACTTTTCCTGAAACAAGAACATGGTTAACTTCTCTCTCAGTTCTCATTATTACTACTTTTGCTTATTACTTTTACTCTGATGGGCTCACTGTGGTCTCTATATAACACAGCCAAATGGAGAAGAATGTCCTTTTCAAGTAAATTTTAGAACATGTTGAGTTATGGAATAAAGCAAAATGGGTGATGGTTGGGAAAGGGAAAGATTTTCCAAACTAGATCTGTAATAAAATTGTGATCTGATAAAAAGAGGAGGGAAAATACTTCAAAAGAGAAAACAAGACAAAACTGGAACTATTATTTATTTATTTATTTATTTATCAGCCCTAGAGAGCAGGAGCGAGGGGAGTGGCAGAGAGAGAGGAAGAAGCGGACTCCCCTGCTGAGCCAGAAGCCGCGAGCAGGAATTGATCCCAGGACCTTGGGATCATGGCCTGAGCAGAAGACAGATGCTTAGCTGACTGAGCCACCCAGGCATCCCAGGAACCTTATCATTAACACCTGAAACATGTCCTCATGTAAGTTTTTAATAAAGAATAACTTTTACCATCATTTCTTCAGTTCTTTCTTTTTCTTTTTTTTAGTAATGCAAAAATAGGAAACATGCAGGAAGAAAGACTAAATAGCTTATGAGGGAAATAGCTTATTTCTAGCCAAGTTTTTTGAAACTCAGCAATTTCAGATATATTGGGTTAGATTCACATGTTTACTTCAGAATGGATTCTTATTCTCAGACCACCCTCCAGATGTGAGACCCAACAATTGCTTCTAATAGTAGAGGTAGGGAAATGAATCATTGGAGAGGAGAAGGAGAAAGAAAAAAAAGTAAGGATTTTCAGAAGAAAATGAGCCTTCCATGTGTCTTCTTACCTAGGCCTTCCTGCAAAGGGAGGAAAGGGAAAGCAACCTCAAGCTACATCGAGTACCCCAGGGTAGCTGGTACATATCTGTGTCTTACTTTACCTGCTTAAAATGGTGTCTTTTTGAAACAAAAATGTTGATTAGGTTTATGATATTCTGTTGTATAATGCCAAAGAAGTTGATACCAAAATGCAAAGAGTGGCTTTGATTTTTTTTTTTTTAATTTTTATTTATTTTCAGCATAACGGTATTCATGGTTTTTGCACTACACCCAGTGCTCCATGCAATCCGGGCCCTCCCTAAGACCCACCCCCTGGTTCCCCCAACCTCCCACCCCCTGCCCCTTCAAAACCCTCAGATTGTTTCTCAGAGTCCATAGTCTCTCATGGTTCACCTCCCCTTCCAATTTCCCTCAACTCCCTTCTCCTCTCAATCTCGTGTCCTCCATGTTATTTGTTATGCTCCACAAATAAGTGAAACCATATGATAATTCACTCTCTCTGCTTGACTTATTTCACTCAGCATAATCTCTTCTAGTCACAGCCATGTTGCTACAAAAGTTGGGTATTCATCCTTTCTGATGGAGGCATAATACTCCATGTTTATATGGACCACATCTTATCCATTCGTCCATTGAAGGGCATCTTGGTCCTTTCCACAGTTTGGTGACCATGGCTGCTATAAACATTGGGGTACAGATGGCCCTTCTTTTCACTACATCTGTATCTTTGGGGTAAATACCCAGTAGTGCAATTGCAGGGTCATAGGGAAACTCTATTTTTAATTTCTTGAGGAATCTCCACACTGTTCTCCAAAGTGGCTGCATCAACTTGCATTCCCACCAAGAGTGTAAGAGGGTTCCCCTTTCTCCACATCATCTCCAACACATGTTGTTTCCTGTCTTGCTAATTTTGGCCATTCTAACTGGTGTAAGGTGGTATCTCAATGTGGTTTTAATTTGAATCTCCCTGATGGCTAGTGATGATGAACATTTTTTCATGTGTCTGAGAGCCATTTGTATGTCTTCATTGGAGAAGTGTCTGTTCATATCTGCTGCCCATTTTTTTTATATGGTTGTCTGTTTTGTGTGTGTTGAGTTTGAGGAGTTCTTTATAGATCCTGGATATCAACCTCTTGTCTGTACTGTCATTTGCAAATATCTTCTCCCATTCCATGGGTTGCCTCTTTGTTTTGTTGACTGTTTCCTTTGCTCTGCAGAAGCTTTTGATCTTGAAGTCCCAAAGAGTGGCTTTGCTTTTAACTGGCAAACCCTCTTTGTCAGCTGCATAGCGGCCCCTCCCCTGCAAATTCTGCTTCAGGTTATAAGTTATTAAGCAAAAAGATACTTAGTAAAATATTCTCTTTTTCTATATATCTGATGTTCATTCCAGTTACTGTCCTCTGATGAACCGAATAGCAGTGAGTGGTTATATGAAGTTGTTGGCATGATGACGTAGTTTCCCTAAATGGAGGTAATGAAATTTGAGAAGAAAAAGAGCTTTTCAACTGCACCTTGAATTTTCATCTCTGATTTATACAGTGTAATGTCTCGGGTGCTTTTTAATCACACAGACGCGCAATGTCCGGGTCAGTTTCACTGACTGAAGAATCCTGGGGGTGGGCTGAGCCTCTGCTTGCTCCCTGAGTGCCCCAGGTGAATCAGCTGAGCAGGTTTCCACACAGCTGGAAATGGTTATGGGCTCCCCTGTGGCAGCACAATTATATTCCCTGAAAAGTGTTTCCTTCAGCCTAGTTTGCAGCCATTTCACCAAAGCTTTATAGTCCTTTTTTTTTTTTAAAGTTTATTTGCTTTTTTATTTATTTGAGAGGGAAAGAGGGAATGCAGCAGACTCTGTGCTGAACATGCTGCCCAATGCAGGGCTCATCCCACAATGCTGAGATCATGACCGGAGCTGAAATCAAGAGATGCTTAACTGATTTGTTCACCCAGGAGCCACTATTCCTTATTTTTTTAACTTGGTCCTTCCTTCCCACCTGAAGTCTCTGCTCCTCAATTGCCTGGGGAGCCAAGATGAGACAGGAGATTGGACCCTACCTCATGGACTTGCTTCTATCAGAGAAGTGGGGCGAGAGATTTCCTGCATGCATTGTGTGAGTCCGTCAGTTGTAAAACCCATGGAGCTTCTCAAGGTGGTACCTATAGTGCAGTGTGCAGATGGATTGTTTTGGATGGTGACAGGGTGGAAGGGTCCTCAGCTTCATGGATCTTTTTGTTTCCCTAGCAATACTGTAACAAGTAATAGTGTCACATTCTCCCTGGCAGTTGTTGCTGGACTGGAAGCCACTTGGGCCAGAAGGTTTTTATAGCTCTTCTTGGCTTTCTGACCACTCTTGAGATGGAGCCGGCATTTTACTATATTTTGACTTTGACTATAATGGTCATTTCCTCAACCAATAATTATAACATTGTATACTAATCTTTTTAGTTGTCAGAAAATGTCTAAACCTAGTGAAGGTTTAGGTACTTTATGATAAAAATATGAACTAAATATGCAGCTTACCCTTAGGGTGTTTATAGGGTAATGAATAAATCACACATAATTAACTAAAATGAGTGGAGAAGGTCATTCACTGAAGTAAAGGGAGCACAAGCTAACTGCTATGGGGAGTTTGGGTGGCATTGTGGGGATGCTTTGTGGATCCTATCTTGACAGATACCTAGGAGATATCTGGAGATAAGCTTGTTGGCAGAGCAAAATGGCAAAGGCACAGAAGTGGGAACATGCAGGGGCCATTATAAGGAAACAGTGAATAGTTCCAAATGGTTACAGGAAAGTGGGGTTGGATTAAAGAGAACCTTGGTTGTTGGGTTAGGGCATTTGGCCTTGCCCCTTGGTTAATGGAGAGGCAGTAGAATTGTTTAAACTGGGAACCAGGTGAGGAAGAGACTAGAAAGAATGAAGACTTATCAGGGGTAAACGTTAGTCTTGCTTGAAAATTAAAAGCACCTGTTATGTTTCTGTGATGTCTGAAATTCATGGAGCAGTTAAGGCATTAACACTCCTATGGAAAATCCCATTAATGACAGACTCTGATGAGGAAACAGGGAAGCGTATTTAAATTTGAGGACTATGTCAACATGATGTTTCTGCTATGACTGTATTTTTCTGTGATACCTTTAGCTCTTTAAGGTATTTTTATATTTAGTATGGAACTGCAGTCTCATTTTATTTTAACAGTGTGTAGTTAACCTGGAAGCATCACCCTGGTCTTGAATCCCTTTCTCTGTAGCCTTTCTCTGTTGCTGTTGTAGTCTTATCCTATTCATGTGAATATAGGCTTACATTAAAAAAAAGCCATTAGCTCATGTATAAATCCTCTTTCTGTTCCTTTAAGGAGGAGTTTTTCCTTGTTTATACGACTAAAAGTTTGACATTTTATTTCAGGAAATCAGATCCAGCTATCTTAAGATGGTAAAAAACGGTCTCAGAAGCAGTATACACAAGATTGCAAATTAAACTAGAGGGTATTATGCTGAGTGAAATAAGTCAATCAGAGAAAGACAATTATCATATGATCTCCCTCATATAAGGAGTTTGAGAGGTAATGTGGGAGGTTTGGGGGCGGTAGGGTAGGAAAAAATGAAAGAATATGGGATTGGGTGGGAGACAAACCATAAGAGACTCTTAATCTCACAAAGCAAATCGAGGGTTGCTGTGGGGAGGAGGGAGGGAGAAGGTGGTGGGGTTATGGACACTGGGGAGGGTATGTGCTATGGTGAGTGCTGTGAAGTGTGTAAACCTGGCGATTCACAGACCTGTACCCCTGGGGCTAATAATACATTATATGTTAACAAAAAAATTAAAAAAAAAAGATTGCAAATTAAAAAACTGGTCAGTCATATGAAAAGTGATTGTTCCTCTGCTTCCGTGTTTCTTCTACATCCATAAGCTTTGTGGGTTTCAGTGGGCCTCCAACAGCATTTAGCATCAGCAGATTTAAATGCTGATGAGATGGTATTTGAACTGATCTTTTTCTTCCTCACTGCGCCTAATGGATTACTAAATTTAAGTGCTCAGGGCATAGTTTTGCCCTCCTTTGTGGATACATGGCTCTTATTGACGTCACTGGGAGCCCTGTGTCTCTGCAGGGCAGAATTTGGCACTTCCATGTAGAATATTTTTAAACTATAAAATTGAATTACAAAGGTATTGCATCTGCTTTTTATATAGACATTGTTTGGTTTATTAAAGAATGTTTCATAAATCTAGGCAATTTTGCAGGACCTACATATTTAGCTAAGCAAACTATTTTTAGAAATTACATAAAAAGCGAGTAAACTTTTAATTTAAAATCACGGTTGTTTAGGACTGGATTTATAGAAATCACAATGATATGTAGTTAAAAGTAAGCTTATTATTAAACCATACTTTTATTTTTAGCAGGTGTGCTGGGTAATAAAATTTAGTTTTGTGAAAACACAAATGAAAATGGTAAACAAAATATTAAACAGACCGTACTACCAGCTGAAATGTATCCTTTTTTTCTTTTTCTAGGAAAAACTGGTAGAATTTCGTGGAGCATGTTGATCATAGCCAAGTCAGGATAAAGATAACCAAGGATTCTTTCCTCTCTCCTCTGAATCCCACATCTTAGCCAAAAGTTTATGTTAAACCTCCTATCTTACACTCCTTCTCCCCCACCTCTGTGCACTCCAGCCCAAAGATAAGGCAGGTGTTCGTGAGGGCAGTAGTGGATGGACTGTGAACTCTCCCGTGTAGTGGCTGTTGGATAAGGTACAACCATTCTACTTAACCTGTACACACTATGGTGGCTGGTTCAGTCCCTAAGGCCCTGATCCTGTCTCCTAAACTTACTATCCAACTTTTTGGCTTTTTTTGGGTACGATTTGTGGCATGCGTGAGTAGTTTTGATAGTTGCAAGATCCTAGGTAATTGTCAGGACTTTCATATCCACAGTTCTGCAACATTTTGCATCCTCCAAGCCACTGGATATTGTCAGGACTGCCAGACTAACTCTCAGCCTGCTGGATGCCGTCCTAATGTTGCCAGCTGCAGCTCAGCACACTAACAGTTACTTTTTTGAGGTATTGCTTTGAAATGGGAAGAAAGTAACTCCCATTTTAACATTTGGGCTTTTGGTAGCTGTTCAGTTTTAACTCTTCTGTTAGCACATTTGCCCTCTGAAGTAGAATAATGTTCAAGTTTTAAGAGTATAAACCTTCAATAAAATGTAATGAATATCACCGGGGGATAATCACCTATGAATTCTAACACAAAAACCTGTGGGAAAATTGGTGCCATTAGAAAAAATACTAATATAGGCCAAAGCTGAATCCTGATAGTGATTATGCACTATCTTAAGAAAGATGTAGGAATTCCTCATGACTTTGTACTTTATTGTTTCAAGCCTGCTCTTTGGAAAGCATGCCAGCAACAGGACACTGGGGAGAGAGCCAGACATTTCTGTGATCCCAGCATGTTTGAATGTTGCTACGGTAGACATGAAAATAAACAATGACTACCTCCCATCCCAAGTGGAAACATTTCACCCCTCTCACTACAAAATTATAGAACCCAACAGGACACAGTAGGAGTTATCATAATTCAATAAGACTGGGAGCACTTGGAGTCCCTGAGCTTATATATCATCTTGTTCCACCTCTTCCTTTTATAGATGAAGAAATGGTGAATGGGAGAAATTAAGTGATAATTGCTCAGCTGTGTAGTGACAGGTTTGGGACTGAAGCCAAGTTTCCCAGTTCATATTCCAGGATGGTTTCTTCTGCATTGGGGCTAATTAATTTTTGGAAAGTAGTTTTGTCCCCTTTCCCCTGCCTTTCTTCAGACTTTCCACAGTATTTCCAGCATGTATCTCTGGTGGTGAGGGGATGGGATGGTGCCTTATTAATAATTAAACAGTGGGAGATTGCTCCCTCCCATTTTACGACTTTCCCCATTCCTGCCATCACACAGCACGCTGATTAGTATTTGGGCCTCTCCTTCATGGGCAGTATCCATACTCTGGATTTTTTAAACATGCCAATAAACATTTGGTAGATGTACCATTCTTCAGAGCTCTTTTAGGTGACTTTGGAAGACCTGAAAAAATTGTGTTGTATTTAACTACTTCACATACCCAAAAGTTTAAGAGTGAAGATTTCTCTGGGTAGAAGACATGAACAGATGGAGAAGGTACATCTCCAAAGAAGATAACACATGGCTAACAGACCCATGAAAAGAAGCTCAGCATTGCTCATCATCAGGGAAATGCAAATCAAACCACAATGAGATATCACCTCACACCTATTGGAATGGCTAAAGTAAAAAACACAAGAAGTGAGTGTTGGAAAGGATATGGAGAACTAGGACCACTTGTGCACTGATGGTGGAAATGCAAATGGTTGCAGCCAGTATGGAAGACAGTGCGGAGGTTCCTCAAAAAGTTAAAAATGGAACTACCCTATGATCTAACAATTGCTGTGTATTTACTGCAAGAATATAAAAACACTAATGTAAAGGGATACATGTACCCCTATGTTTAATGCAACATTATTTATAATAGCCAAATTATGGAAGCAGCCCAAGTGTCCAATGATAGGTGAATAGATAAAGAAGATGTAGTATATAGACATAATCAAATATTATTCAGCCACAAAAAAGAATGAAATCCATGGGGCACCTGAGTGGCTCAGTGGGTTAGGGCCTCTGCCTTCGGCTTGGGTCATGGTCCCAGGATCCTGGGATTGAGCCCCGCACTAGACTCTCCGCTCAGTGGGGAACCTGCTTCCTCCGCTCTCTCTGCCTACCTCTCTGCCTACTTGTGATCTCTGTCTGTCAAATAAATAAATAAATCTTAAAAAAAAAAAAAAGAAATCTTGCAACAACATGGATGGAGATAGAGACAATAATGCTAAGCACAATAAGCCATTCAGAGGAAGACAAAAATCATATATCACTCATATATGAAATTTAAGAAACAAATCAAATGAGCAAAGGAAAAAAGAGACAAATAAAAAATAAACTTTTAACTATGGAGAACAAACTGATGGTTACCAGAGGGGAAGTATGTGGGGGGGATTAGATAAAATAAATGATGGGAATTAAGGTGTGCACTTGTCTTGATGAGGACTGGGTAATGTGTAGAATTTTTGAATTGGATCTGTTGTACAGCTGAGACTAAATATAACACTGTATGTTAACTCTCCTGGAATTAAAATATAAAATTAATAAGAAAAAAACACCCAGACATTTCTAGGGTTCTATCATATTGGTAGAAAGGACTTTGGGGCCCAATGCTCTTACCGCATAACACAACTTACAACAATAGTGATTTTTCTGCTCACTCATAAGTAGATGTTGGTTCTGGTTTTCTCAGCTCTAACTAAACAGGGAGGGACATATCTGCTCAAGAGCATACAGAGTTTTGTTTTGTTTTATTTTTAAATTTTTAAATTTTTTATTAACAGATAATGTATTATTAGCCCCAGGGGTACAGGACTGTGAATCACCAGGTTTACACACTTTACAGCACTCACCATAGCACATACCCTCCTCAATGTCCATAACCCAACCACCCTCTCCCTACCCTCCTTCCCCCAGCAATCCTCAATTTGTTTTGTGAGATTAAGAGTCTCTTATGGTTTGTCTCCCTCCCAATCCCATCTTGTTTCATTTTTTCCTTTCCTACCTCCCAAACCCCCCAATGTTGCCTCTTAAATTCTTCATATCAAGGAGATAATATGATAATTGTCTTTCTCTGATTGACTTATTTCGCTAAGCATAATACCCTCTAGTTCCATCCATGTCATTGCAAATGACAAGATTTCATTTCTTTTGATGGCTGCATAGTATTCCATTGTGTATATATACCACATCTTCTTTATCGATTCATCTGTTGATGGACATCTAATTTCTTTTCATAGTTTGGCTATTGTGGACATTGCTGCTATAAACATTTGGGTGCACATGCCCCTTCGGATCACTGCATTTGTATCTTTAGGGTAAATACCCAGTAGTGTGATTGCTAGGTCATAGGGTAGCTCTATTTTCAACTTTTTGAGGAACTCCATGCGATTTTCCAGAGCCTCCATTTTTTATTGCACCTCATTAATAGCTTTTCTGATTTCAGCTTGGTTAGATTTTAGTTCTTTTATTTTTCCAGGAAGGGCTTTTATTTTTCCAGACAGTGTTTCTCTAATATCTCCTATGCCTTTTTCAAACCCAGCTAGCATCTTGAGAATCGTCATTCTGAACTCCAGAGCTGACATATTACCATGTCTGTATTGTTCAGGTCCCTAGCCTTCAGTACTGCCTCTTGTTCTTTTTTTTGTGGTGAATTTTTCCACCTTGCCATTTTATCCAGATAAGACTATATAAAGGAAAGAATAAAAAACTAAAAGGGTGGCAAAGACCCCAGAAAAATGTATACTAACCAAATCAGAAGAGACCCCAAATTAGGGAAAGAGGGAAGAGGGTAAAAAGAAATTTTAAAAAATTAAAAAAAATATATATATATTTTAGACTGGTGAATAGAAGAGAGCTACCCACTTGATTTGGGGGATATTTTGGTCTCTTAGAAGAAACTATGTCCCAAAATTTTAAAGGAAGAAAAACTTAAATATATACAAAACTAAGGGTAAACACGATGAAGGGATGGCATATGACTATAAAGATGAAAATTTAAAAAAAAATTCTGAAAAAGTAATTGAGAAGATAAATTGGTTGGAAAAAGAGAGAAAAAGAAAGTGGAGAGAATTTGCTCTGGCTGGAGACTAGAACAAAGCCCTGTGCTAGAATTAGGGTATATTTTCATCTATTAGGAGAAATTGTATCAAGAAACAAAAGGAAATAGTCTAATTTCTCTTTATTTAAGAGTGTTCACATATATTTTTCAAATGGTTGATTGTGAATTCTAATGGCTAGTTTAGAAGAGTGATGTAACAAGTGTTATTTATTTATTTGTCAGAGAGAGGGAGAGCGAGAAAGTGAGCACAGGCAGACAGAGGGAGAAGCAGGCTCCCCTCTGAGCAAGGAGCCAGATGTGGGACTCGATCCGAGGACGCTGGGATCATGACCTGAGCTGAAGGCAGCTGCTTAACAACTGAGCCACCCAGGCGTCCCATAACAAGTGTTTTAAAAAATGTCAATATTCATGATATTACTGGAAACTATATTTTTGCCACTATTTAAATAGGTAAAAAAAAATCATATTAGTAAAGAAAAAATCATGCAGGGAAGTATACAGTTTTTTTTTTTTTTTTTAAATTCTTTCGAGTGTACTTGGGTAAAGATATCTAAAGACCTTGGAACAGAATCCAAAATCTTTAGTATGTCAGTGACAGTCCCATTTGCCTTTTCAACTTTCTTCTTCTTCTTCTTTTTTTTAATTATTCTTTACTCACCTTAAATATTTTTAAACTATCCTATTTTCTTGACTTTTTTTCCTGGAAAATGTACAGTTTTCATTGTTTGCCCCATGGCCTCCATGTTGAATGCTCTACTCTTCCTGTTTTTTACTCTAAAAGTTCCCCTTGCCTCTCCAAATGGGTGTCAGGAGCTTCTCCCTGAAGCTGTTCTTGGTTCTAATCCTGATACTCTACAGCAGTTTTCCTTTTATTTCTATTTTATTTTTTATACCTCATCTGATATTATGGCTATTTTCTTTATAGTTCATCTCTCCTGCTTAATTTTAAGCTCTTTAACAGAAGACCATTCTTCTTTGGATCCCTGATGTTTCCTTATACATAACGATTGTTCATGAGGTATTTGTTGCCTGGATTAATGTATTTCATTGGTAAGAAGTTTGTGTGTGTGTGTGTGTGTGTGTGTGTTTAATGTAAGTGTCTATTTAGCCCAGCTTTGGCTATTGTTACTATAATATATACAGTCCTTTCAAGTCTAACAAAAAGTACAAACTGATATTTTAAGTAGGGTCTATTATGGCAATTAAAAAATATTGTTATTCCTAGCATTAGATACAAAAGAAGTTTCAGAGATTCAGTTCTGCAGTGGGTAATGGGGATACAGAAAATTGGAAACCCATATATAATCTTGCTGTAACTGATAAGGGGTCAGTTAAGAATAATACATTAATAAGTAGTCAGTTGCATTGTAATTTCAATTGATGAAGCAAAAACATCATCCATTGTTTTTCTCATGGAACCTTGTTAGCCAAATGGAATTACCTACCTGCTTCTCTCATGTGTCTTTTTACAATGATCTTGTGCGGAAGATTTCTTTTTTTTTTTTTTTTTAAAGATTTTATTTATTTATTTGACAGAGAGAAATCACAGGTAGATGGAGAGGCAGGCAGAGAGAGAGAGAGAGAGGGAAGCAGGCTCCCTGCTGAGCAGAGAGCCCGATGCGGGACTCGATCCCAGGACCCTGAGATCATGACCTGAGCCGAAGGCAGCGGCTTAACCCACTGAGCCACCCAGGCGCCCCATTGTGTGGATGATTTCTAAGCTGACCTTTATAATTGTGTTTATTACTAATAGTGTACTGTGTTGCTGGGTCTGCGTAACACATGATCATTTTAAAGCTTTACTATAAAGAAGGACTGTAATGACAACACTGGAACTGTGACAAAATGAGAGAATGAATTTCGGTGAGTTGGGTGTCATTTGTGAAGGACTTACCCCCACCTTCTCAGAATCCCTCATAGTGACCCTACCCTCAATTCACTAAGACATAGAAACACTTACATTATTTTATAGATTATTTTGTGTGAAAATTATGAAGAAGTGATTTGTAATAGACATCAATAACAGAATTTGGGAAGTAAGAACATGATTTCATCTGTCATCATCTAAGGTGATGGTGGCTGGGCATTATCTAAAAGGAGCTGAAGTTAAATTATAAGCTGATCTTCTACAAAGATTTAGTCTCTCCCATCCCTTTAAGCATGTGCCACTCCTTTCTTCCAAGATGGGACCTATCTGCCCTACCCTAACCTTGTGACTGATTTGCTTTTACTGACAGAATGGGCAAAAATGAAAGTGTGCCAGTTCTCGGTTTGGACTTTACAAATCTTACTTTTCTCTGATGTTCTTTTGAAGCCCTGAGCCACTAAGTAAAGAAGTACCTCCAGGCCTGCTGTGGGAACATGGAAAGAGTGAGGCATAGTCAGCCCCCAGCTTTTTAGCATTATAGCTGAGTACCATACAGGTGGGGAAGGCCATCTTGGATTCTTGAGTCCTAGTAGAGCTCCAATGTCCATCACATGATGAGGAGAGGAGGCTGTCCCTGCTGAGCTACTAAAAGTTATGGCAGCTTGTTATACAGTTGTAGATAACTGAAATTGATGTGAAGATAGCCAGAGTACAGAAAGTGTTGGTGGAGAGATGGATTCTCTGGACAGATGGGGAAACCAAGACTCTCCTCTCAGGAGAGTGTTCTAAAACTGGGATGAATTATTTTAGCATTTGGCTCAAAGTGTCTCCTGTAAGAAATACACTGAATTGAGTGGAAAAACACTTTCGAGTCAGCTACTCTACTCTAGGCAGCTCCATAACTTTTCTTTTGAGGCTCATATGGAGAACTTCATGGTGGTGTTTGGCTGTCTCAAGAGTCTTGTCTTCTCAGCACTTCATGGCTTTGTGCAGCATCCTATTTCCTTTTTTTTTTTTTTTTATTGTGTTATGTTAGTGATCATACAGTACGTCATTAGTTTTTGATGTAGTGTTCCATGATTTGTTGTTTGTGTATAACATCCTGTGCTCCATGCAATCTGTGCCCTCCTTAATACCCATCACCAGGCTCACCCATTCCCCTATCCCCTCCCTTCTAAAACCCTCAGTTTGTTTTTTGGAGTCCATAGTCTCTCATGGTTCATCTTTTTATTTATTTTTTTCTTTTTTCTTTTTGAGGTTAAGGGTTTGTGGAGGGAGGAAGAGGTTAATGTCTAGCTGCATAGGGAATTTCAGCCACTGTCTATATTTTGTAAACTTTGGATTCTGCCTCTAGTGGCTTAGGTAAAATGATTAACTACCATGGAAACTTATAAGAAATTTAGTAGTTTGAAATCATGCTCAACAATAGAACAGGCCTTGAGGAGTTTCTGAATCCATATTATAAAGGCAACTATCTATATACAGGGTCACTCTTGAGTAAATATGAAATATATGTCTGTCTTAAAATGGACAAATGGCAGACATTTTTAAACATAGTTGAGGCTCTACTAGTTTCTTTGAAATATTATGGCCCTAAATGCTTAAAATTTATTCTCTTTTTATTCATAAATTATCTGGAGTTTATTGGTAATCTATTTTCTTCTGTTTTGTCTCTGTATTAATGTATTTGTAGTATAAAGATGAAAACATTGGGTTCTTCAAACTTGACTAGTTTCCATTCTATATTTGAAATTCTTATATTCAATTTAGAACAAATATTAGTGATTTTTAATATTCCAAATTGTTTCATATACTGATATTGAAGTCTTGCTTTCTCAATTTCCTAAACAAAATAATTTTCTTCTAATTCTGTGAATCTGAACCTCATACCAAATAGCTTAACTACATTCTTTCCATCTATTACACACTTACTGCTAACAAAGATTCTTAATCTGGAAAGAATGGATTTGTACCAGATAATATACCAGCTGTGTCTTCTGTCTTATTGATGACGTATTACTCTGTAACAAGGTCCTACTTACTCACAAAAACATGTAGACATATTTAGTGATGAGAAAAACCTAAATTACTTTAAGAGAATGCCAACAATTTTTATACAAAGAGAAAGTAATATTTTACACAGAAAGGTCTGAAAGGGAAGACATTTTAGGACTTGATGTACTATAATGACTTTGGATTAGGGTAATGTTTAAATAACAAAACAAGATGCAAATGAAAATATGATGCTGTGCAACTAGGTTGCCTCAGATATCAAAAAGCTTACATTTCCATGTTGCACTTGCCCATATAGAGGTATAACCACTTCTTTTGGGAGCAAGTTCTAATTGGTTGGGAAAAGCAGCAACGCAGGTGAGGAGAGACAGTGGTTACTGGATAGTGAGATCCCTTAGGGAGGAGCTAGAAATCATCATCATCATTCTTGTTTATAGAAAACAATTGTTACATGTTTTAACTTATTTGTTCTAATACAATAGTTTTGCAAGGTAATTGTGATTATTCTCATTTTTACTTACGAGGAAACTGAATTTCAGAGATGTAAAGTAACTAGTCCAAAGTGACATCTTAGGAATGGTAGATCTGGAATTCAAATTTTAAGATTTTTGGCCTGACTTCTCAAATACCTTACAAAATTATGAAATAAACAATGGTGGGCATTCTTTTTAAAAGCTTATTGAATGCAAAAGAAGCTTTGTGACAGGAAAGTTGGCATGTTCTCTTAGACTTTTGTTAGGGGAAGAAATGGCTCTAGAGAGAGTAGCAATAAGGGATAACTGTCAATAGTTTTCAGCTTGGTTGGAATCCTACATTGGGACCATGATAGGAAGAAGTCTAAGCCTCTCTCAGTGAAGTTTTCATAAGCTAGACTATGTACTTGTAAAAGACCCTAGCAGTTTCAGGAAAGCAAGTGAGAAAGAGGTATTTCCTTTGCTAAAATGACCCCAGTTTGGCTTATTCCATCTGAAAAATGGAATTCAAGAATAACAGCATTTGGACTAGAGATAATTTGCATGTTATAGTGCATGAACTGGGTGGCTGCCTGATACACAGTGATTTTTTTCTTGGTTTCAAATTCCTTGGGAATTTTCTCTTTGTCCTCATATTTTAGACACCTGTTGTAAATGGGACTAGCCATTATTTTTTTATTATTTTGTTTCCCCGTCAAACAGTACTTAGTAACTGTTCAAGGATAGACAACCAGTCCAAATTGGTCCAGTCATATAGATAGACTGACCATATAACTTATTACTCACATAGGGTCATCTTCCCTGATTTTTTTAAAAAATTAAAAACCTACAGAAGCATCAGAAAAATAATACAATGATTATAATATATTGAATTACCAAGATTGAACAATAGTTAATATTTTGTGACATTTTGCTCCATTTCTTTCTCCATCAATATAGACATTTATCCTCCTTGAATCACTTGAAAATAAAATGCAGACATTTTGACACTTTTCGCTTTAATTCTTCAGTATGTATATCACAGAGCCAAGGACATTCTTCTAAGCACAGTACTGCATCACACAACTGTTCCCAAAATCTTCTTTGTAGGTATTTCCCTACTCCCTAGGATCATGCATTTCATTGGGTTATCATATTTTCTAATCTAATCTATCTTACTATTTTTTGAAGCATCCATGATGATTATAGTATAGAGTGTCCCACAACCTAGATTGTTTCCTTTTAATTAGATTCAGACTAAACATCTTGGCAAGAATACCACATAGAAAATGTTACGGAAATTGTAATTTTACTATTAATCATTATGCTGAAGCAAAAGGCATAAACTGGGAGACTTGGCTATGATAATCATAGAACTCCATCTGTAGTCAAAATGGCTAGTCCAGGAAGGGTGCATGACCTAAACTGGGCCAATCAGAGTCCTTCCCTGAAATATTTTATATTGATCTGCAGAAAGAATGCTCTTTCAGACTGGTTGTTAAGTTGTCTGTCTGGTTAAGAAATATTGAAATGTAGACAGAAAAAAAATCAGAGTGAGTGGATCCTGGAAGCATCCACTCCAGTTCTCTCTAAAATTAGGTTAATCTCTGCCCTTTTAAAAAATCTATTGAACATTTATTATGTGCCAGGCTATTTTCCAAGTGTTTCATGTGTATTAAATCATGTAATTGTCTCAACCGTCCCATGAGATAAGTTTTATTCTTGTCCCCATTTTGTAGGACCCAAGGAAGGAAGCTTAATTCTCTTGCCAAAGATTGTGCAGCTAAAAAAGGATGGAGCAAAAATAAGAATCCATAGTACATGAGCCCAACCATAGTAATAAGATGCCTTTCACAGTGATAAGACTTCATCCACTGTTTACTCTTGTGCTCAAACTAATTAGCTTGGATTTCTGTCACTTGCAATCCCAGAGTCCAGGCTAATGTCCATTATGAACTTTAATTCTCTAGGAACTAAAGAATCAACTCAAATCTGAAAAGATGAGATGTCAGTAGGTAATGCCCCCTTCTCAGGTCCTGTTTTTGTCTTTCAGACACAGGCCTTTCTTAACTTCAGAGGTGTGTTTTTGATTAAGAATTTTCCAGCAACTTGTTTTTAGGGACATACAGGATGTTACTGTAATGGGTACATTAATAATGAAAGAATTTTGGCAATGACAAGGTTGAAGATTTGATAATTAGTGTTTAGTCAAATCAATTAAAATGTTTAGGACATCAATTAAGAGGAAATAATCTTCCACACTGAATTATCCCTCTCAGAGAAAACTGTTTTAAGAGGCTCGCTTCTTAATGTGTTGGATGACTGTGTAGTCAGTTTTAAAATACAAACAGAAGTTAGTATGAAGGAAGCGGTCTCCTTGATGACAATGACAAATGACAGAGTATTGTGAAATTTTAATATGTAGCCTGATTGGTTGTAAATTACTTCCATGTTTGCTGAGGTAATTTGCAAATAGAGATGAGTCAGATCTTCCATTGGTATCATTGGAAAGTAGAACAACAAAAAAAATGCAAAAGTGAACAGAGATGTGGTTTAACTTTGTCTTACATTGTTGTTAACTCTTGAATATCAAATAGAATCAGTGCATTTTTTTATGACTTGATATAAGTTTTAGGATATTTATGTTTTTTAAGATTAAACATAAAACTAAGATGTTATCTACAATTGTAAATTACCATGACCATTTTTATACTGACCATCAGTTGTGCCTGTATATTGAGGGCCATTATGTGTCAGTCACTGTTCTATTTTTAACACATGACTTTAAAATCAGAGTTAGAATAAGAAGTTTAAAGAGCAATGACAAGTATGGGCTAAAGGAAAACATGTTTCTACTAAGTCAGATATTTAAAAATCTTTGCAGAGGAGCTGTTTGTCACTTCTGTTTTATAGAAGGAAAAGTTGGGCTATTAAGTTGCTTGTTAAAGTCAATTAGTTGGTATATAGTGCTTCTGAGTCTAGAAGTCAGGTCTTCCTCACCACAAAGAACAAGTTCTTCCTATTATCACATGTTAGTGTTCATGAAAGAATGAATTATGTTGAATGAATAAAAAAAATTAATCATGAGTATGTAGGCTGGGATTTGAGGTAAGACTTGACCTATAATATTTGCCCACAGTGATGAATATGGTATTTGTTTCAACATACATAAATATGTACGTTTAAGGGTTAAACCTGATCTTCCAATTATTTAGGTTTGATGGATTTATTTCCTTATGTGTAAAGAGAACCAACATTAATACTGATGGTACATATATAAGTCAACTATATTTAACAAATATAAATTAGACTTTGGTGTATTTGTAACATTATCACTATAGAATGTTAGAGCTTAGAATAATTTTGCACACTGTTTTTTTTTTCCCCCCCCAGTTTCTCTAATTTCCAGAGGCATAGAAGAATGAAGTATTAGGGTGCCAGGTTATATTTTCAATTTGTAGTGACTTTTTTCCCTGATTGTAGGCTGAGATATTTGAGTCAGACTGTATTTCTTTTTTTAGGATTTAATTTACTAGGCCTACACTAATTTTCAAGAGGAGATTGGGTTATTTTTTATACTCATATCACAGACACATTTCCCTCTTATCTGTTTTTCCCTTGATAGAAACACTGTGTTCTTCTCTTTTAATTCCATGAGAAATATACATTTTTTAACCTCCCATACTCTCCCTATTACGTATACATGCAAACATGGATTCCATCTTAAATTAATCCTTCAAATGCTGCTATCAGTGAAGACATTTTAAACTGTCATAATAAGATCTTCTGGGTGACAGCAGTCTTGGAACAAGGCTAGAGTATGGTTCAACCATTGTTAAAAGTTCATGTTCCTCTCATTACATTCCTGTTACTAATTCCTGTAACAAGTCTGCAATGATAGATGAAAATATGAGCTATTTCTTTGCGTTGGCAAAATCTCAATTCAAGAAGACATAGTTTCCTTAGTTATTTTTAAAGTATACTGTTTATAGTGCTTGATATAGTTAGATAAAAAAAATCCACTCAAACCTTTTTTTTTTTTTAAATAAAATAAAGTCTTGAGATGTTTAGTTACATAACCCTAATGAAATATTTTCTTCTGTCTGCATGAATAGAGTTTATTCTGATGGGATCCAGAACTAAAAATGACGTAAATCTCAAATATATTAAACATTCTGCAAGATTGTATGCATTTAAAAAATGTGTTTATAAATGCTATGGATTCTCTTCCTAGAAAGTTTTGTGATATGTATGTGTATGCATGGGATATTTTGCTTGCAGTTTAAGTTGTTTGTAACTCTGATGCTCATTTCAGGATGTAGACTGGACATATGTGATCCGCTAATTATTGATGCAATTGTTAGGTAATTGTTGAGTAGTGTATTTTTAAGTCACTAAGGTTAGAAACCAATTTGGGATTTTGGCTCACCCTGATGGGAGCGAGGGTGGGGGATACCTGTCTGTGTTTTGTACCTGTATCAAAACACTGTGCTCCCTCTGTGTATCTCACTGGCACTAAACACAGGGCAGATTCTCAATATTATGCCCCATTGTAGTTGCCTTTATTGAGCACTATCTTATTAATGGCAATAAATAAAAATATGACATTTCATAACCCTCTGATCCCCATAATCACTTGTTACGCTTAAAGGCATTTCTATTTTTGCTTGTATTTTCAAGGAGGGTTCCTTTTGCTCCATCAGGCTCCCTCTCTCCAACCCTAATCTCTTCCCTGTCAACAAAATTGGAATATTAACATCTATATTTACAGCTTTCCTGTCCTTTTGTTATCTTAATGAGAAAAGCTGTTGATATGTCAGTAGATAGAAGAAATTAGAATCTGCATCTGCCTACAAGTCATTAGATAAATGACTACATTATTTCTCTATTTCCTTAGGGTAAAAAAAAAGTGTTTTGAGGTAATTAAAATACGGCATATGAAACTAGACAGCAGCAACTAGATTAACAGCCACAAAAGCTTCAGAGAATTTATTCATGGTTCTCCTAGAAAGTACATAAATTCATCCATACATTCAAAGTATTAAGAAATAACAGGAAACAGGGATGCCTGGGTGGCTCAGTTGGTTAAGCATCTGCCTTCAGCTCAAGTCATGATCTCAGGGTCCCTGGCTTGAGTCCCACGTTGGGGTCCCTGCTCAGCTTCCTCTGCGTCTGCTTGCTGTCCCCCTGCTTGTGCTCTCTCTCCTTTCTCTCTCTCTCTGACAAATAAATAAAATCTTAAAAAAAAGGAAATATCAGGAAACAATAATTGATATATTTGTAAAGATCACCTACTGAATTCAGAAAGACCTCAGATATTTTTAATCCCACAAAATCCAAAATTATACAGAAAACTGAAATCAGTTTTCTGTATAATGTTGACTACCTCAAGGAAAGAAAAATCACATAGTTACAGGCTGTGAACTCCCTTCATCTTTACAAAGCAATGTATTAGAGATGGGGAATGTGGAAAAGAGCGTGTACAGTTAAAAATCTCGGAGTGGTTGTGTATGGTAGATTATTGGCAAACAAAGCTCAGGACCAATTCTGTGCATACAAATTAATGGTACAGGAAAGCCTTGCAGACATACAACTGAAATTCCTGATGGAGTATTTCAACTTAAACTCTATTGAATTTGGGTACTCCCACAACAGACTCCTCAGTCTTGCCTCTGTTGGAAAGAATTATTAAAGGCATTTGCAGTTAAAGTTGAAGTGGTTATGACAAGCCTGTCTCATAACTACGTGGTGAATGTCTAGACTTAGCTCTAATTGGTCTTACTTTAATGCATTTATTGTTTAATTGCTTGTGGTAATGATTTATTCTTTCATAGAACTGAGATTAATGGCAACTGGCAACTCTATTGGCATTGCTATCAGAGAAATGGCCAGAAGTCTCAAAATAGAATTGAGAAGACAGATTCTAGGCACAGAGGATTGTCAGATTAATATAGCTCCATGAAAATTCTGTCAAAAAAATACTACTACCTTAATAATTTTGTAATGTATCCACTAATGCCATTTTTAATTCTTATTTGTTAATGTAGGGAGTTTAGACTTTACTATGACATTAAATATAATTGCCTTTTATAAGGTATGTAGGATTTACATTTAAGAAGTGGATGAAACTCTAGCTTTTGAAACTATTAACTTAAACCCATAAACTCTCTTACATCCTCTCTATATAGTACTTTTTGGTAAAGTTTGCAAACTTATGCAAAAGAATAATGTATTTTGAGTAGTCAGTCATATTGGAGTGCCCTAAACAGTCTATCGACTGTATGTACAAATTGTGTGATAGTCATTTACATATTTTTGTCTGTTTAAAGATAGACAAACCCTCATACCTCTTTTGTATATCCATGCCATTGTGTGTTCTACATCAGGTCAAGTTTTTTTCTTAGCTACTTTTGGAGGGTAGGGTTGGGAAAGACTGTTACTCTGCATATTGTGCTTTTTTTAAATCTATAAATTTGTTATAGTATAAATAAACATCATGAGGTCTCATATTTTCCAGAAAATGAAGTTTGGTAATACAGGGGAATACATTTAAGTGGGGAAAATATAATTTATAAAATACAAAAATTATATGAAAGCTATTTGGTACAACAGAATGAGCACTCAAGGTTTCAGTGAACAAGAATCTAGATATTACAACAATTGATCCTTTAGGGACACCAGTGCCTCATATAGTAGAAAATTCACATATCCTTTTTGTAATATCTAGATATAGATATATACAAAAGTGTCCTTTAGGGACACCAGTGCCTCATGTAGTAGAAAATTTCACATATAACTTTTGACTCCCCAGAGATTATTAACTATTAATAGCTTGCTATTGACTGAAGACTTATTGATAACATAGTTAACACATATTTTATATGATATATGTATTACATACTATATTATTACAATAAAATGAACTAGAGAAAATGTTATTAAAAATAATAAGAAAGGGTGCCTGGGTGCCTCAGTTGGTCGAGCAACTGCTCTCAGTTCATGTCATGATTCTGGGGTCCAGGAATAGAGTCCTGCATAAGACTCCCTGCTCAGCAAGGGGTCTGCTTCTCACTCTGACCTTTCCCTTCTCATGCTCACTCTCTCTCATTCTCTCTCTCTCAAATAAATAAATCTTTAAAAAATCATAAGAAAGAGTAAGTATATTTAGTGTATTTATATAAGGAAAAAAATCTGCCTCCAATTGGATTTGTGTAGTTCAAACCTATATTGTTCAAGGATCTGCTGTAGTAGTCTTGTTTTTGTTGATGTTTTGTTTTGTTTTGCTTTTTTTCTTTATTGTAAAATATGGTATGTATAGAGAAAAGTTTATAAAACAAATATTTGTCATGTGAACAGACAGTTCTGTGGTGAACATTGTATAGCTACCACTAAGGTCAAGAAATAGAAGCTGGCCAGCTCATCTAGAATCTTAACCCCTTTTGTCCCTTCGTAATCACTGTCCCACCTCTTTGACCTGCAGGTATCTATTTTGTGTTCTTTTGTCCTAGAACTGTAATGAAAAGAAAGGAGATACTAATACCTATATATGCATCTCTAAAAACTACATTTTAGTTTAGCTATTTTTAAAAAACATTGTTTGAATGGAATTATGTATTCCTTTTCCTCTAGCTTTTGTATCTCAGTATTATATTTGTGAAACATATTCACATTGTTGTATTTGCTATAGCTATATAAAGTTCATCCATGTTCATTGCTGTGTAGTATTTCATTATTTGGCTCTATTACAATTAAATGTACCCTGGTGTTGGGGTCCATTTGGTGTATTTCCAGTTATGACCAGTCTTTTTCTTATTTTCTAGTGCACACATATACCAGTTGCTCTAGATGTGTAATTGTTGAGTTAAAGGAAATATAAATCTTCAATTTTACAAGATAATGTTAAATCATTTTCCAGTAGTATATGAGTTTTCATTGCCACATCCTTACTAATACTTAGTATAATTAAACTAAAAATTTTGGTTAATCTGTTGGATATAAAATGGTTATGGAAATTTTCATGACCCTGATTACTAATGATATTGAGATTTGACTTTTATGTTTATTTGGCATTTAGACTATTTTTTGCCACTTTGCCTCATTAAAAATTTTGCCCATTTTTTGATTGTATTATTTTTTATTTTATTTTACTTGTTTTGTCCATGTAAATTCTTTGCAATGAATGTTACCATATTTGTTTTTAAACCTATAAGAATTGTTTTTTTATAGTGAAGATACTAGTTTCTTTTTGTGTTTATATATAGTAAATATCATCCTATGATTTATAATTTCATTTTCTTTTAATTTTTTAAAGATTTTATTTATTTATTTGTCAGAGAGAGAGAGAGAGAGAGAGAGTGAGTGGAGAAGCAGAGGGAGTGGCAGGCAGAGGGAGAAGCAGGCTCCTGGCTGAGCAAGGAGCCGGATACAAGACTTGATCCCAGGACCCTGGGATCATGCCCTGAGCTGAAGGCAGACACTTAACTGACTGAGCCACTCAAGCATCCCTGTATTTTCGTTTTATTTATAGTTCTTTAGATAAGCAGATGTCCTTAATGTTATGTGGAAGAATTTATTAACCACTTTCCTCATGGACAATTTTCTTTGTATTTTATTTTAAGAAATTCTTCTCTACTCTAAGGTCATATGGATATGTTTCTGTACTTTCTAAAGTTTTATAGTTTTAATATTTTCATTTTAGTCTGATTGATTTAGTATTTTGTGAATAAGAATCTGATTTTCTTTCATCTTACATGGATATTCAATTATATTAGCACCATCTACTTAAAAATCTGCTATGTCTACCAACAGTGGTACTTCTGTTACATATAAGTTCTCATACCAGTGTGGCCTGGTTTTCCTAGGTCTCCACCATTGGAGTGGTACTATGTTTTTCCATTTACTTGAGCTTCAAAATAAGTTTTGATATCTATGAGAGCAAGTCTTCCTATCTTGTTCTTATGTTTTGACTATTCTGACTTCTTGGAATTTTGTATATTTTTAGAATCAGCTTGTCAGACTCCACAAAATGACTGTTTTGGAATTTTTTTTCCCCTCTGTATTGAATCTGTAGAGCAGGGGAGAATTGATATCTCTAAAATATAGAGATTACAATTCATGAACATGTTTTCTTTGTTTATTTGGCCCTTCTTAATGTTTCTCAATTTCATAAATTTTTCTGTAGAAGTCATACATATTTTAATAAATATATTCTTAGGTAACTTGTTTTTTATATTATTTGTAAACAATATCACTATATTTTATTTCTTGTAAGAATACATTTTTATATTGAATTTTATATCCAGGAACTATGCTAAGTTCTCCTTATTAGAGCAATCTGTTAAATTCTTTGGGATTTTGTATATTCAAAATTATATTTTCTGCAAATAATGACAGTTCTATTTCTTCCTGTCCAATTCTTGTACCTTTTATTTATTTTTCTTACCTAATTGCATTGACCAGAACCTCAAATGCAGTGTGATTCACAGTTATAACAGTGGGGAATTTTGTATTGTTTCTGTTTTAAAGGAAGTGGTTTCACCATTAATTGTGATAAATACTAGGATGTTTTATAGACAGTCTTTTACTGAGGAGTTGGCCATCTACTATCCATGACCCAATCTGACCTGCCAACTGTTTTTGTAAATAAAGTTTTATTGGAACACAATGATATCTATTAATGTAAATATTGTCTATAGCTGCTTTCATGACACAATGACAATGCTGAGTAGTGTAATAAAGATCATGTGGCTTGCAAAGCTGAAAATACTTATTTTCTGGTTCATTAACCAGGAAAAGTTTGTCAAATTCTCCTTTCCCAGATTAAGATATTCTCTTTTATTATTTTTTTGCGAAATATTTTTTTTACCATGAACAAATATTGGATGTTATTAAATGTTTTCCTGCATTTTTTGCATTGAAATAATGTGAATTAAATGAATTGCCCTTTTTTATGTTAAACTGAACATATTCTTGGAATAAATTCTCCTTTGTTAAAATGTACTATCCTTTCTTTATGTTTTTGGATTTAGTTAGCCACTATTTTGCTGAGGTTTTTTGCACTATTGTTTATAATTAGGTTGACCTGTAATTTTCCTTTTCCGTACTGGTCCTTTGGGTTTTGATATCAAAGCATGCTAGCCTCTTAGAATAAGCATGAGTTATATTTGGATAACTGGCTAATGGAACCATTTGCTGGAGTTTAGTTGTGGGAAGACATTTCATTATTGATTCAGTCTCTTTCATGGCTGTAAGATTATTCATATTTCCTCTTTTTCCTTGAGTCATAGTTATATTTTTCTGGGAATTTATCCATTTGTCCCAAATTTATATTTATTGTAATAAGCTGTTCATTGGATCTTCTTAATCTTTTTAATGTCTGCAAGATGTTCCTTTTATCATTTCTAATAAGTGTGTGTCTTCTCTCTCCTTGCTCACTAATGGTTTATCAGTTTTATTTGTCTTTTCAAGGAGCCAGTTTCAAGAGCCAATCCCCTCTACTGTGTTTATACATGAAATTCTCCATAGATACTTAGACTTCCTTTTACTTTTTTTGGACTTCAATTTGATGTTCTTTAATTTATTGAAATTAATGTCCAGGTCATTTTTCTATCTTTTTCCTTTTTTAAAAATTTATGCCATTAAGGACTATAATTTCTTTATTTTTTTAAAAAGATTTTATTTATTTGACAGAGAGATCACAAGTAGGCAGAGAGGCAGGCAGAGAGGGGGAAGCAGGCTCCCTGCTGAGCAGAGAGTCTGATGCGGGGCTCAATCCCAGGACCCTGAGATCATGACCTGAGCCAAAGGCAGAGGCTTAACCCAATGAGCCACCTAGGTGCCCCTATAATTTCTTTAAAATAAACAGTTGTTCAAAATTTTGGTATCTTCTATTTTAAGTTCTTTTCATTTGTACTCTTTTCTGATTTCAGAAATGGTTCTGATCCTTAGAGGTTTTATGATATTTAAAAAATAGTGATCTAGAGATTAATTGCATTGAGTCCATAACACATTCACCATAAAATTTTCTTAGAAATTTGTTGATAGTTGGTTTATGACTCATTATTTGGTCATTAAATGTTTGAGGTGAATTTATAAAGAATGTATATATTCTGCAGTAGATAGGTGCATGGTTATATATGTCCATTAGGTCAAGTTTGTATATCTCCTTTTTCTACTGTTGTGTATCATTAAATTTTTTTTGTCTGCTTGTTCCATCAGTTATTGAGAAAAGCATGTTAAAATTTCCACCACAATTATAGATTTATCTATGTTTCTTTGTTCCATTAATTTTTGCTTTAAATAGTTGATGCTCTGTTATTAAAGGAAAATTAGAGGAGGAAAGAAATGAGGTTTTGTAGTGGAACCCACTGGACAACCTTAAAACTGAAGTTAATGATTTAAGATGATAATCATAACCTTTTATAATTGCTCAAAATGCTTTCATGTATACTCTCTACTTTTATATTGATCAGATCTGTGGGTTAAGATAGGTGTTATTAGCCAAACTGATAATCTTAAGGCAAGGATGTCACCCCAAGTCATAGACTACTTTGAGGTCTAGTCTAAGAAAATGAATTTCTTGAATAATTTCCCAAACCTGTTCTATTCCTTTCTTCCTCTTCCTTCTCCATCTCCTCCTTCTTCTTTTTTAAAAGATTGTATTTATTAGAGAGAGAGAGAGGGCACAAGTAGGGGGAGTGGTGGGCAGAGGGAGAAGCAGGCTCCCCACGCAAGGAGCCAGAAAAGGGACTTGGTTCTGGACTCTGGGATCATGACCTGAGCTGAGGACAGATGCTTAACTGATTGAGCCACGCAGGCATCATTGCTCTATTCCTCTTCTTTTAGCACATTCTGATGCAGGTATTCTGGTTCTCTTGCTGTGTCTTTAACTCACCAAGGACATTTTACTCTCAGGTTTTTGTATTTAGCAGTCACTCCGGGGCAGGTAGATCTCTTTTCATATGTCAGTTCTTCAGAGAGAACTTACCCTATCATTCTGATTCCTCTGTATTATCTTGGCCTGTTTTAGTCTTCAGAGCACTGATAATACCTGACATTGTATTATCTATCGGGGCATTTAATTATTGTCCTTGTCCCTTATAGTATGTAAGCTTCAAGAATTCAGGGTCTATGCTGAACTCATTGCTACATTTCAGGTGTAATGCCTGACACATAGTAAGTGCTGAACAATTTTTGTTTGATTGAATGAACGAGTGAACTAATCTTGTCTTGAAACAAGTTTGTTGATCTTTCAAAGACAGTTTGACTGGTCAAGAAATAATTATTGAGACTTTCTAGGTTCAAGGAATTCTTTTTGGCTTGGTAGAGAGGTACAAGAAAGAGTAACATAAGACTGCTAACTTCAGTTCATAAGCCAGTTGAGGATATAAGATATATACAAATGATAGAATCTGAAAATGCCTTATGAAGAATGGTGATACAAGAGGTACTATAGGACCATGAACAATTAATAGTCAAATATATTATTGAAACAATAAGTGCTGTGAATTCAATGAAAGGAAGAATTACTGGATTCTTAGTATTATAGAGAACAGCATAAATTTTAAAAAGTATAATCTGGGCACCTTATTAGTTGTTAAGGATGGCCTTTTCTTTGTTAAAGGAGGCAGAAAAAAGAAAGTGTATAGTTAGCAAGGAGAGAAATTAGCAAGCCCTAATCTGTCCTTATCTGTAGGGCAAAGACTGCATTGTATTCATATCTTATCTCCAGGCATATATGAGGTATTCTATTAATTTTCAGTGCCTGAATTTGAGAAATAGATTCAGAATAAATGAAAAACGGGTAATAAGAGTTGAAAATGGAACTGAATCAAAGGACATAAGTTAGAAGGTACATTTGACCCTTGAATAACAGAGGTTTGAACTGCATGGGTCCACTTATACATGGATTTTTTTTTTTTTTTTGCTAAATACAATATGGCACTATAAATGTATTTTCTCTTATAATTTTCTTAATAATTTATTTTTTTAGCTAACTTTATTGTAAAAATATAACATATAATGCATATAACACACAAAATACATATTAATTGGCTGATGTTATCAGCATAGCTTCCTGTCAGCAATAGGCTATTAGTGGTTAAGGTTTTGGACAGCTGAAATTTATAGACAAAATTTCGACTGTGCAGGGGTCAGCATTCCTAACCTTTGTGTTGTTCAAGGGTCGACTATATCCATAGATCTCTGTGCATATATTCTGTCTGTCCATCTCTCTGCCTATCTGAATAGTGACTGGCAATGGAACATTGAGATATAGGCATGTTGCAGCCATAATACTTTGTAAAATGTATCAGTAAATTTAAGAATAAACTAGTAGGTTTATGTATGGTTATATCCTAAACTTGTCATTTTGTTTCTTGCTCCATCTTTTCTCTGATTGAGAGACAGAGACCCTACATTAGAGAACATGTTTAAGAGCTCACTTTGGTCTCCCGACAAACCAAAAATGGCATTCTTTTCCGTAGAATTTAGTCTCCCTCTCTTGTTTAACCTGTACCTGCCAATTTCTTAATTTTCTACACATTATATTATTATAGTTAGGAGGATTTCTGTACTTGGACTCCAAAGTCATATCTTGTAGGAAAAAGATCTCCTAGTGAAAAAATATTTTATATTGGATTTTCAGTGACATGGTAGGTACAAAGAGGATTTATTTTGTTCCTCATTATTTCTTAGTTTTCATCACTTTTGACTAGATGATTGGTAGTTCCCAGAAAAAGAATGATTCTTGCATATTTTACACCTTAAAATAAAATTCTACCCACCAATTTTCCATTCTTAAGTAAATCTGTAATAAGAATTCCATCATCAATTTCAGCAAACTCTACAGCTTGAAATACTTTAGTTGGTTGAACTCTAAATTACATACTGGCTTTAAGATAAAGTTTTCTTTAAAAACTGTAAGCAACTAAAATACTGTATTTACTCTTTCTCTAAATTGACCATAAAATTCTCTGTTTTTTGTTTTTATTTTCCCCCCTGACCTAAGTTTATACCTGAAACTTAGAGGACTGATGGCTCATTAGGGAAGAACTGGATGCCTACTGAATCCCAGTAATGTTTCCTATTTATGCTATTGGTAAATGTACCTTTTCTGTTAAAGTTTTTCATGTTTTTTTTTTCCATTTATATACCCAGCGGCTTGCAGTTTTATATCTTTGTCCTAAACCTCTCTCTTGCCATTTAAACTAGTTTTCCAAATTCCTGCTCACTCAGATACCCATTTAGATACTCTACAGATGCCTCAGAATCTCCAACTGAATGATCTGCTTCTCGGCAGACTTGATAGTGTCTTATGAACTGTTTTTCTGCCTCATTCAGTACCCTAGTCAAATACCCAAGGCACAACTGGAAATGTGGGATTTTCTTAACTTTTTCTACTTAAAAAATGTTGCTAATTTTTTCCTTAGGTATTTCTTTGAATACTTTTTCTTCTAAATATTTCTTGAATTCCTTCCCTTCATCCTCCCAGTTTTATTGCTTACTACCTTTATTACTGTTTTGTTCTATTACTTTTTGGCAAGTTATTTAACTATTTTCTCCTTCAGTTTCCTTATCTACAAAATGGGGATAGGAATAGATTGTACCTTAGAGGATTTTTGTGACCGTTAAATGAGTTAATAGCTGTTAATTACTTAAAAGAGTGTCACAGTATGTTCAAGCTATCAGTATTACTGTTCCTGGCACAACTTCATTTAGGTTGTGATCAACTGCTATCTGGATTGTTTCATCAGCCTAGTGACCTTCCTTCTGCATCTATTCCAATGGTTAAATTTGATTTTGACAGTGCCTCAGATTACTCTGTTTATTTATATTAATTAATTAACTAATTTTAAAGATTTTATTTATTTATTTGACAGAGATCACAAGTAAGCAGAGAGGCAGGCAGAGAGAGAGAGAGAGAGGAGGAAGCACCACATGATTTAGCTCCCCCTACCCCATGGATTCCTATTATCCTCCCACATAAGTTGGAAAGTTGGACTGACTATACCTCTGAGTTCCTCTGTCCCTCCTGAATGGGGAAAAATGTTTTAAAAAATCTTTGTTTCGGGGCACCTGGGTGGCTCAATGGGTTAAAGCCTCTGCCTTCAGCTCAGGTCATGATCCTGGGGTCCTGGGATTGAGCCCCGCGTTGGGCTCTCTGCTTGGCGGGGAACCTGCTTCCCTTCCTCTCTCTCTGCCTGCCTCTCTTCCTGCTTGTGATCTCTGTCTATCAAATAAATAAATAAAATCTTTAAAAAAAATTTTTGTTTCTCCCACAACAGATCTGATCATAGATAACATCAGGTCTTGCTTAAAACCTTCCTATAGCTTCTCTTTGTGACTAGAATACAATTGAAATGCAATATTGTGTTTTGCAATTTTGTGTTTTTCGAGTTCCCCAGAATCCATTGCCTGTGATTCTCCACCATAGTCATCACTACCTACACAAAATTAGTCCTGATCGTCCAGCCACGTTTGCTTTCTTTTGTCCCTTAAACATAGAGAGCTTTTCCCCACTCATGATCTTTGCCATTGCTGTTCCCTCTGCGTGGATGCTCATTTCCCAAATATTCACATGGTCAGTTTCTTCTCACTCACATCTCAGTTTAAATATTATGCCCTCTAGGGGCGCCTGGGTGGCTCAGTGGGTTAAAACCTCTGCCTTCAGCTCAGGTCATGATCCCAGGGTCCTGGGATCGAGTCCTGCATCGAGCCCTTCATCGAGCCCTGCATTGAGCCCTGCTTCGAGCTCTGCATTGGGCTCTCTGCTCAGCAGGGAGCCTGCTTCCCCCCCCTTCTCTCTGCCTGTCTCTCTGCCCACTTGGGATCTCTATCAAATAAATAAATAAAATCTCTAAAAAAAAAATATTATGCCCTCTAAGTGACCTTCACTGACTGTAGCTGCAATATTCCTTAACTCCTCTGTTCTTTTACCTAGTTATACTCCATCCCATTACCACTTTATTGAACTTTATTAGAAATTCTTACCTATTTATCTGATGACATGTTTGTTGTCTGTTTCTGCCACTAGAACATAAGCTATAATGAGGACAGAGTCCTTATCAGTCTTATTATTTCTATGTCCACAGGGAGTGGTAGGTTCTTAATAAACAGTTGCTGAAAAGATTCAGTGAAGGAGAAAATGAATTAAAATGTTCCATATCTATGTAGTAGAGTTTCAATAAATGGTTTGTGAATTATGAATAAATGAATGAAATAACTGAACTTTTATTTAAAATTTTAATATAATTGCTTATAAGTTTTCAAGTTTGTGACTGTATTATTTTTACTGTATAATCTTTTTAGTTACATAAGGAGTCAAAATCGGACTTCACAGAAAATCTTGCACTGATTTTCTTGGGTCTCTGTCCTTGGTGAATTTCTCTTAACTTCCAGTGATTTTTCTTTTTTCTTTTCTTCTTTCTTTCTTTCTTTTTTACTTTATTTATTTATTTTTTAAGATTTTATTTATTTATTTGACAGAGAAAGATCACAAGTAGGCAGAGAGGCAGGCAGAGAGAGAGAGAGAGGGAAGCAGGCTCCCCACAGAGCGGAGAGCCCGATGCGGGACTCGATCCCAGGACCCTGAGATCATGACCTGAGCCGAAGGCAGCGTCTTAACCCACTGAGCCACCCAGGCGCCCTCTTTTTTACTTTAAAGCATTTGCTTTTAATTGCTCCAAACACCTTTTTTCCCCCAAACTTCTCACTGGATGTGCTCTTCCAGCATAGTTAGTTTCATTCTTGATTTTTTTTTTTTTTTTTTTTTGATGTGTGGAGAAAAGAACATCACACAATACTCTGCAGTCATGTTTATAAGCACAGCATGGTTTCCTCTCAACTGTTAAATGTGTTCTAATATCTACTAGATGTATCTCTCTTATTTGCATCAACTGATTATCCACCTGAATATGCATGTATGCAAATTTTAAGAAAATGACATTCTAATCAGTAAGTAACATCCACTGTTGGTCATCAGCCGAACTCTGAAGAAGCCAAAAGTTGGTGTCCTTCATTTCCCTTCTTAGTGCCCTTCTTTTTCTTTCACATTTCCCAACCTTATGATATAACCTAGCGAAGGACTTCCTCTCAGCTCTCTGCTAAAATATTTCTTTCTAAGGTAAGTGAAAGACATATAGCATTGGCCTTACCTAGAATATTTGCATTTTGCCTGGAAATTTCTAAGAAATGGAATGCTGTATAGGACCAAATGGATAATCTATTGGTAGAATTTTAGATGCAGCTAGTAGGAGATAGCTTGACAAATCCTGGACAATCTTAAATCATAATGAAAACATATTTATAGAGCTGGACCACATTTTTATCCAATGTGAAGTCTTACAGCTTGCAAACTTTAAGAGAATAGCCTGGTTCTATTATTTTGCTTCTTTCTGTAATGTACCAGGGGTACAGGAAAGATGACCAGAGAATGAAGAAAAGGAAAAAAAAAAAAAGTACTGTGTGAAATTAAGAAAGAAAATTTAGGCTAAAAACTTGAAAGTATCCTTCATAAATAATGTCGCCCTCCTCCAATTTATCAAACCATATATGTATTCAACCCCAAAACACGTCTTGAATTGATTGACTTGCTCCCATGTCTTCACTGCCTTCTTACTTTAGTCTGATCCATTATTATCCCTCCATGCACCACTGGAAGAGTTTCCCAATTGGTCTCCTTCCTTATACCCATATCCCCTTGCAATCCATTCTCCACACTGGTAATCACAGTGATTTATTTAAAAGGCAAATAGGATCATGTAATGTCCTTGCTTTTCATCTTTCAAGGGTTCTTCATTGCTTAGGAAAAAATACAGACCCTTACGATTGCCTTGAGGCTCTGCAGGCTCCAGCTCCTGTCTCTACCACCAGGCTCATCTCTGCACCATCTCTTGTTGTTCACAACCAGTAAGCACAGCTGGCCCCCAGTCAGCCTTAATCATAGTAGCACTGAGCTCTCTACTCAGTCAGGACTCCTTTCATGCAGTTCTTCTGCCTGAGTCACTTTTTACTCAACTCATTCTTCAGGTTGCATTGAACACAGGCCACTTCCTCAGAGAAACCTTACCAGCTATGCCAAATAAATGAGCCTCCCCTTGTTCCTTTTTCTCATCTGCGATGGCACCATGATCATCATCTTTGCAGCAGTGATCTCACTGGTAATTATGCATATTTGTTTATTAGTTACTTATATGTAACTCAACCCAACTGGATTAGACTCTCTTCTTTTGTGCATTTAACTCTTGACTGAGGCTCAGTTGACCGATACTTTTATGTGTTTTACTCCATTTTAACACTTAAACTTATTTAATTGTTGTTTTTTTTTCTGTTTATCCCACTAAAGTATAAACTACACTGCTAGGCTCTTTTTTTTTTTTTTTCTTTCCTTTCTTTCTTTCTTTTTCTTTTCTTTTTTTTTTTTTTTTTTGTCTAATGTGTCACCAGATTCTTTGCAGATAGTAGTTACTTAATAAAATGATGATAAATAATTAAATTATGCTGATGTATATACCTTGGTGGTTGAGTGACTAGTGGCCAGGTGGCTGAGTGACTAGTGGCCAGAAGGTTGAAAGAACACAGCATGGAAACCAGTAAGAATCCAGAGACCTGAACATGTGTGTCATTTCAAGTGTATACAGTGTATACACATTTGAATTCTAGAATAGTATCGATTCGAATTCTAGAATAGTGTCAATTTCAGGTACCTTCATTCTTTTAAAGAAAGTTAATTCTTTAAATGCAAAATCACCCATGATTGAAATTTTATGTTTTCTTAACTCATTCACATATAACTTCTTTTTTAAAAAGGTAAAAAACTCTAATTCTAGCTTGGGTTTCCTTTTTTGTTTCAGAACTATGGGCATATTATTTATGCCAGCAAAAGGGAATTCAGGCAACCAGGTAAGAAAGACCATTAAGAACAGATTTGAGGGGCGCCTGGGTGGCTCAGTGGGTTAGGCCACTGCCTTCGGCTCAGGTCATGATCTCAGGGTCCTGGAATCGAGTCCCACATCGGGCTCTCTGCTCAGCAGGGAGGCTGCTTCCTCCTCTCTCTCTCTGCCTGCCTCTCTGTCTGCTTGTAGTCTCTCTCTGTCAAATAAATAAATAAATCTTAAAAAAAAAAAAAAGAACAGATTTGAGCAAGACACTCAGTGTTTAGCTCTCCACTGGAGTGAGGTATGGTTGAGGGAGAGAAAGAGAGAAAGGAAAAAAAAAAAAAGAGGAAGAGGAGAAGGGTAAGAGTCTGGAGAGGTGGAAGTAATGGGTAGGCTCAGTATCAGAAATACTGTGCTTTAGAGGAGAAGGAGCTTATAAATGTCTGATAAGTAGTGGCCCTTCATTAGCTGTTTGACCCTGGACCTATATTTAATCTCTCTGGGTCTCAGTTTCTTTTCCTTGTAGATGAAAGGACTAAAGCTATTAGAAATACTTTCCTGCCCTATGGTTCTTTGATTCTTATTTTCTCTATAAGTAGGGAGTACAAGAAGGAGCATATCTGAGAAGAAGATAGGAAAAAAGATGATTCATGGTTATGGAATATAAAGATGCAGAAGAGAGACATGGTTGATGGTTAAAAAAGGGAAAGTGTGGGTGCCTGGGTGGCTCAATTGGTTAAGGAACTGCCTTTGGCTCAGGTCATGATCCTGGAGTCCTAGGATCAAGTCCCTTATCAGGCTCCCAGCTCCACGAGGAGTCTGCTTCTCCCTCTGACCTTCTCTCCTCCCATGCTCTCTCTCACTCTCTCTCTCTTCAAATAAATAAAATCTTAAAAAAAAAAAGGAATGTGTATGAGAAAGTAAGGATTCAGATCTTCCTCCTCCCCCAGCTTATTTATTTAACAAATATTTGTTCATACTCATAAATACTTACGAAGTATTGACTGTGTGCTGCTATTATTCTAAGGGCAGTACAAAAACGAATTCCCGTGATACTGAGGAGATAAGTTTTACTGTTACCTCTACTTGATGGCTGAGGAAACTGAAGCACAGAGAGGTGAAGCAAATTAACCCATGCCACATAAATAGTAAGGGCTGGGACAGGGTTTCAAACCCAGGCAGCCTGGCTCCAGAGTCCATGCTCTTATAATGTTTATTTTACTGTTGGAATTTACCATACATTTTCCTCAATGAAAATCTCCACATCAAAGACAAAAACTTATTGAACTGTAACAAAAATAATAAATCACTCCAGACATATTTAGGCTAACACATACCCTATTTGTTTCTGTGTAATTGTACTTTCTCAAGAGCCTGCCACATTTGGTATCACTGTTTTATTCTGAACTCTTCACGCAAGACTAATGCAAAATGGAGAGGATTGTTCTTTGTTCAGCTGCAAACCAGGTGGCACAAAGTACAGAGAAGAAAACCAGGCTCCGGAGAGGAGAGTGTGTGAAGGGAACCAAATGCAAGCTTAGATGGGACTTGAATTTAGTCAGGAAACATTTCCAGTTAGATGCTTCCAAACTTTAGAGAAATTTAACTTGATATTGTATTTTCTTTCCACCACCCTAAATAAAACCAACCAACCAATCAACAACCAACCAAACACCACCAGCACCAACTCCAAAAAGCCAGACTGCTGTAGTTGTTTGTGTTTGGGAGGCAGCATCTCATTAATAAAACAATGACCACGGATTGGGTTGGGTTTTTTTCCCCCCAATTTTTTCCCAGTGTTGTGACTATGATTGTAAGCCCCATTCTCTCATATAGCTTGGTTTCTGTTCAGAAAGTAAAGAACTTAAATGTTTTCTGAAGAGGTGGATCCAACGATTGTTGCTGATTTATTTTGGTAAAATTAAACCCTACTCCTTTCCTATTCTTTCCTTCTATTGTTAAATTTAATTTCGTGTACTTGTAATATTTAGTATTCAATACCTTAGAGTTGGAAGGAAACTGGGAGATAATTCTCCTGATTTAATTCTCTCATTTTACAGATACGGAAGGAAGAGCAGGGTGGTTAGATGGCTTGTCCAAGACAGCTAGGGGGCTCTGCCAGCACTGGCTTCCAGGCTTTTCCCTCCTGGTTCTGGGCCCTACACACAGTACAGCACTTAAGTGTTTGCTTCCTCTGGGGTTCAAACCCCTGTGACACAGTCTTTTTTCTCCTCCCTAACCAAAAACACAGATCTTCCATGACATCTCCCTTTATTTTTATTCTCCCAGTCTAATTTCTTTTAGAAGAAGATAAACATGAGTGTCTGGGGAGTTACTGTTGATGTCTAGAGGGCTGTTCAGATTTGCTGAACTTCAAGCACTGGAATGTTCAGAGAGCCATCCATCATCAGTGCTCTGAGGACATGCTTACAGAGAAAGGGCCTGACTGCTGGGGGCGAGGCCTTCTCCTCTCCCCAGGATTGCACGGTGCTGTCAGTGTGTGTTAGAACTCAGCCTTCTGCCTCTGGTTCTCCTGCCTGCTGTCCCCTCCCCACTCATCGCCTTTTCATATTTTATTTAAATATACACGTAATGTGTATTAACACCCTTGTTCCTGTGTCTACACTCTTGAGAACTAGAATTGGTATCCCAGGAGAGACACAGTACCCTTCTTCTCTCCAGAGTTATTTTATAAATTCCTGCGTTTTCTTCTTCCCTAAAACTAAAAAAAGGAAAAAGGAAACACCAGAAAGCCCCTTCAGTTCCCCCCATCACATTTCAGTCTGAACACCCCAGGCCTCAGTAATCTTGCATTCCTCTAATCTAGCACTTCTGTGTGGACAGCTCTGTTACTGTACAGAAGTGGAAAGTCTGGCCTGTCCGACTAGACTGTAACTTTTCTGGGAACTTGGTCCCATCGGTCTTGCTACTCTGTTAGGTATCTAGGGGATTAGCCCCTTTGCTGCTGGTTCTCATCCTTCTTGCTACCACATGTGGTTAATGTCACAGATTTCAGAATACTGATTAAACCACTTTTACCAAAGAGTAAGTAAGTAATTGCTAAAAGGTCACCCATGAGTGTGGCCCTTTTTTTTCCTTTTTTCCAGGTGGCAAGCTGACTCAAAAGGCAAGTTTGGCCCCCTTACTCTCTTCATTTGTAAGACCTGGGGTAGCTGCTTACTAATACAATTGAGACTTGGGGTTAGGCGAAGGACGATTTTCCTTCCTTAGGTCGTAAGCCCAATTTACTATAGGGTTCTACACTTGAGTTTCAGGCACAAGATAAGCCAAAAATAATAGTGTCCCCTTTGCTTCTATCTCTAAGATTTTTTTTTAATTATTATTTTTTAAGATTTTATTTATTTATTTGACAGAGAGATCACAAGTAGGCAGAGAGGCAGGCAGAGAGAGAGGAGGAAGCAGGCTCCCTGCTGAGCAGAGAGCCTGATGCAGGACTCAATCCCAGTACCCTGAGATCATGACCTGAGCTGAAGGCAGCGGCTTAACCCACTGAGCCACCCAGGCGCCCATATCTCTGTAAGATTTTTATGGAGAGGTAATGTGCCTGATAAAAGGTAGGATTTGGGCATTTTAAGACTATTTTGTAGAAGTTAGCACTAACGTTTAACTTTTAAAAAATTCCCATGATGTACTTATTTTATAAATGGAAGCTTGTACCTTTTGACCCTCTTCATACCCCTATCCCCTCAACCATGCTGCTGGTAATCAACAATCTGCTCTTGTTACCTCTGAAGCTTTTTTTTTTCTTTTTTCTTTCTTTCTTTCTTTTTTTTTTCTTACATCTCACATGTGAGATCATATGATATTTGTCTTTCTCTGTTAGACTTGTTTCACTTAGCACAATGACCTCAGGTTCCATCCATGTTGTCACAAACGGCAAGATCTCATTTTTTAAAAAATTCCATCGTATGTATGTGCACTCGTGTGTGCACGCGTGCGCGCACACATACACACTGCATTTTCTTTATCCAGTCATCCATAGGTGAACAATTGGGTTGTTTCCATATCTTGGCTATCATATTTAACTTTCTAATGAGAGTGTCAAAGGCATGGTTAATCTGATTCAGGGGAGTATAGTGTGAAAAATATTTGTAGTCACTGCAAGAATGAATACTGAGTAAAGGATTGCCAAGTTAAGTACAAACCCAGTTGATGTCCTAAAGAAAAAGTGAATCCGTGTGGTGACCAGCACTGGGTGTTGTACAGAACTAATGAATCATTGAACATTGCATCAAAAACCAATGATGTACTATATGTTGGCTAACGGAACATAATTTAAAAAAATAGAAAAGAAAAGTGTAATGTTTGGGGTTATCTTTTTCTTTTCTTTCTTTCTTTCTTTTCTTTTTTTTTTTTTTTGAAGATGTTATTTGACAGAGAGAGAGAGAGATCCCAAGTAGGCAGAAAGGCAGGCAGAAAGAGAGGGGGAAGCAGGCTTCCTGCTGAGCAGAGAGCCTGAGGCAGGGCTCAATCCCAGGACACTGAGATCATGACCTGAGCCAAAGGCAGAGCTTAACCCACTGAGCCACCCAGATGCCCCTATCATTTCCTTTTTTAACTAGGCAGGAGTCATTTGCATCTTTAGCAGGTTAAAATCTCGACTAGATAAACTTTATTGTTATTGGACAAGAACCATTTGCATCACTGTAAATTCTCTACAAGTTAACGCCCCCAGTGTCATTGTGTTTTGGACTGATTCATTTACAAAATCATAAGAAAATAGTAATTAACATATAGAAGCAGGTTCAGTATGGTTAGCAAAATGGAGGCTAGAATGCTAAGCAACTATGGCAGCCAGAAAGTTAACTTCTCTCTACAGGTTTTATAAGGAGTCAAGACTGTTTTTAATTAACTTTATTCAGAGATTTTGAAACATTTGTTTAAGCAAAATTTCAGGCAAATGCAGAAGCAAAGATACTACTCTAATGAATTCCCTGTACTTACCCCTATTTCCTAATTTCAATAATGAGCAACCTCTGGCTAATCTTATTTCTTCTGTAGTCAGCCCACTCTCTCCCAATGCTGGATTATTTATTTTTCTTTCTTATACCTTTATTGAGGTATGAATGAGTATAATAACTTGAGATGTTTAAAATGTGTATTGGATCAGTTTCAACATATGGATGCCCCCATGAGATCATCACTGAAATCTTGATACAAAGCATTTTCAGCATCCTCAAAAGTTTCTTCTGCCCCTTTGTAATCTATTCCTCTTCTGTCCCTGGGAGACTGCTGATCTGCCTTCTGTTCTAGATTAATCTGTGTTTTCTAGAAATTTATGTGAATTCAGGCATACAATATATTCTTTTTTTTTTTTTTTTACTTCTTTCACTAAGCATAATAATTTTATGTCCAGCCATGTAGTTGTATATAACAATGGTTTAGTGTTCCACTGTATGAATGTACCACAATTTATTTATCCATTCACCTGTTAATGGACATTTGGATTGTTTCTAGTTTCTGTTAAAGATAAAGTTGTTTATTATGAGCATTCGTGTACAAGTTTTTATGTCTCAGATTCTCTTGTATAAATACTGAGCAGTAGAATGGCTAGATCTTATGGAAAGTAACTTCTAAATTTTTAAAAACTGCCAAATTGTTTTCCAAAGGGGCGGTACTATTCTATGTCTCCACCAGCAGTGTGTGAGAATTCCAGTTGTTTTATATCTTGCCAGGACTTGGCAAGATTATTTTTATTTTTAAAAATTTAGTCACTCTAACAGATATGTACTTTATATCTTGTTGTAGTTTCAGATTGCGTTTCCCTAGTGATTACCAATGTTGAGCATCTTTTCATGTACTTTGTTCACCTATCTTCTTCTGTGAAGTGTCTGTTCACATCTTTTGTCTACTTTTTAAATTGGGTTTTTTTCTTCTTATTATTGAATTAGGAGAATTCTTTAGATATTCTGGATCCAGTATTCTTGATCCAACTCTTTCTTATGTATGTGTCATGAAATTTTTCTCCCAGGTGGCATTTTACCTTTTCCTTCTCTTGATGGTATCTTTCAAGGAATGAAAGGTTTGAATTTTGAAAAAGTCCAGCTTATCAGTTTTGTTCTGGTTTGAGTTCTTTGTGTTCTAAGAAGCTTTTACTTATCCCAAGATTTTATAAATACTGAAATAATATTTCTGTTTTTCATTGTTGTTAATCTCCATGTTGTGGTCAGAGGACATGATCTGTCCGATTTCAGTCTTGAAATCTGAGAACTCTTTTATGGTTGAGAACTATTTTATGGTTCTGTGCTCTACCTTGGTGAATATATCATGTACCTCAGAAGTACCTGTGTACTTGAAAATAATATATATTCTGCATTTGCTGATTCTGTTAACATAAATTATGTCAGGGTGGTTCTTGGTGTTTTTCAGATCACTTACGTTTTTATTGAGTTTGTATTGGGCTGTTTTATCAATTGCTGAGATGTGGATGGGTGTTAACATCTCAGAATTTTATTGTAGAATTTGTAGGGTTTATTGTTAATATATTTATAGAATATTGCAGAATTTATTGTAGAATATTATAGAATATTTTTCCCTTAATTCTGCAATTTTAGGTTTACTTATATTTATGATTTTTGTATCTTTTATTATTTTTATTATCTCTGAAAATTCTCTTTACTTCAAAGTCTCACTTGTCTGCTATTACTACAGGTACTTTATCCTTGTTATTCTGACTTTTGGCTTGGTATATATATTTAACATTCATTTAATTTTCGCTTCTTTCTTTCTTTGTATGTGAATTGTCTTGGTATTAATAATTACCAGGGTATCTTGGTTAGAGCAAGGGAGTGTATTTTTTACAAAAATTTCCCAAGGTAATTGTGATGGTTCTCTCCCTAAATCTTGAAGTTAGAGCATGAAAGTTTTTATTTTGTTTAATTTGATTGCTTATAGCAGAAGTAAGAACACACAGGTTTATGCCCAAGGGCAGTTGTGGACTTTTTTTTTTTTTTTAAACAAGAAGAATAGCAAGTTATCAACTCAAATAGGTCATTGATATGGCAGAACACAGTGCATTCAGTTAGTTCTTTGAGGTTCTTTATTGTTTATGAGTCTCAAAGTGTATTAGCTGTTTCTCAATGCATTTCTGCTAAGCAAACACATAAGAAGCCACAGATAGCTGGTTTCTTGATTTCTTGAATGAAGGTGTAGGATACGATGCTGAGCAAACGGTAAAGTTGAGGTCAAAATTATTTGGATTAAATTACAAATAGTATAAATGTTTACATTTGAGGGAATTGATAAATTAACTGGTTTATTATTGATAATGAACTGAGACCTGAGTTCTAATGACAGAGTAGCCCTGGCATTTTGGACTAGTCACTTGTCTTCTTAATTCCCCAGGTTCCACATCTGCAAAATGAATGGGTTGGGCTAAAGCATAGGTTTCAAATGGTGTTATAGGAGGACTGTCCTTTGAATGAAATAGGAAGAGAGAGCTGCATATGTCAAAACAGGGGAATCTGCTTTATTTGAAGAAGGCTCAGTGCTGCTTTCTGGGCCCTATTTTTTGTTTTGTTTTGTTTGGTTATTGTTGTTGTTGTTTGAGTCTTGGCTTGATTTACTTATTTCTTTAACTATTCCACACTGATTGTGCTTGGCTGGTCACTAAAGGCATAAATGTGAGTCAGACCCAGACCTGTCTTGAGGATTTCAGTTTAGCAGAAGAAACAGACATGTAAATGAATCCCAGTAGCGCAGTGACAGATCCTTTAATAGGGAGGCACCAAAGGGCCTGAGGTAGGCAACTTCTTGTTTTTAAGTTGTTTCCTAAGGAATCCTCATGAAAAGGGCTTCCCTCATCCCATTCTGATGTTAATGGTTTGTGGACCACCATTTTGAGAACATTGTTCTGGGTTCCTCCAACCTCTAAAAGTCAAGGAATCTTTTTTTTCTGAGTTGGGTAATATCATAGGTTTATGGTGGGTGGAAGTTCCACCATCTATTTCTGTTTACTAATTGGCAAATAAACATTCTTGAGAAGGAGGTATCTCCACTTCTATCTGATTCTGATTCCTTAATCTGCGTGCTGCCTCCTCCAATATTTACTTCATCAGTTATCTCCTTTCCTGTCTGGATTTTCTTTTTTTCTTTCCAGATGCTCAAATGTCTTTCACACCACTTTTTTCTCTGTCTCTCAGCCTCAACTCCCACCCTCCAAAGCAAGTAAGCAAACAAGCAAACAAACTAACAAAACCCCCCTCCACTGACACTTCATCCTCTTTTAGTTAACAACCTGAAGAAAAAAACCTGTTCTGTCTCTATTTCCTCACTTGTTCATATCTGGATCCATGTAATTTGGCTTTGATTATCACCCTTATATTGAAAGATTTTTGCTAAGTTTACCTCTTAAATTTCAAATCTAGTGAACATTTTTTGGTTTTCTTTTACCTAACACTTTGGGTTGGTCAATACTCTCTCCTCACATTTGTAACCATAAATCCACTGTTTTGTGATTTAATTTCTGGTTTCTTTTGTGGGCTCTATTTTTCTCTGTCCCCTTTTGTCATGTGCTATTTCCCTTTGTCCTTGGCATTTTCTTTTCGAAGAACTCATTTTCTTTGAACAATTTCATCCATGCCCAAGGCTCTATCTGCCGTAAATTTGTGGAAAATTCTATACGTCTACTCAAATCTCTCTTTAGATTTCAAGACCCATTATCCCATATGGGTGTCCCCAAAGTCATCTCAAACTCAAAATCTTTATAATGAATTCACCTCCTCCTTGCACATATTGTGCCAGTTCTCAGCTTATTGCTTCTCAGCTCCAAATCCACTCTTCATTTCCTCTCTGAGATAATAAAGCTGGACCCTGCAAACATTTCTCTTTTGTCAGCTGTCTTGACAGAGTGTTGAAATATGCTTTGTATACTTCAGGTAGAAGGAGTTTCTCTTTCATAGTTCCTTCCCCTTGATAGGCTTTAGCAAGACTTCCCCATGGGCAGCTTTCCTTAGCACCCCAGGGGGAGCTTTCCAGTGAATTCAGCAGTGTAGCTCCTCCCCATAGACCGCTTACTCCAACACCTCAGAGACTGAAGTCCTAGTATGTGCTGCTGGTGTGACATCTCAGCAAAATACTTGGTCATTACTGGCTGGTAGCTGCTCATCAGTTTCTGGAATTTGACCTTGGTGGAAGATAGGGGCCTCTTCCAAACTTACTGCTTCCTCCCATGTTTCTCCTGAACAAAAAGGAGGTAGTGGCTGCTCCCAAATCGGCCATTTTTGTAGCCTATAAGTTTTTTTCTTACTTCTTCTAGGTTACCCACAAATTAATGATTCTGTGTAATAAACTTGCTCTGTTCAAATTACTGCATGAATCCTGTCTCTTCATTAAACCCAGACTTATACACACAGCTCACTCTGGCATTCCCCATCACGGATCTATCACTACCAGAATTCCTTCTCATTTCTAATATCTATCAACAGATCCATTTTATTCATTCTATTAAATACTATTCTTAGGCCTCTGCTCCACTCTACTCTGACTCTCTCAGTTCTTGTTTAGATGCTTGGACTATCAATGTCTTCTTTTTGATATCCCTGCATCTTCTGTCAACCCACTTCAGTCAGTCATTGTCATTAAAATTAGCTTTCTAACACATACATCTGATATCTATTCTCTCTCTCTCTCTCTCTCTCCTCCTTCTGATATGAAATCCCATTGTGAGCAGATTCCTACTAGTCTCTTTGGACTCATATTCTGTCTTTCCTCCAAAATACTCTTTTACTCTAGTCCTCTTTATAATTCTTACATTTATAGTTTCAACCTCTGTGCCTTGAATATTCTTGTTCTCTCTAAAATTCTCCTGAGTGCCTGGAAAGCACCTACTACTATGAGCCTTCATTAATTTTTCTAAACAGACACAAGCAATTCTTTGTCTGGGAAATACTTTGTAAAATCCTCCAATAAAATGGTTATTTGGGGATATTGTAATTGTTTCTGGGTCTGTCTCCTCATTCAGTTTTGAGTATCTTAAGGAGAAAGACTTCTGTTTTTTTCCCTGTGTTTGTGGCCTAACAGTGCCTGGGGCTTTATAAGTCTTTAATAAATATTTGCTGACACCAAGTGAGTAATAGTGGCATTTTTACAAAGGGAATTTCAAGATCCTAATTAAAGTTTCTTAACTTTCCTTATTGTAGATTGTTTTGACCCAAAGCTCTTTAGGACTAAATGAGAAGAAAAGCAGTGGTATTTTTTAAAATAGAATTTATTACTTTTCTTTTTCTTTTTTTAAAAAAAGATTTTATTTATTTATTTGACAAAGAAGAGAGATCACAAGTAGTCAGAGAGGCAGGCAGAGAGAGGGGGAAGCAGACTCCCCACTGAGCAGAGAGCCCGAAGCGGGGCTTGATCCCAGGACCCTGAGATCATGACCTGAGCTGAAGGCAGAGGCTTAACCCACTAAGCCACCCTATTATAATAAATAGGCACCCCTATTTATTACTTTTCCTATTACCTTTCTGTACTCAGAGAATACAAAAGAGATAGAAAGGCAAGAAAAAGGGGGTATAGAATGTCTCCTTTACTGTTTGGCTGACTTCTGCAGATTAAAGAAGGCACATCTCTCAAATGATGGTAAAATTCCAGCTCTTTGGGTTCACCCTCTAGTTAAGGGTTAACATTTTTAATATCTTGCCATGTGCCACACACTGTGCTTAGGCCTATCTATGCATTGTCTCTTTCACCACCATTCTCTAAGGTAGGCAGTTTTAGGTTTTCCGTCTCACAGATGAGGAAAGAAAGGTGACACAAAGTTTAATGATTAAGATATACCTAAGGTCTGTTACTTGCAGTCAAAGATATCTGTGAAGTTCCTTCACTTTGGAAAGACTTGTTCAGAATTTTGTGTATGAGTTGGGGTGTGGTTGTGATCACAGTAATTAACCAGAAGACTGGATCATTAGCTCTAACTCTGGGGCTGTTGTCCTGGTGTTCTTCCTTTCTTCCTTATTTATCCATGGAGACCTTCATCATTATTTTCTCTCTTCTGATTTCCTTGTCTGACAGTTAATGCTTACCTAGTATAATTCATAAGTTTACTCTTATACCCTTAAACTTTATTTAACCTCCCACCATATATTTAACATTTATAGTTAACAAACTTTTCTGTTATTATCTTGAGAAATATGTAAGGATTAATTTATGTATATCTGAGTGCTTATATAACATTTTAAAAATAATATATTTTTTCTAATTTAAAATTATATAGATTTTTTTTATATCTTAAAATTTCTGTTCACACTAGAAGTCAAGATGGTGGAGAAGTAGCAGGCTTAGATAAAATCAGGTAGCGGGAGATCAGCTAGATAGTTTACCAAACCATTCCAAATGCCTACAAATCCAACAGGGGATCGAAGAGAAGAAGAGCAGCAATTCTAGAAACAGAAAATTGACCACTTTCTGAAAGGTAGGACCTGCAGAGAAATGAATCCAAAGTGACATGAAGATAGACCACAGGGGGAGGGGCTGGCTCCTGGCAAGCAGCGGAGCAACGGAGCACAAAATTTAAACTTCTAAAAGTCTGCTCCACTGAGGGACATCACTCCAGAGGCTAAGCGCGGCTGGAGCCCTAGTGGGGATAGCATGGTCTCGGGGTCCCTGAAAGATCGGGGGTGTCTGAGTATTGCTGAGCTTGCAGGTATTAGAGCAGGGAAGATGGCTACAGAGACAGAGCCGAGGAGTGAGCTCTCAGCTTGGTGTTACCTTAAACCATGATCCCTGGCACAGTCAGACCACTGCTCTTTGAGCTGGGACCCCACAAGTGGCAGATCCGGAGATATCTCCCTGAAAGAGCGGCAGTGATCTGCTGGGTTTGGAGACTTCAGGTGGGGTTGTGTGCCAGAGACAGAGACGCTCAGTCAACAGGCTGGGTGAGCTCGGCGCACAGCTGGAGGCCAGGGAGACTGGAGTGATTGAGCGCTTTCCTCTGAGGATGCACTGAGGAGTGGGCCCTGAGCTCTCTGCTCCTCTGGGCTTGAGATTGGGAGGCCGCCATTTTCATTTCCATCCTCTAGAACTCTACTGAAAGCTTTCAGGGAACAATAGCTCCCCAGAACGAACAGAGAAGATTACTTAGCCCAGCCACTGGCAAGGGAGGTGCAATTCCACCCCAGGCAAAGACACCTGAGAATTACTACAACAGGCCCCTTCCCCAGAAGATCAACAAGAAATCCTGCCAAGACCAACCTCACTTACCAAGGAGAACAGCAGAATTCCAGAGGAGGAGAAAGCAAAGCATGGAATTCATGGCTTTCTCCCCAAGATTCTTTAGTCTTGCAAAGTTAATTATTTTTTTAATTTTATTTTTTTCTTATTCTAATTTTTTAAATTTTTACTCTTTCCTCTTTTAACGTTTTTAAACTAGTTTATCTTAAGAATACGTTTCATAAAAAAATTCTTTTTGAACCTTCATTATTATAGTTATATTTTATCATTCATTGTATCTAACTTTATTTTTTGTATAAACATGGGTTTTTTTCTTCTAAAAATTTTGGGATACAACTTCTTCTAATAGATCAAAATATACCCTAAATCTAGCACAGGGCTTTGTTCTAGTGTCCAGGCTGAGCAAATTCTCTCCACTTTCTTTTTCTTTCTTTTCCCAACCAACTTATCTTATCAGCTCCTTTTTTAGAATTTTTTAAAAAAATTTCATCTTTACAGTCATATTTCATCCCGTCATCATGTTTACTCTTATTTGTGTGTGTGTGTGTGTATGTGTGTGTGTGTGTGTGTGTATTTTTTTTTTCTTTAAAATTTTGGGAGGTAGTTTCTTCTAAGAGACCAAAGTACTCCCAAGATTAAGTGAGTGGCTCTCTTCTATTCACCAGTCTAATATCTATATTTTCTTTTTAATTTTTCTGAACTACTTTTTACCCCCTTTATTCCCCCAATGATTTGGCATCTCTTTTATTTGGTTAACTCACATTTTTTTGGGGTCCTTGCCACCCTTTTAGTATTTTATTTTCTCCTTCATGTATTCTTATCTGGATAAAATAACAAGGGAGAAAAACTCACCAAAAAAAAAAAAAAAAAAAAAAAGAGAGAGAGAGAGAGAGAATAAGAGTCAGTACCGAAGGCTAGAGACCTAATCATTGGTAATATGTCAGCTCTAGAGTTCAGAATGATGAATCTCAAGGTGCTAGCTGGGCTTGAAAAAGGCATGGAAGATATTAGAGAAACACTGTGTGAAGAAATAAAAGCCCTTTCTGGAGAAATAAAAGAACTAAAATCTAACCAAGCTGAAATCAAAAAAGCTATTAATGAGGTGCAATTAAAAAATGGAGGCTTTTACTGCTAGGATAAATGAGGCAGAAAAGAGAATTAGTGATATGGAAGACCAAATGACAGAGAATAAAGAAGTTGACCAAAAGAGAGACAAACAAATACTGGACCACCAGGGAAGAATTCGAGAGATAAGTGATACCATAAGATGAAACCACATTAGAATAATTGGGATTCCAGAAGAAGAAGAAAGAGAGAGGGGGGCAGAAGGCATATTGGAGTGAATTATTGTAGAGAATTTCCCTAATGTGGCAAAGAGAACAAGCATCAAAATCCAGGAGGTGCAGAGAACCCCCCTCAAAATCAATAACAATAAGTCCACACCCCATCATCTAATAGTAAAACGTACAGGTCTTAGTGACAAAGAGAAAATCCTGAAAGCAGCCTGGGACAAGAAGTCTGTAACATACAATGGTAAAAATATTAGATTGGCAGCAGACCTACTATAGAGACCTGGCAGGCCAGAAAGAACAGACATGATATATTCAGAGCACTAAATGAGGAAAACAGCCAAGAATACTATATCTAGCTAGGCCATTATTGAAAATAGAAGGAGAGGTAAAAAGTTTCCAGGACAAACAAAAACTAAGAATTTGTAAACACCAAACCAGCTCTACAGGAAGTATTGAAAGGGGTCCTCTAAGCAAAGAGAGAGCCTAAAAGTAGTGGATCAGAAAGGAACAGAGACAATATACAGTAACAGTCACCTAGCAGGCAATACAATGGCACTAAATGCATATCTCTCAATAGTTACCCTGAATGCTAATGGGCTAAATGCCCCTGTCAAAAGACACAGGGTATCAGAATGGATAAAGAAACAAAACCCATCAATATGCTGTCTACAGGAAACTCATTTTAGACCCAAAGACACCTCCAGATTTAAAGCGAGGGGGTGGAAAACAATTTACCATGCTAATGGACATCAGAAGAAAGCTGGGTGGCAATCCTTCTATCAGATCAATTAGATTTTAAGCCAAAGACTATAATAAGAGATGAGGAAGGACACTATATCATACTCAAAGGGTCTGTCCAACAAGAAGACCTAACAATTTTAAATAGCTATGCCCCCAACATGGGAGCAGCCAACTATATAAACCAATTAATAACAAAATCAAAGAAAAACATCAACAATAATACAATAATAATAGGGGACATTAACACCCCCTCACTGAAATGGACAGATCATCGAAGCAAAAGATCAACAAGGAAATAAAGGCCTTAAATGACACACTGGACCAGATGGACATCACAGATATATTCAGAACATTCCATCCCAAAGCAACAGAATACACATTCTTCTCTAGTGCACATGGAACATTCTCCAGAATAGATCACATCCTTGGTCACAAATCAGATCTCAACCAGTACCAAAATATTGGGATCATTCTCTGCATATTTTCAGACCACAAAGATCTGAAGCTGAAACTCAATCACAAGAGGAAAGTTGGAAAGAATCCAAATACATAGAGGTTAAGAGCATCCTAGTAAAGAATGAATGGGTCAACAAGGAAATTGAGGAAGAATTGAAAAAGTTCACAGAAACAAATGATAATGAAAGCACAACTGTTCAAAATCCGTGGGACCCAGCAAAGGCAGTATTGAGAGGAAAATATGTAGCTGTACAAGCCTTTCTCAAGAAATAAGAAAGGTCTCAAGTACATAACCTAACCCTACACCTAAGGGAGCTGGAGAAATAACAGCTAAGGAAGCCTAAATCTAGCAGGAGAAGAGAAATAATATAGATCTGAGCAGAAATCAATGAAATAGAAACAAACAAACAAACAAAAAAAACAGAACTAATCAACGAAACTAGGAACTGGTTCTTTGAAAGAATTAATAAGATTGATAAACCCCTGGCCAGATTTATCAAAAAGAAAATAAATAAATAAAATCGTGAATGAAAGAGGAGAGATCACAACCAACACCAAAAAAATACAAACAATTATAAGAACATATTACGAGCAACTATTGGCTAGAAAACTTGACAATCTTGAAGAAATGGATGCATTCCTAGAGACATATAAACTACCAGAACTGAACCAGGAAGAAATAGAAAACCTGAACAGACCCATAACGAGTAAGGAGATTCAAAAATCTCCCAACAAACAAGAGCCCAGGGCCAGACGGCTTCCCAAGGGAATTCTATCAAACATTTAAAGAAGAATTAATTCCTATTCTTCTGAAACTGTTCCAAAAAATAGAAATGGAAGGGAAACTTCCAAACTCATTTGATGAGGCCAGCATTATCTTGATCCCAAAACCAGACAAAGACTCCATCAAAAAAGAGAATTGCAGGCCAATATCCTTGAGGAACACAAATGCGAAAATTCTCACCAAAATACTAGGCAATAGGATCTGACAATACATTGAAAAGATTATTCACCACGATTAAGTAGAATTTATTTCAGGGCTGTAAGTTTGGTTCAACATTCGCAAATCAATCAATGTGATACAATACATTAATAAAAGAAAGAACAAGAACCACATAATACTCTCAATAGATGCTGAAAAAGCATTTGACAAAGTACAGCATCCTTTCTTGACCAAAACTCTTCAAAGTGTAGGGATAGAGGGCACATACCTCAATATCATCAAAGCCATCTATGAAAAACCCGCAACAAATATTATTCTCAATGGAGAAAAACTGAGAGCTTTTCTGCTAAGGTCAGGAACACGGCACAGATGTCCATTATCACCACTGCTATTCAACATCGTACTAGAAGTTCTAGTCTCAGCAATCAGCCAACAAAAAGAAATTAAAATCATTCAAATTGGCAAAGAAGAAGTCAAAATCTCACTCTTTGTGGATGATATGATACTTTATGTGGAAAACCAGAAAGACTCCACTCCAAATCTGCTAGAACTTGTACAGGAATTCAGTGATGTGTCAGGATATAAAATCAATGCACAGAAGTTAGTTGCATTTCTATACACCAACAACAAGACTGAAGAAAGAGAAATTAAGCAGTCAATCCCATTTATAACTGCACCCCAAACCATAGGAGACTTAGGAATATACCTAACCAAAAAGGCAAAAATCTGTACTCAGAAAACTGCAAAGTACTCATGAAAGAAATTGAGGAAGATGCAAAGAAATGGAAAAATATTACATGCTCATGGATTGGCAGAACAAATATTGTGAAAGTGTCTATGCTACCTAAAGCAATCTATAGGTCTAATGCAATCCTTATCAAAATACCATAAATTTTTTTCAAAGAAATGGAACAAATAATCCTACAATTTATATGGAACCAGAAAAGACCTCAGAAATCCAGAGGAATGTTGAAAAAGAAAGCCAAAGTTTGTGGCATCACAATTCCAGACTTCAAGCTCTATTACAACAGTGTCATCATCAAGACAGTATAGTACTGGCACAAAAACAGATACATAGATCCATGGAACAGAATAGAGAGCCCAGAAATAGACCCTCAACTCTATGGTCAACTAATCTTCCACAAAGCAGGAAGGAATGTCCAATGGAAAAAAGACAGCCTCTTCTACAAATGGTGTTGGGAAAATTGGACAATCATATGCATAAAAATGAAGCTGGACCATTTCCTTACACCACACACAAAAATAGACTCAAAATGGATGAAGGACCTCAATGTGAGAAAGAATCCATCAAAATCCTTGAGGAGAATGCAGGCAGCAACCTCCTCAACCTTAGTCGCAGCAACTTCTTCCTAGGAACATCACCAAAAGCAAGGGAAGCAAGAACAAAAATGAACTATCGGGACTTCCATCAAGATCAAAAGCTTTGCACAGCAAAAGAAACAGTTAACAAAACCAAAAGACAACTGACAGAATGGGAGAAGATATTTGCAAATGATATATTAGATAAAGGGCTAGTATCCAAAATCTGTAACGAACTTATCAAACTCAACACCCAAGGAACAAATAATCCAATTAAGAAATGGGCAGAAGATATGAACAGACATTTCTGCAAAGAAGACATACAGATGGCCAACTGACACATGAAAAAGTGCTCCACATCACTTGGCATCAGGGCAATAAAAATCAAAACCACAATGAGATACCACCTCACACCAGTCAGAGTGGATAAAATTAACAAGTCAGGAAATGACAGATGCTGGCAATGATGCGAAGAGAGGGGAACCCTTGTACACTGTTAGTGGGAATGCAAGCTGGTGCAACCACTCTGGAAAACAGCATGGAGGTTCCTCAAAATTTGAAAATAGAGCTACCCTACGACCCATCAATTTGGGTATTTATCCTAAAGATATAAATGTAGTGATCTGAAGGGGCACATGCACCCGAATGTTTATAGCTGCAGTTTCTACAATAGCCAAACTATGGAAAGAACCTAGATGTCCATCAGCAGATGAATGGATAAAGAATATGTGGTATATGTGTACAATGGAATCCTATGCAGCCATCAAAAGAAATGAAATCTTGCCATTTACGATGACATGGATGGAACTATAGGGTATTATGCTGAGTAAAATAAGTCAATCAGAGAAAGACAATTATCATATGATCTGCCTGATATGAGGAAGTTGAGAGGCAACATGGGGGGTTTGGGGTGTAGGAAAGGAAAAAATGAAACAAGATGGGATGGGAGGGAGACAAACCATCAGATACTCTTAATCTCACAAAACAAACTTAGGGTTGCTGGGAGTAGGGAGATAGGGAAAGAGTGGTTGGGTTATGGACATTGGGGAAGGTATGTGCTATGGTGAGTGCTGTGAAGTGTGAACTGGCGTTCAGAGTCCTGTACCCCTAGGCTAATAGTACATTATAAGTTAATTAAAAAAAAAAAGTTCTGTTCACACTAATTATATGTTCAAATTCTATTCACAGTACTTTCCAAAAAGAGGTAGAATAACTCAATGTATTGTAGACAGAAAAAAGGCTAAAGTCTTCAAGTATAAAGTTGATCCTGAGTTTCCAAACTATTACTCTTATTACTGTTAATTCTAATATAAGGCTGATTTAATATTTCTCTTAGGTTAATCTTATAAATTATGCCTATGATGAGATATAACTATTTTCTCCAGGACATATTTTTTGTTTGATAAAAAGGATTCACTTAATTTTATGAGGGCCTTTAGGTATGCATCTAAATTGTTATGCAAGATTTACCTATGACTGGTAAGCTTAATTGTTTAGAACTCTGATAATGAAGTCTCGGGTCCATACCTACGTGAATTCATTTATTTTTCTTGATAGCATGATTACATCGTGGTGAAGCATGTGTGCTCTGAAGCTAGCCTGACTGTTTTGAACCCTGGTTCTGATACTTATCAGGTCATATATAACCTTGGGCAACACAGGTAACTTTTTTTGCTTTAGATTTCCTCTTTAAAATAGAAATAATATTACTCATCAAATTGAAAGGAGGATTAAATGAGTGTCAGTATTTTTTGTTGTTATTGCAGTTACTCAGTAACAAAAACCATGTTTTCAACAGTATATTTAATACTATTGCTAGTTATCTTTCCATATTTGATGATGATGGTGGGATGGAATGTAAGCAGTCAATGCTTTATGCTCAAACTCATTTGTATTACCTTAGCAGTGACCCTTAAGCCCTGTACTGACAGTGATGGAAAAGAAGTGAGAGAGAGTAGATAAATTAATATGAACTGATCACTATCACTGGAAAACCAGCTCAAGAGACCAAGGGGCAAACATGGGTGTATAGATTTTGAATGCAGAGGAAATTTTTTTTTTTCCTCCCGTTGCGGGGGGGGGGGGAGATGATCAAATAGCCTACTGATTTCTCTCTGGCCCCAAGTCTTTGGTAGTGTACTTCTTTTAATGTTTTTTATTTTTCAATGTAGAGGGTACTTGTTAGTGCATTCGATATTTCATCATTAAGAGCTTTTCTCTCAGCAAAATCTTTCACATCATTAGAAACACTTCTGGGCAGTCAAGAAAGAAGGCTGCCTGAGTTCATCTACTTGACAGAGGTTTTATTAATTTTTTTTGAAAAGTTAGCTAGAGCTATAATCATTTAATTACTTGACATTTGTCAAAAAGTTGCTGATTAGCCTTCTAGCAATTCCAGATACTTTAATGACTGATGGCAAAGCATGCAGAAAACCAGCACAACATCTGTCCACATGAAAATTACTTATTGAGATAAGCCTTTTTAACCATCTTTGCACAGACCATTCTAACATTAGAGTAAGAAAAGCTATGGGGAAAAAAAAACAGCAATAAGGACAACTGAACTTGAGAAATTTCTCATAATATGAAGAGAGTAGGAGGTCTTTACTTTTTAATGTATTTAATGCATGGATTTGTTAACACTAAATGTGTTATTTAGTACTTTATTAATTTCTACAACTTTAAAATATTTGACATTCTAGAACTTTCTTCTTTGTGTATTTTCAATCATCTCCAAATGGTGGGGCTCTTGAAGATGGAAGAACTCATGTGGCTTAAATATGTTCCATTTCCATATGGGAATGTGGGAGGATTGCAGAGAACATGAGGGGTCCTGATTCCTCATAAGACACACTTGTCAATGAATGGCAAATGCAAAGCAGATTTTGTAAAAGGTATTACTATTTTCCATCATCCTCCTAGTAAATAGGACTCCCCTGGGTGAACACTCAGTCCTTTTAATAAACTGATAAAAAGACCAATAGAAAAATCCTCCTTTCTAATATCTGCTTAGTTTATTTTTCTGAGTAAGAAATGTGTCTGTTACATGATGTGTGTGTGTGTTTAGGACTGGGTCTCAAAATTTCGTGTGCATAAGAATGATTCAGGAACCTTGTTAAAAATTCAAAGTTCTAGATTCCGTCTTCAGAAATTGACTCACTAGCTTTAGTCTAGACTCTACAGATAATTATAATGCAGATCAGTAGACCACACTTAAGGAAAAACAAAAAATAAAAAGAAAACAAAAACCTGTTTTATGGGCTAGAGAAGGAAAAACTGAATAATTTAAGTGAAAAAGAAAAGTGGCCATCTGCCTGTGCTGTAGAAATAATGCTAGGTTCTAAGGATGCAAAGATTAATAAAATGACTTCACAGAAGGGGTAAAGTTTGAACTATGCTCACTTTTGATACCGTGAAAAATAGGGAGTCAGCTAGTTTCTTGTAGAGTTATTTAGTAAAACCAAAATAAGTCTTTGGACTCTTTCATAGGATATTGAGCAGTGCCCTTCAGCACTTTTTTACCTCTTCTTGATCGAGGTTGTGATAAATTTTAAAATTGTAGGTTTTTTATATGTGTAACACCATCCATGTTGAACTTGAAAGCTGTTATTGTAAGTTGACCAATGAATTTACTTGATTTTATTATCCATATTTTGAGTTAATGCTTTGTGCAATTTATTCAAAAATAAAACTAAAATTTTAAGCCAAGAGCACTATCCTTTAAAAAAGAGTTAAAAGAGTAAGTGAAATCAAGTTCAAGAAAATAAACATCAGGGAAACATATGAATGCCACATCTGCTCTCCTTCTGGGGAAGCTTCTTATAGTACTCTAGAGCTATTGCAGGAGCTCTTGGTATGGAAACACAACTTGAAAAATTCAAAGGAGTTCTCCACGCTGTTGTCAGCGTTCAACAAACATGCAGAGTCAAGGAATGTTTTTTCTTTTTTTCTGCTGACTGAGGACCAACATCTTACTTTTTAAAAAAATTAAAGATGGGAAACTTAAAAAAAAAAAAAAAAGACAGGAAGTAAAGAGAATTAATAAGTGAGATTTTATAGCCTGGTGAACAATTTTCCAGAAAAGTCCATAGTTTTATTCCCATCTTTTGGGAAAAGGGTCTCACAAGGAATGTTCTCCAATTTTTCTGTCATTTACCCTAGATATTACATATTTATACTTTTTAGTTGAGAGAAAGATTCCTTGTGTCTTAGTCTCTTCAAGAGATGTATATTTCCAATTGAATTTCATTCTTCCTAAACCAGTTAAAATAAGTCAACTTGACTCAAAGACAGCCCTCAGTAGATGAGAGAACGATTTACATATGGTACATGTGTCTACTTATTAGTCAATCAATAATAATTTATTGAGTATTTATTATAGCCTTAATACTGTGACTGACACAAAGAATGTTAGTGTTTGCATCTCAACTAAATTATAGTTAGCTGAGCAGAAATCTCATGAAACATCAAAAGTAACAGTTCACAAGAAAAATTGCCAAATACCAGATGAGTGATGCAGATGATAAGAAATTACACTTGCTCAGAAGGCTGAGGAAGCTCTGGAAATACCTGTGAACATATAGTGGAGCAGCAGGAAGCTTGACCCTCACCTCAAGGGACAAATTAGAAATTATATATGTGGAAATATATATATATATGAGGAAAGCAAGGGCTGGACAAAGACATTCTAGAGGGATGACAAAATATGAGAATGAAACTGCAATTTTTTAAGTGGAGTCCACAAATTGAGCTGAAAACATAGAGTTGAATAGAATTACGTAGGGGCAGACCACAGATAACTTTGAATGCTCAGCTAGCGAATTTGGAATTTATCTGTAATATAAAGATGCTAAAGATTTTTGAATAGTGGAGTGATAAGAGTATACTTGTGTTTCAGGAACATTAGTCTAGAATCCACATATAGGTTGCATTTGATCATGGCCTATGGGATTTGTTGCTTCTCAACTTTGTCTCCAGAGTTCTGTAAATATCTATTTTTCACGAGACAACATAAAGCAGTTACTCTAATCTGAGCAGTAAATATTTATTGAGTGCTGTGTTCTGGGCATTTTTCTAGGTACTGTAATCAGATAGTCCCTGCCCTTGTTAAGCTTACATTCTAATGGTGGGGGAGCACACTAGAATAAAATAAAATCATCATACAAGATATAGCACAACTTCAGTAATGTTAAATGTCATAGAGAAGAACAGAAAATTTTGAACTAGAGGGCGACAGAGTTGGATGGACACTACTTCGATGGGGAGAGTCAGAGAAGGGGTCTCTGAGGATGTGGTTTCTGAGTGCGAACCTGAATGGTGAGGAGAAGGAGGGAGCCAGGAGACAAGCTGGGGATCAAGTATTCCAGGTTTTTTATTTTATTCTGTGTGTGATAGGAAGCAATTGTAGAGCTTTGTTCTGTTTATTTGTATTTATTTATTTAACAAAGTGACATACGCGGATTTACATTTTAAGAAAATCACCCTGACAGCTTTTGTAGAGAATAAATTATGGATATGTGTGTGGCAGGTGGGGATGGGGGAAAAGAATAGAAGCAGGGAGAACAGTTTGGATGCTATTATAAAAACTCCTAGAAAGACGGTGGCGAGTGGTCAAATAGGAATTCTTTTTTTTTTTTTTTTAAACATAAGGCTTTCGAGACTAGCTGGTGGTATAACTGGAAAGACCTGTAATTTTATCAGAGTGGGGTCCTTTTGAGCATAAAAGAGAACTCTTTTAATAGTTATGCCAGGATAGGTACAAGTGGGGACTATATTAGGCAAATTCGCACATATGGTATGGAAAAAAAAAAGAGAGAGAGAAGAACCAAGAATGATATATAGATGAATAGCAGCAGGGCCACGCCTTTTGGGTCCTTGTCTATAACAACAGCTTACTTGAAAAATTTATTTTAATTCATGGGTCTATAAGAGTTATAATGACTTACTAATGAGGATTTAGAATAATGAATAGAGAAGAGGCAGTTATTTTTTTGTTTATTGTCCAGTACGTGGGTACATAGATTCTTCTACAGTGTTTAGGTACCATGTCTTCTTGTTCAGGTTCAGGAACCATCACTTTATTTTCTTTATTGTCAAATATGCTATCTTGGCTAATTTTCTGTCTCCTGCTGTATTAACTTCCTAGGGCTGCTATAACAAATTACCACAAACTGGGAAGTTTAATGTAACAGACACCTATCTCTGACAGTCCTGGAGGCTAGAAGCCTGAAGTCAAGGTATTGACAAGGCCATGATCCTCTGAAGGCACTAAAGAAGACTCTTTCCTTCCTAGCTTCTTGTGGCTCTCCTAGCTTTTGGTGGCTCCTGAAAGTCCATAGTGTTCCTTGGCTTGTAGGAGATGTATCACTTCAATCTCTACTTCCTTGTGTATGTGGCCTTGTTGTTGTTGTTGTTTCTTTCCTTTTTTTTTTTTTTTTTTTTTTTTTTTTTTTTTGGTGGATCTCTGTTTGTCCTCTCTCTTTTTAAAAGAATACCAGTCCCTGGATGTAGGACTCACCCTAATTCAGTGTGGCCATACCTTGACTTAACCAATTACGTCTCTGAAGATCCTATTTCCACATAAGGTCACATTCTGAGGTTCTGGGTGGACAGGACTTTTTGAGGTATGCTATCAGCCTACTGCATTTACATGAGAAAAAGTTAGCAATACTGTTATTGCTCAGAATGCCATAGGTGTTAGCATCCTGCTTGGAGTAAAATAAATATACACCTTCTTGCCTTTGCCTGCAGTTCCCTCATACCATTTATTTAGTGCTGGTTACATCATCATTAATTATGTTTCTGTATCATCCTCTGTGCATACTGGGTTCCAATGAGTCTATTAAAGCTGTTACTGTGCTTTGCTGATAACCACAAGTGCAAGTCTTATCCAGAGTGTGTAGGAAAATGTTGTCATTCATTCTCTAGTCATATTAAGTTCATTTTGCAGAATTTTATAATGTAAATGTAAAGTACATTATCTTCCAACTATAACTTCTCCTGAAAGCTTGTGGTCATTGTATTCTTAGAATGTGATCTCTCTCTCTGTCCTGCTCTCATTAAAGATTTTATTTGCTTCTACCTTTATTGAGGCATGATTGACAAATAATATTGTGTGTATTTAAGATCTAAAAGAGATGTTTTGGTATATATCAGACTCATAATAATAGAGTAGAATGGTGGTTACCAGGGGCTAGGGTGTGGGGAAGATGAGATAAGGGTCAAAGGGTATAAACTTTTAGTTATAAGATGAATAATTTCTGGAACTAGTACAGTAGTATCACATGATGATTGTAGTTAATGATACTGTATTGTATACTTGAAATTTGTTCAGAGAGTAGATCTCAGGTGTTTCCACTACAGAATGTGATCTCTTAGCATTGACCACATCACTGCCTTCCATGTGCTACCAGAATTGGTGAGGAGAGGCAGGAGCCTGTAAGTGTAGTAAGAAGAGTGATTCTTTTCACACAAGGAGCCTCTGGCCCTCATTCAGGGCTGACTTGGGAGAACATGGCATTACTACATTGACCAGAGGCATGGACCTCCATTAGAAAGGCCTATTTGAGTGTTGCAGAGCAAAGGTCCTGAAATCCCTCAGAGCACATACATGCAGATACCACCAACGAATGTTGAGCCTATAGAAGGGTTGGGGTGACCACCCTGGGTGCCAGCAGTGAATGAGGGTAAGCACAGGATTACCCTGCTCTCCCACCACTCTCCAGTGTTACTGAGCAGAGGCAGCTCAGCATCATAGTCAGAGTAAATGACAAAAGAAACCCTGCACACGGGTCCTCACACAGCCTCAAGTCCAAGAGATTTTTGAATCTTGAGGTTTGAGGAGAGAATGTGGAATGGTCAGCAGCCTCTGAGCTGGCCATCATTGATCTTCACCTTCTGACCTTGACCCTCAAGTGATCACCACCCCTGAAGTATGAGCTGGATTCACTGACTTGCTTAAATGAGTAGAATATGACTGAAGTAATGGGATGTGACTTCTGAGGTTGGATCATACAAAGACTGTAGCTCCTGTCTTGTATTTTTGTTTTTGTTTTCTGCAAAATGGAGATGGTTGGAGACCTTGACAAGAGCAGCTTTAGTAGAATGATGGAGATGAAAGATTGCTGAAAGTGGGTCAGAGGATGAGGTAAAGAAATGCAGAGCACACAGATAAACAATACATCCAAAGGATTTTATCATAATAAATACAGATGATAGCAACATTGTCTTATATATAAGATAATACAACAGCTGGAGTGGGGGATAGGGTTAAAGGAGAGTGATTTAAATACAGGACATAGAACATGTTAAAGCTCCAATGGAAGGACTTGGTAAAAAGGAAAAAAATGAAAGAGGAAAGAGTAGAAGAAGATGGTTTCCACTAGCTGGTGTAGGCAGAAGAGGGTGCATCCAAAGTAAAAGGGGAGGGGTTGGCTTTGGAGAGGAGAAGTTATTGTTCATCCATTTTTATGAGAGAGCAGACAAATTATAGACACAGATGTATGTAAGCTGGTATAAATGAGACGTGGGAAAGGGCGTCATTCCCTTTTGACTCATATTGTTTTATCACCGAAATAAGGGATGTAGGTAAGGAAGCCCTGATTGATGTTTGGAAAGAGGGAAGATATGAAATAGGTTTTGAGGAGAGGAGCAAACTAATCTGGAAAAAGCTAAATGTATCACTGAGATATATAGTTGAGATGTAAAGCGAGTCAAGTCTACGTGGTTATAATTGTTAACATTGTGTGTGTTTGTGTTATTTTCCTCCAGCTAAGATTCAACTGCTGCGATGAGCCATGGAGTAGGTATAAGACTGGGGGAATCCAGGTTTGGGTTTTGCTGCAGAAACATGGCACAGGAAGAAAGGGGCAAGGCATTGGAGGGTATCTGTGTTGGTTTGTTTGTTTTAAGATTTTATTCATTTATTTGAGAGAGAGAAAGAAAACAAGTAGGGAGAGGAGCAGAGGAAGAGGGAGAGAAAAATCTCAGGCAGACTCCAAGCTGAGTATGGAGCCCAGTGTGGGATTCAGTCTCATTACCCTGAGATCATGACCTGAGCCAAGATCAAGAGTCTGACACTTAATGGACTGAGCCACTCAGGTGCCCTAGAGGGTATTTGTAACCAGTGACTATAATGATGACTTACAGTGTCTCAGCTGGGTAATTAAGGGGGAGAAGGGAGAGTAGGACTGGAGAGATGGACAGAAGAGAAATAGTGGAATCACTATATGGAAGTCCTCAAAGGGTTTGCACACCTGTAACTTCATCCTCTGCTTTTCTCCCCGCAACACATCCTATCACCTGGTCACAGACCTGCCGCACTCCAGTCCTGGGAAATGATCTGCTGTTCTCCCAGGGGGAGCAGGCTGGAGGTACATGCTGTGGTGTCCTTGCACATGCTTTTCTTTCGGTGTAGAACACCTTATTCCACTTTTAGTCTGACTGTTGCTCTTGCCTTCTAATCATCACTTCCTCCATGGCATACCTCTAGCAGTTACCACATTGCCCTGTAATTGTTCTTTATTGACTTTGTTTCTCTAATTAAAACATGAATCTTGTGAAAGCAGAGACCATATATCATTCAAGTGTGTATCTCTGGCACAGGGCATGGCCACAATAATTAAATGACCGATGTTCCTGGGTTTCTGACAGAAGTGAATGTCATAAAGTCATCAAGTGAAGAATCTTTTCTCACAGGACATTTCATTTCCCTTCTCATCCCCTTCTCTTTTTATAATTTAATTTATTTGAGATAGAGTGCATAGGGTCAGGGGAGCAGCAGAGAGAGAGGGAGGAGGAGGCTCAGGACTAGATCCCAGAACCCTGGGGTCATGACGTGAGCAGAAGGCAGACACTTTAATGACTGAGCCACCCAGGTGCCCCGTCCCCTTCTGAGTTTAATATTCTTGTGAGTTCAAGGGTTTTGTGCTATTTCTTTGAGAGTAAAAATGTTTAATAGTACTTACACGTACTTTCTTTATTTTCATTTTAGCCATTATCGTTTATAAATGGTGATAAAATAGGAATAAGAGTAGGATCCTTTGGCTAGATCCACACTCTCCTTTGTTGTATGTGGAGGAGAAAGAAACCTCTTGATGACCCTTACTTTGTTCTTTGTGGACAAGTAGGTAAGTCCATTTGAACATGCGCAAGCGCTACGAGGTTACAGCTAAACTTTGTGAGAAGCTTGTTGACTTCACTCTGTTATTTCATATTAATCATCCAAAATTCCATCCACATTTGTCCATAATGGTGAGTTAATGTGAATGGATAATTCTGACTGTACCAGCTTTTGCAATAGAATCCTACATTGACCATGCTCTGGTAACTTGGGTTTCTTTGTGAAGGACCACAATTTGCATTATTGGGTTAACAGTTTAAACCTATTAAAGACAGGGAAAGAGGGTCTCCTAACTACCCTGTAAATTTCTTTGCAAATATTGCAGATGTGATGTGAAAATAATCCTGAGAGTATCTTCTTTACCAATTTTGGGTTATTCAACACAAAGTGGTTGTGTAAATAACTTGAGAGAGCAATTCTGGTTAATTAAGATTTAATTGAGAGTAGTCTTTAAAGATGGAAATAGTAAACAGCCAGAGAGATTACCAGCCAAACATTTTGTGAGATGAAGAGGAAGAAACAGTTAAAAAATAAATAAATGTAACATTTAATGACTTATATGTTATGTGCTAGAATAAAAGCATTCTTCCATGTAATAGACATGTATATTATTCTTTACAGCGACAGGGCAGAGATCTTCCTTCTCCTCTCCTTTCTTTCCCCCCTACTTCTCTTCCTCCTCCTTCCTATTATTCCTACTATTATTATTGAAATGAACCACATGTGAGATCTTTCTTGAAATGTGAATGAATGAATTGAACTTTTTTTCCTAATTAATTTATACCCTCTAATATTCCAAGAAAAACCTTGGCCACTCTGGGAATTCCTAAAAATTTAGGAAATGGCTATATTTGCAGAGATGTAATTTACAATGAAAAGTTATTAAAGAAGGTAATATTTTGATGAAAGTAGAGAATATTTTTTATTACCACATACATTAAGATGTCCTCAAGTGTATCAAATTTTTAAAAAAAGATTTTATTTATTTATTTATTCATTTATTTATTTGAGAGAGGGAGAGGGCGAGCACGAACAGGGGGAGAGAAAGAGAGACAGAGAGGGGAAGCCCTATGTGGGGCTTGATCCCAGGACCCCAAGATTACAACCTGAGCCAAAGGCAGACCCTTAAGCAACTGAGCAATTTTGGGGTCGGTATACTTAAATTTTTCTAACACAGGCATGACATTTCAAGCATGAAATGGTTAAAAACATTGGTTAGAATTGAAGTATATTTTCTAGAATTCTCATGAGTAGTTCAGAAATGCTATCACGGTACATTAAATGTTATTATACTGATTATTTATCACACGGTTAATTATGCCTAATGCAAAGTGAGGTTTTACTGCAACTGATTATAATTGGATGTATTTGGCTGCAGTTAGAATTTGTAATGGTGTGAGGTTTATATTTTAGCTTGGCATGAGAAAGGGAAAAGCTTTGGTAATGAATTTATAGCAATAAATAGGTCATAGATTTACTGCTAAAAGCATCACAGTTAAACAATTATATATATATATATATATATATATATATATATATATATATCTCAAGGCTAAATTCATACACATATTTATCTGCAAAACATATAACTAAAACATACTAAATTGCTGATGCAGATTAGTTTTCTTTTGCTGGTTGATTTTTTTGTATCACTCTTGAAGGTTCTTTGAGATCACTGAATTGAGAGTTGTGACTAGAAATCTTTTCATATATTAAAAATTATAAGACCAATTAAAGTTCTTAGTAGACTAATCTCAAACTTAGTTACATATTATTAGTGTGGGCATCTAGGCAAGTGAAAGTCTAAGTAAGTATTAAATGGAAGAGTTGCAGGATAATGGATCTTAAATTTCCTTGCACAGTACAATAAATGCTTTCCATAAGGATGTCAGCATACCTGTTTTCTTTCAGCTTTTCTGTGGTCAATCATAGCAAGATTTTTTAAAAATTAATTTGCTCAGGTTGGCAATTGTGGATATCCCTTAACCCTATTATATTTTCATCCTCAGAGACAGGGAGAAAGTTTACATCAAAATTCACATCATGAAGTGTATTTGGAATTTTAGAGTTTGATGCATAATTTAAAGGAGATTTCACATTTTTATTTCATGTATTTAAGTGCTTAGATTTTGTCACAACATTTTGCCCTTTACCGTGTCCTGTTCAGTATTTTGACTTTTGACTTGGATAATGGAAAGGATGGCTGAGAGCTATAAAAAATGGCTAATATTTCAAATGGCAAAATGATAATTAAAAAATCTTGCTAGGTGGGAATCAATACTTTGCAATGTAACAAGAATAAATTAAAAGTCCAGCAGTTAGTCTAAAGTTAAAAGAAAAAAAAAAGTTAAAAGGAATATAATGGAGAGTTTTAGCTTTACGAAGTAATATGCAAAATACCTTTGGATTTTAGTGAACCACAAGTTTCAGAAGAGTCTAGTGGTGCTAACAAGTTAAAACTAAGAGGACTGAACTTAGATCAAGAATGGTTTTATGAGACCGTTGGCTTCCTGGTGTTTAGATCTTGTCTCCTGGCCTGTACTAGGACCTGAGTGCCATAGGAGCATTCCTAATCTGGAGTCCATCAGGGTGAGATGGGGAGAGAAGACATAGGAGGGCTACCAGGGTGGCTGAAGTAGGCCAGGGTACTTGAGGGAGGGATTTGTAAGACCTGCCTCCAAGGGAGAGTTGGGGTCACTGCACATACTCAACCTAAAGAAGAATAGATTTAAGAAGACTCAGCTGTGTACAAACAGTTGAGGCTATTATTTAGGAATGGAAATGAATTTATTTTTCAGTGTTCTGGAGAATTTAGAGGTGGGAGTAATAGAAATGCTCATATTATTTCAGTAAAACAAACTTTCCCCAAATAAGAACAACATTGGGACTGTCTGCGTCACAGTTATAGAGTTCCTTGACATTTGATGTACACAAGTTGGAGCCAAATCTTTGAGGAACCATAGGTAGAGGGTAGCTTGGCTCTTATGCCTTCCCAAGACCCTAGCTTTCTTATGATTCATTCAATTCTCTGGGCATTTTGGAAGGCATGTTTTATTATTGTGGCATATTGGCATATTTTGTTATTTGTTACTCCACTGCACATAAGAGTATCCTGAAGTTAATCAGTATTCCATTTGGCAAAAGAGAAGCAGAATTGTGAACTACTCAAGGCCAAAAAGTACATAACAAATGTTGGAGATTTTTATCGTGAGATTCCTCTATTTAGTCCTGTGTACAATGCATATTTCTGCTGGTGATTACTCTCACTTGCGACATTGTAATTTACAGAATTGGGTATAAATTATGAAATAGGGAGAAAGAAAGAGAACTCAAAACTGTTAGGATCGCTTGAATTTTAATGATTTATTAGCATAAACACAAAGCTTGAATGTTAAATATGGCAAGCAAGTTGATTGATTTGAGGCACACTTCCAAAGGGGGAAAAATGTTACTTTTTCTCTCTCCCTCAGTTAACATCTGTTATGTAGTAGAGATTCCGGAGAAGGAATGAGAGGGTCTGAGTGTGCACCATCCCTATGGAGGAAGTAAGCTACGAGGGAATCAAGAACAGAGGTGCAAGGCTGACTCCAACATGGTGAGCAGAGCACAGATTTTTACCCTTTTGAGGGAGAAAGTGGAGTGATTTTCTATGGCCCCTGCAGTTGTTGTTGGTGGTGAGGTGTTGGAGCTGGGAAGAATCCCCTTGGAGCCCAACAATGTGGAAGGAGAGAAGTAGTGAAAACCCTATATCTGAGAAGATGTCAGGAAAGGATCATCTGAAGGGTGAAAGATCAAGGCCTTGGTAGGAAACGTGGGGGCAGCTCCGGAAATGGCAGGGGATAAGCATGTTTGGCAGGACTAGCCAGAGGAAAATGTGTCAGTGGAGGTATCAGCAGTTAGAGAATCTCAGGCCTAAGCTGCATGTGGTGGTATTTGGGGCCATTGACATCAGAATTAAAGAAAACTTGTAAGTCTTGAGGTTCTTGAGGATCTGTCTGGGAACAGGAAACCCTGAGGAGAGGAGGAATAACAGGGGAGACCTATAGCTGGTTTACCAATAGCTTGCAGGTAACACTGGATTGCTTACGGGGTGCCCGTAGACAAACCAGAACAAACATTACAAAAACAAGAGAGCAAGAATTCTCCCATCAGTGTTCTCAAAGATGTATCCCCAACTCCATTATCATCCAAGCATCTCCATTACCATCACTTCATTCCTCACATCTGTCCTTATCACAAGCCTGTTTTTTTTTTTTTATCAATTCCTTCTGCCAAGCTCAGATTTAGGCCACAACCTCCCTTAACAGGGTTATTGCCATGCCTTCCAATTGATCCTCTTTAACTTGTTCTCTAATCTGCAGCCCAAGTAATCTTGTGAGGAAGCAAAACAGAGCCTACCATCCTCATTCATAATGTGCTTTGGTGGCTTCTGTTTTTTTCTATGGTTAAAGACGAAGGCCCCACCATGGCTTCCAAGCCCTGATGTGATCTGGCATCTCTGTTCTTTTGTGCTTAGTGCTTCTCTCTCTTCCCTCTCTGCCTCCTGCAATGTGTGCATTAATTGCTGTGGAACGGGCACAGGTTGGACTCAACTAGAGGACATGAAGAGCTTTGGCAAGAGGGAAGACCTTATAGAAATGCAGAGGGGAGCCTGGGTGGTTCAGTGGGTTAAGCCTCTGTCTTTAACTCATATCATGATCTCAGGGTCCTGGGATTGAGCCCCACATCAGGCTCTCTGCTCAGTAGGGAGACTGCCCCCCCACCTGCCTCTCTGCCTACTTGTGATCTCTCTCTGTCAAATAAATAAATAAAATATTAAAAAAGAGGAAGAAGAAGAAGAGAGAAGAAAGAGGAGGAGGAGAGGAAGAGGAAGAAAGAAGAAGAAGAAGAGGAAGAGGAGGAAGGAGAAGGAGAAGAAGAAGAAGAAGAAGAGGGGGAGGGGGAGGAGGAAGAGGAGGAGGAGAAGGAAGGAGAAGGAGAAGAAGAAGAAGAAACAAGAAGAAAGAACAAGAAAGAACAAGAACAAGAAGAGGAGTAGTGGCTGGCAGTACAACTGCCATGAGACCTGGAATCCCTGAGATTGTGGCTCTTCACTGAAGCCCCATTTCCATGTCAGTTGTGATTGCCCTGAGTTATAGGCTGAAAATTCTGTGAGGCCCTTTGCCTGTTCCTAAAGATTATGGGATTCCTTTTTTTTTGGACCCTGGTGATACTCTGCAGAGTAAAGGGTTGATCAGAGGTAGGGTCTGAGGTCCCTGATGAATATTCATCAAAATTTGTTTTTCAGAAACCAGAGCTGCTCATGGCAGGATTCAGGTAAACGATGGCCATTCAGCATTCTTTTTGGAGAGTTTGTGGGTGAACAAGTTTAATTCATCTGAACTTGGAAAGAAAGTGTAGTGTTTGAGGATTATCTGTCAAAGGTAATTGGATGGATTTCTTTATTGATTAAAATAACATGAGCTCGGGGTACCTGGGTGGCTCAGTGGTTTAAGCCACTGCCTTCGGCTCAGGTCATGATCTCAGGGTCCTGGGATCGAGTTTCGCATTGGGCTCTCTGCTCGGCAGGGAGCCTGCTTCCTCCTCTCACTCTCTCTGCCTGCCTCTCTACCTACTTGTGATCTCTGTCAAATAAATAAATAAAATCTTAAAAAAAAAATGACATGAGCTGCTGTAATAGGAAAATCTCTGTGGTTTAATACAATAGGAATATTTCTTGCTACACAAAGAACTAATTGAATGTTTTTAGGTGGCTTTCCATGCAGTACCTCAGTGACTCAGGCCTATGGCTCTTCCATCCCCTCTAGACCTTGGAGTCTTGCAATTTCAGCCAGAAAATGGAGAGTGGTAGGAAGGCCTCTTTGCAATTTAACCACTTCAGCCTGGAAGTGACTCACCTTGGCCCACGTTCTATGGGTGAGGACCAGTCACATGGCCATATCTCAACACAAAGGGCCCTGGTTAATTGGATGCTTTCCATAAACAATGGAAAGGAGAACATTGGGAAAGGAGAACATGCATCTTTGGTAGAAAGATGGCCATCTCTGCCACAGGCAGGGAATGAAAAATTATGTCTCATATGTTGCTTTCTGTCCATAACCTTGCATATTGTTTTGTTTATCAGCACTTAGTACTAATTACTGGTGTATTTGTTAAATGGATCTAAAAACAGCTGAACTCTAACTGGAGGGGAGAGGTTTTAGGGTTTCCTTTGTGACAAAGTTGGCTCCATACAGTCTTTAGCAACTGGAATGTTGAGCCTTTCCATTTTTCTCATTGTGATGATTGATGAGAATCTCATTGGCTTGATATCTGCTTTGTCCTCCCATATTGACCCAAGTTCATTGACTCACAATATTTTGTAATCATCACACACATAGTTCAGGGGCATGGTAGAGATATTGTTTACAGATATGGATTTATCATGTGTGTGAATATTTTATAGGAGGAAGTAATGTTATTGAGTATATAGTCATATTTTCTCTTCTACATGGAAAAAGACAAGTTTATTTCTGTAATCCACCTCAGATGCACAGAAAGAGTGTTAGCTAAAATTTTTCAGGTTGAAGTATAAGGGTACATAAGGGAAAATTCTCTATCCTACTAAGGAAGAACTGTCTCCCAGTGTGGGAGGCAGATCACAGAGTGTGAGTGCAGTGTTTCTACAAGGAAGATTAGGAGAACTGCTCTTGGTGGATGCAAAACCTGTTAGTTTATCCTCTGACTTTCATTGTTCCCTTTCTCCAAAACATCCAATTAGGTAGACAAGAACTTGGAGAAAGCACCTCTTTTGTCACTAGTGTCAAGATGGACCAGCTCAAAGAACCATTTTCCTGTCTTTCTCTGACATTGTTTTAGCTCTTCATATTTGAGCTATTGGAAGGACAGAGAAAAGCAATAAATCCCCTTAAGAAAAGCAGATAGATTTTTCTGTGACTCATGTTTGGGGACAGGGGAGGAGGAGGGAACAGAGTATCTCCTATGAAGGAAAGTTAAGAAATACCAATTTGTGAATTGAAATTTTATTCAATCCTATATACCTGTCTAGAGTGGTAGTTTATTTTTTATTTTTTTAATTTGAATTCAATTAATTAACATATAGTATATTATTAGTTTCAGAGGTAGAGTTCAGTAATTCATCAGTTGTGTATAACACCCAGTGTTCATTACATCATGGGCCCTCCTTAATGTCCATCACCCAGTCCCCCACCCACCTGCCCTCCAGCAACCTTCAGTTTCTTTTCTATGCTTAAGAGTCTCTTTATGGTTTATTTCCCTCTCTGATTTCATCTTGTTTTGTTTTTCCCTCCCTTCCCTTATGATCCTTTGTTTTGTTTCTTAAATTCCACATATAAGTAAAATCATATAATTGTCTTTCTCTGATTGACTTATTTTGCTTAGCATAATGCCCTCCAGTCCATCCACATCATTGCAATGTTTATAAAAGCAATGTCCACAATAGCCAAACTATGGAAAGAGCCCAGATGTCCATCACGAATGAATGGATAAAGAAGACACACACACACACACACACACACACACACACACACACACAGGAATATTACTCAGCCATCAAAAAAATTAAATCTTAAAAATGAAACAAAGTGGGACCAGGAAGGAAACAAACTATAAAAGAATCTTAATCTCACAAAACAAACTGAGGGTTGCCGGGGGGAGGGAGGTAGGGTGGTGGGGTTATGGACATTGGGGAGGGTATGTGCTATGGTGAGTGCTGTGAAGTGTATAAGCCTGGTGATTCACAGACCTGTACCCCTGGAGCTAATAATACATTGTATGTTAATAAAAAATTAAAAATTTAAAAAATAAAAAATTAAAATAAATTAAATCTTACCATTTGCAATGATGTGGATGGAAGTAGGGACACATTTTAATGACTGGTGCAGTTTCCAATGTTTTTCTGAGATATTTTTCTCAACCTAGAAACAGGTAAAAGGATCTTATCCTGATGTTGGGATTTGCTTTCACATTTAGCCCAGTCTCGCAGAGGTGTAGTGTATTTGCTCTAAAATATATGGGCAAGCAGAACAAAAGATTATCCCTGAGATATAAAAATAGCAAGATTAGTCTGTGAAGCAGAATAATTCTATGTGAATTCAAAGGCTAGATTTCTTGTGTGTGTGTGTGTTTTTTAAATTTTATTTATTTGAGAAAGTGTGTACACATAAACAGAGGTGGGGAGGAGTAGAAGGAGAGGGAGGAGCAGGTTCCCCATTAAGCAGGGAGCCCTAGGTAGGGCTCTCTCCGAGGACTCTGAGATCATGACCTGAGCTGAAGGCAGATACTCAACCAACTGAGCCACACAGGGCCCCCTCAAAGGCTATATTTTTCTACCAAATGTAGGAAGTGTACTCTCTCCTGAGAGTAGGCCATTGGAGTGTTGTATGTACTCTGAGGATCTTATTATTCTATAGAACACAGAACTAGAGCCAAGTAGTAGGAATTAGCAATAGGCACATGTTTGTATTTAGTAATGGTTAAAAAATCGAGACATTGAACGTTGTCTCAGAATGGAATGGATTATATTATATTTCAGAGTTTTCCACTATGCTGTACAATGGACAGGAATCAAATATTTGTGTTGGGATTTAAACTATATGACTTCTGAGAGGCTGAATATGCAAGCAGACAGTGGCCAGGCTACATGTAAAAACTGAATTCTGATTCATAGCCTGCAGCAACCAACCCAGTAAACCAATCCATCATCTGTAATGATGAACCCAGGAAGAAAGTCTGCTATCTGGAAGTCAATTTGTAGGAAATCAGACCACTCACTATCTTAAGCAATAATAACTCCTATAACAATCAATCCTCAAAAGCCAGGACTTGGTTAGTAATTGACAGCCTCCCTAAGTTTTGTCCCCTCTTCCAACTTAGGACCAACCAGAAAAAACCAACTGCGTACCCCTATCTAATCACATAGAATACCCAACTTCTAGTTAGCTCACTTATGGCTTCCCAAGGCCAACAGTTTCCAATCAGGGCCTATCTAGAAGTCTTCTCTTTTTTCTGCCAAGAAATTCTGCTACCCCTTTGACTGCCTTTGGGTCTCTGCCAAAACACAAGTGATGATGGCTGACTCCCTTGCTAGACTAGAGTAAGCTGAGAGATAGATTTTTCTTGTTCTCATTTGGGTGGTCTTCATTTATTTTCACCCTTCTCATGATTTTCTGACATTTAGATTATAAAAATGTAAATAAAAGGGGCACCTGGGTGGCTCAGTGGGTTAGGCCTCTGCCTTCGGCTCAGGTCATGGTCTCAGGGTCCTGGGATCGAGCCCCGCATTGGGCTCTCTGCTCAGCAAGGAGTCTGCTTCCCTTTCTCTCTCTCTCTGCCTGCCTCTCTGTCTATTTGTGATCTCTGTCTGTCAAATACATAAATAAAATCTTTAAAAAAAAATGTAAATAAAGGAATCCCAGTGACAAATCAATGCACCAGGCTCTTTCCAACTTCTCAGTATTATCATCACCGTTTTCAGGTTTTCAGGCTCACGGCCCAATTGCCCCTCTTATCCAATTTTAAAACTTGTGCCCCCAAATCATCTAATATTTGCAACTAAAATGCATTGCTTGTTTATTATGTTTTAGGCTTTGTGCTAAGCACATTATATAAATGAATTTATTCAGTATCCACTGAGTAGGTGCTGTTAGGAGTCCCACGTATCAGATGAGGACATTGAGACCAGAAGAGGCCAGATAATGAAATACTGGCTCGTGGACTTAGAACAAGTCTTTAAAATCTCAGAGTCCAGGCTCCTCACTTCTATGTTCTTTTCCCTCATTGTCATTTATTTGCCTTCTGTTGATTAAGTTTGTGTCAAGCTACTTATTTTATTTCCCATTCCACTCAGGGCGGGTTAGGATGCATTATGTTTCATTCTTGAGTTCCTTCTTCTCAATCAGATCCAACCCTCGACTCCAAAATGGGCCTCTCCACTCAGCTCTTTTGTGAAAGAACTCTTCCCAGGACAATACTTTGCCTATATGTTCAGTGTTGTTGGGATGCATTCTTTTGTAGTGCTTGGTTGTTTAAATTACACTTGGTCCTCCTGCAGGCCCTCTGTTTCTCCTCTTTGTTGTCTCTTTTCATTAATTTGTGCTACATAGAAAGTAATAATAAAATAGGAAACCCTTTGTCAAGCATGGGGAATATTTTCATGAATCTACATTCGAAATTCTACATTCTAAATTCATGCCTATTCCTGACAGTCAGCAATTGAGATCTTTGTATAACAGGTGCTGTGAAAGCATTGTCATTAATTTTACTAGCTCTTTTCCTGTGTGGGAGGAAAACAAAAAGTTGGCTTCCCTGTTAGCCAAGTTCATGTCTTTATCTTACTCATTGCCTGCACTTAAACATTTTGGTACTCGACCAGGAAAAGAGTACACCGTGATGTACTCTGGCAGTCATAGCCTATTTTTTTTAATCTGGCATTTGCCCTTCCCATATATTCTAATCATAGTGTTTACATAAGCTGCACCATCACATGTATTTATACATGGCCTCATATTCACCGAAATATCTGATTTATTTGTATATAGTTCTATGAAACACAGAACTGCTCTCACAGATCCATGGATGCACACAGTCCTTGGAATGAAGGAGGAGGAGTGGCTAGGAAGATGAGAGGATGCATGGTTTAGTAAAGGAAAAAGAGTTAGAGTGGGTCCAAAAAGCCTACTTCCCTTCCTTCTCTTAGAATTGAGTCCTCCTTTGGCTCCCATGTTTCATTGTCTTAACTTAATATCACATTCATTCTAGTCTATTTTGTATCAGAGTTCTCTGTATATCTCTTTCTCATTTATAGTTTTATAGGTCTCTGCTGTCCACCATGATCACTGAGTGGTCACTGACTACTTGGAATGTGGCTTCTTGAACTGAATGTGTTGTAAGCCTTAGATACACTGGAAAACTTGATAAGAAAAGTGTAAAATATCTCATTAATCATTTTTATAATTGAGCATATTGATAATACTTTTGATATGTGTATTTTAAAAATATATTATTCAAAATTTCACCCATTTCTATTTACATTTTAAATATAGCCACTAGACATATTAAAAGTCCATATTTGCTCTTAAGGACACATTAAAATCATTTGGAAGGGCTCTTTGAGGACTTTCCAGAGCATACCTTCTACTGACAGGGTGACACCATCATTAAGACCACCCCCCTAATTAATTAAAAAAAAAAGAGTCCACATTTGCTTTCACTTGTGGCTGTCCATATATTGTGATTGGGTAGTGCTGTTACAGATGGCAGCGACTGTACAATTTTCAAACACAAAATGTTGCATCATATTTCCAGGCAGTTGAAGGGAAATATTTGTTGAAATTGAGAAAGTAGATTGGGAGCTTGACAAAAATGAATGAGTGAATGAGTGATAAGTAGCTCAAAGGGTTTGGTTAATTCAGAGGGCTAACATTTGCTGCCAGATGCTCAAAAATGTAGGTGTTATTAGACATACTGAAAACACAGAGGCAGGAGCCTCATTACAAGCACATGTATGTGCTGCTGGAGGCATTCTTTTGATATTCAGTGTACATTTTTTGAGGCCCATTAGATGCCAGCTTCGGTTTAAACATTGATGATGCAAAGTGATTCTGATAGTATACAGCAGCGACCCTCCAGGAACTAGAGTGAGGGTAGAAATGCATCAAGGGGTACCTGGGTGGCTCAGTTGGTTAAGCATCTACCTCTGGCTTAGGTCATGATCCCGGGGTCCTGGGATTGAATCCTACATCAGGCTCCCTGCTCAGTGGGGAACTTACTTCTCCCTTTCTCTCTGTAGCTCCCCCTACTTGTGATCTCTCTCTCTGTCAAATATATGAGTAAAATCTTAAAAATAAAAAGAGAGAGAGAGAGAAATGCATACAATTACTCTTCATTCGGTAAGGTACCTAGTCAGAGCAGATGATCTTTGCCATAAGGCCATATATAAAACCTAGGGCAGCCAAATGGCCATGAGATGAACATTCAGTCATGTGATTGGGAAGTGAGACCCCCGCAGAAGTTGTCCTGAAGTTCTTATCATTTGTTTGTCTTGGCACAGTTCCATGGGTAAAAGGCTTCAACAGAAGGGAGCTCTGAAAGCATTATCTACACGAGTCTGTAACTAACTGTTTATCAGTCGCACTTCTGGCAACAGAAAATGTGTTAAGTGTGGATGACTGTGCACTTTCAGCATTGGCTAAACTGCTCCCTGCCTAACAACAGGAAAACAAGTACCGCTAAGATATACGAGGCATTCCCTCTGTATTCGTTACTGGGTTTATACTGCTTTGTTTGGGAGAAGAACCAATTTCCAGGTTAAAGCAGGCACATCGGTGTCTGGTGAGTGAGTGCTGTGCATGTAGGTAACCATACTTAGTGCCCCCTGTTGCATTTCCCAGCAGCGAAGATGATGTCCTCAGTTGTGTCCCAGGCAATGACTTTACCATTATCTCATTCATTGCTTGGGACACAACTGCCCTTTCTAAATGTAATCTTCCATTTGGTAACATTTCCAAAGTAGTGTGTAGGGAACTTGTTCATGTGATACTCACTAAAGTCACATGGCTAACATTTCTCCCCACTTCATTTGGGAGAACTAGATAGAGACAAACACTTTGCCTTCTTTCAGAAGAGACATAAAACTGGCATCTGGACCACTTGTGGCTATTGAAGAGCCTCCATGGTCTCATGCTAAGGGTGCTGGCCCTCTGTGGTCTCATGTTATTGGCTGCATTGTCCCAGCAAATCAAACATTGCCTAAATTATGCTCACAAAGTGTTTTTCTTTGAATTCCTAGTCTGGAATTCTATAAAAATGTACTGTTATCCCTGTTTAACAAAAGAAGAAACTGAGACCCAGAGACATGAGATAATGGTCCATTTTTGCCCAGATAAATTGTGAATTTCTAATTTGATCTCTGGTTTCTGACTATTAAAGCTAATGCCTTTCTTTTATGCCATGCAACCACTCACTAATTGCAGGTGTAGGAGGGCTTGTTAGATGAAATCTTGACTCAAGTCAGTCAACCCTGACATTCATTTTCTTAGTGACTGAGTATGTCATTTAACTTTCCAAAACTCCTTAAAACAGAGAAAATAAGCTGCTCCTTACAGTGAAGAATGCAACATTTAAAATAATTTCCTATTTTTATTTATTTTATTTTTTTTTAAGATTTTATTTATTTATTTGACAGAGAGAGATCACAAGTAGGCAGAGAGGCAGGCAGAGAGAGAGAGAGGAGGAAGCAGGCTCCCTGCTGAGCAGAGAGCCCGATGCGGGACTCGGTCCCAGGACCCCGAGATCATGACCTGAGCCGAAGGCAGCGGCTTAACCCACTGAGCTACCCAGGCGCCCCTATTTTTAAAATAGAGAATATAATGGCTAAATTATGTCCATGAAAAAACTTAGATTTTTCTTTTTTTCAAGAAAACACACAAGCACACACACATCCTGCTATTTAAACCTACTAGAGACAGAATCTGTATACTAGCAGGTTTTAAAAAACTAAAATGTTTACGTGTACCTACATAAATTATTCTGAAATAGTATATGAAGCACATGAGATATCTCTAGAAAGCAAGCTATAAAACCTCTACAGAATTCTCATTCACCTTAAATGAGAATGGTTCCAAATAGTGAACTCTTGTCTCTGGTACCTTTCTAGTTTCTATTTTGGCTCCTTACTCTAGCTAGAATTTCTGTCCCAAACAACTCATAACTGTCTGACTCCGTCTTAGTGGAAAAGTAATGTACAACTCAGGTATCTTTAGTTAATAAGGCTTTATAAGTAGAGTTTGCAATTAAATGAAATAATCACTAGATCAAAGATCTGGTCAAATAATCCATAAACATTTATTACATTTTTAAAAATGTATGGTCTGAGGTGATTAGCCTCTGGGAAACAAGGACATCTACATCATGGATCCTGCCCTCGAGTGGGTCAATGTGTTTAGATGGAGAAAGACATGAAAACAAATACTATATGGTCAACATAAAAGGCATAGCTGAGAGGAAAAGTAGCCAATTGTGAAAGGAAGGTTGGGAAGGTTCATCATAGACTTCACAGGAATATCATGTAAACCATATTTTGAAAGATGATTATAAGAATGTCAAACAGAAAAAAAAAATTGACAAAAGCACCAAGATTGAATATAATGTTTAGATTCAAAGGTATAAATTCTGTGAAGGACTTCTATTTGGGTAGGCTCAGTTTTTGTTTTTCTTCAAGTCTCCTCAATCTGTTTTTGATTAACAAATTGATAGTAAAAAATATTTTGCAATATTTGACTGGAATTTTATATTGCTAAATTTGTTCCTATATTATCAATATAAGCTCATTATCATTTATTTGAGTTCATGTGATGTATAGCATTCCAAAACAGGGATTAGCTTTAATTAGGCATTCTTTATGATATTGCTGTTGAATTCGACAAAATACCTCCAGACAACCTCTTAATAAGTAAATTTACTAGCAATACTTCAGTAAGAATGAATACCACCTTGGAAAGTCTTAGGGTCTATGAAGGAGGAGTATGAAAGGGGATGTTTTGTAGGATGTTTGAGGTCTGGTCCTATGTTCTTTTTCTTTTTCTTTTTTTTTTTTTAATTAAATTATTTATTAATTTTTTAAAGTTGTATATATTTTTTTATTTTGCTAGAGAGAGAGAGAGTGATAGATAGGCAGGGGGTAGGGGCAGAGGGATAAAGAGAAGCAGGCTCATCACTCAGTGGATCCCAGTATCATGACTTGAGCTGAAGGCAGACACTTCATGTGTACCCGACTGAGCCACCCACCCACACACCCCTGGTCTCATGTTCTTTAAAGAAGAATCCTTTGAGACTGGAATTTGGTTGGGATTGGAAGAAGTCTGTGATATAATAAGCCGTATGAAAGATAGAAAAAGCTAAAGGAAAATGTCCAAGCTCACCAAATCATAAGAAAATATGGAGTTTTTTCAGCAATGTACATGAGCTTCCTTATGTACCACAAGTCCAAGTAACTTGGAATTGTGTTCTGAAAATATCTTGGAATTTCTTATCATTAGAAACTGGTGAAATCTTTGGCTAGCTGAGCTAAAGAAATTGCAGTGATCCGTCTGTTATAGATTTTTGGTTTTGTTTTTTTCTTTTATTACACAGGTTTTTCTTATTCTGCTTTGTTTATTCCCTGCTGTTTTAGTTTCAGCATGGTCTGGCTGACATAGTCACTCCTTGAATCAGGGAACATACTAATATTACAGACAATTTTCAGGGTATAATTGCTTAAAGATCAAATTTTCATTGTGGGGTCTTAATCTGTGTTGAAATGCACCCATTACTCACAAATGGATGGATTTCCTTCCTGGGCAGTATTACAGCTCTGTTCCAGTTGATATTTCTAGTTCTGTTGTCTTTGTTCATTAAGGAAGGGATGTGTTTCATACTACTATATTGTTATTTGAAGATATTTAAATATTGACAGTATGAAATACAGAGGACATTATCTATCTCTTCAAGTTAGCTAAATAGCATTGAAAACACCTATTCAAGAATATACACTGCTGCTAATTAGGCTAGATTGGAAGGTTCTAATCTAATGGTCCTCAACTTTATCTGTAAATTAGAATTAGGTCTGGAAGAAATCAGTGATTGCATCCCACCCCCTAAAGACTGATTTTTTTTTTTTTTGGTCTGAGATGTGGCCTGGGCATTGGGATTTAAAAGCTCTCCAGGGGTGATTCTAACATGTAGCCATAGCTGAGGACCATGCTCTAACCAGACCCAAATACTCACTGGTTGTGAAACTACAACTGTTTTTACCTGAGGTCAGCTCTGGAGTATTTACATACTAGGGTATAACTTGTTCTTCATTGATGAAATGAATGATATTCAAGACACGCTGATTGGCTAGAAATATATAGCTGTCTCAGCCTTGCTCAAACAGGACCCAAGAATCTACTGGCCTGAGCTACCTGTATCCTGATTCTAAACTCCATCAACTCCGTGTCCTAAGATCTTTGGAAGGTTTATACAAACTAGAATACTAGCTTACTTCTTCTGCCAGAGCATCTGTTTCTACCTAAATCTCTATGCAAGGGCTTGCTATCAAGTGTCAAAAAGGACACTTTGTTGAGCATACAGAACAGTTTGTATGATTGCGTTCATAGTTGCTTGCTAATAAATGTTGGTATGTGTTACCAGAGATCAGTCTAAGACCAGCTTTCATTCTGACATACCTCCCAATGGTGAGACGGCTATGGAAAAACACAGCTCTCACCTCTGACCTTTGGAAATCTTTAAATAGGGTATGTATCCCCCGCAAAACCCTAATGGCTGTAAACAAGCAAATTAATTTAGGGAAGTTTGTAATATATGTGCCTTTTTGATGGGAGTATTTCCAGGTCAACTTCCATCTACAACAGAATTCCTCATAAGCAATGGAGACACCACTGAACTAGAGCTTCTCATGGGAGATATTAAAATCTACTTCAGCTGAGCTTTTATCATATGTCATTTACACTATATACTAATGTTACCCAGTTATGTGATTATTAGGAAAAGTGTCTTATAAGTCTAACATAGAATCCTAGGCCTTCCATTTTGTTTACATGTTTATTAAGACATCATCTACATTGAGTGAATGCACACATTTTAATGGTACAATTCAACCAATATTGAAAAAATGAACACATCCTTGTAATTCACACCCTTATCAACATATATAGATCATTTCTATCACCCCAGAAGGTGTACTTGCCTCCCCCCTACACACACCAAACAGTCACTAAGTCGTTAGTTTGACCTCATCTAGTACTTTATGTCAGTGGAATCATAAACACACATTCTTTTGAGTCTCACTCCTTTTCCTTAGCATAAGGTTTTGGCGATTCATCCCATGTTCTTTTTTTTATTGTTGAGAGATTTATTGTTTTATTGTTGAGAAATATACCATAGAATAAATACCACAGTTTGTTTATCTGTTCTCCTGCTGATGGATACTGAACTGTTTCCAGTTTGGGGCTATTATGACTAAAACTGCTATAAACATTCTTTATACAAGACTTTCCAAGGACATATGTTTTCATTTCTCTTGAATAAATATCTATGAGCAGAATTGATGTGTCAGAGAGTGAATGTGTGATTGTACCATTTAAACTTCCACTAGCAGTATATGAGAGTACTAGTTGCTCCACATCCTTGTCCATATTTGTATTCCTTCTTTCTCCTTTTAGCCATTTTAATGGGTGAATAGTGGCTTGTCATTTGTCATTGTGGTTTTAATTTACATCTCCCTGATGACTTTTAGTGTTGGACACTGTTTTATGTGCTTATTGGACATTCGTGTACCTTCTTTTATGAGATGCCCTTTGCCTATTTTTAAATTGGGTTATCTACCATTGTGTTATGAATCTTGGAAGTTGTTTATGCATTTTGAATTCAAATCATTTGTCATTTGAGTTGTGAAAGTTTTTCCCAATCTGTGGCTTGATTATTTCTTTTCTTTTTCTTTTTTTTCAGGTTTCATGAAGATTTTTTTTTTTTTTTTTGTTATTGGATCTACAGATCAGTTTGAGAATAACTGATATCTTGAACATATTGAATACTTTTATCCAGTAATATAGCTCTCTATTTAGGTCATGTTTTTGTTGTTGTTTGTTTTTACTGAAGTCGAGTTGACATATGATATCCTATTAGTTTCAGGTATATATTATAATGATTCAATATTTTTATACATTATGAAATGATCCCATGATAACTATTTTCTTAGTAGAGTTTTTTTTTATTAAAACAAGTTTTCAATTTTGATAACTAAGATTTAGCAATTTTTTTGTCTTATAGTTAGCGTTTTCTCAATCTTATATAAGAAATCTTTGCCTATCTCAAGGTTGAGAGATGTTCTCTTATATTTCTTCCAGAGTGTCTTAGTTTTAGATTCTACATTTGTGTCTATGAGCCCTTCTTGAAATAGTTTTTGCATATGGCAACTTTCTTTTTCCCATTGTGTTAGTTTGGTGTTCTTGTTGAAAGTTATTTGATGGTATAGGTTGGGCTAGCCCTTCTCTTTTGCAAAGCAAGTTTAACAGTCATAAATTAATACAAGTCACCCCCTATTGTATTATTTTTTGATAATTCCTCCTCAGCAACAATTTACTGTTCTTCTGAGTGATTCTGTAAGTTGTATTAAATATCTCCTAGAATAATCCTCATTATTATATTTTCTCTTCTATTACATCTGATTGCCTTTTTTTTGCTTTACTTTATATTTTCAGAACATTATTAGTTAAATCTTTGATTTTTTTTCTATTGCAAAAATCCTACTTTAAAACTTAAAGAGCTCTTTTTCACAATTTTCCTCTTGAAAATCATGCTCATCTCCTATTTCACTGACCTAATAACTTCTTTTATTTCTTAGACAATGTCATGATTATTATTACCTGCATTGTTACCTTCATTATCAGTTTCCTCCTAGCTACTTTAATTCCTGTTTGTTCATTTTCTTCACTATATTTTATGTTGAATTTTTCCCTCAAATATTCAGTAATCCCAGGCTGTCTGTTAATTTGCATGAGGCACTAAAAAGCTTAGTGGATGATTTCTGGGGTGGAGTAGGCTTGTATACTGGTCAGTTGGCTAGTTAGGTAAGTCATTAGAGGATCCCAAGTGTTAGGACCTGTAGGTCTTTATCTCTTTGTTTTCTTTGGGAAAGGACATTGCATTCTCCTGCCTGGAGGCATCAACCTAACTGTTGCCATTCTGGAGCCAGGTAGGGAGGGCTGGGGGAGTGATCCAGTGGTTGGGTATGCAGACTTAATTACCCATTTGTAGTATGGCCTATCCTACAGACCCTTCTCTGCTGGAGCATAGGCTCTAGTTGTTGGATTATCCACAGAGCAAACCTTTGGTCTCTTGCTTTTCTTCTAGAAATTTTACATGTTTGCCTGCAGATCTAACTGCTGCTTATACAGATTTTGGAAAAATCACCCTGCTTTGTGCCATTTGCTTTTCCTTGCTTCCTATGGTATCTCATTATTGAGACATTCAGATTGTCACCTGAATTGTTGTTCTGAGGTTCTGCAGGGACAGTCACTTGGCTTTTCATCAGTTTCCACCTTTTATAGTCACTTAGGTTGGACTCTTCCTTGCTAAACCGTCTTTATATAAATGATTTTATTATTCATGTCTCCTTTGCATTGAAGATGGAACTAGTTTTATGTTTCCTGTTCTCATTATTTGGGAGCTAATTATTTGAGAGGAGGAAAAAAATGTTTTTACTCTTCATTTTGAAACTGCACATCTAATTGGGTTTAAAAAGAAGAAAAAAACACCCTCTCAAACAACAAAGATAATTACAAAAGAAGAGATGAAGACATACAATCCATTACATCATCTTTGTCAAGCAGCAGTACCACTAAAATATTTGCATCACATCTTACATGAAGGAAGAAGACTGTAACCCATCCAGAGATGTCTGTATCCTCACCACAGAGCTGAGGATAAATAGGACTGCCTTGTTTCTGATAAGTCATTGAATGACTGATTCATACGGTGAGCGTACTATGTTAAGGTCCTAACACAACAGAAGACAGTCTTACTCCTTTTTCTTTCTTGCATCAGATATTTTGTATCCCTGTTGCCATTTTTGTACTGTACCTTACATAGACAAACATTCATATCACCCTTACTTCCACAGAAGTAAGTAAGGTGTCAGGAAGGGCATTTCTTCTTGTACCTGTGTGCACTGAGGCAACCACTAGAGGCAATGCCTGGTGGCTTCTGAGATTTACTTTCTAACCCGGATTCCTTATTATATCACATAGTGAAGTAATTCTGGAACTGCTTCAGATATTTTTCTACTCTATTGGAGCCTTAGCATGTATTATCTTTCAACTATGCTATAAATCAGTTTAAATTAAAACTACTTTTATACTAGCAGTTAGATATCACAATTTATAAAAGGGGAAGTCTTTTATTTTACTTAAAGACTGCATTTATTTATTTATTTATTTACTTACTTACTTATTTAAGAGTCTATTTATATGTCAGAGAGAGCATGCAAGCAGGGGGAGCAGCAGGCAGAGGGAAAAGCAGCCTCCTCACTGACCAAGTCCCCCCCCCCCCCCAAGCAGAACTCCATCTGAGGACTCTGGGGTCATGACCTCAGCTGAAGACAGAAGCTTAACCAATTGAGCCACCCAGGCACCCCTTAAAGACTGTATTTAAATGCTAGTTGGAAACTTGATGCAGTAACTTCTTATGAGAATAACAAGGACAACATTTTTATTTAGCAGTTGGCTCTGTCATTATCAGGTTGTTCACTAAAGAAATTCTGACTTCCAGAATTTCTTGAGATACCAACCTTGTCTCCTGCAAATGACAACAGGTACTGGGAGGAAGGCGGTGGGAGGGTAAGCCGATTGTCATTGAATACTTTCTGAAATGCTATCGAAGAGATGCAGCTGCAATCCTTTAGCATTGCTGCAAGCTTATGCTATATCATCAAGCTCTAATCAATCAAGACAGGAGATAAGCCTGGCATCGTGGGAAAAATAAACAAACCCCAAACCGAAAACTAACAAGACCAGTACCTTGTAAAGCATTAAATGGTTTATTTCCGCCCCACCACCTCCAATGCATCTCCCTCCAATGCATCTCCCTTAAAACATTAGAAAGCAGAGTAGGGAGAACACCAGCATTTTCAAGGAGACATTGCAAATATGGCTGTGAAGAGCCTATGCTCCAAAAAACAATTAGGTCAACCTAATTTTTCTTGCATGATGTAGGTTTTTAAAAAAAGACTCCTGCCAAAGAATGATTGAACTCACCTTAAAAAGCATATGAAATGGATCATTAATACACTATGTATCTATAACCATAAACAAAAAAAGGAATTAAGATTAGAAGTTGGATGATTTAAGATGAGGAAAAGCTACAACTAAAGGTAATTAAAATTAAGCTTGGTATGTCATTAAAACCCACTGCATACTATTTTAGACGATTTTTATGATAGATCATAAGAGTGATAAATGTATTTTGGAAAGAAAAATGACTCAATGATCATGATGCAGTTATAAAAAGTTAGGAGACTTTTAGTTTAAGATGTTAGTATACCTAGCAGTTACTCAACAGTTTATGTGAAGTAACTGATTCAGTTTTCTAAGATTTAAAAACATTTTTTTGAAAAATTTTGTTATAGTGTTAAGAGAAATTTCAGTTATGGGACGTGGGGTAGCTCATTTGGTTGAGCTACTGCCTTCAGCTCAGGCCATGATCCCAGGATCCTGGGATCGAATCCTGCGTCAGGCTCCCTCTCCTTCTGCAGCTCCCCCTGCTTGTGCTCTCTCTCTCTCTTAAATAAATAAATAAATATCTTTTTTTAAAAAAAGAGAATTTCAATTATCTTAATGTTTTGCTGTAAATTTTATGAAGGTTTTTATATGTGACAGTACTTTAAGATACCAAATGATCTATGTGGGGGAGTCATCATTCTGGTTCGTTAAAGGAATAAGAAATGCATATTGACTTGAAATCAAGCCTTTCTCAAGAAACAAGATAGGTCTCAGATACACAACCTAACCCTACACCTAAAGGAGCTGGAGAAAGAACAAGAAAGAAACCCAAACCCAGCAGGAGAAGAGAAATCATAAAGATCAGAGCAGAAATCAATGAAATAGAAACCAAAAAAAACCAATAGAACAAATCAACGAAACTAGGAGCTTGTTCTTTGAAAGAATTAATAAAATTGATAAACTCCTGGCCCGACTTATCAAAAAGAAAAGAGAAAGGACCCAAATAAATAAAATCATGAATGAAAGAGGAGAGATCACAACTAACACCAAAGAAATACAAACTATTATAAGAACATACTATGAGCAACTCTACGGCAATAAATTTGACAAGCTGGAAGAAATGGATGCATTCCTAGAAACATATAAACTACCACAACTGAACCAGGAAGAAATAGAAAGCCTGAACATACCCATAACCAGTAAGGAGATTGAAACAGTCATTAAAAATCTCCAAACAATCAAAAGCCCAGGGCCAGACGGCTTCCCGGGGGAATTCTACCAAACATTTAAAGAAGAACTAATTCCTATTCTCCTGAAACTGTTCCAAAAAATAGAAATGGAAGGAAATCTTCCAAACTCATTTTATGAGGCCAGCATCACCTTGATCCCAAAACCAGACAAGGATCCCACCAAAAAAGAGAGCTATAGACCGATATCCTTGATGAACACAGATGCGAAAATACTCAACAAAATACTAGCCAATAGGATTCAACAGTACATTAAAAAGATTATTCACCACGACCAAGTGGGATTTATTCCAGGGCTGCAAGGTTGGTTCAACATCCGCAAATCAGTCAATGTGATACAACACATCAATAAAAGAAAGAACAAGAACCATATGATACTTTCAATAGATGCTGAAAAAGCATTTGACAAAGTACAGCATCCCTTCCTGATCAAAACTCTTCAAAGTGTAGGGATAGAGGGCACATACCTCAATATCATCAAAGCCATCTATGAAAAACCCACCGCAAATATCAATCTCAATGGAGAAAAACTGAAAGCTTTTCCGCTAAGGTCAGGAACACGGCAGGGATGTCCATTATCACCACTGCTATTCAACATAGTACTAGAGGTCCTAGCCTCAGCAATCAGACAACAAAAGGAAATTAAAGGCATCCAAATCAGCAAAGAAGAAGTCAAATTATCACTCTTCGCAGATGATATGATACTATATGTGGAAAACCCAAAAGACTCCACTCCAAAACTGCTAGAACTTATACAGGAATTCAGTAAAGTGTCAGGATATAAAATCAATGCACAGAAATCAGTTGCATTTCTCTACACCAACAGCAAGACAGAAGAAAGAGAAATTAAGGAGTCAATCCCATTTACAATTGCATCCAAAACCATAAGATACCTAGGAATAAACCTAACCAAAGAGACACAGAATCTATACTCAGAAAACTATAAAGTACTCTTGAAAGAAATTGAGGAAGACACAAAGAAATGGAAAAATGTTCCATGCTCCTGGATCGGAAGAATAAATATTGTGAAAATGTCTATGCTACCTAAAGCAATCTACACATTTAATGCAATTCCTATCAAAGTACCATCCATCTTTTTCAAAGAAATGGAACAAATAATGCTAAAATTTATATGGAACCAGAAAAGAGCTCGAATAGCCAAAGGGATATTGAAAAAGAAAGCCAACGTTGGTGGCATCACAATTCCGGACTTCAAGCTCTATTACAAAGCTGTCATCATCAAGACAGCATGGTACTGGCACAAAAACAGACACATAGATCAATGGAACAGAATAGAGAGCCCAGAAATAGACCCTCAACTCTACAGTCAACTAATCTTCGACAAAGCAGGAAAGAATGTCCAATGGAAAAAAGACAGCCTCTTCAATAAATGGTGCTGGGAAAATTGGACAGCCACATGCAGAAAAATGAAATTGGACCGTTTCCTTACACCACACACAAAAATAGACTCAAAATGGATGAAGGACTTCAATGTGCGAAAGGAATCCATCAAAATCCTTGAGGAGAACACAGGCAGCAACCTCTTTGACCTCTGCCACAGCAACATCTTCCTTGGAACAACGCAAAAGGCAAGGGAAGCAAGGGAAAAAATGAAGCATGCTGGCTCCTTTATAAACTTGATCCCTAAGGAGAAATATCCTTCCTCCTTTTGAAGTTTTACCTTTCTACTCGTATGATTTTTTTTCATCTGTTTTGTGACATTGCCTCCATTAATTAGCTTCTTTTCCTGGTCATAGTCACATGTTCAGTCTTCTCTCATCCACTTTGAATTCTGGTCCCTTATTTTCTTTTATTATGAAAATTCTTATAATGATCTATTTGTTTTTGCTCCTGTTTTATTTCCACTCATTGTGAAACTCCTACACTCTTTTTAAAAAGATTTATTTATTTATTTTAGAGAGAGAGAGAGCAAGAGAGCAAGCACAAGCAGGGGAAGGTACAGAGGGGGAGAGAGGATCTCCAGCGGATTCCTCACTGAGCACAGAGCCTGATGTGGGGCTCGATCTCACGACCCTGAGATCGTGACCTGAACTGAAAGCAAGAGTTGGATGCTCAACTGACTGAGCCACCTGGGCAACCCAGAAACTCCTACATTCTTGATTTCTCCCCTCCATTATCCGGCAAAAACAGTCTCCTAAAAACTCCCACTTTTCTTTTCACCAAATCCAGTGACCACTCTGTGCCATAATCATATTCTGATGTTTTGCAGAAGGCTGTATTTCCAAACAAAATTGAAATCCTACCCATGGCAAATCCCTTTCACAACCTACCTTCGAGCTTCTTTCTTGCACTGTCCCTGCACCATTTCAAAATCCTCCACTCTTCTGTGGTCCAGCCACTCCTGTCACCCCCTTGTACCCACACAGTCATGCCTTGCTATGCTACACCAGCCGTCTCTGACACTACCTTTTCTTCTTTCTTTCTCTCATATAATCCTGAAATTTTATTTTATTCATCTTTCAACTCCAATACCATTTTCCCCAAAAACCTAACTTTCCATCCTTCAATTCAGAATTTATGGACTTTACTTATACGTATTAAATATTGTATTTTATTATAGTTCGTCATGCATTTATTTATTCATCATGCTGGATCAATAAGATATATAATGTCAAGAGCCCATACTTTGCTGGAGAAACAAAGCAAAGCAAAACACAACAGATGCTCCAAAAAGATTTTAAAATGCAGCCACGTACTCTTGTAAGGATAGTCACATTTGCTCTGGGACCATGAAGGAGGGGTTGACAAAATTTTCTGGTGAAACTGAGAAATGCTTTTTCAAAGAAGGAAGCATAAATTGAAGTTTGCTCAGCAGAAATATGTGAAAGTTTTTCCAGAGATTCCTTCATTTACTCAAAAAACACATAGCACTTAATATGTGTCAGGAATGGTGCTGAACACTTAAGATAAAACAAACAACAACAACAATAAACTCCACTATTGGTCTTTTCTTTTTTCTCCTAAACAAGACAAAGAACATCAACACCAAGAAAATGTTCTCCCGTGCCTCAGTCAGGATAAATATATTTAGTGTCTGCTATAAGGCTTTCATGTGCTAGAGTCCATGTGTTGGCATGTGGCAGTAGGCACTCAAAAATATCTGTTAAAGAATTGAGAAAATGAATAAATAATCCTTAGCCATAGCAGTGAATAGTCCAGTGGTGACTTTAGCCATATATTTGAACAATAAATATTTTGTAGAAAAAAAATAATAGCATGAACACAGCAAGTCTTAATCTAAGAACCTAAAAGTCCTAACCATAAGGATCAAGTAACCAAACCTTGGTCTAGCCAGAAAAGGCCAAAAGAGGCAGGAGGGGTCAAACAGAGTCCTAAAGAAAAAGCATGTGTTTATCATGTAAAGTGTAAAGAGTTCATTTAGAACCTAAGAATCACAAAAGCTGTAGTATATTTTGGAAAAGGTTAAAAACTTGGCATGGCTGGAGCATGGGTGGAATGTGTATGAAGATTTACTGAAGGTGAAATCTTGGTTGACATTGCTGTTGCCTATGGAGTCTGATTTCTTATTTATTTATTTATTTATTTATTTATTTATTTATTTTAAAGAATTCATTTATTTATTTGACAAAGAGAGATCACAAGTAGGCAGAGAGGCAGGCAGAGAGAGAGAGAGAGAGAGGAGGAAGCAGGCTCCCTGCCAAGAAGAGAGCCCGATAAGGGGCTCGATCCCAGGACCCTGAGATCATGACCTGAGCCGAAAGGCAGAGACTTAACCCACTGAGCCACCCAGGCGCCCTGGAGTCTGACTTCTGAGCAGTTTTCTTTGTCCTCTTGCCTTAGAGCCCCAGATGCTAGTGAGTAAAGGTTTTAAGGATGGTATGAGATATGTATTTAGAAAAGGTATGACTCTATTGTGCAGACTAGATTGTAGACTGGAAAAGGAAAGGGATTCAGGGAAAAGAGGAGACTATTTTGCACTATTTATGGAAGAGATATATGCAGCACAGCCTGGGGTGAAACCATTGCAAATGTATTTAGGAGATAAAATCAACAGGGCTGGCGTGGTTGGATGTGTGTACTGAGGGCAAGGGAGATGACAAAAATGCCTTAATTATATGGATTATGGACCTGAATAGATGTTGGTACCACTACTGACATGGCATATAGGGAAAGGAATTGGTTGGAAAAGAGGATCTTAGGTTTTGTATTAGACATGTTGGTTTTGAGGTGGGGTTTTGTTTTTGTATTCTCAGAAAGAAGTCTGTAATTATCAAACTTCTTGATGGCAATATTTTAGACTTAGAGACTAGCATATAGTAGAGGCTCAAAATACAAGCATTCCCCTCAGCAATTTTTTGCACTGAGAGAACATTTCTTAGCCCTGATGCTGAATTATGGTTACTCTACATTGGGACTTAAATACTTCTTCTATTATTTAAAATATCTTATTTTTATTATGAAATATTGGTACTTACAAGGGAATTTTCCTTTTGATTTTATTCTTGTTTTCCGTTTGTTTTGAGTGGTAAAAATAAGAAAATTAATTACCAAAACCTGTTATAATTAATTTTAATCCAAAATTATGATTTAATGAAGCCCAATTAGTGAGGAAAAGAGAACCTTTTAGAAGTTGGGGTATGCTAATTAGGTATTTCATCTAGAGTTATTTTTACCACTTTCAATCTCTTTACTCATACCACAAATTCAGTAAGTGAGAAACAGAAATAATGTTGATTAAACAGCAAGATATTGTTCCTCTAAAGTAAGGCAGCAGAAGTTTCTCACATTATTGATTGTCTCTCTGGCAAGAATGCTAATATTTTACAGATCCAGAGCCCATAGCTTCCAGTGACGCAGTTTGAGGATACACAAATAAATCCATACTAAAGTCCAGGAAATCAGTGGCACAGAGGTATCTCCTGGTTGGCAAACAGCAAGGACGTTCTAATATTTCTTGCCAACAGTTAGTCACCTGACCCCTTTTATGGGTGGCTACCTGGTGACTGATGTCATGGCAGTTGTGCATTACTGTTATTGACCATGTGTTTGGGAGCCACAGGACACAGAAACTGTACAGAATAGAGCGGGAGGACTAAGTAAGACAGGTGGAGTGCTGGGCATGAGAAGAGGGACACAGGGTAGAATCATCACATGGTTATATCTGAGGAAAGACTTGGACTGAGTATGTCAATTTCAGGAGCCATTGTTTAATAATACCATCTATGTGCATTCCATCCCTCATCTACTGTCCTGTAAAACGTTTTCTCATACTTTGGAGCAAGTCTGTCTGGCACAATTACCATCTCTTTCTCTAATGCCACAGGAAAGGATTTTCCCCGTGCTGTGTGGAAGTATGTATATTGCCTGTCCTCTTCTGCTTTCCCTTGTATTCTGGTGCTACACCACCCTGCTGCTGTTTATCAGAGGGAGAGATAGCTTTGACAAAGACAACCAGGATGATGAATGGAATTTAATTTATGCAACATTCGTGGAGGGTGAGTCCTCTGGGTAAATCACCATGGTAGCACTTCCTCCTCCCCCTCCATGATATGTTCTGCTTGGCTGACTCAACTGCCTCTGAGAAGCTTGGCACTTAAGGTTATGTAAGCATGCACTGATGTTCAAATATTTATCACAGGAATGGCCACATGAAAAGAGAAGGAAAACAAAAATGGAGTCTGAGGTAAATAGCTACCCAGATCAGCTAGGAGAAGCTGAAGAACTGAAAGGGATGTGGAGACCTAATTTGGAATTAGGGATTTACTCCCTGAGGTGATTAATAAAATGGATTTGAGCCCTGTGTTGAGTGCTGGGAGTGGTATTGATTGGCCTTTAGCCCAAATTGATTTCAGCCCCTTTCCTTTGCTACTCAATATAATGAGAGACAATATTTTGTTTCATCTTAGAAAAAATAATAGTTTCTTCTCCTCAGAAAAAATTAGGTAGTTATTGCTACTTGACCTATATTTTTCTTTCTTACTGACATTTCCACTCATTCATATTGTAAATTGCTATCTATCTAGGAAGGTTTTACCAGTGATCAGAATCAGGGCAGGCAGCAAATGCCAACTAAAGAATTATTGAATCATTTGGGCCTTTCTGTGAGATGAGTTAGGATAAAGAATCTGTTTTACTCATTTTATAATAAGGAAATATTCTAGCTGTGTGACCAAACTCTTTGAAACCAACAAATAAATTAGCAAGGGGCTTTACTTTGAAATGAAAAATTTTAGTCTGTCTCATACAGTGTGCATTAATTTCATTTATAAATAACGTCACCAAAGAACCATCAATTCAGTGAAGAATTATAAATGTCTAAGTATGCTAATTTTCCTACGTTAACTGATTGGAAAGTATAGTGAACTTTATGATAATGCTCCAAACTACTTAGGCACATCAGCATTGATATTTGCACTGATAGAGAGGTGGAATAGTGCTTATTAAACTTTAAATTTGGGAAACAACTTCAAGTCCTAGTTTAACTTTTAAATTCAGATCAGGTTTGTCCTGTCGATTTGGAGCCATTTTGCTTATTCATATAAAATGATATTTAGTTCACAAGACAAGAGAGGGTATAAATAGGGCGCCTGGGTGGCTCAGTGGGTTAAGCCGCTGCCTTCGGCTCAGGTCATGATCCCAGAGTCCTGGGATCGAGTCCCGTATCAGGCTCTCTGCTCAGCAGGGAGCCTGCTTCCCTCTCTCTCTCTCTCTTTGCCTGCCTTTCTGTCTACTTGTAATCTCTGTCTGTCAAATAAACAAATAAAAAAAAATTAAAAAAAAATGAGAGGGTATAAATAGATTACATTTTTGTATGAGTTAAAATGATTAGGGGCACCTGGGTGGCTAAGTGGGTTAAGCCTCTGCCTTCAGCTCAGGTCATGATCTCAGGGTCCTGGGATGGAGCCCAGCATAGGGCTCTCTGCTCAGTGGGGAGCCTGCTTCTCTCTCTCTCTCTCTCTGCCTGCCTCTCTGCCTACTTGTGATTTCTGTCAAATAAATAAATAAAATATTTAAAAAATGATTATTCGCTCACTATACAAAATAATTTGACTATTTTCAATTCATGGAAGATAAATGTTGGCTCTCGTTTTACCATTCTTTTCAATTTCTCATAAACACTCCTTATAAAGATGACATTTTCAGGGGGAGGCAGAAAAATGTCCAGTTGCAAATAAATGAAAACAGGATGGTTATCATATACTTGACATCTTTTCATATGGTTAAAGAACTGTGAGCAAAAAACAGGGACAAAAACAGAAGACCGTTTCGCTAAAAACAGAATTAGATACACGGAGGTTTAAATGGAGCAGGGTGTATCTGTTGCCGCCTAGTTCAGGCTGGTTTGTATCTCTTGCCTAGCCTACGATAATTAATTCCTATTTTTTGGACGGCGGGGTGGGGATCTGTATTTTGTTTGTTTGTTTGTTTGTTTCAGGCTTTTATTTAAATTCCAGTTAACATGCAGTGGAATACTAGTTTCAGGTGTAGAGTTTAGTTGATTCATCCCTTACAACCAACACCAGGTGCTCATCAAGACAAGTGCCCCCCTCAGTCCCCATTGCCAGGTAGCCCCCCCCCCCCACCTCTCTTCAGCAACCCTCAGTTTGCTCTCTAGAGTGAAGAGTCTGTTTTATGGTTGGACTCTCTCTCCCTCTTTCTTCTTTTCCCACTATGTTCCTCGGTTTCGTTTCTTAAATTCCAGGCTCTCCTTTCTCCCATCCACTCTCTCCCGCAAGCTGGTGAGGTTTTTTTTTGAACTGTAAATCAGATCTACTTGTGTTAATCCCCACTTTTCACTCCTTCAGTGACTCTCCACGGCACTTAGGATACAATTCAAACTTCATCCCTGCAGCTCTCTCATCCTATGCCCCATTCTCCTTAGGGCCTCATGCAGCTGTTGGTTCCTTTGCTTGCTGTGATTCTGGAAGTCAGCCTGTCTTCCAAAGTTACCTTCTCCAAGAAGCCTTATGTGACCACCATTTCTGATGCAAATTCATGCCTCCTTGTCTTTTCCATCCTTCCACTGCTATTACTTGGTACCAAGTAAGATTTTATAGCTCTTATTACAATTTTGTAATAATTATATGTATCTGTGTTTTTTTCTTTTCCACTAAACTGTACAATCTTAGAGGGCCTTGTACTGTCTTGATAGTGAGTGCTGAGGAAAAAAAGAGGAGATCAAGAGAGAGAGAAAGAAGTGGTAGAGCAGACAGGAAGCAAAGAGGAGCCCACACAAAATAACTGGCCATATTTTTTGTGATATGTCTGATTCACTCAGGTTTCAAAGTTTGCCGACAGAATACATCACAGATTTAAAGATAGCTTAAAAAGCCATTGAATGTATGTTCTTTGAATATCTTCTTAGCAATGGAAATATCAGAAATTAAAACAAGGGAAAAAAGATAAATAATGGTGGAAGGCACATTGAAACAGTTTGAAAGAAGCCAACATTATGTATGCTTATCTGATTTAAATGTGCAAACGCTCAGGGTTCAGTCATCACTCACAATTCGGCTGACAGCAGAGTTCCCAAACATTGTCTGACCACCATCTGGATCCACACTTTCAATCACTCCCTGGAATTTCATTTAGTGCTTCTAGGCATTTCAGTGGGTTACTTACTCATTTCTGCAATTCCGATTTGAAATAAATTGTGGAATCTGATGAGCAGATCCTTTTAAAGGAATTTTCTCAGGGCAAACTAAGGGAAACGGTTGTGCCCTTTCTTCTTTTTTAAAACTCATGTGATAAATGCCCCATTGAATTTAGCATTATCATGTAACTATTTTGGCAAATGTATGCTGCGTTCTCAGACTCAACACAAATAACTCTTGGTTTAATGCCAATTCAGTGGATTTTTCATGGTAAGAAAGTTTAAAATGGAACTTGCTAATAAATATGCAGGCAGTTGTCCCTTTGGTTCTCACACTAAAATTTATCATTATGAAACTTCTAAAATAAGGGAGCAGATAACCATCTTACTTGATGAGAATATCTTACTTGATATTAAGTAGAAGATGTTGAATAATTTGATAGTGTTTGAATTCTTAGGTTATGACTTTAAAAAATCTTTTACTTGATTTAAAAATTTTTCTTTTTTGCAATACTAGAATCATTAGTCTTTAAGACCCTTTAAAAAGTTGGCCAAAATGACTTATGTATGCCGATAGGGGATCTTCTGTTTTCTTACAAAGGATTATCTTTTCCACAGAAAACTCCTTCATTGTTCGCTCTTAAATTAGTATTTTTAAGTTTAGTTTGGTTGAATAATATGTTCTCCAGTGATTGATTATGCTGTCAAAATGTGTCTTATTATTTTTTTTCTGGGATTCTCTCTTCCTATATCCATCCTCTATTGCCATACTTGCCCCATAACAATACTGGGTTTAAATATATTTCCCATTTTAGTAACGTGTTGTATTTATGTCCTTGTGTTACCAATTTCCCACCCTCTTCAAACCTACTTGGCCACCAGTCTCCCAGCGAGAGTTGATAGTTAAACTCAACTAACATTTAAGATCTTCAGTTTCTTCCATTGATTTGGCCTTTAGCTATACCTATCCACAAACCCCCAACTTTAGATCAATATAAGCAATCCCTTCTGCTTCTAAGATGCAGCTGGCAGCATTAGTGGAGAAAAGTCATGCAACTGTGTGAACTGATGCCACTACAAATTTATGGCTTCCAATCTGAGTTGGCTCTGTACCGCAGGTCGATAATCCTTTTAACAACCTCTGGTCAGTTCCCAGGCTCATTACCTCAGCCAGCATTCCAAACTTGAACCACTCTTCTCATGCTTTTTCAGATCCCCTCAGCTATGACAAATGACCTTGCCTAACTACCTTAAAAGAAAAAAAAAAGATCAGTCCACAAACTTCTGGTTTTTAAATTTTTCTGTCCTTAAGTACAATTTCTGTTTTGTGTCTGTCTTCTACAAAGGTGATAAAAACAAATCTCTGAGCAAAGCAGCAAGTCCCACTGCCCTAACTTATTTTCTCCCTGGGTTGTGCCTATCTTGTGGGGGAGGGGTGTGTATGAAAAAAAGAAGGGGTTCTGGTCACAGAGACATCTTCCTAGCTGTCTGTCCCCCATCTTGTTGATAAGTCATTGACACTGGTTTTCATACAGACATTCATTTCTTTGGAGTTAGAGGATCACACCACGGCTGCACAAATCTGACTCTTTTTCTTCCCCTTAGCCCAGATAAGCTTTTCTTCTCTTGAAGAGAGAGGATGAGGAGAAGGGCTATCACCCTTACTCTTTGCCAGAGTGTTTTAGTATCAGCCATGAATCCTTCCTTGCAGTTCTCCTGAAGAAGTAGGATTTTAACATTCAAAAGCCAGGCAGAAGCTCTCTCCTCTGCCGTCCCTCCACTTTCTGCTTTCACATCAGAAACTCAAGTGTGCAGGATATTTAGTTTTTTTAAAGTTGGATGTGTTTCAGTTAAATATTCATTCATTCATTCATCCATTTTTTATTAACATGTAATGTATTATTTGCTTCAGGGGTACAGGTCTGTGAATCATCAGTCTTACACAGTTCACAGCACTCACCATAGCACACACCTTCCCCATTATCCACAACCCAGCCACCTTATCCCTCTCCTCAACCAGCAACCCTCAGTTTTTTTCCTGAGATTAAGCATCTCTTATGGTTTGTCTCCCTCCAGATCCCATTTTGTTTCATTTTTTCCTTCCCTACCCCCACGACCCTCTGCCCTGCCTCTCACCTCATATCAGAGAGATCATATGGTAATTGTCTTTCTCTGATTGACGTATTTTGCATAATACCCTCTAGTTCCAGCCATATTGTTGCAAATGGCAAGATTTCAAATTTTTGATGGCTACATAGTATTCCATTGTACATATATACCACATCTTCATTATCCATTCATCTGTTGATGGACATCTAGGTTCTTTCCATAATCTGGCTATTATGGACATTGCTGCTGTAAATATTCAGGTGCACATGCCCCTTCAGATCACTACATTTGTATCTTTAGGGAAAATACCCAGTAGTGTGATTGGGTATAGGAAGAGTCACTGAAATTGAAATATATTAAGTTTCTGTGACTCTTGGTAGACTCTAGAGCTTGAATTAGAAATTTGGGTAAGTAAGGGAAAGGTGAAGAAAATTATATCACCTGGGTTAGTGGGCTGATGTGTATTTGTGCTATACCTCTCTGCAATTGTCTTTATATCATGCTAATTTTTTAGAATATCAGTACAATAATTTGTTTTGAAAGAATTTCAAATTTCTAGAGTAGTTGAAAGTATATGAGAAAGAACTCTTAGCTACCCCTCATGAGATTCCCCAATTGTTAACATTTAATATATTTGTTTCATTGCCCCCTTTTCAAAGAATACCTCCATTACCATTAGTCTTTTTTTTTTTTTTTAAGTATTTGAAAGCAAGTTGGAGACATTACTCCTGAATATTACGATGTGTTGTTTTTTCAAACATGGGCAGCCTCCTGTATAACCTCTGTGAAACCCTTCAAATAAAGAAGTCGTTGGTACAGTACTAACAAGTGTCTAACCCACATGTCTCATTCATATTTCTCTAGTTGTTTCCTTACAGCATCCCATTCAGAAATGTATGTTGCATGAAGTTATTACATATCTTTAGGTTCCTCCAATTTTATAGGCATTTCTTTTTCTCTCATCTTTCCTATCCAGGAACTATGTTCTATCTATCACATGACATTCAGTTTGGGTCTCTCCAATGTTTCTTCATGACCAGACTAAGGGCAGTCTTTCTTGGCAGGAATATCTCAGAAATGATGCCTTGTTCCTCTCTGTGCATCACATCTGGAGGTACACGTGGGTGATGTTAACTTTCATTTGATCATGCTGGCGACTACCGGATTTCTCCACTTCATATATTGATAGTAATCATAGTATTTCATGGGGGAAATATCCCAAGATTATGCCCATATTCTGTTGACATCGAAACTTCCCTGTCACCATTAAGCCTCTGTTGACAAATCCTGTCCACATCAACAACCAGTATCTAAATGTTGATTTTCCCTACTGTCTACATTTATTTGTTGGCATTCTAGAATAATTTGTAGAATAATTCTAGAATAATTTCTCTTGGGTTCTCTTGGGTGGCTCAGTTGGATAAGCTCCTGCCTTTGGCTTGGGTCATGATCCCAAGTCCTACATGGGGCTCCTTGTTTGGTGGGGAGACTGCTTCTCCCTTTGCCTGCTCTGCCTACTGCTCCCTCTGCTTGTGCTGTCTCTCTGACAAGTGAATCACTAAAATCTTTTAAAAAACTAGGATAATTTCTCTTCTTATTATTTTTTTAATTTAATCAGCCTCATAATCTCATAGATTCCTGTTTGATTCACTGGTTTGTGATCTGTTACTGTCTTTATTCATGCTGACATTCAAATATATTCCAAATATGGTTCCTGTACAAGGTGACTCCTATGGCTTTTTGTTTGTTTGTTTGTTTTTGTTTTGGCATGCCTTGTTATTCTTTGAGAACTCTTTACTTTTTGTTCCAAAAAGATACTCCTGCCTTATCTTGTACATTCCCTGGCTAGATCCTGGAATCATTATTTCTCTGGAAGTACTGGTTCTGAGATCTGGGCTTGCAGTGTGTTCATTGCTAGTGGGTTACTATTGCTTCTCAGCCCTCTTAGCATATAAAGCTAGGGAATACAAGTATATATATGTGTGTGTGTGTGTGTGTGTGTGTGTGTGTGTATGTGTGTGTGTGTACAAGTATGTGTATATATATATATACTGTTTCTCTGTCTCTAAACATGAGTTCATATGGGTATCTTTAATTTCCAGACAGCACTTCAGAGTTCCTTCTAGATTTCTTCCTTTATATGGAATTACATTTGTCATTTAGAAACCTCATTTTGCTTAATAATTCATTCAGTTTAATACATTTACCAAATCCTCCTGTCCTTTCCACCTCTAGGCATCCACTCCACGTCCCCTGCCTCCTGAGATGTCAACAGGCACACTGCCTCTGATGGAGACAGATCTGTCTTCTACTTGGGTCCTCCTTTCCCATTTATCACATTGCCACAAGCCTTGATGAGTTCCTCTCTACCTTCCATGATGTTACGCTGGCCTGCTTTGGGGAAGGGGAGGAAAGGGAAAGTGATAAGGAAAAGGCTCTTGTGGTAAATGAAATAAGACAATCAGAGAAAGACAATTATATGATCTCACTGATATGTAGAATTTAAGAAACAAGATAAAGAATCATAGGGGAAGAGAGGAAAAAATGAAACAAGATAAAACTAGAGAGGGAGACAAACCATAAAAGACTCTTAGTCTTAGGGAACAAACTGAGAGTTGGTGGAGAGGGAGGGGGAGAGGGAATGGGTAACTAGGTGATGGACATTGGGGAGGGATGTATTGTAATGAGCACGAGGTATTATATAAGACTGATGAATCACAGATCTGTACCCATGAAAACAAATAATACATTATATGTTAATTAATTGAAATTAAATTTAAAAAGAAGGGAAGGTGCAGATGTATTTCAATTATTTTCTGGCAAGTTGTTTCCTGCCTTTTGAGACCTGAAGTTCTTAAAATTGAGGACAGAAGTTGGAATTATATCAACTATGTATTCCCTGTCTCTTATAAACTGCTTTACTTGTAGTAGATATCAGTAAATTGTTGATGAATTCCTCTGAACTCTTGCTGTTGGCTTACTGTAGATATTTCCATTAATTGCACTCATGATAGTCATCTAGAATATCTTGCTGATGACTGTCTTCTTTTGAATGTTGAGTTGATGAGCAAATCTTGGATCCAGATGTCTAGAGGGTCAAGGAAGACCATTATGGCAAAATGGAAGGATGGATGCTTCATATGGAATCCAAGCTCCTTTCATGTTTTCTTTGGTAAGAGTTACTTTTAGAGTCCCTTTGGGTCTCCTCCAATGAGGCATAAATGGCCAGCTTTAGTATAATCACATTCCTGATTCACTGATTTAGTTTGAAGACAGAGTCCCCATTGTGTTCATTTTAAAGTACATCACGATAATTCTTTTACTTCTGCCTAATACTTAGGCTAGTGCTTGATAAGGAATAGATACCCAATAAATACTTATTGAAATAAATAAGTTATGCTTGTGTGTTCTAGAGTATTACTGATTTTTATCTATTTCACTATGAAAACTTGTGTTAAAGAACTTTAGTCAACATTTAATAAAGTGGCTGATTATCTCATTTGTATTATTCATACTCTTAGGATCCATTCTTTATTATAAATTCTAGATGTTTCTGTCTTGGGTAATTGATAAATGAACTTCTGTTTTTTGTTTCTTACCTCAAGTAGAGCAGTGCATTGGGGGAAGTTACTATGGATAATTGTCAGAGGAATAAACAAATCAGATGTTTTGGAAAGTGGTGGTGTTGGGGGGAAAAAAGAGCTCCAACACTTGTGGTAAAGTAGATCAAAAAAAAAACCCTAAAATATTTACATTTTTTAAAAACTTTATTTGTTTGGCTTTAGTAAGTGAAAAAGAAGTGTAGTTTTTATATGTAAATTATAGTCAATTTCAAGAACTTGTATCATTAGTAGGATGATTATATTTTATACATGCACTGTCCCATAAAATGTAAGAGGAAGTCTAGCAGGAAGGCTTCTGTAAGATCTGCTGTTTTCCTCCTTTAAAAGGAAGATACACATGGCAGGTATAACTAATCAATTGCGGCATTCTTCCTTTTTGATTTTGGACTATACCTCCAAAGTTTTCTTAATATAATGTTCCAGATAAAGACTAGCGATCAATTAGAACTGATACTTGAAATCTTTTGGTATGCCAGAAGCAAGTAACACCTTGTTTCTGCCCACCAGGCTTGGATTTTTTCCCCATCGGATGTAGAATAAGGGTCACTAAAATCCCTGTATCCACCACAGTACATCTCATTCTCCTAAAATAGTTAAGTCTGTGCTAATGTCAACTTTTTAATTTCTGAAGCTTTAAGGTGTGGAATGTTCTAGATAGCACAGCTTTGGTGTGTTAAAATATATATAATATATATACTTATATATGTTCTTTTTTATCATTGTCCATTCTTTTAATACCATCTGCAAAAACCCTACCATCCTGATTCAATATGAGGCTTTTCATATTTAATCATTCCAAATGTTGAGTTCTAATAGATCTTGACTAATGGTATTCATAGTAAATCTTATTTGTAAATGTGTCTTCTGACCATTGAGTTGATTATGCAGGTATAAATAAAAAAGATGTTTAAACATGCTATGTGGTTTCGCTTTTTGCTTTGCCTTTCACTAGCATCTGGGAGCAATCAAACCAGCATGTGGCTGTGTAGAGGTAAAATGTGTTATGCATAGTCTCCCATTTTGCAATATTGTATAGAAATGATTCTTTCATTATTTATCATCTTGATCCAAGAGAAAACCAACTTCTCAGAAGTGACATTACTGCCTCTTGGACCATAATAAAAGTAGGTAATGTCACAAAGGATTTGTCCATTGAGGTCAGGCTGACCAATCATTAGTTAAAATCAGTTAGCTAAATTGTGTTACATGTTTGCTCAATTGGGCTTTTAGAACTTTCATATAATAAGAGTTATTTTTTCCAACTAGAGGCCAGTTGTACTTAATAGCCAGAACACTGCTCCATATTAGAGTGATGAAGTAAATATAATGCCCTTCATCTACTTTAATCAAGGTTCATGGTGCTATGGAGGAGAGAGTTCCTCACAAGAACATCTGGCAGCCAGAGGGGTAATGTAGGTCGGCTTCAGATGTGAATGCTTGGAATTACTTAGTTGGAACAACACAATGTGTCAGCATGAACCCACATAGAATCTGAACAGTTCCTGTTATGTGCAGGGAAACCAAATGACTGAGAACCACACGTTAGCCTCCATTTTATGGCTGGAATCCCAGAAATGCTAATGGTAACTGTCGGACGTTGATTGGAAAGATATGACCTATCCATTATGTTTGGGTTCCAAAGCCTCACTTGGTAGGTCTGGCACACTTAAAAATGTAATTTATGTATTGATGGGATGTTTTTTCTTTAAAACTAGGATAATGCTGATGTTCAATTAGTTCTTGCTTTTATGAAAAACCAAGTAGTGAATATGGCTTTATGTGTTTTTTTTTTTTCATATACCAAAAGTAATTTGCCACAATAAGATTTTAATGATACTTGTTTTGATAGGTATTTTTCTAGCTAGCAGTTTAAGAGGAAAATGATGGCTTAGGATGCCACGCAGACCTTCTAAACACTCTGGATATTTATTTGTTTGTGATTTCAGGTTACAGCAGAGGTCACCCATAACTGCCAGGCCTGGTTTACTCCTAATCCTGCATTGATCTGAGGAAATTAAAGAAAAAAAAAGTGAGGTGGAACAGGAAGAATTAGGTCATGTTTTAAAAAGTCAATATATGAGATTGATAAAGGCAGAGCTTATGGCTTTTGGGGACAGAAGTCTCAATAAAAACTTAAGAGGGTCTCTTTGGATTCATTTTTTGTGTTGAACAAGATTGACTTTGCTTATTTGCTGGTTAGTGTTTCCTTTTAGTTTTGTTTTCTCTTTTTCTGTTTCTTTTGGTTGTTTTTAGATTTTTTTTTTTTTTGTCCTTACTGTTACCCATAAATTTTCCTTTGTTGCTGAGTCAGTATGGGTTTTAGTTATATAGAATAGAAATCTGATTATAGTGCCTTGCCAAGTAGAACTCATTTTTTTACCTTTCAAAAGCAATCTGGAGTTAGGCAGCTCAGGATGGTAGGATAGCTTGAAGGACCCAGGTTCCTTTATTTCCCATGCTACCATCCCTTTGTGTGGCTTTATTCTGATGTTCACAGATGCTTGCTCCTCCTCTAGGTATCCCGTTCATGTTTCAGGCAGAAAGAAGGGGTAAGGTTGAGTAGAAAAGCCTGTGTTAACTGTGTATCTTCCTTTTAAAGGAGGAAAACAGCAGATCTTACAGAAGCCTTCCTGCTAGACTTCCTCTTACATTTTATGGGACAGGACTATGGTCCTAAGGCTGTCTTTGAAGGATGAACAGTTTTAATTTAGCACATTGCCATCCCAAAGAATATTATAATTCTATAGGTGGTGATGAAAGGGAAAAGAGAGATTACACAGGCAAGTAGCACCATCTGCCACCGTTGTTAACTACAGTCAGCTTCAGAACTCTCTTGGTTTTTTTTTCCATCAAGGAAGTGGCTTATATGATGTTCCAAATTATAATAATCTCTTACCCCAACCAAGTCATTCTGGATGCTTCCACAAGTTCTCTCTCTGAACCACAGATCTGATGAGGTCACCCTCATCGCCTTCAGGAAGCAATCTGGATTTCTTTAATGTAGGTTGCATGCTCTGACTCTGCTTCTCTTCCCACATACTTGCCCTGCTCCTCGCCTGTATGAACTCTGTGTACCAGACCTTCTATACCCTCTGAGCTGCTCTTCTGTGTTTCCTTGTATTTTCAAGTGCTGCTTATTTGCTTGCAATATTTGTCCCTTGTGAGTCTCTTGTTCATTAGGTACTTTTTTTTTTTTCTTTTTGGCAAAGCCCTGCACCATTGTTGTCCCTGACATGTGGGCCTAGTTGGTTACGGCTTCCTCTGTCAGCCTACAGTGCTTTGAACATGAACCTGTTATGCTTTCTCTCACTCTTTTATAGTTGTTGGTCACTCCCACTATACTGTGAGTTGAAAAGGGATCATCTCTTATTTACTCACCTCTTACTGGTATGATTAATGTAGTACCTGGCACATGGTAAGCCCTCAATAACTACATCTCAGATGGTTGAATGAATCAGCTAGTCAGCCGTGCACAACAACGTTTTTTTAAGGATCTCTGACTCCATTAAAAACCTTCTTTCTGGGGTGCCTGGGTGGCTCAGTGGGCCTCTGCTTTCGACTCAGGTCATGATCCCAGGGTCCTGAGATCAAGCCCCACGTCAGGCTCTCTGCTCAGCAGGGAGTCTGCTTCCTCCTCTCTCTGTCTGCCTCTCTGCCTACTTGTCATCTCTGTCTGTCAAATAAATAAATAAAATCTTAAAAAAAAAAAAAACCTTCTATCTCCATAGTTAAGATAGAGTAAAATCTATTGTAAGTACTCTTCATGAATATGTTCACTTCCATGTAATTGTAATTCCTTACTATAATTTTTTTTCTACAGAGAAAAGATCTTATATAAATACCATGTAATACTTTCAAGACTTACCCTTTAATTTTTTTTTTTTTTAGCACATGTTTAGTGATGTAAGATAATATTTAGGACCTGCGTGTAGAACACGGAGAATGCAGTCCAAGGCTGACCTCACTAATGCCTATAGAAATCCCAGGTTCACACACTACTAGGCCGGAGAACTGCATGGGTATTTGCTTTGCTTGCAGGAATTCTGAAATGAAGCCACAGAGATTGAGTAGAAATTCTGCAGTTCACTGTTCTATTTAGAGAAAGTCAAGTGTTTATTGGGTTTTCAGTAGGTAGCTGTTATTTACACACATTTTTAGATATTGTCGTGAATTATGTTTTTAAGGAAGCGTGCCCAGAATTATTAAAGTCTACCATGTCAGTTACTGCTTTGAAATATTTTTACCTTCCCTGTTCTGGAGAGCAGCTCATATGGCTTTTCTTCTTTATTTTTTATGTTCATTTCTAAAATTGCCTCTAAAATACTTATCTCCATGTGCCTTCATTTGTGTTTAGTTTGAGAAGTCACGTCTGTGTTTTCATTTACGGAATTGTATCTCTTACATAAGTTCGGGTAAGACAGTAATAATAATGAGTTCAGAGTTTCCGATTTTACCATTGGAGGCTGTGTTTGTGAAGAAGGAAGGAAGGCTGTATTCAGAGGAAGGAAACTACAAGGATTTGTTTCAAGGGAAGAAAATTCTGTATTGCAGATTCTCCAGTTTCTGGTGACCCTGGAGGCATATGTGTCACACAGACTTTGCGATGTTTCCTGAGGAATGAAGTTTTGGTATGATGTGGTATTACTCAGTGTTCAAGTGTCTGTGAGTGGAATAATACTTCTGTCTGTGGCACTGAGCATAAACTTGACTTCAGAAGAGAGTGGGTGGGGGGCAGACAGAAACGTTCTCTTCTCCACACATGAGCAGTAGGACATGAGACTTGGCAAGGAAGAAGTAAGCAAATTGTGTTACGTTACTGCGACATAGCTTTGCCAGGCTTTACAGATTTGCTTTTTATTTCTTCTTTTAATACTTCAGTTCAGGTCACTCCAGTCAAATTGATCTTCTTTTCCTCTAAACTCCTGTAGTTCTTGGTTTGTATCACAAATCTAATCCTTCTAATGGATTGCTTTATGTTGTTTTCTAGTTGTTTCAAACTTTGTCTTTTTGATGATATTGAATGTCAAAGACCGAGCAAGGCTGGTTTCACAGTGGACCTCTTTTCTTGAATATATCCATTCATGGGAATGAGACAGAAATTATGTAATGATCTTAATGCATAGTATTTCTGTAATGCTCACTTTCAAAATTTCCAAATGCTCATATATTTTACAGAAATAAAGATTGCATTTCTTTTACAAACTATTATTTTTAAAGATTTTCTTTATTTATTTGACACAGAGAGAGAGAAAATGAGCTAGGGGGAGAAGCAGAGGCAGAGGGAGCTGAGCAGGGAACCTGATGTGGGGCTCAATCCAGAAACCCTGTGATCGTGACCTAAGCTGAAGGCAGACACTTAACTGATTGAGCCACCCAGGCTCAGCTTAACAAACTTTATCTTTTTTTTTAAATTTTTTATTTTTTATAAACATATATTTTTATCCCCAGGGGTACAGGTCTGTGAATCACCAGGTTTACACACTTCACAGCACTCACCAAAGCACATACCCTCTCCAATGTCCATAATCCCACCCCCTTCTCCCAAACCCCCTCCCCCCAGCAACCATCAGTTTGTTTTGTGAGATTAAGAGTCACTTATGGTTTGTCTCCCTCCCAATCCCATCTTGTTTCATTTATTCTTCTCCTACCCACTTAAGCCCCCATGTTGCATCACCACTTCCTCATATCAGGGAGATCATATGATAGTTCTCTTTCTTCATTGTGGTTTTGATTTGTATTTCCCTGATGCCGAGTGATGTGGAACACTTTTTCATGTGTCTGTTGGCCATCTGGATGTCTTCTTTGCAGAAATGTCTGTTCATGTCCTCTTCCCATTTCTTGATTGGATTATTTGTTCTTTGGGTGTTGAGTTTGCTAAGTTCTTTATAGATTTTGGACACTAGTCCTTTATCTGATATGTTGTTTGCAAATATCTTCTCCCATTCTGTCAGTTGTCTTTTGGTTTTGTTAACTGTTTCCTTTGCTGTGCAAATTAACAAACTTTATCTTAAAGTTTAACAAACTTTATCGTTAACCATTTTTGACAGAGGAACTGGAGCTATTTGTCTTGGATTGTACAGCTAGTGTTAGAAATGCTGGAAGCTTCATTTTTCTTGACTTTCTAAGCTAACCCAAAACTAATATCAGCTTTGAGAGTTACATGAGTTCTCTTGAGTAGGTTTCAGACCAGCTCTCGTGTCAGTTCACTGCCAGGATTGACAAACATAGATACCCCATTGTGGTTGCTGCCAGACATGGTAGGATGAATACTTCCTGGTGAGAGGTTAAGGACGGCTGAGTGACATTCCATTTGTAAACAGATTTTTGGTGCTTGACTTATAAGTACACACATACACACACACATACACAACTTGAAAAGTCAACTAAATATAATAATTCTCAAGTCAACAAATTGCAAGAGAAACTATTGTTTTTTTCTAGTTTTCCTGTCATGATACTCCACAAGAGGTACCCTGGCTTTCTGTAAAGTTCTGAGATTAAGGCTTTCTCTAGTCATTTATAAAACATGTAGTTGCAGTATTCATGGAAATACTAACAATTACCAATGCTATTGAAACACAGTACCAACAATTAGCTTACCACATATCATGATTTCAAACTAACAGGACTAAGAGTCCAAGGTAGAAAGACAAAAGCACTCAAAAATGTATACTTGGTGATACCTTGGGTGGCTCAGTTGGTTAGGCATCTCCCTTCAGCTCAGGTCATGATCCCAAAGTCCTGGGATCAAGCCCTATGTTGAGCTCCCTGCTCTGCAGGGAGCCTGCTTCTCCCTCTCCCTCTGCTCATCTCCCTGCTCTTGCTTTCTCTCTCTTTTGAATAAATAAATAAATCTTAAAAAAAAAATGTATACGTGGCCTTAAGATATTACTAAACAGATAATAGTCATTCTAAGTTGAGTAATCTTGAAATAATCATTATTATTTATGCACAATTATGGTCCTTTCTGAACATACACAGTATGACTTAATTATTTCTGACTTCTGGACTTCATAGCTTGAAGAGAATTTCTACAAATATTTTCATTTGATCCTTACAGACTTGGGGAAGAGGTAGATCAAGTATTACTATCTCTATGTATGGGTGGGGGAAAGACTTTCTCAAGATCAAATAAGTGGAATTATTTAGTTTGTTTACTCTGAGATTTGCTCAATTTCAATCCTTCCACCTTCCTTAGTTTTGTATTCCAGATAGGAAGATTCCTCTTGTAGATGAAGGTAGACATGTTTACTTGTCTGTAATGTAAAGACATGTCTGTACATGTCTCTGCCTGTTATGTGTCTGTTCCATTGTTTATACCTTGATTATCAAATGCCCATTTTCTATTTATGTCTTAATTTCCTCATTTGCCAAATGCGGATGATAAGAGTGTTTACCTCAGAGGTTTTCAGAAGAGGGTGTAACATAAAATAACTTTTTGTCTCAGAATGCTTTCACAGGTTTAAAAGGCATTGAAATTCCCCAGCTTGATTTGGGACTGGGGGGGGGGGATACTATCTATCAATATTCTATATTAAATATTAGAAGTTAAAACAGAAACTTTTTGAATGTCTATTTATATTTATTTAAAAATCACAATCATAAACCTACTAGTTAATGTAGACAACTTAAAAAATACTGTATTTTTTGAAACAGAATTTTATGTGAAGATCTGGCTGAGACTTGGTGAAGTCTGTGGGAGGAGGCAGGGAGGCCTTGCCTTGGCTGTGATACTTTTAAACCTGCAAAGACAGAGATATCACCTACCAATTTGTCCATGTGATTCAGTGCACATCCAACTATACACATAAAGCAGGTGAAACCGGTAAATGGCATTTTATGGCCTATTCACTGTACCAGTAAATCACGGGGAGGCCTTCCTTCCACACACTTCTACTTTAATATCCTTTAACTGAATTTTAAATTATAATGGTGATTATAAATATAAAATTACTGAGAAATGGTGCTTCTACAAATCCATAACACAAGGACTGTGATAAGAATATTGAAATGAAAAACATTTTACTATAGTAAATTATAATTTAAAGAAGCTGAAATAGGTATTGGTCTTTTCAGGACCTAATAAGAATGGCTTGTATTTATTTACTACGTGCCAAGTGCTGTTTTAAATACTTTTTGTGTTTGGCCTGCCTAGGTGGCATAGTCAGTTAAGTGTTGGACTCTTGGTCTGGGCCCAGGTCTGATCTCAGGGTCCTGAGATGGAGCCTGTCTGGCTCTGTGTTCAGTGTGGAGTCTGTTTGCATTTCTCTCTCCCTTTCTCTCTGCCACTCGCCACCGCCCCCCCCCCAAATAAATAGATAAATCTTTAAAAATAAATAATAATATTTTTCATGTTTTAACCCATTTTAATCCTCATAGTAGCCCAATTAATTTGGCACTATTACTACTCGTTCAATTACCTTTATAATTCCTTTAATCTTTCTGTGGATCCTATGAGTTCCTTACTTCACAGAGTAACAAATATAAATAGTCTAGCAGATGTTCTAGCACAAAATAGATTCTTAACCAATGGTAATTAATATTATTCCTTGTTCCTTCCCTGTTTTTCAGTATAGAGCTCTCCAGACAGTAAGATCTCATGAAAGCAATGCTTTGATAAACTCACATTGAAACAGACTAGAAAAAAGAGAATATAATGTGCAGATTTTTTTTCCCAACCTCCCCCCCCCCCCTGCTTAGCTCTTGATTTCTTTTGGGTCCATGTCCCTAGCATTGTGCTTATTTTCCCAACTCTTAGTGTAAACATATCTTGACATCTGTGTTGCACAATCACAAGTACTACAAAAAAAAAAAAAAAATCCCTGCATTTATTTCATTTATAGAGACTAATCTTTCCTTTGAGAACATAATTGCTAACGTTTGGAATAATTCTTGAGAATTTCCGCAAAGCTGCTTGTATTTAAAATATTTTTCAAAAACATATGTGCATGTTTGCTTAAGCATATGCTGTATTTTTCTTTATCAAAAGCTGTTGATTAATATTTACATAAATATATCATGCAAAAAGATCACTCATTTTTCTGCGCTGCAGATATGCCTGGAAAAGATCATTTTGTTTTCCTTTGAGCATGTTAGCTATTGGCAGAAGGAAGGAAAAATCTGTTTGACTTCTGTGGATTTAGGGGCATGTATTAGGGGGCAGCATACACCACTATCAGACTTAATTTAGGGTGAGTTGATGTTAAAAATACAAATCCTCAAGAGTTTGTTTGGTATTTTGAGCTTTTTGAATGGCCAAAAATTGCACGCAGTTCTATTATCCATGCAGGAATGAAATATTGGGAGGATGCCTGGTGGCTCAGTTGGTTAAGCGTCTGTCTGCCTTTGGCTCAGGTTGTGATCCCAGGGTCCTTGGGATCAAGCCTTGCGTTGGGCTCCCGGCTTGGTGGGGAGCCTGCTTCTCCCTCTCCTGCTCTTCCTGATTTTGCTCTCTCCCACTCTGTCAAATAAATCAAATCTTTTAAAAGAAAAGAAATTACATATTAAAAAGTAGATGGATAGATAGGTAGATAGAATTAAATGAAGGATTTGGTTTGGTTTTAAGAGCTGGTATCTGATATTTTTCAGGTTCGGACCCCATTATCACTCATTCTTTCTCACTCATATAGTGGATATTATGCTTGTGCCTTTGCATTTTTCTGGTTCCCATCAAAATTAGAACCTTTGGAAAGTCTGTCTCAGAAGAAATGCATTCTTTAAAGCTTTTCCCTACTCCTTTCACCTGATGTAATTACTCCTTTCTCTAAACTCCTAGATCTATTTCGGTACAATACTCTCATGACACTTCTTATGTCTTACCACGCAATTATTTACTTGTTTGGTCCTTCTAGAATATGAGCCAAGTGTCTTCTCATCTTTAAATTAGCTACAGAGCCCAATACAAAACTGTGCTTGTTGTAGGACATGAAAAAGATTTGCCTAATTCTTGGCTAATAATCTGGTAAAATTCAGATTGGTAAAAATTCATATTCTTAGGCAATTCCCTGAGTAATTCTGATTCACTAAATATAAGTACAGGACCAGGAATCTGCCCTTTTAAAAGCTTTCCAAATGATTCTGATGATTAACTAAACCTGGGAAACATTTGAGAAACTAAATTAACCAAACAATTGGTTAAAAATTCATTTGCGTCTCCTGATTACTATTTGAAAAGGAATACTTCTTAGAAAGGCTAGGTCCTTTTTTTTTTTTTTTTTTAAAGTTTTTATTTAAATAGGCTAGATTCTTAATGCGTTTGTTTATGAAGGAAAGCTTATTGAGAAGTTCTGTGTAGATAAATAGGATTTATAAGATGCTAACATCTTCACTATGAAGCTCTCTAAAACAAGTGGTCTTTGTTTTGTTTTGTTTCTCGTGATGTTTATGAGATGGCATTTTTCCAGGATGGCATTTGACTAGTTTGTTGTCAGGGTCTGACTTGTGAAGGCAAAACTTCAAGGAGGAATGTTGAGGCTTGGGGAGGAATGAGAACCAGCTTCGGTGGGGAGTGCGTGAAGACTGTTTCTCCGGGATCATACTTGCCCTGTGGAGCAGTGTGCACTCTGGAGTGAACTCTTACTTGGCAGAAAGGCCCACGGCCCTAGCTCTCTCCCTGACCTCCACATGGCAGTTTTAGGCTGCTGGCGTGGGCTTTGCAGGGAGGGCCCATGATGTCCTGCCCTCAAAGTGATTACTGCGGGTTTTCTCTTGATGCTGCAGCCAGCTCTGGGAGGATGCTGAAAGCTCATACCTGCTGAGTGGGGTCCTGGCCCTGGCTTTCTTGGCTAACGGCATGAAGAAGAGGAATTTTTTTCTTTCATGTACAAATAAAAGTGTCCAGTAATTTAGGGCAACAATGGGAATTTCCTTTATAGACAAAGATTGCAAAAGAAAGCTCTAGGATTAATGAGTGTAAATGGTCTCCTAGCAGTAAATTTTCCGAGTATAACTTGTGTAATGTGTTTGGAACCAAATCTGTTGGAGGAGAAGAGGCCATTTTAATTTAATTGGCCCTACTGTTAAGGATACTATTAATGAAACAGATGCCTTTTCCTCTGCTTTCCTGAATGTTTTGATAGCAAACAAAATTTCTTTTCTTTAATCAGAAATAAGGTAGTTAATATATGTTCAGGAATTGCCTTGCTCAATTTTTTAACAGTGTTATACTGATTATTTTTGTTAGACTTATCTTGTGTATGTGAGAAGGGGCTTCTGTTGACGTGCTGTGACCTGAGCAGGATAGATCTCATCCTCCTCAAAGACTCCTAAGGAAAGGTAAATGGTCTGGAACCTATGGAAGTGTCTCCCGATTTAAGCTTGTATTTGGATATCCACAATATGCCCTCAGTAGTGATGAACTGATGTGGGGGAGGGGGAAAGGGCAGGAGCTTTAGTGGACAGTGGACCTGGGCTCATATCCTGAGTGACTTTGGGCAAGTCATTTCACTTGACTGGGACATAGTGCAGAAAGAAGGTACTTAATTTTGGGGGTTATTTTGAAAATTCAACCCTATAAGATTTGCAAAAATGTCTGACATATATTTTGAACCAAATGATAATAGATAGCCCCTGCACTAAGAAACTCACAAGAATGTGGGAAGATCAAGATGGAAAAATCCAACATGGGGTCGAGAGAAGACACTATGTGCTCAGAGTTATAAAGAATGGTAACAAGCAAGCTCATTTGATATAAGCAGAAAACAATCCTCGAACATCCAGGGCTCTGTATAAGTAAGGTATAGTGCTTTAACCCAGCTAAGAATTTAGAGCAAATAATCCTAACTTTCAAATGAAACATTTCTAGTACTTAAGTCAAAAGTAAAGTAGAAATAACAAGAGTCAGATTTTTAGAATAATAGAATATGTTATTTACTACAGAGGGGAAAAAAACCCACTAATGCTTTAGATTTAGAGATGAGTTTTAGCTTCTCAGCAAATTCCAAATACCGAAACAAATTGTTTATCATGCTTGTTTTACAATTTTTTGATTACCTGTTTGCCTTGGGGCCACATTCAAAATAGCTTTGTCTAGTAACACCTCTGGAGTTTATAAGGGTATTTTGAATAGAATGCTACCAATTCAGAAAACCCAAGACTCATATAACCACAGTTGGTCAATTAACAATGTGGCAGGGCCAGGACTAGGCTGTGGAGAGTGAGGCAGGGTCGTGCAAGTGCAGGATTAGACCTTGTCTATATTAAGCAAAAAACCCTCCAAGGGTTTCTAAGACCCAATTCCTGGAAGCTGTGAGTATGTTACCTTATATAGCAAAAGGGACTGCAAATGTAATTAGGTAAAGGACCTTGCTATGGGGAGATTATATTGGTTTATCTGGGTGGGTCCAGTGTAATCAGAAGAGTCCTTAAAAGTGGAAGAGGGAGACAGGGTGCAGTAATGTATTATAAGAAGATCTCAACCTACTGTTGCTGGTTTCAAAAATGGAGCAAAGGGCCATGTGTGAAAGAAACCAGGCAACCTCTAGAAGCTGGGAAAGGCAGAGAAGTTGATTCTCCCCTAGAACCTCCAGAAGGAATACATCCCTGTTGACACGTAATTTTTAGTCTAGTGAGATGTACTTCAGACTTCTGGTATACAGAATTGGTGGTGTTTTAAGCAACCAATATCAAGTTCCAGATAATATGTACAGAAGTCATAGAATACTCATTCACTGATTTTATATAACGTTTTGGTATTTGGCCAGCATGGGGTTTTTTGGCATTAGTTTTGATTAAAGAAAAACCTTTATTTTTTTCTTACCTGAATTGTTGGTATTTTTGCACCCAAGGTGAGTGCCTCACTTGCTTCCCCCTCGTCTATTGGGACCAAGGATGCATCATTACTACATTATGAGTAATGTTGGTGCTGGCCTCATGTAGAAAAATGATCTGAAAATTTGCAAATCATGTCTCTTTTCATTTTGTCCAGCCTGAAGTATGTCTGCTTTTACCTGAGACTATGGTGAGGGTTTAACTTTGACTTTGACATGCTATCATGGAGGACTATTAGCAGCAACTGGCAGAGTATATATTGAAGAACTGTTTGTCCATCTTTGTTTTCACTGGTGGTCTTAAAACCAAATAATCTGTGTTTTTGAAATTGAATTTTACAGCTCTATTCTGTCCCCTGTCTGAAGGTCTTTTTTTTTTTTTTTACGATTTTATTTATTTGACATACACACACAGAGAGATCACAAGTAGACAGAGAAGCAGGCAGTGGGGAGAGGGGAGAAGCAGGCCCCCTGCTGAGCAGAGAGCCCAATGTAGGCCTCAATCCCAGGACTCTGGGATCATAACCTGAGCTGAAGGCAGGGGCTTAATCCACTGAGCCCCCCAGGCACCCCTGAAGGTCTTTTAAAATGTAAGTCAGTTTCAATGATTTACTTACTTTATCTGGAAACAGTATCTTCTATTAGGGTGACCCTAACATTCAATTCTAGACTTATGTCATAAGCTGTTATCCTACAATTAGAGAAAGATCAAGCTCAGCTTTTTGTTGTTGTTTTTTTCCCCCCTCCTGTTAGCGTAAGAGTAGGTGGTACCACAGTCCAACACAAAAAGCAACCTGCCTGGAGAACTACAGTAGAGTAGCAGTTTAACAACACGGACAATAATGGTACGGTTTATACAGTTAAGTATTATGCTTTTACATAGTCCTCAAAACAACTCTGCATGGCATGTTTTATTATCCCTATTTCCCACATGAGGAAACCGAGGCGCAGAGACATATTAATATATTAGAGCGGCTAACACTTAAATAGGACTTAATGGGTGCCAGGCAATCTTTGAAGGGCTTATACATATATTGACACATGTACCCTCCTGTAACCCCAAGAGGCATTATTCCATTTTACAGATGAGGAAGTAGAGGCATGAAAGGTCAAGCAACTTTCCTAAGGGCATATGCCTTTTTTTTATTTTTTTTAAAGATTTTGTTTATTTATTTGACAGAGATAAATCACAAGTAGGCAGAGAAAGGCAGACAAAGAGAGGCGGGGGAAGCAGGCTGACTGGAGCTCAAAGTCGAGGCTTAGCCCACTGAGCCACCCAGGTGCCCCGGGCATATGCCTTTTTTTTTTTTTTTTTTAAGATTTTATTTATTTGACAGAGAGAACACAAGTAGTCAGAGAGGCAGGCAGAGAGAGAGAGAGGGAAGCAGGCTCCCTGCTGAGCAGAGATCCCGATGCGGGACTCGATCCCAAGACCCTGAGATCATGACCTGAGCCGAAGGCAGCAGCTTAACCCAATGAGCCACCCAGGTGCCCCCCCCCATATGCCTTTTAAATAGAGAAGATAACATGCTTAAAGTCATGCTGGTGGCAAAGAAATTGAAGAACAGAAAATCAAACTTAGATTCCTCTGATTTAAAAATGCTGTGCTCTTTTAACTATGCGAGTTGCCCCCTAGAACCTTAAACCAAACTGATCTAACTGGTCTTCTAACCTTGATCGTGGTCTTCCCCTTCTCCGCCAGGAAATCCGAAGTGCGGCTGGAGACAGCTCCCAGAGAGGGGTTTCCCACCCGGGACTCACAGCGAGGGATACTAGGGATATGAGCTCCACACCTAGCAGGGCCCTCTGCCTGGACCTCTCTTGTTTGCTCCTACTCCTAGCAATACACTCGCAAAGGGTAAACTGCTTTTCTCAGAGAGGATTTACAGTCCTGACATCGTGGCTTAGGCAAATCTTTATTGCCCTGGAACCTTGGGAAAGGTATTATCTGACCGGGGTGGGTAGTTGATAATGCTGTTACATCAATAGAACCTATCATAGTGTTAAAGTACAGTCTGTGGGATTTGTTTTATTCCACTTAGCAAATCTAGGAATAGCTTTAAAGGGACACTTCAAAATGAAGGTCCTTTTAAAAATTCAGGTATTGGGAACCTGAGAGGCTCAGTTGGTTAAGTGTCTGCTTTCGGCTGAGGTCATGATCCTGGAGTCCAGGGCTTGAGTCCCGCATTTGGGCTCTCTGCTTGGTGGGGAGTCTGCTTCTCCCTCTGACCCTCCCCCCTCTCATACTCTCTTTTATTCTCTCTTATATAAATAAATAAAATCTTTTTTAAAAAATCAGATATCTGCGGATATCTTCTACAGGTTGCATTCAAATACAAACGGCTCTTTGAGTCTTAAGAAAAGAACTGAGGGGCACCTGGGTGGCTCAGTGGGTTAAGCCTCTGCCTTCAGCTCAGGTCATAGATCAAGTCCTACATTGGGCTCTCTGCTTGGCAGGGAGCCTGCTTTCTCCTCTCCCTCTCTGCCTGCCTCTCTGCCTCCTTGTGATCTCTGTCAAATAAATAAATAAAATCTTAAAAAAAAAAAAAAAAAAGAAAAGAACTGATTAAATTTAGGTACTTTATTTCATGAGGTATTTTTAATCTTTCTATTCCTAGTTGGTTGTAACCTTAAGTTTATTTTGAAGGGTGCCTTGTAGGATTAAAACTTGTGTTGATTTATATTGTAAATTCATATAAAGCTAACAATGACCATGACCTTTTCTCTGAAGGCAAACTCTCAGTAACATAATCTGAGGCTGCATCCTTAATTTTATATATGTATCAAAAATTCACTCATTTGAATGGTTCTGTTTTTACACATTTAACATGAATTAATGAAGGGCAGAGAAGTATCAGTTTTATAGCTGAAAACCGACATAATACAAAGACTGAAGAAAATTCCTGAGCAGGCTTCCAAGGGCCTGGTTTTTGTCTCTCCCATCACTAGCTATGAAATTGTATTTCTCTGGGTTTCAATTTCTTCTTTAAAATGCCGTTAATAAGATATAGCCTTTCTACTTTTACAGAGTAGTTTGAAGAATAAAGTGAGATTGTATAAAGATAATTTGAAGACAAAAAGTAAAGCATATTTATATAATTCAAACCAGTGATATCTATTTTTAAGATACTATTTTCTAGGGACTAAATACAGTGGTTTCTTATTCACATTTAGTTGCATCATAGTATGTATCATGGACTGTGCCATTGTATTTTTGATATATACTGAACAATGACTATAAAATGAAGAGCATCCGACATCCGAATTGTTTGTTTTAAAGATTTATTTATTTATTTTTTAATTAATTTATTTATTTTCAGAAAAACAGTATTCATTATTTTTTCACCACACCCAGTACTCCATGCAATCCATGCCCTCTATAATACCCACCGTCTGGTACCCCAACCTCCCACCCCCCTGCCACTTCAAACCCCTCAGATTATTTTTCAGAGTCCATAGTCTCTCATGAATTGTTTGTTTTAAGAAGTGTTCTGAACTGGCCTTCGTGGCCCTGGGTTTCTCCACGCTCTGCAATGTCTCTTGGCTATATTCTGGCCCCCTTATTCTTAGAGGTCCTTTTACCTCTCAAGGCTTTAGTTTTCTCATAAGTGAAAGACATGGAGATAATACAAAATAATATCCAAAGCCCATTCTCGATCTATTTAGTCTTTTCTACTGCCTTAGATTTTAAATTCTAACATCACTTTTGGTTATCAAGGAGCATATTAAAGAATGAATGCATTATTATCTCTATAGTTTTACTTAAAAATATAACAGGAAGATTGACTTGAACTCATGCATTTGAATGCACTGTTTCAGAAGACTCATGCACATATTTTAAATTTGGCATTACCAGTCTCATTAAACTCATGTTTAGTATTATTGCTTAAAAACTTTGAGCAAGGCACTTTGATAAATACTTTTTATACATTGTATTATATAACCCTAAAAATAATTCTAAACGGAAAGTGTGACCATTACGTCTATTTTAGAGATGAGGAGATTGAACCTGAGAAAAGTTAAATAAATTGTCGAGGTCATACAGTTGCTAAAGGTCATTTAGAGTTTGAATCCAGACCTTTGCTTTACATTCTGTCATGTAAGAGAATATATTCCAGTTGGAGGTATTCTGTGAATTATCTAATGAAAGAGGCTTTCTTAGATTAAGCAAATAGAACCTCTCTGTTTTAAGATATGAAGAGCTGTCTTTGAACACCTGGACCTAAATTCCTCACCCAAAGATATGACTAATGAATGAATTTGGAAATCCTGACTTTGAAGTAGCAATGATGCCTTTTTTTTTTTTCCCCATAGTAGTCTTAGATCTTCCCTATCAGCTTGAAAAAACTTTAACTGAATAGTTATAGTCAGATATTATGGTATGCAAGATAAAAAAAATTGTATTGCTACTTTATATGTCATGCTCAGCATGGGCTAGAAAAAAGCAGTTATGTAGCAAAGTTAGTAAAGTAGAAAAATCATGTGACATTTTCTTCTATGGCAAAATTAAGGATGAGGACAGGATATTAGGTTAATTCATTAAGTAAGGGTTCCATGTCACTTCACCCTGTAAGTTAAGGTAGATATACCAGAGTGAGTTTTTCATACTAGTCAGTAGAGGAAGATGGTATAATAGTTATTATATTGCCATTTTTAATTTCATATTTTTCATAATTTCCTACAGTATTCTGATAGATAGAATCTGGTATAAGTAAATGTTTGTGACTTAAAAACTATAGAAGTGATATGAACTTAATTGTTATGGGGAGTTAAATGTAACATTTGAGTGGAATAAAAACAATAAAGTATTTCATGTGTACTTACAGATCCAGATTATAGAGAGCTAAAATAATTTCACAAAGAAGTTAGAAAAAGATCCCCTTAATGTACACTGTGATTACTGCAGTTAACAGTACTGTATTGTAGAACTGAAAGTTACTAAGAGAGTAGATCTTAAAGTTCTCACCACACATGCACACACACACAAAAGGGAACTGTGTGAGGTGATAAATGTGTTAGTTAACCTTATTGTGGTAATCATTCTGCAATATATATGTACATAACTATGTATACATATGTAAATTGTATCTCAATAAATCTAGAAAAATGGTGTTTCGGGGAAAAGATTGCATTCAGAAGTACATTTTTTTCTTTATTCTGGTGTGGGTTCTGGCAATATATGAGGGTTTTTCATACATAATCTGGACTTGCCAGCTTTTTCTTTGAGGGTCACAAAGATTCATTTATAGATGTGGGTGTGATCAGTATAAAAGTTTCAAGTTTCAGTAAACTTCAAGATGTATTGAAAAAGCAAAAGAAAAATATCCCTTTGCTACTTAATAACTTAAAAAAAAATAACCACATTCATCTTATGTTATCATAAGCTATTGACTACAAAGTACAGTGGCTATGGGGTGCTTGGTGACTAGCGTGAGTCCCTTTCCCAATCTGGAAAATGGTTACCCTTAGGATTCTTTGTCCTTGAAATCAGTGATTAAATATATTCAAATGGTAGGTCTTAGGCTATTAGTAGTATTTGTTTACTTTCTTTCTGTAAAGTGGGTGGCTGAGTGGCTCCATCAGTTAAGCATCTGACTCTTGATATCCACTCAGGTTGAGATCTTGGGGTCGTGGGATGGAGCTCTGTGCTGGTCTCCATGTTAAGCCTGGAGCCTGTTTGAGATTCTCTTTCTCCCTTTTCCTCTTTTCCTCTGCACTTGCATGCTCTCGCTTTCTAAAAAACCAACCAAACCAAACAAAAAAATCCAAATTTCTTATGAAAATTGTAATTATTCTTGAAACAAATATTTAAGTGGAAGTGCCAGAATTTAGAGATGTACAAAAAGACATCAATTTGTTAAACCAGAAGAAGAAAGAACTAAAAACTTTGAAACTATCTCTAAACAGGAATTGGAAAAAGTTTTTAAAGTTTTGCTGAAGTGAAAATGCTGCAGGTAGATTCCTTGATATGAAGAAGCTTGTAATTTTTTTAACCAGTTGAAGAATTGTTCTCATTTTTATTATTTTCTTATTGTCTTATTTAATAAGAGATTTTTAATATAATGTCCAGATAAATAATTTAAATATGTTCTTGAATAACAGTGAAAATATAACTGTCATTTAAGAAACTCTAAACCTAAGTAACACAATTGCAACCATCTAAGCATTTGATTAACTGTTTGAAATAAATTTAAATTCTCCTTAGTCATCCTCTCTTCTCTTTAGTAAAGTTCCCTGACACCTTCTTCAACCCCCAAATGCAGCAAAACCGGTACTGTTAATGAACAACCCTTAGGGATGGTCAACAATGGACAATGACTCAGATTGCAGATTGTCTTGAAAAGAGGACTTTGTGACTTCTAGAACATCCTAGAAAAATGTTGTGGGTGTTGGGCCTGGGAGATACCTGTGAAAGATACTCAAAGCAAGGACTAACAAATTTACCATATCCCAGTTTATACTACAACTTGAGCATTTTATTTTTCTTGAGTTTGTGCTTCTGTACAAAGCTAGATGAGAGCAGTGATTCTCTAAATGAGGTCCAGGCCCCCAGATTTTCACTAAGATACTAAAATGTTATTAACATGATCTTTCCCTTCCTCAACTGGTTCTACTTCAGCTTTGAGTTAACTAAAAGTGGCATCCACAAAAGATGGTGTGGTAGGATGTTTTTAGTTTTATTGAAAATTTTTGAATCACTGGAAGTTTTTATGTCATACAGCAGATAGGATTTTACTCAAGCATGCTCATCAAATATAATTTTTCCAGAGTTTTTTTTTCCTCTTTTATTTCAACAACCAGAAACTCCCTTTCATATCCTTCTCCCCCAAGAGAGCTTCTTTGTATCAAGGATAAATTAATCCATTTCTTTCCTCTTGAGAAGTTATAGTTTTTATGCTGCTCATTAACTTTTCATTAAGTCTATGGTTTTCATTCTGTTCAGTGTTTCTCGTACTTCCTGGTTTTTATCAATACTCCAGGATGAAATATATGAGTAAATATATAAGTAAAATCTGCTTAGCTTTTCATTTACTGGATTAATCTAAGGATGACTAGAAATTAAGTACTGGAAGGTTTTAAGTCAGTATCCAAACAACAGAAAACAAAGCCCTCTAATTTGGATGTTCATTCTCTTTGTAAGACTAGCTATCTCCCCCCATGTAAATTTCAATTATTTCTCCAGTTTCTATTAAACTGTGTGCTTTGCAAATCCTGTCTTAAATTATGTTACTCTGCCAGTTTAAAAAATGAGTTAGAATTTTTAAAACTCAACAATGCATATTATAGTATTAGCAAATTTGATTTATGACATGTAACAGAAAAAATGTTTGGAATATTATCTAGATCATGCTGGAAGATAATCTGTAACAAAGAAATTGGCATAGGCAAGGGACTTCTGAGAATGCTGAGGCATAGTCCTGCTCAAACTTTGATTAAATCTCTTGGTTATAAATGTTTTTTAGTCTTTTCATTAGTTATGAATTCCTCCTCTTTCTTATTTCATACTTTTTTATAAATTCACATTGTATCATATAGTACATAGCTCTTTTCATACAGTGCTTATTAATTCATACAGTGCTTATTGAATGAATGAATGAAGCTCTCAGTGGATATTTCAGGTTGATTTATAGTGCTCCCCCAACTTTTTTTTCCCCCAAAGCAATCATGGAGCAAAGTCGTAGGAGCTTCCTCTGATCATTCATAAACATGTGCTTCCCTAAAATGTACTTGGTCGAGCAAGGACCTGGAACTCAAAAAAAGACTCGAGCTCCAGGCTTTATTCCACTGAACACCGAGCCTCTCTGAGACTCCATTTCCTTTTCTGTAAAATGAGAAAAATAGTGCTGGGCCTGCTCTCCAAAGCTAAGCTCAAATGGAAAAGTTTGTTGTAAATTCTAAATTTCTTTATTATAAGTTTGAATTAAGGGAAGCATAATTTTCATGCTTGTCTGATCATCAGGAAAGGCTCACACAATAATTTCATACTCTTGATAAAAACCACAGTTTTCACCCTGTGTACCTGTAACAATTTTCTATGAGCTATTGATTTTTAACAATTTAAGAAGTTTGAGCATCCTGTCCATCATGAAAGCAACATAGTGTTTTCAGATTTGCAAGGGAACATGCCCTATTTCAAATCCTGGCTTCAACAATTACTAGGCATAAGACCCTGGACAGGTTTCTTCATCTTGCTAAGCCTCTGTTTTCTTTAGAAAGGGGATAATAGTACCTAATTCTTAAGGTCCTTAAAGAATTAAATGAGCTGTATTTTTTTTTTAGGATTTTATTCATTTATTTGACAGACAGAGATCACAAGTAGGCAGAGAGGCAGGCAGAGAGAGAGGGGGAAGCAGGCTCCCTGCTGAGCAGAGAGCCCGATGGAGGGCTCAATCCTAGGACCCTGAGACCATGACCCCAGCCGAAGGCAGAGGCCTCCGGTATACGGAAGACTGCTGGTGTCCGATGATGATGATGGTAACGCACAGTAAGAAGGAAGGCTACTGAATGTTAACACCTAACTCGGGCAGTATAGTTATTAGGTTGATGTGAACAAACCAGTGAGATGTGGTGGAAAGATTTTACATGCCAAGTACACATAAATTAAGCAATGTATTCTTCTCAGAAAGACAACTTTCAACTTGAGCAAAAACATGAACAGAACTTTTTAAAATTCCTTTATAAATGATTTTGAAAATGTTAAGATTTTGTTCTTAATAATATAATATATAATGCTTAAGACATCTGTTTCAGATGCAGGTCAATACCACTTGTAGTCATTCCCAAATAAAATTAACCTAGAGAGGAAGGTGTTAATCTTTAAAAAATTGCAGTAACTGGGGAGTGACATCATGAACAGAGTATCTCATTCCTATGGTCAAAGGTTATCGTTTTTTTTCCCTCTCTGGAGATTTTCATAATGCTTAAACATTTATAAACTAACCCAATATAATTTTTCTCAAATATGGGCAACATTTACTCATTTGGGAACAAGCAATCTTCTGGCTCTTGTCTTTGTTTTCTTATTTGCCGGTCTTTGGGAGCATTTTAACAGTCATTAGTGTGACAGTGACAGGGTAGAAAGGAAACATGAGATCAAAACTAAAATCAGTTCGACAGTCTCGTATATCAACCTTACAATGTGAGTTACCAGAAGGTTCTTGTAAGAAGGTATAGAAACCCCAAAACGTTTCTGGCAAATTCAACAGCTTTGAAGGAGGTATTTTCACAGGGGGTGTTTTGGGAAAAGAAATAGATTAGGGGGGCTTATAAAACTCTGGGGGTGATTTTCTAGATTATATCATCCTCTCCAATACGGAGAACCTCAGGGTTAGAAAGAGAAAGAAACAGAGAGAGTAAGAGAGCTAGTGAGAAAGAGACAGACTTGTGGGTTCTGGGGGCATGATTTTCCTGCAAGCACCCTCTTATGAAGTCAGTCTTTTCCATAATAAGCCACAGGATTTTCTGAAGTAGAACCATGCTAAGCCCGAGCAAGTGGTGAAAAAGCACTCCGGAGGAATGAATGGGGGAAAGCAGGAGACAATCCACAGTGTAACACAACCCACGGAGATGGCCAACTGTGCTCCACAGATGTGTGCTGATAGTGCTGAATGACGGATCTGCAGCTTGAAGAAGAGAGAGAGAGACTATAGAAGAGGCACCTGGGTGGCTCGGTGGGTTAAAGCCTCTGCCTTCAGCTCGGGTCATGATCCCAGGGTCCTGGGATCGAGTCCCGAATTGTGCTCTCTGCTCAGCGGGGAGCCTGCTTCCCCCTCTCTCTCTGCCTGCCTTTCTGCCTACTTGTGATCTCTCTCTGTCAAATAAATAAAATCTTAAAAAAAAAATAAAGAAGAGGAACTACCACATTTTGGAGGAAAGGGACACGGAGCCAGGGAGGCATACAAATTAGTGATATAACCATAAAAGTGTAGTAACGCAGCTTTGTAGGAGAGCAGTGGGAGGAGGGAATCCATAAATCTCTGGCAAAGGCGTACCAGCAAACATGGGGCGGAAAAAAAGGCAAACTGATGGAAACAGATTGAGATTCAGATTTAGCCATCTGGGATCAAAAAATGATCTGGAGCATATTATGAAAGGAGGTGTAGGTCATAGTTTAGGGCACAATTACTAGAAGGCAATTGGAATTAGTTGTAATTCTTGGTTTCAGTGTTTAGTAAGTTTATGTATTGTTTTTCCACAAAACATGATTAAATATTAAGTCCTTTTTCTTACAGTTAAAAAGTTTAATATTAAAGTTAACGATTCTGTCAGGCAGCAGAGTACCCTCTATTTTCCTCTCTGTATCTACATCCTGTTGTAGTGTTTTTGAATCCAGGATTTCAACGAATGTTTGCTGAATTGAACTACACGGAAAAAAGAATTTCTAAGCTTTTCCCCCCTCTCTACCTTCGGGATCTCTGTGACTTTTAATATTCCCAGATGCTGGCTAGCTCACTCAGCGCTGGGGGTCAGACGCTGGGTCAGATGCTCAATGTGGGAAGTTACATAGTTTGGAACCTTGGAATGTGTTGTTTATGCTAATGAACACACAGCTATCTTCTCCCACACAGTGAGATTGCCTTTCAACCTTCAATTAGCGCTCATCCCAGCCCTGCTTTTTACGTTTTTCAAGTCTCTGGATACACCCTGAGCTCAACTTTGGAGGCCTCGGGAGCCCTAAGTAGGAGTCAGTGAAGTTTGTTTTTTGTTTTAAATGCTGTTCTCCATTTTCTACTTATCTAAAACCAAGCATAATGTTTTCTCTAGTCCCTATCTCTTAGATAGATTCACCTGCTTGCCAACAATAAATTATCGGAGCCGGTAAACAATATCCCTATTTAGCTTCCTCTCATTCGTTCATCTGTTTTCTATCAGTCAAAGAGGCGTCATGTTGCAGACAGGTCGACATTGTCACAAGGCGCTTTTACCTTTAAATGCTAGGGGGGCTGCTATAGGAACATTGAAGAGATTGTGCTTGCAAAATTATTTACACAAATAATTTAGAAGAATTTTAAGAGTCTGCTAGCTCCTCATAGCTAACAAAGGCTATGAATTAAACTAGCAAATATTAAGTGTACTTCTGTTCGGCAGGGTGGGTCTTCACTATTACATTCTTTCTTGGGGAGTAGGATTGTTTTTATTATAGTCTCTCAAGAGACATTTAGGTAGCAACTGTGCACTAAGTTCTGAGCTAGGGAGTAGAGATTAAAAAATGAAAAGAGTAATTCAGAAGATCTCTTCCACAGGCTCCCTCATCCAAGTAAAGCCATCTTAGTTTTATGTAAGTATTTTACTTTTCTTTCAGTTACAAGGAATAAATTGTATATACTTCTATCCATGGCTGTCTAGATCCAATTCTCTACTCAGGAACTTTGTTCTTGTTTCTGCCTGATTCTTGCCTCATAAATTTCCCTTCTTTGTTGCATATCTATTAGCTAACATGCTGTAATATCTCTCACTTTTAGAAAACTTGTTTTAGACTACTCGTCTTGTTCGACTTTATGTATTGTGGAAAGGTGATTTTTCAAAAAAAAGTAAAAGCGTGGTTCTCCTACAAATACAAACTGAACAAACATTAAAGGTTTTAGTTAACTTATTTTTAATTTAATTTTAAGAATTGGTAAGCTACTACAAGCAGTTAAAGAAGAATACAATCACCTCATACCCATTAGGATGATTACTTTAAAAAAGAAAGAAAGAAAGAAAATCAGAAAAGAAAAAAGAAAACCCAGTGTTGGTGAGAATGGAGGGAAATTGGAATCACTCTGCTCTGTTGGTAAGGATGTAAATGGTGCAGCCTCTACATGAAACAGTTAGGTGATTCCTCAAGAAAATAAAAATAGAATTACCATATGATCCAGCAATCCTACTTCTGGGTCTATTCCCAAAAGGACTGAAGTCAGTCTTGAGGAGATATCTGTACATATATTTTATAGCAGCATTATTATAATAGCCAAAAGGTAGAAGCAACTCAAATAACCTTTGATGGATGAATGAATAAATAAAATGTGGTATATACCTACCATGCACTATTATTCAGCCTTAAAAAGGAAGGAAGCCCTGACACCGGCTACCACATGGATGCACCTTGAAGACATTATGCCAAGTGAAAGAAACCAGTCATGAAAAGACAAATACTGTGTTGTTCCACTTATATGAGGTAGATCACAGCAGCAGAAGGTGGGAGGGTTGTTGCCAGGGCTGGAGGTGGTGATAGGAGAGGAATAGGGCATTCTTGTTTAAGGGGTGCAGAGTTTCAGTTTTGCAAGAGGAAGGCAGTTCTGGAGACCGATGGTGGTGACTCACAGAAGTGTGAAGGTACTTATTAACACTACTGAACTCTATGCTTGAAAATGATTCAGATGGCAAATTTTTGTCTTCTGTGCATTTTACCACAATTAAGAATAAATTTTAAAATATTAAGAAAGAAAGAATTCAAAGAATAAACTATTTATAGATTAGAAACATTTCAACGTGCAAATGGAGGCAAAGAGGGAGGGAAGTTGATAGAGCTGGTAGGGGACAGAATTCCTTTGCATGTCCACAGACAAGAATCATTTTGCCTTGCCATCAGTTGGCTACAGTTTACAAGGTTATAAAATAGCCCCCATAGAATCAGAAGTAGACAGCCTGGAAGAGTATGCTCTAAGCATCACACGGTTTTCCACTGAAGCACCGTAGTCTTCTCTACAAACTAAAGTCTTAGAATCAAAGACAGTTGCTGTCTTTCCTATCTATGGTGGACTAAAAATGACCATGAATTAGTTTCAGCTCCTTCCTTCAAGAGATGGAGCTTGTTTCTCCAGCCCCTTTAATCTGACCTGTCCTTGTCTTTTGTTTTGAACTAATATGTGGCGGAAGTGGAAGTGACATCATGCCAATTCTGGATATGAATCCCTGAAAGACCTAACAGCTCTTCCTCTTGCTGTCTTGGGAAGCTGTTGCCGTGTGAGTAAGCCTGAGCAAGGTTTCCAGAGAGGCCCCATGGACTACACAGAACGGCCAGCCCACAGAATTGTGAACTAACAAATCACTTTTAAACCACCAATTTTGGGAGAGGTTGTTACAAAGCAAATGTTAACTATCATTTCAGTAAATAGCACCTCATTTTTTCTAGTTGTTCATGTTCCAAACCTTAGACTTGCCCATACTATTCTTTTTTTTTTCAAGTTTTTATTTAAATTTCCAGTTAGTTAACATATAGTGTAATATTAGTTTTAGCTATACAACTTAGTGATTCAACACTTCCATACATCACCTGGTGCTCATCACAAGTGACCTCCTTAACCCCCATCAACTATTTAACCCATCGCCCCACCCACCTCCTCTATGGTAGCCATCAGTTTGTCCTGTAGAGTTAAGAATCTGTTTCTTGACAGTTTACGTCTCTCTTTTATCTTCCGTGATCATTTGTTTTATTTTTTAAATTCCACATATGAGTGAAATCACAAGGTATTTGTCTATCTCTGACTGACTTATTTCACTTAGCATAATGCTCTCTAGCTCCATCCAAGTCATTGCAAATAGCTAGATATCATTCTTTTTGACAGTTGAGTAATATTCCATTTTGTGTGTGTGTGTGTGTGTGTGTGTGTGTGTGTATACACACAATGGAATATATAAATATATAATATATATAAATTGCATGCATGTATATTTATCACATCTCCTTTATTCATTAGTCGATGGATATTTTGGCTCTTTCCATAATTTGGTTGTTATTGATAATGCTGCTGTAAACATAGGGGTGTATAGATCCCTACAAATTAGTATTTCTGTATTCTTTGGGTGAAAAGCCTAGTAGATCTATTCTTTTAGCAACTTTCAAAAGTACAGTTATAATATTACTAACTATAGTCACCAGGCTGTATATTATATCCCCAGAACTTATTTATTTTATAGCTGAAAATTGGTACCTTTTGGCTCTCTTCACCCCTTTTCCCAACCCTACCCCCCCTCACTTCTGCCTCTGACAACAACCAGTCTGTTCTCTGTATTTGTGAATTCAGTTTTTACTTTATTTTATGTATTATTTTATTTTAGAGGTTCCACATGTAAGTGAGATTATATAGTATTTGTCTTTCTCTGTCTGACTTATTTCACTTAGTGTAATGCCCTTTAGGTCCATCTAGATTTTTGCAAATGGCAAAGATTTTTCTTTCTTTTTTATGTCCAAGTAGTATTGTACTGTATATGTGTGTGTTTGTGTATCACATTTTTTTTTTACCTATTTATTTATTCATCCATCAGTGGACACTTAGGATGATTCTGTATCAACTTACAAATGGACTCTTTGTAAATTTTACTGCAGTGAACATGGGGTGCAGATATTTTTTCAAGTAGGAGAAATACTGAGAAGTGAAATCGATGGATTGTATGGTAGTCCTATTTTTAGATTTTTGAGGAACCTCCATGCAATTTTCCTCCATGCAATAGCTGCACCAGTTTACATTCCCACCACAGCATATGAAGATTCCCCTTTCCCCACATTCTTGCCAACCCTTGTTATTTTTTATCTTTTTGATAATAGTCCTATTCTGACAGGTGTGAGATGGTAGCACATTGTGACTTTGATTTGTATTTCCCTGATGATTAGTGATAGTAAGCACATTTTCATATACCTGTTGGCTGTCTGTATGTCTTCTTTGGAAAATTGTATATTTAGTTCCTCTACTGTTTTTAAATCAGTTTTGTTGTCATTGCTGTTGAGCTGTATGAATTCTTTATGTATTTCAGATACTAACCCCTTATCGGATATATGATTTGCAAATATTTTCTCTCATTCAGTAGGTTGCCTTTCCATTTTATTGATGGCTTTATTTGCTATGCAGGAACCTTTTGGTTTGATGTAGTCCCACTTGTTGCCTTTGCTTTTAGTATCAAATCTAAACAATCACCCTCAAGATCAGTGTTGTGAAGCTTACTGCCTATGTTTTCCACAAGGAGTTTTATGGTTTCAGGTCTTTTATTCAAGCTTTTAATCTATTTGGAGTTAATTTTTATATATGTTGTTAGGAGAGTGGTCTAAATGTAGTCTTTTGTACATCGCTGTCCAGTTAGTCTCAACACCATTTTTTGAAGGGATTGTCCTTCTTTGCTCCTTTGTCATAAATTTGTTGACCATATCTGTGTGGATTTATTTCTGGGCTCTCTACTCAGTTCCATTGATCTATGTATCTGGTTTTTTGCCAGTAACTACCCTGTACCCCTGGAAGCCTGCAGAAGCTTTTCCAAGGGCTATGCTAACATGGAGTTTAAAGGTAATCAATATCCTCATTCTCAACTTACAAATGGACTCTTTGTAGAAATTTGTGAAAAAGCCTGTGAGTTCTTTCATGACAGAGTACAAGCTTTCTCCTCTGACCTCCTTCCCATTCAGAGCTTCCTTTCTCCTTTCTTACAAAGACATACCACTCACACATCCTCAATTAGTGTGTTGTCCTAGGATATAAAACCCAACTGAGGAACAAAGCACTATTAGACTTATTGGGGTGTAAATGACTCTGGTGACAGGTACATGCAGCTCCTTTTGCAAGATGTGGCAGTTTCTAATTCTTTGCTTTCCCCAGTCCTGCCCTCCACCAAAACCTTTAAATAAGCAAAGAATAAATGGAGATCCTACTCAAAGTGTTATTAACTGATAGATCTATATGATTTTTGTCATTTAACTCATAGAGAGTTCAAACACTAGACATGGCTCTTAAAAAATTCTTCCATCCCCAACTACTTTTTTTTACTGTAACATATTTAAGATGTATAACATAATTTACTTATTACCAAAATATCAATATTAATTTGGAGAACAATCATGTCCTTTGTTATTTCTTTTTTTTTTTTTAAGATTTTATTTATTTATTTGACAGATAGAGATTACAAGTAGGCAGAGAGGCAGATAGAGAGGAGGAAGCAGGCTCCCCGCAGAGCAGAGAGCCCAAAGTGAGGCTCTATCCCAATATCCTAGGATCATGACCTGAGCTTAAAGCAGAGGCTTTAATCCACTCAGCCACCTAGGTGCCCCTCCTTTGTTATTTCTTTAATCTACAGTGCTTGGCAGTACTCAAGAAATGAGATTAAGAGAAATCAGTTTTTCCCTGTAGCAATCAGGGAACTCAAGACTAATAGTGTGGGAATATTTTATTTTAGGAAATTAATGGGAAGGGAAGAAGGACAATCGACAGGATAATCAAATTTAGCCAGTTTTCTTTGTAAAATAGTTATATATAGAATGATACATAGAAAATTGATAGCTAATTAAAAAATCAGTATCTAAATGACAATTTTAAAATATTTTATTGAAAAACTACTTATGAAATGATTAGAATAAAATATGAGCTTTTGGAACTCTAAAGGACAGGGCCTCTATAACTATCTTTCATACAAGATAAAAGGAGACATTGGCCGTAAATATTCCACATAAGTTGAATGCAAAACTATTAGCTTCCATCACTGAACAATTCTATTTTAACATATCTTATTGGTATCAAGGGCATTCACAAGCCTTGGTTATTTGTGTCAGTGATGGCATGTGAGGTGATTCTCAGTGGAATAGTGATGGTTGCCAAACTTGGGGTCTTGGAAAAATTGTAAATGAGTGATATTTATTTTCAATATTCTCAAAATTCCTTTAAAATACCTTTTTCCTCAGGCGAAGCAGGGCAATTACTTCTTGTCCCTCAAACTCCCCTTTACTCCGTGCAGTTGATTTTTGGTTAGATGTTGAGGTAAGGAAATTGATTATTGAAAATTCATCAGGCAATCTTAACTTATCCTCTGAAGAAAAGTATTTTAGCTTGGAGCCAATGGATGCTACTAGTGAGTTTATAAAACTTCTTTATGATCTTTCTCTGTCTTAATTTTGTGAAACCAAGTCAATAGCTTTCATTAAATACTGTGATACAATATATTTTAAGGGTCACTGATCTAAATTGTTGCACTTGTGTATTTCTTCTTTGTAATCATCTTTACTGCACTATACATGTAATAAAATTCATTAATGAGAGTTGTGCTCTAATTTACATGTAATAAAATTCATCAGTGAGAGTTAACAAGTATAATAACCACCAAAATAAGATAGGGAACATTTATATTGCCCCCAAAAGTTCCTTCATGCCCTTTTGCAGTCAGTCTCCTCTCTCTCTTCTGTCCCTTGGAACCAATGATCTAGTTTTTGATGCTGTGGTTTTGTCTTTTGTTGATGGTTATGTAAATGGAAACATATTGACTGCAGTCTTTTGTGTCTGGCTTCTTTCACTCAACTTTTTGGAGATTCATCTGTGTTGTTATATATATCAGTAGTAGTTTGGTTATTCTTATTGCTGAGTAGTATTCTATTCTGTGGATATTTGCCTATTAATGGACTTTTGGGTTGTTTCCAATTTGTAGCTATTATGAATAAAACTGCTATGAACACTTGTATGCAGGTCTTTGCATGGATATGTGTTTCCATTTTTCTGAAGTGAAATTGTAAGTGTATGTGTAACTTTATAAGAAACTTTCAAATCGCTTTTCTGTATTTTTTTTTTTTTTCATTTAAAAGGAGGACTTTCTTAGACTAAGAGAAGCTTTTTAAAGAATGTATGATAGAGAAATTGGGGGGAGGGGATCTTTACCTCATCACTTCCAGTGAGCAAACTTCCTCTACCAAGGTCATGATCTAAACAAACATGCAAATGTGGACAATAGGGAAAGAACCTGGTACCCTACCAACAGAGGCTGCCAATACAATTTTGAAGGGTTGCCAACAGGCGTCTCTGGAGATAAAATTAGTGAGATTCCATGTATGGAAGACTAGCCAGAAAGCAATAGAAGGGAATTAGTTATATAAGATTTGCTTAGGAATAACAGAACATTGGGAAGAAGTGAGGATTTATTGTTCAAGGAAATATAATTTTATTATAATATCTAATCTTTCTATTTATAGCCAAATAGAAATATTCATGTCTTGGTCCAAAATTTGGCAAAATGAACTGAAGAACACAGCATAGTAAATTTTAACAAATAATTCACCTATCAGATAAAAGATATTGGTAATTAAATAATTATCCACTTAGTTGGTCTCTTCAGTATTTTAATGTTGTTGAGATTTTGAAGGAGACTTATCATAAAGCATGTTCTCTGACAAGCTGCTGTTTTTACTTTTTTAATCATTTGAAGTGAGTCCTTTGGCTGCTTCAGCATAAACCATATTCAATCACCTGGTCAATCTTTTAAAACATGATTAAGGAAGGAGCATATAGAATGGAATCTTTTTCTGAAACCTTGAAATAGTAAAGAATTTCAATCTATACAGTAATTATTTCTCTGTTTAAATTTGCTACTTATTCCCTGAATTATTCTTACCACTAAGGAGTACTAATGAGAGGCTAACAGTCCATAGAAGAAAATGGTCATGATCTAGTTAGGCATATTCCTGGGGTGTTCCCTAGGTGGATTTGCCCCTGATTTGATTTTTTAAAACTCCGCATATGTTTATTTTAGGCTTCGTGAATCTGATGGAAGTGATCAGACGGCATTTGGCAGCAGGAAAATGTTTTGGCTTAGGCAAGCTACTGCTCTGGTCTACCTCTATGCAGGTTCTCTTCTTAGAGACTCTGGAGGCCTATTCCAAGTTTCTTTCCATTGAGTCTGTCCTGGCGCCATCAGGATGAGTTAATACTGTGGATCATGACCTTCTGTATGGGAATGAGATGTTGTGCCTCGCAGAATCCTCACCTCCTTCATCTATTTAACATTTACACTTCGGTTCTCATCTCAAGTACATGCAACTACTATACATAAGTGCATCTCCTAGGAAGATGTGCGTATACATACATGTATATATAAAGCCTTTCCAGGGGGCTGTGCTCCGAAGGGTTGCAAGTTACCTTAGGAGTAGGAGTAGTTATAACGTGAATGTAAATAAGAGTTATTTTAGCCTCCCCTGCGTCCTGTGTTCCTCACTCCCATAGGAATAATATCTAAGGTTGGTAGCTGTGTGAATCTTAGAAATATGTGAGTACAGCTATTGGAAAAAAATATCTACAAAAGATGCATTTCAAGGTTGCTCTTCGAAGCCTCATGCTGTTCCCCTTGCACAAATTTGCTACTGCTCCAAAGCTAAAACTTGAGACTCCTTTCAGTTTAAAGCCAATATATGAAACCTAGCTGGTTCTACATCTTCTCCCTTGCCTTCAGGAAGGCCAACAACACCTGCTTCCCTCTTCCCATGGAAGAAATAACTAAATGAAGGAACGCACAGCTAATGTACATACTTAAGTCTTCTAAACAGGTCACCTGAAATGATGTCCCATTTCCCTTCAACATAATGAGACAGCAGAGGAGGCCCTGTTGATGTTTGTTTAGGGATTTCCTTTGTTAGCTATATAACTAATATTTTCTTCAAATAAAGGGTCACAGAGGGACAGTGGGTCATAAACTACGTGCATTTCTTGAACTACATAATGTTTTTTTTTTTTAAGTTTTTCTTTTATTTATTTTTTTTTAAAGATTTTTTATTTATCAGAGAGAGAGAGGGAGAGAGAGTGAGCACAGGCAGACAGAATGGCAGGCAGAGGCAGAGGGAGAAGCAGGCTCCCTGCTGAGCAAGGAGCCCGATGTGGGACTCCATCCCAGGACGCTGGGATCATGACCTGAGCCGAAGGCAGCTGCTTAACCAACTGAGCCACCCAGGCGTCCCGAACTACATAATGTTTTACCGATTGAATTATATGTAGAGATTTATTGAAACTGTAGTTTAAAACTCCTTTTAAAGTCTTTTGTCACTGGGATATATCAATGAAACAAATGAGCTAAAACACTTTTAGAGTGTGATCGTTTACCTATGTAATGGGGTAAGGGCAAATGAGAGCAGTGGGGAGGGCTGGAGCATTAATGAACAGTATGCCATGTAGAGGGGAGGATTGACTAATAGCATCCTTACTACTTTGATTTACAGGCTGGCATAAAGAGTCACTGCATAATGCTAGGCGGGCACCATTCACATTTTGGTCATTATGGATTTCTATATTTATAATGGCATTTTTCTAGCAGATGTTAGTACATTGTCTTGAGACAGTGTCAGCATCGTCTAATTTTTGCAAAGATGCTTTTGGGTTAGTGGAAAGATTGCCTGATTATTATTAGAGAATCCTGCTACAACTACACTAGGTAACTTGGACAAAATACAATATTCCTGAATCTTAGATTCCTCATTCATAAAATGTTTAAAAAAATACACTTAGATGTAAGAATTGCTTTGATACATGAGAATATGTATGGAAAGTGCCCAGCCCAGCAGCTATAAATGGAAAGTATTATTATTATATATAATACTGTAACACTCTGATTTTTTTTTTTAGCTTATGAACTGATATTTTTTATGCTGACTTTACAGAGTTTTAGAAGATAAGCCTGTTTGTGATTTGCACACAACTACTAATTGAAACCTAATGAAAAACACTAATGGTAGTTTAGAAGAGAATTTTTCCAATGTGGACTTTTCCTTTCCATTGTGAGATACTGAATTTCCAAATATAATTATTAAATCCATGTTTCAGATATGTTCTTCTATACTCAGCTAGTTAAAAATTCTATAATGGGGGTGCCTGGGTAGCTCAATGGGTTAAGTGCCTGCCTTCAGCTCAGGTCATGATCCCCAAGTCCCAGAATCGAGCCCTGCATCTGACTCCCTGCTCAGCGGGGAGTCTGCTTCTCCCTCTGCCACTCATCCCTCTCTCATGCTCTCTCTACTCTCTCTCTAAAATAAATAAATAAAACCTTTTAAAAAATGCTATAATGTTATAACAGTTACATGTTATCTTTATTGTATTAGGAAGGATACTTTCATATCAATATTACTATGATCACTAGCATCTTGGGGATAGAGCACATTTATATAATCTGTAGAAATTAATTTTCTCTAAATTGAACAAGTTTTTTTTTTACTGATACAGATTACCTATAAAATATTGCTTGGTTGGGGGGAAATTATAGATGAAAATTGGGGGAAAATGTTCAATACGATAAAGGGCATATTCCCTTAAGTAATAAAAATCTCATACAAATTGGTAATAAAACAAGATTTTTTAAAAAACTGAAAAAAAAAAGATTGCTTGGTTGGTAGGACAATAAAGGAAATAGTTTCTTCAGTTATCCCAGCCCCACCCAGCCTTGTGGCCTTTGCATGCCAGGTGATTCCCCCCGCTCCTCGCCCCCCAGCCCTCATTCCTGGCCACACATGATGGGGCCACAGTGAAATGTGATGCAGCTAAGACAACCAGATTCATTCTCTTGGTCAGTTAAACTCAGAGCCCCAGAGACTGAATTAGACAGCAATGGACATTCAACCTCTAAATTAAAGAGATAGGGACACTTGAAGGCTGTTGTGATGGAGAAACCAAAAATAACTGCATTGTAGAAGTTAGTCTAAAAGTAGAGAAGTTGCAAGAAGGATGGAAAACTGCCTTAAGAGTTCTTCATTTTTAATCAAAATGTAAATATATTTCTTCATTTGGGTACTCTCCAGATACCCTTGAATCTCTCTCCTAAATTTTTCTTTCCCTTGAGCTGATTTGAGTGGATTTCTATTAGTTTCAGCTAAAAGATCCTTAAAACTCTTGCCTTGTCACTCAAAGGAGTTCAGGTGGTATGATAAGATTTTGTCTTTTGTGAGCCACTGCCCTTCTAATGAAACACACACATGCATCTTCCCAGATCAATTTCAAGAGATTCATTGGAGGTGAGAATCACTCTTCTCTTATTTTGTTTATTAATGACATAGATTACATTTTCTAGATGAAAACTCAGTAAAAAATTTTCTAGTCCTTTCTGGATCTTCATAATGTGGAAATTGGAAGTCCATTAATAACCATTTTTAGACATTTTATTTTTTATTTGTTATTTTTAAAATTTATTTATTTATTTATTTGACAGACAGAGATCACAGGTAGGCAGAGAGGCAGGCAGAGAGAGAGAAAGGAAAGCAGGCTCCCTGCTGAGCAGAGAGCCGGATGAGGGGCTCCATCCCAGGACCCTGGGATCATAACCTGAGCAAAAAGCAGAGGCTTTAACCTACTGAGCGACCCAGGCACCCCCATTTTTAGCCATTTTAAACACTTGATTCTAATTTCTACTGGATAAGGGACTGGAGAATAGGTTGCTGGTGCCATTTGTCTGAAATCACTAGAATAGTGATTTAATGTGGCAATCATTTTTTTTTAAAAGATTTATTTATTTTAGAGAGAGAAAGAGTTCAGGGAAAGGGGTAAGGGAGAGGGAAAGAGAGAATCCCAAGCAGACTCTGCACTGAGCAAGGAGCCCAACATGGGGCTTAATCTCAGGATCCCAAGGTTGTCACCTGAGCCTAAATCAAGAGTTAGGTGCTCAACTGACTGAGCCACCCAGGCACCCCATGTAGCAATCTTTGTAAGGTTCATGATAAAGCTTCATAACTTTGCTGAGTAGGAATACTAGAAAAAAGAATATTATATCATTTCCCAAGGAACTGAACATTTAGAACTAATAATTCTCTTCTGGCTTACATTATATTTTGTGGGATTCAGTATAATATTTTTTCTTTAATAATTAATGAAGCAACTGGTCAGTAATTTAACATAGAACATTCCATCCCCATATGGACTTTACATTACTATCCTTGCAGGAAATTTTCTAAGGTTAAAAACTGGATTATAGGAATAATAAAATGAGAGGCCTCTTTTTATAACAAAATGTTAGATAGTGGAAAGAGGCCATAGCCTGGAAATATAGAACAGATCTTGCCATTTGAAATTCAAACTGAAAACTACAGGCTATCATAAATAGTATATGATGGTCCTTTTATTGTGTACTGTTTTTGATCAAACTCATATATGATAAAGGCCGTCCACTGGATGATCTTTTGATTATACCCTGCCTGTTGATCTCATTTGTCCCCTGCAAAAAGAATTACAAATTGTGCATGTGGCAGTCATTCAATCTATGACTAAATGCAGCTACTGCTAGGTAAGAGAGCAGTTGCTTGACATCTCCACACAAATTTATGGTGGCAAGGAGAAGCCTCAGATTATTCAACTGAAATAGTCAAATAGTGGATTCTTGTGGTTTGAGATATTTAGTATGCACTAACTTTATCTCTACAGAACAGCCTCATCTGGTTGGGGTCATTTTCCTATCATTTTCTAGTCACCCTTATGGTAATGGGATTTTACGGACTTCAGGACACCAGTCAAATTTCATAAATTATATTTTAAGACTTAGAATTTTCTTGCCTTCACAAAAAAAAGGAAAATGGGAATTTGAAGGAAAAAAAAGCAAAGTTTTCTCATTACAAAGATTAGTGAAAGATGAATAAATGTATAGAATGCTTTGGGGAGGTAAAAATATAACCGATTCAGCAGTATTATAAAGGGGAATACATTGAAGACAGAAACAAGCATGATACAATTAAAAGGAGAGGGATTCTGTGTGCTTCATCAAAACTGTATTCTGTCACATATAATTGTATCCCATTATCACAGAGTATCATTGAATTACTTAAAAGTATTTCAGTAACCTAGACTTGTTAATTTACCCTGCAATGATTACCATTTTAGTAACCTTATAGAGGGATTTTAATGAAAGGCAATGCTCTGTTTTCTGAAAGTAGAGGAACTCCCACTTCTGTAACGAGACCCCTGTCATCTGGAAGTCCTGGCTAATTTTCAGTAAAGACCAGGAAAAAGATCAGCTACAGTGAACCCAGTACTTGTTTATGGGCGATGCTTCTTCAAGCGATTGGTTTCAGTTTGTCTATTTGAGCAGCTTAATCAACACTCTCAACTCTTGTTTGAAACTGTAATAGCAAAACAATGTACTGAGTGTAAAAGAAAGCATAAGTTTATATTATATGTAGTTTCAGTGAGCAAAGGTAAATTATCCGGGCATGACTTTAGTCTACTAGTCCAAACCAACAGGCAGAAAAAGCAATAATTGTCAAGGTGAAAGAAAAAGATAAGTTGTTGATTTATTCAAGGTCATTGAGTAGGTTTGTAGTTGAGGTTATTCTTTTATCTCTGCCTCTGCTTCTCCAAGATTTCTACTCTGATCACTCATCACCATAAAGCCACCCCCCACTGGACCTTACCCTACAGTTGAGCAATCTTTTTCCTTTCCATCATTATAGGACATTATAATTTGCTACTAGATGTATTAAGAGGTCAGTTTAGTTTTTCTAGATGTACAGGTGTATTTAATTAAGTAAGTGCCTTCTTTGTGATAATTACTGGAATGGAAAATATTTTGAATTACAATGATAAAAGATTTAGATTTATAAAAGTTGGTAAGGATAAGGGGAAGAGAATATAATTCTGATTTTTAAAAATCAGAGAAATAAGGAAAGAAAGGAAAGAAAGCAGGAGAGCAACAAAGCAAGCACAAAGTCATGCAAAAGAGTGAAAACAAATTTATCTTGCTGGCTAAAAATTAACAGGTATCATAAACCCACTGACAATTTTTTTTTGATAATGTATCAGCTCAAGCCCAATAAAAGTAGTTGGTCATGTCATGCTTCTGCTTTATTTTTCCTTTTTTACCCTTTTATGTAATGCCATTCTTTCATTGTGATGGTGTTACCTATAGTTAAAAAAATTTATGGCTAAATAAACTAATTGATGTTAACAACCATTTTGTCATGGGAAGGCTGAGGACTGTAAATAAACATCAAAAGAGGCAATTGTTCTTTAGATGACGTCTGTTTACAATAGGCAAGAATTATGCAATGCATTTCAAATAGAAAATGTTTTATTACCATCATTCCATGTTACCTGAGTTACATACATTAGTAGTATAAAGTTAGATATTTGGGGAGTAGTCTGAGCTTTGAATAAAAAAAAAACATAATTATCAATCTGGTTTTTTAAAAGAGTTTATTTATTTATTTGACAGAGAGAAAGAGAGATCACAAGTAGGCAGAGAGTCAGGCAGAGAGAGAGAGGAGGAAGCAGGCTCCCCACTGAGTAGAGAGCCTGATGCTGAACTCAATCCCAGGACCCTGAGACCATGACCTGAGCCGAAGGCAGAGGCTTAAACCACTGCCACCCAGGTGCCTCCATTAATCTGTTTCCAAAGACATCAATCCATGTTTGACTGTTGTCAAAAAGTCAACACAAATGCGGGCATAACCAGGATTCAGAACAAAACACTTGAAAAAAAAATATATATATATATATAGGGTACCTGGGTGGCTCAGTCAATTAAGTATCTGTCTTTGGCTCAGGTCATGATCTCAGGGTCCTGGGATCAAGGTCCACATGGGACTCTCTATTCAGCAGGGAGCCTGCTTCTCCCTCCCCATCTGTCTGCAGCTCCTCCTGCTTGTGCTCTCTTTCTGTCTGTCAAATAAATAAATACAATATTTAAAAATGTATATGTGTGTGTATAAAAATATATATACATATAGATAATTTAAATTTATATAAATATAACATATACACCTATATAAAATCATGCTAATATATAGTAGTATGCTAAATGATGTGCATATTACTGTTCTGTATACCTGTAATCAGAGAATTATATAGAAAAATTTTATGATCACTTCCAATTTGAGTATGACATCGCTAAAATTTTTAATGACATACTTGCTTATTTTTTTGATTGCCTTGCCAGAAAATTGGCTTATTTAATATTTAATTTTTAGCTTGAGTCTGTATCATTGAGCATAACATTTAGAGAAACTTTTGTTAAGGAAAGAATATAAATTTTTAATTTTCAATATGGTATGTGTAATAGTGACTAGTAGGCAATTAAGTTTGCAGTAGGAAGCGAGAATATTCTAGAAACTAAATTTTTTAGTGAATAATAAGAACAGGCAGAAGTAACCACTGTATTTAAAACTATCTATTTCATTGGTGATTGTGACATTTAATTGTTTCCCTAATCCAGTCACAAACTCACAACTTCTTATTTTTTATTGAGTATATATTTTATGTACTAACTTTTCTTTGTCGTTTAAAAACTTTTCTAATTATAGTAACACCTTTATTGTCACTTAATGAAATATTTCATACAAATTAATTTTCAAGGCAGTAAAGGAGGCAGCAAATAATAAACATTGTGACCATTTAAGTTATCATTCTTTCTAAAATATATTGCACATACAGCACCCTGCTAAAAGGATAATCTGAGAAAATGTAACTTTTACCATGTGGACTAACATGATTTATGAACATGCAATGAAATATTCCTATTGTCCTTTTACTTTTGGATTTTCATTTAACTTTTCAGTTTTATGAATTTTATGTCATATCCACATAGATATTCCATTGAGGGTGGGGATCAGTGATATTAAGTGAGTGGTAAATGTTTATGAGTATTATGTTATGGGCTGAATTATATCCACCCAAAATTTATGTGTTGAAAATTTGTTTTATTTTTAGTCACTCAAAGTGTAATTTTATTTGGAAATTGGGTCTTTAAAGAGGTAGCTAAAAATGAGGTAAGTTAAAGAAGTAAGTACAATGAGGTCATTAGGGTAGGCCCTGGTCTAATATGATGGGTGTTCTTATAAGAAGAAGGGGTTTGAACATAGTCATGTGCAGAGGGAAGATGGTGTAGAGGTGTAGGGAGAAGGTGGTCATCTATAAGCCAAGAGGAAGGGCCTTAGATGAAGCCAACCATGCCGATGCCCTGAGCTCAGATTTTTAGCCTCCAGGTCTATGATTAAATAGATTTCTGGTTGTTTAACCACCCAGTCTGCAGTATTTTGTTATGGCCTCCCTAGCAAGCTAGTACGTGATAATACCATGGTGCCCTGTGGGAGAAGAAAATGTGCCAACTTAAGACTACGTTTTTATTATTCTTTTTTTCCTAAATTTTTACTTAAATTCTAGTTAATGTATAGTGTAATGTGGGTTTCAGGGTTGAATTTAGTGATTCATCACTTACATACAACACCAGCCTTCATAAGTGACCTTATTATTCCCCATCACCCATTTAGCCCATCCCTCACCCACCTCCCTCCGTCAACCCTGTTTGTTCTCTGTTGCTAAAAGTCTTTTATAGGAGCGGCACCTGGATAGTTCAGTCAGTTAAGCGTCTGCCTTCAGCTCGGGTCATGATCCCAGGGTCCTGGGATTGAACCCCACATTGGGTCCCTGCTCAGCGGGGAGTCTGCTTCTCCTTCTCCCACGCCCCCTGCTTGTGTTCCCTCTCGCTGTATCTCTGTCAAAAAAATAAATGAAATCTTAAAAAAAAAAAAAAAGAGTCTCTTATGGGGGACGCCTAGGTGGCTCAGCCCGTTAAAATGGCCAACTCTTGATTTTGGCTCAGGTCATGATTCCAGGGTTGTTAAGATTGAGCCCTGTTGGGCTCCAAGCTGGACATAGAAGCTGCTTAAGATTCTCTCTCCTGCACCCTCTCAAATAAATAAATAAACAAACAAATAAATTTCACTTGACCTTAAGGATTTGAGATTATATTTACCTCTGTAAAACATAATCTAAAATTATTAGAGGAAAGACAAAATCTTCTCTCTTTAGTCTTTAAATAAACTCTCTCAGAAGCTACCAGCAGTCCTTCTCATAATGTGAATGTAGAACTTCCATTTGCCCAGTTATGTCTTCCAAAAAACTGATTGCATAAAGTCTTGATTTAAACGAGGCCATCAGTGTTTTAAATAACTTTCTATTGACAAATGATAAATTAGCTGGTACAACAAATCCCTCTTGCCAATAGTTGCTTGTCCAGATTTCTGGTTATGGTAATTAGTGTTTGCACAGTAATTATGCAACATGATTGTGCAGCACTGATCCATTTTTCTATATATCGTATTTCATTTAAGCCTCACAGCTACCTGAAAATAAAGTTGTTTTTTTTTTTTAAGATTTTTATTTATTCGACACACAGAGAGAGAAATCACAAGTAGACAGAGAGGCAGGCAGAGAGAGAGGAGGAAGCAGGCTCCCCGCTGAGCAGAGAGCCAATGTGGGACTCGATCCCAGGACCCTGAGATCATGACCTGAGCTGAAGGCAGCGGCTTAACCCACTGAGCCACCCAGAAGTCCCCTGATAAAGAATTAATCACCACTCTTCTTTGACAGAGGGAGAAGTAATATTTGACAAAGTCACAAGGCTAATCTAGCAAAAAGCCTTAACTAGTACCCCGCTCCTCCAACTCCAGTTACCATTATCTTTCCATTGGAGAGAGGTCAAAAGATCATTTGAATTGTAGAAAGTAAAACAACCACAATGGTTTTGAGAGCTTAAAGGCAAAAATGAGACACTTCACCGACTGAGCCACCCAGGTGCCCCTCAAGTGGAATTTTTATTGTGGACAATGCTTAGTTTAGGTTTTGTTTATTTTCTTGGGACATTAGTATTAGCTGTGCCTCAAATGTGAGTCCGTCGCATGGTGTACCTATTTTCCTTTTTATAAGTTATACTTCAGGCAACAGTTTGAAAATTAGAGAAATTATCTCTGAATTATAGGAGCAGTTATACCAGAACCCCCTGCCATTGCTTTCAAGTGTGCTGATGGGTGTATGACACCTAATGCCAGTCTCACAGTGGCAGCAACCTGGTAGTGGTCAGGACCTAGCTTAGGTGCCAGATTTGTCTCAGGGGCACCATTATTCAGTCCTACTTGAAAGGTCCATATGGTATTTTCAAAACAGGTACAGTCTTTACTTTTAAATCAGTTGCTGTTCTACTACCTTTTCTACTCAACACCTCAAATTTTGGGTGCCTGTGTGGCTCAGTGGTCTAAAGGTTCTGCCTTCGCTCAGGTCATGTTCCCGGGGTCTGGGATGGAGCCCCATCTCGAGCCCCGCATCAGGCTCTCCGCTCGGTGGAGAGCCTGCTTTCCACCCCCCACCATCTGCCTGCCTCTCTGCCTGCTTGTGATCTCTGTCTGTCAAATAAATTAATAAAATCTTTAAAAACAAACAAACAAACAAACAAACACCTCTACTTTTCCATTTCCATGCCCCATCTAACTTTTTAAAAAAGATTTTATTTATTTATATGAGAGAGAGAGCTCACATGCATGCTCATGGGCAGGGGGGAGGGGCAAGCAGGCCCCTCTACCCCTCTGAGCAGGGAGCCGGATGTGGGACTCGATCCGAGGACTCTGGGATCATGACCTGAGCCCAAAGCAGACCCTTAACAGACTGATCCACTCAGGCACCCCATACCCTACATAATTTTATAACTTCACATGTTAATCAAAGACCGAATGAACACAGACTTAATGAGATGAGACACTAGCCCTTTTCAAAGGCCAAAACTTTTAAAATGATATTAGTTTATAAAGAAACAAAAGGCCTCTGCTTGTTCATTAAAGTTGAGAGGATAATTTCACAGCAAAAAGCATTACTTTGGTAATACCCAGATTTGGGTTCTGATGTCTGTTTTAGAATCTGAAATAGGAGGAATAATCAGTATCTTGGTTTTGTGGGGATTTTCTTTTTGATAATAAAATATATGTCACATAAAATTCATCATTTTAATCATATCCTTTTTACTAGTAAGTTCTGTTTTTATTCTCAAATGTCCTGTATTGTTAAGGAAACCACCTTTATCTAAATGACAAATAAAATCTGTATTCTAATCCAGTTAAGTCCCAGGCCAGTGCTCCCATAATGGACAATTTTCCTTGCTTTGTGCTCAGAGGAGACCCGCAGAATCATACAGAGATTCTCAGCTGCAATCACTGTATTCAGAACTCAGCCAATAAATTGCTCCATGCTCCAAACAGATGTTTCCCTTTTTAGGTTAATGCACCACTTGTGGACCATTTTTCCTTCCCTAGAGGAATATCAGCGTGGCCATAAATGAGAAAGCTTCTTTTCAGCATCCAAGAACATACCCAGGAGTGGCAAAAGAAGTAGCCAAACGTGAATGTGGAGAAGCAGGGATAAGTTTCTTTATGAAATGCCCCCTTATTTTCATTTTTCCTTCCCTCACCCCAACTTTCTGTGTCAGAGATCACCTAAGGTATTCTAGAATTGCCTGTTTTCATTTTTATTCTAAAAATGCTTATTGGATGATTTTTTTTCACATGTTTTGGTACAATGACGTTTGAGACTAGGGCAAGGACACCCTCCAAACTGCTGTTTGTAGCAAAACACACTCTGGACAGATTCCCCCTTAAACTGTGCTAGAATAGAGATGTTTCAGATGATCAAAATGAGGGAAATGAGGTCAGTCTTAAAATCTTAGATTTTTCATGGCAGAGAAAGTGACGCTTATTAAGAGACTATAATTCTCTGAAAAATGAGAAGAAAAAATGTCTTGCTCTTTCATGGAAAGAGCAAAATACCAAAAAGTTTCTTTTCTTCCTTGATGGTATTTCACTTTCCATGAAGGATTAGACTATTCCTTCTTTATGTAGAAAATAAGTTATAACATGTACAAATGTAAGTTCCTTTTTTTGGATGGTAGCATTATTTTTTGTAGCCTGTGAAAGTACAGTTTATAGGCACAGTTTTTTCCCTCCCAGGGTGATATTGCCATAGATACACCTCAAAAATTCATGTCTCTACCTCTACTCAGTAGACTGGAATGAAAGCTTTATATGCCTGTGAGAATGGGGGACGGCAGAAGGAGGAATTCGGGAAAGGCTGAAGACATTTTATAATTTGCTAAAGTACAACCCTGAGTACATTATTTTAAAAAACCAAACCAAAACAAAACAAAACAAAACAAAAATGTCACTTATATCTCTAGAAAACTTTCTCCATATTGAAATATCAAAAAGGTTTTATAAGAATTTTAATAATTGCTGTAGTAAAAATGTAATGTTTTGGACTTTTCCTTTTGCTTGGTAATTGAAGTACTATACTCTTATTTTTGGGTCAACTGAAGGAAAGTTTCCAAACTTCTTATTCAACTTGTGTTAAGTTTTCTTAATGCCACCTAAATTCAAGACTCTTCGTTTATTTGCAGATACTTAACATACCCGATGACTGAAAACTCAGTTTAAATTGTTAGTGAGCAAAAATGAATAGAATTCAGGGGTTCAGTAATGCAGAAATTATTTTTTCTTTCCATTTAAATTTTTTTCTTTAATCACACACACAATAAGGTTTATGTAGGGATCTATATAGAGTCTGGCACAAGCAGTGTCATAGAACTGAATTGGCAGGATAGAGTGAGGTTTCTAAAAACTGTAGTATTTTTGCTCAAGCAACTGCCTTAAAAGGATAATTGTATTATTAAAGTCATATAATTCCATATGTATTAGACTTGTCTTAATCTTACTTTTTCTATTCATGTCTTCTGTCCCTTTTTTGACATGATTATCTATTTTGTGTGTGTTAAGTTTGAGGAGTTTGTTATAGATCTTGGATATCTGCCTTTTGTCTGTAGTGTCATTTGCGAGTATCTTCTCCCATTCCGTGCGTTGCTTCTTTGTTTTGTTGACTATTTCCTTTGCTGTGCAGAAGTTTTTGATCTTGAAGAAGTTCCAAAAGTTTATTTTCGCTCTTGTTTCCTTTGCCTTTGGAGACATATCTTGAAAGAAGTTGGTGTGGCCCATGTCAAAGAGGTTATTGCCTATGTTCTCCTCTAGGATTTCGATAGATTCCTGACTCATGTTGAGGTCTTTAATCCATTTTGAGTTAATCTTTGTGTATGGTGTAAGAGAATGGTCGAGTTTCATTCTCCTGTACTTTGCTATCCAATTTTCCCAACACCATTTATTGAAGAGACTTTTTTCTACTGTATATTTTTTCCTGCTTTGTTGAAGATTATTTGACCATAGCGTTGAAGGTCCATATCTGGGCTGACTACTCTGTTCTACTGGTCTATGTGCCTGTTTTTGTACCAGTACCATGCTGTCTTGGTGATCACAGCTTTGTAGTAAAGTTTGAAATCAGACAACGTGATGTCCCCAGTTTTGTTTTTCTTTTTCAACAGTTCCTTAGCAATTTGGGGTCTTTTCTGGTTCCATACAAATTTTAGGATTGTTTGTTCTAGCTCTTTGAGAAATTCCGGTGGCATTTTGGAAGGCAGCTATGCCCACCACTATACCACCAATGCACCAGTGGAATTTTGATAGGGATGGCGTTGAAAGTATAGATTGCTCTAGGTGGTATAGCTATTTTAACAGTGTTTATTGTTGAAATGAGCATGGAATGTTCTTCCATCTTTTTGTGTCGTCTTCCATTTCTTTCATGAGTGTTCTGTAGTTCCTCGAGTACAGATCATTTACCTCTTTGGTTAGTTTTATTCCCAGGTATCTTATGGCTCTTGGTGCTATAGTAAATGGAATCGATTCTCTCATTTCCCTTTCTGTATTTTCATTGTTAGTGTATTAGAAAGCAACCAGTTGCTATACATTGATTTTGTATCCTGCCACATTACTGAATTGCTGTATGAGTTCTAGTAGTTTGGGGGTGGAGTCTTTTGGGTTTTCCATATAAAGTATCATGTCATCTGTGAAGAGAGAGAGTTTGATTTTTCTTTGTCAATTTGAATACCTTTTATTTCTTTTTGTTGTCTGATTGCTGTTGCTAGGACTTCTAGTGCTATGTTGAACGACAGTGGCGAGAATGGACATCCTTGTCGTGTTCCTGCTCTCAAAGGGAAGGCTGTCAGCTTTTCCCCATTGAAGATGATAGTCACTGTGGGTTTTTCATAAACAGATTTTATGAAGTTGAGGAATGTTCCCTCTATCCCTATACTTTGAATAGACACTTCTCCAAAGAATATATACAAATTGCTAACAGACACATGAAAAAATGTTCATCATCATTAGCCATCAGGGAGATTCAAATCAAAACCACATTCAGATACCACCTTACACCAGTCAGAATGAATAAAGTTAATAAGACAGGAAACAACATGTGTTGGAGAGGATGTGGAGAAAGGGGAACCCTCTTACACTGTTGGTGGGAATGCAAGTTGGTGCAGCCACTTTGGAAAACAGTGTGGAGATTCCTTAAAAAATTAAAAATAGAGCTACTTTATGACCCTGCAATTGTACTATTGGGTATTTACCCCAATGATATAGAGGTAGTGAAAAGAAGGGAATCTGTACCCCAATGTTCATAGCAACAATGGCCACAGTTGCCAAACTGTGGAAAGAACCAAGATGCCCTTCAGTAGACGAATGGATAAAGAAGATGTGGTCCATATATACAATGGAGTATTATGCCTCCATCAGAAAGGATGAATACCCAACTTTTGTATCAACATGGACGGGACCGGAAGAGATTATGCTGAGTGAAATAAGTCAAGCAGAGAGAGTCACTTATCATATGGTTTCCTTTATTTGTGGAGAATAAGGAATAACATGGAGAACATTGGGTGAAGGACAGGAGAAGTGGGTTGGGGGAAATTGGAGGGGGAGACAAACCATGAGAGAATGTGGACTCTGAGAAACAAACTGAGGGTTTTGGAAGGGAGAGGTCTTGGGAGGTCAGGTGAGCCTGGTGTTAGGTATTATGGAGGGCACATATTGCAAAGAGCACTGGGTGTAGTGCTTAAACAATGAATTTGGGAACACTGAAAGAAAAATAAAACTAAAATTTTTTTTTAAATCTTACTTTTTCTAAAATGCTACCACCTCTTTTTAAATCTATTAATAAGTATAAGCTAGATACCTATCAGTCAGGGGCACGTATGTAGTTCAGCCAGTTAAACATTTCAGCTCCTGATTTCAGCTTAGGTCATGATCTCAACATCCTGGGATCTAGAACCTGGTAGGTCTCCATGGTCAGCAGGAAGTCTGCTTGAGATTCTCTCTCTCCCTCTGCCCTGCCCCTGCTCACTTGCATTCTCTCTCTCTCTTGAAAATAAATAAATAAAATTTTTTTTAAAGAAAAAATTTAGATTTGAAATCATAGACTAGAGATGAGTCAGAGAAAAGTGAGATGGATCATTGGAATCATCTAGATAATCAAAAGAATAATGATAATCATCTATATAATCAAAAGAATCATCTAGATAATCAACAGTTTTCCATTGATGAATCAGCCCATTGATCAGTTATTTAGTCTATTAATATATACACTGAGCAAATATTTACATTGCTTTCTATGTGTCAGGTCTGATGCTGAGTGTACGAGGTAAGCAAGTACTACTGTTGCTTTCAACTATTTTGTGCAAGGCTCTGCACCAAACACCATTTACATTCTCGCCTCTAAGCTTCATAACTGTATTGTAAAGGAAGGATTCATGTGCATTTTGCAGACGAGGATCCTGAGGTTTGCCCAAATAGCCCAGCTAATAGATGTGTAAGCCATGATAATATGAAATCTATCTGACTCTAAACTATGTTAAAATTTATGAACCAGAAGAGGCCTTAAAAATCATCTTTTAACTTCAAAACTCAGTTTCTGTTTCCATCTGCTTTTTTCTCATTTTCTAAATGAGTGAATTACTAAGCCTTTTGGATAAGTGTCTTTAGAAAGGCAGTACCAGGGGTGCCTGTGTGGCTCAGTGCGTTAAGGCTCTGTCTTCGGCTCAGGTCATGATCTCAAGGTCCTGGGATCGAGTTCTGCTCTCGGGCTCTCTGCTCAGCAGGGAGCCTGCTTCCTTCTCTCTCTCTCTCTCTACCTGCCTCTCTGCCTATCTGTGACCTCTGTCTGTCAAATAAATAAGTAAAATCTTAAAAAAAAAAAAAAAGGAAAAAAAAAAGAAAGAAAGGCAGTACCATAAAGGTTAACAATACAGGCTCTGCACTTAGCTTTTGAATCAAATTCCTATGTCAAGGAGCTGGGCAAAGCTTACTCTTTATTTGTTTCCTTCCTGTTTCATAAAAGGAGAGCATTAACAAAGCCTACTTCTGTCAAATGGGAATAATAATTGAACATGGAATAAATAACTTAATTCAATACTAGTTGAGAGCACACACTTTGGAGTTAGGCTGCTTGGGTTTTAATTCCAAGCTTTATCATAGTTAGGTGGGTAACCTTATCTAGGTCACTTTACTCTGAGTGTTAATGTGTCAGTGTATCACTAGGAATATAGGGCTATATGTGTTAGTTATTATGTATTAACACTTAATTAAAAACTTTTGTTCTTCAAATTTCTTTTAATTTTTTAAGATTTATTTATTTATTAGAGAGAGAGATGGCGAGGGGAGAGAAAACATGAGCAGGGGGAGAGGCCCAGGGAGAGGGAGAAGCAGATTCCCCGCTGAGCAGGGAGTCCAAAATGGGGCTCAATCCCAGAGTCCTGCGATAGCATCCTGAACCAAAGGCAGACACTTAACTGACTGAGCCACCCAGGGGCCTCCATCAACTTTCTGAAAATTTTAATATGTAATGTCTATTTTCCAGTTCAGGTCACAGAGATTAACCTTTTTTATTCTCTTAGTTTCCTGTGTCAGTACTTTCATATCTGTTTTAATATTGCCATACTAGGTTGATTTGTAATCACCTCTTATATAAACTTTGTAATACCCTGGTCTCCCTAACTTGAGTTTTTCTTCCCCTGACTTCATTCAACATTCTACTGTCAAATTATTCTTCTCAAACACTACTTTCATCATTTATAAACTAAACAGAACTACACAGATGAGTCATGCTTTTCCATATCACATAATTGCCTTTTCTTTTACCTCTGCTTTGAATTTCCTTCTCCCTAATTCTGCTTGGCCATATCATATTTCTCTCTTACAGATTACGTTCGTCCAATGCCACCTTCTTAAAGAAGCACTTGGATACTTTTTTCTCTCATCTCTGTATCTCTCTCTCGACCTCTCTAATGGTAGAGATAAAACTCATGTTTGTGTTATTCTCATGGGAATCAGGAGAGTTTTAAATGGCTGAAGTAATAAGAATTGTAATAAAAACTGGTTTTGTTTAGCAAAACATCTTGAAAGTGATTTTTTTGCCTTTGCATATGTTCAGATTTTGTTTGCTTCTTTGTTTCAAATTTTTATTTAAATTCTAGTGAAGGAACAGTCAGTTAAGAGTCCGATTCTCGGTTTCAGCTCAAGCTGTGGTCTCGGGTTGTGAGATCAAGCCCGGCATCCGGCCCCATGCTCAGTTTGGAGTCTGCTTGGGATTCTCTCTCTCTGCCCCTATGCCCCGCTCTCTCTCTCTCTCTCTCTAAAGCAAATAAGTAAATTAAATCAAATTCCAGTTAGTTAACATACTGTGTAATATTAGTTTCAGGAGTAGAATTTAGTGATTTTTCACTTACATACACACCCAGTGCTCATCACAACCCGTGCTCTCCTTAATCCACATCACCTATTTAGTCCATCCCTGATCATCTGCCCTCCAACAAGCATCAGTTTGTCTCTGTAGTTAAGAGTCTGATTTATGGTTTGCCTCTCTCTCTTTATTTTGTTTTGTTTTGTTTTATTTTATTTTTTACAAAGACCTAAGAGCTTGTCAGGGATGAAACCAAGAGGTAACTCCATTTATAAGAATGTGTTGGGATTTGTGGGACTTTCCAGCAAATGTGCTGGGAGGTAAGGGTGAGGAAGGGAAGTTACAGGAGAGAAAAGGGCTTCATGATATCATGAATATCCAGATCCCTAGTAGAAGAGATGAGGATGGATTTGAAGGAGGAGAGAAGATAGTGATTGAAAGACTTTAAAACAAAATCAGTATACAAAAATCCATTTCATTTCTATGCTTAATAATGAAGTGTCAAAAAGAGAATTAAGAAAACAACCCCATTTACAATTGCATCAAAAAGAATAAAATACCTTAGAGTAAATTTAACAAGGAGGTAAAGGGTCTATACACTGGAAACTGTAAGACATTTCTGAGAGTAGTTGAAGAAGTCACAAATAAGTGGAAGAATTGGAAGAAATGAATTGGAAGAATATTGTTAAAATGTCTCTATTACTCAAAGCAATCCACAGACTGAGTGCAATCCCCATCAAAATTTCAATGTCATTTTTCACAGAAATAGAACAATCTAAAATTTGCATGGAACCACAAGAAGACCCCCAATAGCCAGCGCAATCTTGAGAAAGAAGAACAAAACTGTAGTGCACCATGCATCCTGATTTCAAACCTTACTGCAAAACTGTATTAATCAAAATGACATGGTATTGGTCTAAAAAGATACACATAGATGAATGGAACAGAATAAAGAGACCAGAAATAAACCCTTGCATATACAGTCAGTTAATGACAAAAGAGCCGAGAATATACAGTAGGGAAAAGATTATCTCTTCAATAAATGGTGCTGGGAAAACTGGACATCTACATACAAAAGAATGACACTGAACAACTGTCTTACACCATACTCAAAACCTATTAAAGACTTCAATGCAAGACCTGAAATCATAAAACTCCTGGAAGGGAATATAAGTATTGAACTCTTTGGCTTTGGTGTTGGTGATGTTTGTTTGTTTGTTTGTTTTTTGGATTTGGCAACAAAAGTAAAAACAAGTGAGGCTACCTCAAACTAAAAAAAATTCTGCACAGCAAAGGAATTTTCATCAACAAAATGAAAATATGACCTACTGGACAGGAAAAAATTTTTGCAGATCATTATATCTGATAATGGGTTAATATCCAAAATATATGAAAAACTAATTATTACTCCATAACAAATCAAAGCCAATCCAATTAAAAAATGGGTAGAGGAGGGTGTCTGGGTGGCTCAGTGGGTTAAACCTCTGCCTTCGGCTTAGGTCATGATCCCAGAGTCCTGGGATCAAGTCCTGCATAGGGCTCTATGCTCGGCAGGGAGCCTACTTCCTCCTCTCTCTCTCCCTGCCTCTCTGCCTACTTGTGATCTCTCGCTCTCTGTCAAATAAATAAATAAAATCTTTAAAAAAATTTAAAAAATGGGTAGAGGTTCTGAATGGACAATTTTCCAAGAAAGATAAACAGATGGCCAATAGTTACATGAAAAATTGCTCATATTAGTCATCATGAGGGAATTGCAAATCAAAACCACAATGAGATATTACCTCATACCTGTTAAACAATGATTATAAAAAAGATAAGAAATAAGAAATAATTATAATTGGTGCAGCCACTATGAAAAACAGTATGGAGTTTCCTCAAAAAATTAAAACTAGAGCTTACCATATAATCCAGTAATTCCACTTCTGAGTATTTATCTGAAGAAAACAAAAACACTAACTTGAAAAGATATCTGCACCTCCATGGTCATTGCAGCATTATTTACAATAACCAAGACATGGAAACAACCAAAATGTCCATCAGATAAGCAGAAAAAGAAAATGTGTGTGTGTGCTTGCATACACTCACTGGAATATTATTCAGTTATAAAAAAGAATGAAATCTTGCCATCAGTGACAACATGGATGGACCTTGAGGGCATTATGCAAATGAAATAAATCAGAAAAAGAAAAACACTGTATGGTATCACTTATATGTGGAACCTAAAAAGCCAAAACCAAAACGAGGCTCATAAATACGGGGAACAGCTTGGTGGTTGTCAGAGGTATAGGGGGGTGGGGTAGGCAAAATGGGTTAAGGGTGTGAAAAGGTACAAACTTGTAGTTATAAATATGTCATGGGGACGTAATGTATAGTCTGGCGACGATAGTTAATAATACTGTAATGAGTATTTGAAAGTTGCTAAGAGTGTGGATTTTGGAAGTTATCACAAGAGAAATAAATTTTTGTAACTATGAATGGATGATTGGTGTTAACTAGACTTCTTGTAGTAATCGTTTCAAAATGTTTATAAATATTGCATCATTATCTTATACATCTGAAACTCATAAATGTTATGTTTCAATTATACTTCATTTTTAAGAAAGTAAAAATTTAAAAAAAAGAGACTTTTAAGACCAGGCTATGTGATATTCAAGTTACTGTGTGTGCTCTAGTGTCTCATTATTAACACCTTAAATATTCAGGAAATACCTGTTCTTCATTGTAACAATTAAAGTCCTGGAAAGAAAGAGATGGCTACTCAAACTTGGTAAGCAAGGAGTTTAAGAAAGATGTTCTATCAAGAGGTGTGGATAGGGAAAGCAGGAAGTAATAGTGCAGTTGCCTAGGACTGAAATGGTAAAGAGAGGAAATAAATAAGAGAAGGAACCCAGTGAGAGTATCTTTGCTTGGCCAGTCACTTGATAGAAGATGTGGGAGGAAGTGGAGTCAACATACAGAGAACCACCAGGAAAGAAGGAGAAATAAAATGCTTTACCTCCCTTTACCCCTATGCACTGATCTTGTTGGCATCTTCCATTGGCTAAAACCAACGGCAAGTCATGGGGCATGGGAGACAATTGAGCAAAATATACGTGGCAGCCTCAGGTTACAGGGCAAAGTAGTTAAGATAGAGTGATTCGGAGGTGCAAACAGAAAATATCCAGCACCTAGAAATTGTGTGAGCTTAAAGAAAAGGAAGGACATTCTGTGTTTGGGTCAATACAATAGAGAGAACAGCATCAGAGTCAAGGATATTGAGAACATGGCCAAAGCTAGAATTAGAAGTAACTAGGCACAGTGTCAATCATCCATCCAGAGAGGCTCACTAAATTTCATTCTTAATTATTTAATTTTATTCTTAAGATTTCACTTATTTATTTTAGAGAGAGGGAGAGAGAGAGAGAAAAGGAGCAGGGAGAGAAGCAGAGGGAAGGGAGAAGGCAGGGGAAAGTCTCCAGCACACTCCGCGCTCAGCTCCAGCCAGCGCCTCTATCTCATGACCTGAGCCCAAAGCAGGAGTCTGATACTTAACTGGCTTGATCTCAAAAGGCACTGTGACTCAGCTAAAATATGTTACATGCCTATTAGCACACATATCCTGCCTTCTCTACTTGACTGTAAATCTCTTTGAAGTTAAGGAACACGTATATTGTCCATCTTTGTTTCATCCCACAGCTCCTGAGACAATGCTTTTATACGGTTTGTGTTCCATAATTATATGGTGACTGCATGAATAAATAAATGCAATTCTCCTTCTTGGAAAGCTCCCAAGGCATGCAGATTCTTTCAGTGTCCCTAATATATTGTTCCAACCTACCTTTTCAGATATAATCTAATTCTACTCTATGTACTTGATTATTTATTTTACACTTGAATGTGCCATGATTTTTTTTTTTAATATCTCTCTGTCTTTGCTCGTTTGGTTTCTACCCACAGACTACAAACAGCATATATGCCTTGACGCTCAGCTCTTAACTCTTTTTTCTCCATGCCACACCACTTCTTAGTGCTCTGTGTTTGTGCCTTGTTTTCCTGACTTAATATTCTTTAACTGCTTAGATGGTATCTTACACAGCTTTGCCTAATCCACAAAAGGCCTATCTCAGGCATGCAGTATGTACACCAGTATTTTCTGATTGGCTAATCAGTTCAGTAAGAGTTTTTTTAAGATACGAGACTAAGGAAAAGTGTGAATTACCTTCAAAGTCTCTAAAAATGTCTTTTCATGGGACAGTGGGCATCCTACTCACCTATCCCCAAGCTGTTGAGATTGGTTTTAAGATTGCTAATTGATCAGATGTCTTACTCATTAATCTAGGTCCTCAGATGAAAACAAAACACTTAAGATATAGGATTAACAAAGATTGAGGTCTGTTTGTGTGACAAGTTGGCAGAAGATAACAATTTCCTTCTAGGTAACTCAATTAGGAAGACAGAGTACAGCTAAATTCTGTTGCCAGATTTGGATAGTGTATTTCTCCCAGTCTGATGATTTCCAGTCATGTATCCCTAGATCCCTAAGTAGTTCATACCTTTAATATTAACCCCAAAGCTAATGAACTGCATATGTTTTTCCAAGATAAGTCTGTATGGCCTAACTTAAATATCAGATTTCTGTTGTCAGTGTGGTATTAATTTTGCACCCCTGTACTTTGATTGGTAAAATAGAGAGATTAATTATTACAAAAAGCATCTATTCTGTAGCAGTGGTTAAAAAAAATAAGGTGTGTGTGGGGGCAGTATTCTTGGCGGATGAAGATTTTGAGAAACACTGCCTTGTGTTTCTTATAAAGTTTGTAGAATGTTTAAACCAAAGAAGACCTTAGAATAATTTGATCCAATTCTTTCTTTTATCAGACAAACTGGAAAGGAGACTTTCTTTCCTAATTTATATAGAGGTAATGCTAGATTTAGTGTCTAGGTTTCTAACTTACCCTTTGTATTACTCCATTCCCCTCTAGAGGTTATTTTAATGTAAGTGTTGGTGTCTAAAATTTCATGACTCCAAAGAACCATGTTGTGTGAGTGAGCTAGGTGGTTTAAGACTTGGATCTATGCCAGCTTGATTTAGCGTCACATTAACACTCCATGGTTGGTAAGACCAGTATGTCTAGGTTCTTGTGTTTGGCACACAGGGCAGGTAAACTTCTGCAGTGATGTAGAGATGGAAGCAAATATCACTGAGCTGGCCATGGTCCCACAAACACAGTTTAATTATGCTAATCTATTTAGAGAGACAATACCCACCTCCCCTGAGTTGTCACTGCTTTTTAAAACTAACGATAGTCCTTCTGATTCCCTAGTGAATTTCTGCCTAATACTATAATTATGATCATTACTAGGACAGCTTACATTTTTTTCTGTTTGAATTTCTAGTACATTTTAATAATATATAGGACTGTAATTTATATCAAGTGGTTTACAAAATTCTGTTCTGTCAATAGCTAGTTGAGCACCTAAGTTCAATATTAAATCCTTGATATCTTCCATAATTTTATACAGAAAAACATTCAATAAGCTGTAGCTAATATTTGCAAATGAACATGGTTGGGGAATTGCTAGAAAAGGCTGGAAAAGGGAGTTCTTTATCATGTTATGTAATTCAGAGTCAAAAGAAACACCATGTTCTTCCTGAGATGAAAACCTCCTGTTAGTTTTCATCACATTTACCTGATTTCGGCTAAAATGTAATACACATTGAGTAAGGCCAGAGCCTATTTTAATTCTTTTAGATTTATGCTTCTATTTCTACAGTTCATATTCGAAGAAGAAAAAAAAAAAAACAGGAAATAGAAGTAGTTTGAGTCCTAAACAGTCTGAAAGGAAATGGCAAAGCTACACAATTCCATATTTCATGGTTTAGACAAAAGAAAACATTTGGTTTTTTAATAATATCTTCCTAAGAATATTTACACAGTCAATTTAACATTATATCAGTTTATGCCCTTTGTATGTTTTAGATAACATTGTTGAATTTCCTTTGACTTAACACGAGGGGGACTTGCCAATGTAGTGAGCCTGTGCAGGCAGGCACTCCCTCCTTTACCCCAACAAAAGCCATTTATTAAGCAGCTGTTATTACTTTACAAAAGGTTTTTCAACACTGTGTGCTTTGCCTTCACCCCTCAGTTAGTTTTGAGGAAAACCACATTCCTTAGATTCTCTTCTCTTAACTCTCATTATGCCAACACAGAATGTTTAGAGCATGTTGTTTTGAAAAATTGGGCAAAACCATAATCTAAACATAACTTGCAATTTTTGTGGCTACCTCCAAAACTTGTGTTGCTATTGGATACAGAAAATCTATCAATCTGAAAACAAAGGGCACTTTGTTCAAAGTTATGCTCTTTAGATTGCTTTCTGTAGATCTCAGAAAACGGAAAACCCCAAACAACTTTGGTGACCTGAATCTAAGTCTGCCAGTTTTCTCATTCAAAGTGGGTAAATGGTCCCATTTTCAACAATTGGATATTGTTTGGGTCAGATAAACTATTGCAGAGAAGCAATAGATCACCTGTCCCACCTGTGGACCAGTGCCAAAAGGTGTCTGCCCTCCGAGTCCAAGGGGTCATAAATCAAATCCCTTTTGTATCTTGTATTTTTGGTGCCCAACATTCAGCACAGAATGAAATTTTTTTTTGTGAGTCAAGGCAAGTTGGGGAAAACAAATGAACGTGTATATAGTACCTGATAGCCTATTATTTTTACTCACAGATCTTATGGACCTAAGTTAGTTTTGTTCAAAATATTTTAATGTTTGTTATACTAAGGAGAGAGTCCTTCAAACTCCCTCTCACAGTAAAAATACGTGTTGTAGTGTCTATGGTCCATGTGTGATTTTGAAGAATGTATATACAACATATACTCATGAGTTTGCGAATGATTACATATTGAAAGATCTGGAAAGGAATTATTTCAAACAGGGATTGCATTTCTGCACAGAAAAGACATTATGAATACTTATTTAGGTTGTCAGAACAGACTTCCAAACCCCATTGAACTTGGACTATGGCTGCAGAGTGGTTGAATATTGTAAATTAACTACATTTATTCTCTGAGAAAACAGATTCTAGGTTACAAACAACTGAGGCGTAAGCACTATGTCTGCAGAAGGAACAGGACCTCTTGTTTCTGTCTTCCTTTCACCGGACTCATTAAGGGGACTGAAATTGTTGGGGGCTCCAGGACTACTAGGGAAGGGACAGGAGGCTGCATGGTCAGACTTTGTGATCATGGCCAGCTGAAGTTTGGTGGATTTTAAGGGGAAATGATTTCCAGGCCAAAGCAACTGTCAAACTTTGATGAAGTAGGGTTTCCTTGCCAAAATGCTTACTAGCGAATTGACATATTGGATGTGTAGGATCCTATTACCTAGGAAACAGTATGAAAAAAAAAATTTAAGCTATTGTCACAGAGTCTTTCTATTTATATCTTTTATTTTCATGTTTGTAGTACAGTGCATAGAACATAAGGCATGAAGTGGTTACAGAAAACCCAAACCAAACATTGAGCTACCACCACCAGGAGGGCATTAATGCGTAATGGGTAATACAAAAAGTATCTTGTAGTTTCTGACTCAGTCTATTGGTGGTCTCCTCTCTACCCAAGATGACTCCCAATCAGGTTTCTCTTCTCACTGAAGGGAATAGAATACATTATCCTTAGAACAGGGATGGTCAGCAGAAGCCGTGTGTGGAGAACGAAAAAAAAAAAAAACTTGTATATTGTTTGCAGGAAAGAAAAGATTACCTATAGTGTGGAGCAGGGCTGTACCATTGAGTTAACTGCAGAAAAGTCACTTCAAGATAATGAGTAATGATATAAAAAAGCAAAGACTTTTTGTAAAACATTTAAGCATCCTTTATAATTGATATGTAGAAATGTGTATATAAAGTTAACTTGAGCCAGATAGGGGTTGGGGCACCTGGGTGGCTCAGTTGGTTAAGCCTCTGCCTTTAGCTCAGGTCATGATCTCAGGGTCCTGGGATGGAGCCCCTCATTGAGCTCTTTGCTCAGCGGGGAGTCTGCTTCTCCCTCTCACTTTCCTTCTGTGCTCTCTCCCTACCTTTTCTCTCAAATAAATAAATCTTTCAAAAAACAAACAAACAAACAAACAAAAACCAGGTTGGGGTTCCTCTTAAAGTAGTAAAGATCCTGAAAAAGAATATGTTATTCCAGTAGATACCAACAAAAGAAAAGAATTGCACAGGACACATAGAGGATGATCACCAGACAAGAACAGCAGAAGAAAATTCTGTGAAACTGACCCAGAGAACATTTGCTTCATCACTCTGGCTAAAGGCTTTCACTTGTTCCCTGCGTGGGGATGACTGGAAAATGTATGCCAGAGCTCCCCTGGGGATTATAGTATGTATTTGTGTTTTAAGTTAATAAATTTCCATCTTTTTCTTTTCTTTCCTTTTTTTTTTTTTTTAAGATTTTATTTATTTGAGGGAGAGAGAGACCACAAGCAGGGGAGAAGGGAAGGAGCAGAGAGAGAGGGAGAAGCAGAGTCCTTGCTGAGCAGAGAGCCTGATGCAGGGCTCGATCCCAGGATCCTGAGATCATGACCGGAGTCGAAGACAAGACATTTAACCGACTGAGCCACCCAGCTGCTGCAATTTCAGGACTTTTCATCCATTCTCACTAATCCTTTCTTCATAAATCCTAGAAATATGGGCTCCTGAGGAAATTGATACCTGAACTAGTTTGCCTCTTTGTGTCTATTATGGTTAGGAAAAACCAGGTGTGTGGAACTCAACTAGAGTTTTGCTCTCACAAAATTTGGATTTGGCAGTCTGTGCTGCCAAATCACAGTGCATGTGTCTACTACCTTCAAGTCTGAGTTACTGACTCTTGATTATTTTCCTATTACTGTGATAACCAGATCCCTTTATGGGACTAAATTGACATAGCTTTTATGGTAAATCTGAAGTTGTGATTATTTCTTCCCCTTTTCTACCTGGGTTTCTATAGGTGCTATTATTCACATAATTCAGCTATATCCTCAACTTATCCAGATTCATCTGAACATTGTAGGAATGAAGACTATTTAGGTCTGAATATACAAACTTGTTGACTACTCAAGGGGATGCCTGCAGATATTGTTGATATACAATTAAAGAAATATTAACTGGTAGAGATCTTAGAAAAAGGCAGACTGAGAAAGACAAAACCATAGGATTTCACTGTTACGTGAAATTTAAAAAACAAACAAATTAATGAACAAAAAGCAGAATCAGACCTGTAAGTACAAACTGCTGGTTGCCAGAGGGAAAAGAATGGAGCGTGAACAGAATGGAAGAAGGCGAGTGGGAGATATAGGCCTCCAGTTATGGAAGGAATAAGTCACAAGAATAAAAGGCACAGCATAGGGAAAATAGTCAATGCTACTTCATAGTGTTGTATGTTGACAGACGGCAGCTACATTTGCAGTGAGTAGAACATAATCGATAGAGAAATTGAATCATTAGTTTGTACATCTGAAACAAATGTAACATTGTGTATCAACCATACCAAAATTTAAAAAACATTGGCTTTTATTCTATCGTCTCTTTGAATAAGTTTTCTTCTGACATTTCTCCTGCATTATTTCTTCATTTATGTCAAGGGAAATTAAGTAAGTAATTAATTTCAGAGAGGGAGAGAGGGAGAGAGAGAGAGAATGAATGTAGGGAGGAGGAGCAGAAGGAGAGGAGAGGGAGTCTTAAGCAGACCCCTTGCTGAGTGAGGAGTCCGATCTCATTACCCTGAGCCGAAACCAAGAGTCTGACTCTAAACTGGCTGCACTACGCAGGCACCCCAAGAGAAATTTATTTTTAAGATACTTCAAGAGAAAAGTGTATTTTCTTTGCTCTGAATTGCTAAGTGGGAATAGCAGGAGGCACTTTTACTAAATAGCATTGGACATAAATTCAGAAGGAAACATTGTATGTGATAGCAGGTTACTCACAAGGATTGTACACCTGCTGTCTCTGAACAATCTAAACTCCATAATGTTTTTCTGATTACTCACCCTTATAAAACTACTTTTACCTGTGTCACAATCAGTGTTCACAGAATGAGAGTAAGAATGATAATACTAGGCAAGGTGATTGTTCTCAAATATTTTTGTTTCAAGAATACTTTAGGGATGCCTGGGTGGCTCAGTTAGTTAAGCATCTGCCTTCAGCTCAGGATGGAGCTCAGGATGGAGTCCTGCCTCAGGCTCCTTGCTCAGAGGGGAGCCTGCTTTTGCTTCTGCTTGTGTGCCCTTCCCTCCTCCTCTCTCTTTCTCTCAGACAAATAAATAAAATTTTTTAAAAAAGGAATATGCTTCCAAAAATTATTAAGAACCTCAAAAACTTTTATTTATGCAGATGATACCTATCAATATTAATTGAATTAGAAGTTCTTATTAAGAATTTTTAAAATAGGGCGCCTGGGTGGCTCAGTGGGTTAAGCTGCTGCCTTCGGCCCAGGTCATGATCTCAGGGTCCTGAGATCGAGCCCCGCATCGGGCTCTCTGCTCAGCAGGGAGCCTGCTTCCCTTCCTCTCTCTCTGCCTGTCTCTCTGCCTACTTGTGATCTCTCTCTGTCAAATAAATAAATAAAATCTTTAAAAAAAATTTTTTTAAATATTGTAGGGCTGCTTGGGTCACTCATTCAGTTAAGCATCTGGCTCTTGACCTCAGCTCGGGTCTTGATCTGAGAGTTGTCAGTTCAAGCTCCAAGTTGGGCTCCATGCTGGGCATGAAGCCTACTTAAAAAAAAAAGAAAAATTAAAATATTGTAGCTTCTTTTAAAATTAATAAAATAGCATCAATGAGATAATTTTTGAAAATAATTATATGTTCTTCATGATTTTTGCAAATCTCATTAATGTCTGCCTCAGAAGACAGTTGATTCTCTCATGTCTGCTTTGCATTCAGTCTTTATCATATGTTGCTTTGGTTGAAGTATATAAAGAATCCAGCTTCACACTGATATCTAGCTTGAAAAGGGAAGAGTATTTTAGTAACATTTTCAGATAATTGTGAGCATTCTTCTTTGATATTATACCAAAACTGAATAATTCGTAGTTTCTTAAAGTTTAGTTGCAATGTGGGATCCAAAAACACATTAACAAACTTTATGTACTCTATACATTATAATCCATTGGTCTCTCTTGCACGTTTGCCCATGATTGATTTTGTAAGATGATAGAGTTGTCATTTGGAAACTCCAGATTCACTGAGTTAATGTAGTCCTCCTAAATGTTGACATATTTCATGATGTAATATAAAAATTACTTTTGTTAAAATAACAATGAGCTCATTTGAAAGTATTAAGAACTGTCCAACACATGGTGGCAAATGTGTCTTCAAAATTCTAATTTTTTTTACTCAGATACAATTTTTTTTAAATTGGCAACAAGTCTGCAAAGTCTGTATTCCTTGAACTGATGGGCTCACTTCTTTGATTTTGAGGAAATTATCAGACAAATGGCTAACCCTGTTCATGATAGCTTCTTTGCTTATCATTCTTTGAAGTAAAAGTAGTGTTCCATGGGAACAAGGCAGCTCCTTCTGTTTGCAACTCCAAAAAAGATGCGTGTGCTATTACTTGGGAACAATCTCATTGGGAAGTTCATTATATGGCAGAAGTGCTTTATTTGTACTATTATGTCACATAGAATATAAAAAAGTGTCATGGTTTAAGAAAACTGACACGGTTGATTTTGTTTCAGAAAAGAAAATTTTTTTAGGGGCGCCTGGGTGGCTCAGTGGGTTAATCCTCTGCCTTCGGCTCAGGTCATGGTCTCAGGGTCCTGGGATCGAGCCCTCCATCAGGCTCTCTGCTCAGCAGGGACCCTGCTTTTCCCTCTCTCTCTGCCTACTTGTGATCTCTCTCTCTTTGTCAAATAAATAAAATAAAATCTTTAAAAAAAAAAGGAAAAGAAAAATTTTTTTAAAAGATTTTATTTATTTATTTGAGAGAGAGAACAGGAGGGGAGGAATGGAGGGAGATCATGATCTGAGATGAAGTCAGATGCTTAACTCACTGAGCCCCTCAGGGACCCTTGTTTCATAAAGGAAATTCTTAATGGAAACTATTGTTTTAAAAAACTACAAGTGTGTGGGACGCCTGGGTGGCTCAGTGGGTTAAGCCGCTGCCTTCGGCTCAGGTCATGATCCCAGCGTCCTGGGATCGAGTCCCACATCGGGCTCCTTGCTTGGCAGGGAGCCTGCTTCTCCCTCTGCCTCTGTCTGCCATTCTGTCCGCCTGTGCTGGCTCTCTCTCCCTCTCTCTCTGACAAATAAATAAATAAAATATTAAAAAAAAAAAACTACAAGTGTGTAGAGATGGTGTTTAGTGCAATGGCCTTAGTGTAGAGACTCTAGAGGTTTTGTCCGTCTTTGCTGCTGTATCATCAGTACAAATGTCAACAAAGTGAAAGCGGCAAATAACACTTGGTTGTAATTATAAAAATAATTTTGACCTCCATACATAGAGTATCTTCAGAAGATACTCTATGGACCACCACACCAAAACAGTATGTTGATTCCACCTGCTATTTAAAAACTCTCAAAGATAAAATACTAAGTCATACCGTTGGTTTAAAACACACACACTTTTTTTTTTCTATTCCTAATAGTTTAGCCAATTTGAAATTATTCATTTTTAGTAATAGTGACATTTACCTAATACTACATATTATGGCTAAAATGGCAAAACATAACCAAAAATAGCATAGGAGAAAGAATACATATCAAAAGAAAAACTTAGCTCTAGAAAACTTCTTTTCGTATATCACATATTGTATATGTATTCTTTGCATTGGAAATAAGCTTTTTTTTTTTAAGATTTTATTTATTTATTTGATAGGCAGAGATCACAAGTAGGCAGAGAGGCAGGCAGAGGGAGAGGAGGAAGCAGGTTCCCCGCTGAGCAGAGAGTCCGATGCGGGGCTCGATCCCAGAACCCTGGGATCATTACCTGAGCAGAAGGCAGAGGCTTTAACCCACTGAGCCACCCCGGCGCTCCAGAAATTAGCTTTTTATTTCCCCTTTACATACATTTATTTTCATCATGTTTGCTTCTTTACCACTTAGCTACTTTACTTATGACATTTAATTACTAAGGATTTTTGAAAGTCATTAAAAACATGAGTTCATGTCAGTAAATGGTAATCCTTTTAAGACTAAACAAAATGTATAACTTGTACTTCATTATACTCACGGTAGGTGGGAGACTCAAGGAATATTTTCCCATTCTGGGAACTGTAGTCAGAATCTATGTTTTTCTTAAAGAAAGAAATTCTCTGTACAAAAGATAGTAAAAACTGGGCTTCTGTTCTGAATTTGCAAATTGTCCTTTCCTGACACAGATATGAACTGCTACTATCTTAAATCTTGTGCTCTTAAAGGAAGTTGTGCCAGCTCACTCTCTTCCTTTCTTACTCTTATCCCTACACATATAAATTCAGTCTGTGCATGCTTTCCACCAGCTTCTACATATTTTTCAGAATACTAGGGACAAACAATGGACTAGATTACTGAAAAGATGGAGAACGTTGGTATAGTAGTTGTAAGTTCTGCAATGCTAAGCAATAGCCCAACATAGGAGAATGCAATCTTCCCAGAATCAGGTTTATTTTAGATGAGGACAATCTTAGTAAAATCTGATAAGTTAACAAAAATAAAACCTTCTGGTTACTTCAGATAAAGTGGAAGGAAAACAAGCTCTTTTGACTTCCTCTTATTTTAAGGAAAAGTCACAGGGGAATCATTTGACTTTGCAACTTTGATATACTTAGACGAATTTTCAGTACTTCACATATTTTCATCCTAAAACCTTCAATCATTGTTAAGGAATTTCTAGTGACCACACATAGCATACATGGAGAGAAATCTACTTAGACGTGTTTAAAACACTAATAATTGATATAATATTTATATTTTAGGATGTCTTTAGCCACTTGAGAATCTCATTAGAAACCCTGTGCTAGGATATAAAACCCTCTGGGCAGATTTCATCAAGTAGAGCTGGTTACCCTTTGCTTCTTTTGCTGACCCCAGCAATATGCAGCATTGTCAGCTGCCAAAGCACAACCCAGCTGTGGGCCGATGGAAAACACCAGCCAAGAAATTCACCTAGAATCCAGCTAACAGTGGGCACCACCTTTCATGCAAAGGCATCAGGAGACCCTTAGTTCTAGGGGCAAACTGCCAACTCTGTCATATAGAGAATGATAGTGGCCGACAACACCATTGGCAGCCTTTAATCTTTCCAAGTGATGGGAAACTTTGTATTCATTTTTGTCTTTTTGGAGCTACTCAAAAAATAGTGTGTGAAATCGTCATCAATAGCATGGTATTATAGATAAGTAATACGCTGTTAGAGAAACAGCTTCACAGTGGTTAGTCTCTCCTCAAGAGTTACCTTCCTAAATATTTCACCTGACACTGATCTCTTGCTTTTACTACCTTACATAATCGTGTCTGCATCTCGTCTTTCCTCACATATGGCATTCCTCTCCCCGTCTAGAGGGGGAAATAAAGAAAAATGTTCCCTTGCAAAATTCTTCTGCTCTCTCGCTTTTTCTGTGTGAGATGGTGACTGACCAGCTGTCAGCAGAGGCTGCTTGGTGCTTCAGAAATGTCTATCAGCAGAACACATTCCAGCCCGTGTGCCAGGGTAAATTAAAAGAGAAGCCAGCTGGGTAATTACTGGTTCTGGTAAGGAGACATGAGTCCACCTTGGAACTCCCTTTTCTCTCTCTGCCCATCTACCTCTTTTCTTTGTACCTTCCTTCTTGTATCGATTCCTTCACCTTTCTAGGGCTTGTGCCCCTGAACTTGGAACCAACCAATTATTACTATGTGAATTATGATGGTCCAGTGCAATTCCTAACTGGCAACGAAGATTTAGAACCTTCTCCTTCTTATCCCAAGAGCATTCATTTTCAAACGCTGCTTCGGTGTGTAGAACAAGAGCATCTGGGATTTTGCAGGTCCTAGGTGAGGCAGGGGATCTTCATTTGTATAAATATAAGGTAATTTGGAGAAAAGTGATCCTGAGAATAACTCTGAGAAAAATTTAAAAACTATTTCCACTCCCTTCCCAGGGCATCATCTAACCCTAGGGCAGGGTAAAAAGAAGTTGGAAAAGTTGTCTGGGAAATCTGATGCAGCAGCCCTCCTCCTTGACAACTGTTATCTCTAGAACAGGAGGTCTTAATCCTGGCTCTACTATACAGTCATTTAAGGGTGTTTTTTTGTTTTTTGTTTTTTAAACGCAAATAAATGCTCATATCCACCCCCCAAAGATTCTGATTTATAAGGCATTGGTATAAAACAAAACAAAACAAAACAAAAATCTCCCCAAGTGACTTTAATATTAGATCTAGAGCAAAGGTTCTCAAAGTTTGGTCCCCAGAATCACCATCACCTGAGAACATGTTGGGAAAATTCAGACCTACTGAGTTGGGAATTCCAGGGATTGGAACCCAAGTCAGTTGTTAAAGGAGGCTTCCTGGTGATTCTCATGCAATCTAAAGTTTGAGAACTACTGCTCTAGACCAAGCTTCAAATGTAGACTTGTAGATACTCTTCTACTGATTCATCAATCAGCTCTGTTTTCCTTCTCCTCCATATTAGTTTTTTTTTTTTTTTGCACACAAAAAATCCAAATAACATAACAAATAACCAAATAACATAAAATTTTATTTGCTAGAGAAGAACATTTAATACATGACAGTGAGATAGAAGAATCGAAAACCCCCCAGATATGTAGGGTCCAGTAGCCTGACTGCTCATTGCTATATCAATTTCAAGTCAATATTCTTCTAAAACACGTGTGAGAAAGGCAATACATTAAGCAGCCTTCTAAAAGCAGTGAGTTCCTTTTGAATCCAGGTTCTAAAGTTTCATAAACAAAGTAGTTGCATTCGAGGGGCATTTATGTAATAAGATATTTTATGTAAGATTCTCAGAGTTTTACAAGTATTGAATTATCTCTGCCACAACATTTCAGGTAGGTATGGCTTCAATATGAAGAAGGAAAGCAAAGAGGGGAAAGACATAATAATTTGCCCAAGATGACACAGCTGTAAAGATCCTGAGCCTGAGGCAGCTGGGTGGCTCAGTGGGTTAAAACCTCTGCCTTTAGCTCAGGTCATGATCCCAGGGTCCTGGGATCAAGCCCTGCATTGGGCTCTCTGCTCAGCAGGGAGCCTGCTTCTCTTTTTCTGCCTGCCTCTCTGCCTACTTGTGATCTCTGTCTATCAAGTAAATTAAAAAAAAAAAATCTTGGGGAAAAAAAAAAAAGACCCTGAACTTGTGCTCTTCACTACTACACTATTTGGGTTGGGGGCGGGGGTTGGAAATAACAGCTGCTGATTCATTTTTTAACACCTTGAAACTTTATTTTCTTCAGAACCACTTTTTCTTCATGACCTCAATTTGTCTTCCTCTTCCCCTAGTGTCTCTTTTTCTGCATTTGTTTGTAATTCCTTTGTTATTAGTTGGGGGAAACATTTTATATCACTTCTGTCTATGACTTGCAATGTGATTTTTCTCTTTTTAATCAGTTGGGAAAAGTAACTGAAAAAAAATCTGCCCTTTCAATCACAGGATGTTTTGAGTCCTTTGCTCTAACTAAGTTGAGATATTTGACTAAATAAAAAGAGGTGAACATAATTCACTTTCAAATTTTCCAAGGCAACATTAGCGGCTTCCTCTGCTTCTTTTGAGAAAGATGAATTTGGCTATTTGAAGGAAATCCCCACCAAATTTAATCCCTTTCCCAGGATTTGTTTTTCATATTATTTATCACATTGATAGGTTCCTACATATTATGGGTTTGGCAAAGATTTACATGGGAGGGCTAGAAAACTAATCTCTTGATACCTCTGAGTCAAAACGGCAGAGAAATCCAAGCTGTCAGGTGTCAAAAGAAGTCTACACTTTATAAATTCTTCCTCTAGCTTTGTAAACCTAGTGCCTTTGAATAAACATTCAGTTTTCTCATTTGTGATGAACAGTGTGGGGGTTTCTTATACCACAGCCTACATTTTTCAGAAAAAGGAAGATTGAGAACAAGGGAGAGCAAGAGAAAAGTGTTTTATTTTAATCCAAAAGTGAAAACATCACAATTATATTATATATTGAAAGATTAAAATGAACCAGAAAAATCTAATGAATAATAGGATTTATGTATGCTTCTTTCATACAGGACTGAGGACGGAGAAACCTATTCGGACTTACTAAGAGCTGACTGATGTAAAAACCTATACTCCCAACCTTTCTCTCTATATCCCTTTAGGGTTTAATTTCTTTTTACCTCTAGGCATGCGTGAGTGTCTGCAAGGCACTGTAGTGTTGGGGACTAAGTTGGTTGGAGGGCCCACATTTTGGACAGATTCTCAGGAATTCACTACCCTTTCTTCTGGGTTCAATCCCAAGTTGTTCGTGACGAGTCACTTGTACATCTTGGTACAATTGAAAGTGCACCCGTTCTGGAAGGTTTATCGGCTTGTGTGTAAATCCTGACTGACAACTATTTGCTGTGTGACTTCAGGAGACTACTTAATTCTTCAAACATTCTTCATTTTTGAAAATAAAATACAAACACCTACTTTATAAGATTGTTATGGCTAGTCTATGATTAATAACAACAGCAGCAGCAAAAAAAAAAAAAAAAAATAAGAAAGAAAGAAAGAAAGAAAGAAAGAGAAGAGAGAGAGAGAGAGCATCACAACAGCCAAACCCTATTCTGAAATGCTTATCATTATATTAGCTCAATAAATACAAAGGGAAAGTTCTCCTCTTTAACTTCCACAACTACCAGCAGGAGAGTCCAGATATTTTGAAACCACTCACAAGCATGAAGTTGAACAGAAATCAAAATGGTTGCATTAATGCTCCAGCGAAGCTCGATCTTCAAGTAACCTTCTTCCTCTTCCTAAGTCCTCCCTTCCTCCCTTCTTGGCCTTTTGTTTCAGGAACCCGGTACCATCATGACAAAAGAGGCTGGTAGCACGTACACGTTTCCTTCGAAAGCAGCTAGATCCTGTATTTCCTTATGAAACCCCTCAGTGCCTTCCTCTGGGGAGCCTGCTGCAGCCTCCCTTGCCCGGCAAAGCAATAAAACTATTGTTCGTCTGCGTCCCAAACTCTGTCTTCACGTTATAGTTTGGCTCTGAAACACGGAGGTTGGGTTTTTGACAATCTGGCCATGCCATAGAAAGTTTTCTAAATAATCAGCTATGAAAGATCAATCTCTGAACCTCTGAGCTGGGTAAGGTTCTTGTTTTCCCCTGAATATGTGTTTTTGCAACCTCTCAATTTTCTAACAGAGTTAGGCAAATTTCTCAAAGACAGATCTGGCCTTAAATCATGAAAATCTGTCCTCTTTTAAGAGTGTTTCAGTTTGACATTGGCTGTGCTTTGGGCTAGATCCATGCTTCTCAAGGCAATGTGTGACTACATGCCGGTCCTCAGTGAATGCAAATGGCCAAAGGCCTGCACATGGCTAGGAATTCTAACTGAGTTTTATAATATGTAAAATTTTCTGGGTACTATCAACATTTCATCAGCAGTTGAACAATCTGGTTTTTATCAATTCAGAAACACAGCTTATCTGTACACAGCCAGGAAGCAAGCGGAATATCTCCAGAAAAAAAAAAAATTATACTTTCAGATTAATTCTGTCTTGGAAAACAAAAATAACAGGAGTTAGTAATTTATGGCCAAGGAATGCAAACGCAAGAGAATCAGCCTTTTGGGGGAGAAGTAAAAGGATATTCATTTTATTGTGTTCATTAACTTAACTGTAAAATGGCCCTTGATAAGGTTAGGTCTGGAACAGGTTTTTCCTAGACATGCTTTACATTCACCAGAATAAAAAAGAGTATTGAAAATATTTTTTATTCTGTTCTTTTCAGTAGTTATTCTATTGTTTTGAAGTGTTGAATGTTAGATATTACCACACATCTGCAAGTGCAGAGTATAGAAGATGAGTACTTAGATCAGCCAAAAAGTCGGCAGTGCACCCTGATGACCCACATCTGTTCTCCGCTTTGAGCCAATCCCACATAATGTGAATGAGTCAGAGAAAAACATGCTGGTTCAGTCAACAGCAGCTCTTTTTCTTCATTTTAGTAATGACTGGGACTTAGAACTGGAAATGGCTTAAAAATATGTATCTCGTCCTTTCCTTGCCTGAAGGCAAGCATATGGTAGAGAGTATTTTCATCATACACCATCCCCTACAAAAGAAAGTTTACAACTTCCTTGAACACATTCAAGTGTCTAGCATCCACACGTTGTCATTTATCCATTCTCTCGCTCTCTCTTTTTTTTTTTTTTTGCCACTTTTATATTGTGACTGCAGAAACTTCCACTTCCTTAACTATGCCTTGTTCCCAGCAGACAGGGACTGCCACTCTTCCTTCCCAGTGGCTTAATAGGGTTACTGGCTAGGGGATCTCAGAGAGCATGACATTTAAAAAAATCCTGGTGGTGTGTTTGTGGTAAAAAACGATATAGCTCATATTAGCAGTCCTTTATCTCTTTACAGAGACATTTCATGTCTGCTCCCAAGAACTAACAGAACACTTTGCTAGAGTTGGTGTTCCTAGATGTGACAGAATCCCACAGTGTAGGAGTTGGATAGCCTAGGGAAGGAATGCCTCCAACACCTTTCCTAAGGGTGGAAGTACAACCCTGAAGTCATTTGCTTGTCTTCCTGCAGAAGACTGTCTTCTTTTAGAAGGCTTTCGATTCTTTAGTGAAGGGGAAAAAAAGAAAGAAGATGATGACAAATGTGGCTATAATAAGAGCGTGTAGAGAAAAGGAAGGAGTTTCCCACGATGCAACACGGTTTCTGAATTTGGTAATGCACTTGCATTAACAAACACACTCAACATGACAAATGTGAAAATAATGATACTTGTTTGGGGGTGAGAAGTTTGGTCTGTCAGTTTTTCTTGTGTTTTTGGTTTCTTGTGTTCAGTGTGTTCCTCACCTGCCTTGACTCAATTATGGGAAGGACTAATGGAAAATAAAGACTAGATTGAAAAAGACGCCAGTATACCAAGAAAAGTATTTGCTCAGATCAGATTCCATTCTCATGAGCAAATACCCTGAAGCCTTGGTTTCTTTGCCATTGAGCCTAAAAGTACCTGATGTCACAAGAATAAAGTAACTCATTCGTGTTTAAAGATACTCAGCTTCCATTTTATTAATACTCCTAGATACAATTCTTGGTAAAATGAGATAAATGAATTATGCTTTTGCAGTTTTCAAGTGACAGATTTAATTCAGTCTTAAACTAAACATGAACTTACTGACCTTTTTGACCAAAACTTCCAGGAGGTATATCTGACTTTAGGTATGGCTGATTTAGATATTTGTTTTCATGATTGTGGCTTTATTGTCCTGATTTGAGTCACATAAGCATCCCTGGGAATTTCAGTGGTTATGGAATAATCTGAATGAGCCCAGCTCCCCCTGTCCCATTCAGCTCAAGATGGTGATGGCAGTTGGTACCCTGGGTAGAATGAGGAATCTGCCAGGTGAGATCCCTGGACTAAGAGAGCTACAAAGCCTTTTATCCTTTCATCTGTGAAAAGGATTAACCACAGAAGAACCACTTCTACTAGAGTGTAAGGCAGAAACAATCTCCTCAACAAACCATACGTCTAGTCTCACGTGTGGTTCTGGATCCTAAAATTCTTGTTGCATCACACATCTCTCTTTCTTGGTGCCTATGCCAAGGCTGTTGAACCTCTCTTTATCTGTAGCTACCTTGCAGAACCCATGAATTTTCTATTTAGTCCATGTGGGAGCTTTCCATATGCAGGCAGGCCTAGCTCTGGGCTACGATATAAGATTAACCTCAGGCAGGTAATTAATTTCCCATAGGAAAGTCAAAACACTCTAACCAGAAGAAAGGAAACCAGGAAGAAAAGGAAAGATGTCAGTGTCAGTACATATTAAAAATATGGTGTGATACAATTATCAAAGCCAATGTATTTTATTATTTTTTAAAGTATAGTTGACATGTAATATTATGTTAGTTTCAGGTGTATGACATAGTAATTCAAGAATTATATATATTGTGCAGTGCTCACCATGATAAATGCAGTTACCATCTGTCACCATACAAAGTTATTACAATAGTATTGATTATATTCCTTATGCCATACTTTTCATCCCTGTGACTTACTTATTTTATAACTAGAAGTTTTTACCTCTTAATTCCCTTCACCTGTTTCCTGTCCCTTCATCTACAACCTCTTTGGTAACCACCAGTTTGTTCTCTGTAATTATGAGTGTATTTTTGTTATTGTTGTTGTTGGGTTTTTTTTGTTGTTGTTGTTTTGTTTTTTTTTAGACTCTACACGCAAGTGAAATGATACAGTACTTTTTTCTGTATGACTTATTTCACTTAGTGTAATATTCTTCAGATCCATCCATATGGTGAATGGCAAGATTTAGTTCTTTTTTATGGTTGAGTAGTGTTGATTGTATATATATACTACATCTCATCCATTCATCTATTGATGGACACTTAGGTTGCTTCCATGTCTTGTAAACAATGCTGTAGTAAACATAGGAGTTCATATATCTTTTCAAATTAGTGTTTTCATTTTCTTTGGCTAAATACCCAGAAGTGGAATTACTGGATTATGGTATTTCTATTTTTAATTTTTGGAGGAAACTCCATAGTATTTTCCATACTGTCTGCACAAATTTATATTCCCATTAACAGTGCGCAAGAGTCCCCTTTTCTCCACATCCGTAACAAAACCTATTTCTTGTCTTTAAAAAAAAAAAATTACTGAAGTATAGTTGACATGTAATTTGTTATTTTCAGGTGTATAGCATAGTGATTTGGCAATTCTGTACATTACCCAATGCTCACCATGATTGAGTATAGTTACCATCTGTCACGATACAGTGTTATTGCTCTATCATTGACTGTATTTCCTATGCTGTACTTTTCATCCCCATGATTTACTTATTTTACAACTGGAAATTTGTATTTCTTAATCCCCTTCATCTATTTCGTTCAACCACCATTCCCCTCCCTTCTGGCAACAACCAATTTATTCTTTGTATTTATTAGTGTATTTCTGGATTTTGCTTGTTTGTTTTTTAGATTCCACATATAAGTGAAATCATATGGAATTTGTCTTTCTCCTTTGGACTTGTATCATTAGCATAGTATCTCCTAGGCCCATCCATGTTGCCACAGATAGATAGCAAGATCTCATTCTTTTATAGACATGAGGGTTCCCTTTTCTTCATATCCTTGCCACCACTTCTTATTTTTTATTTTTTGATGCTAGCTATTCTAACTAGTGTGAGGTGATATCTTATTGTGGTTTTGATTTGCATTTCCCTGGCGATTAGTGATGGTGAACATCTTTTAATGTGTCTGTTGACCATATCTATGTAGTCTTTGGAAAAATATCTATTTAGGTCTTCTGTCAATTTTTAAATTATTTTTTGTTTTTTTTTTGATGTTAAGTTGTATGATTTCTTTATTTGTGTTAAATATTAACCCCTTATCTGATATATCATTTGCAAGTATATTCTCCCATTCAGTAGGTTGACTTTTTATTTTATTTTATTGATGGTTTCCTTTGTTGTGCCAATCTTTATCATTTGATAGAGTCCCAATTGTTTATTTTTTGTTTTGTTTTCCTTATCTGAGGAGACAGATCTGGAAAAATATTGCTAAGACTAATGTCAAAGAGATTGCTGGCTGTGTTTTCTTTTAGAAGTTTTATGGCTTCAGGTCCTACATTTTTATTTTATTTTGGTGGTTTGAGTCCAATTTTATTCTTTTGCAAGTAGCTCTCCAGTTTTCCCACTACCATTAACTGAAGAGATTTTTTTCCTATTATATATTATTGCCTTCTTTGTCACAGATTGACCATATAAGTATAGATCTATTTTGGACTCTATTCTCTTCCATTGATTTAGGTTTCCTTTTTTTTTTTTTTTCATCAGTACCATACTTTTTGATTACTACAGTTTTGTAGTGTAGTTTGAAATCTGGGATTATGATACTTTCAGCTTTTCTCTCTTAATTTTGCTTTGGCTATGTGTGATTTTTTTGTGGTTCCATACAAATTTTAGGTTTATTTGTTTTAGTTCTATGAAAAATACTATTTTGATAGGTATTGCATTAAATCTGTAGATTGCTTTGGGTAGTATGGACATTTTAATAATATTAATTCTTCCAGTTCATGAGCATGGTATATCTTTCCCTTTATTTCCAGTTGTGATAATTTTTAAAATTTTATGTTGGATGGCAAAAATGTAAGTTTTTTGTATATAGAGGTATTTGTGACTAGGGGAACTTTTTGTTATATATATAAAATTCTTTTCAAAAATATTTATTTAGCTAGAAGTTAATCTTTTTAGGTTTGAATATACTTTTGCCCATTTGACCTATGTTTATATTTATTGTTTCTATTGCATACTAGGCAGTGTTTTCCAAAGAAACACAGTCAACAGAATGTGTATATATATAGAAAGAAATTTATTTTAAGGAACTAACTCACACAGTTATAGAGGCTAATAAGTCCAGAAGTTGCAGAGTGGGCTAGCAGGCTAGCGACCCAGAGGAGAATCGATATTACACTCCAAGTCCAAAGACTGTCTGCTGCGGAATTCTTCTTGTCCCTGACAGAGGTCAGTCATTTGTTCTATTCAGGTTGTCATTTGATTAGATCGAGCCCACCTGCTTTATTTACAGAGGGCAAACAGCTTTACTCAAGTTCATCAATTTAAATGTTAATCTTATCCAAAAATAGCCTTACAGAAACATTCAGAATAATGTGTGATCAAAACTCTGGGAACTGTGGCCCAGACTGGTTGACAAATAAATTTAATTATCACATATTGTAAAATACTGTGATACCGCAAATTAGGTTTTATGAATTTGTGGTTATGCTCATGATTCAATGATTTGCACATTTTTTTTTGAAATTTTATGTTAGATTTTGTGACTATGAAATGTCCCTGTTCATACTTCCCTATATGAGAAATAGAAGACATGTATTTGTTGTACAGATGAAGTGAATTCAGATTAGTATTGTTAAAAGAATTCGTTGAAAATATAAGGTGATCTTTGGAGATTATTAAAAGAAAAACTGGGATTTATAAAACCAATATTTAGAATATTTTTTTAAACAGAAAGTCTAGAATATGTTTTAAGATCAAAAATTGTTCAGTTCATTAACTTCTTCCCTAAAGCTGGAAATATTAATGGCATTGACAATGACCAGGGAAAAGTGTTTCATGTTTCTAAGGAATAGCAGCCTAAGAAAAGGAAAAGATAAGCCTTATGGGTCCCATGATGGTTTGATAATGGCCAACTAAGCCTATTCATTCATCAAGTACAGGACATAATGCCCCTTTACACGCTCATTCACATCACTCCCACTTCCTGCATATTTTCAGCAGGAAAATTTGCTATCTGAATCAATATTTGCAGTTCTCAATATATGCTCTTCCAGAATTCAGGAACTAAAACAATTTGTCCCTTGATAACTTGGAATCGGTCCCAGGTTTGTTTGTTTGTATTTGTGTGTGTGTGTGTGTGTGTGTATGTGTGTGTGTGTGTGTGTGTTCATTGTTTTCTTTAAAAGTGCCTATTCAATTTGTGAACCCTCACTAAAGAGTAATGGAACATGCAGAGAATTCAGATGCAAATAAGCCTGATTGATGTGCAATGTTGTGAGAAGTGCATTTGCTCTTAACACGGTGGGCACCAAAATTTTGACTGTGGTAGTTTGCTTGTCCATATATCTATTTACAAGAATGCTTGGGAAGGCCTTGTAATTCTTTAGGGAAACTGTGAAAGTCTTAGCTTAAAATGGCTGAACCCATGCAGTGGAATGGAAATGACATTTATTTTACTGAGGTGTTAACTTAAGCATGAGGATATACAACAGGGAAATGGTTCAGATATTGATTCTCATTCAGTCTTAATTTTAGAATGGGTAAAATTTCCTTAGCCCATGTCACTAAGAGAAATGTCTTTGTTGTCATCCAGATGCAGTTTGCACCCCCCCACATAACTCCTGGTTCTTACATTGCCATTTCTAAGTACAAACTCATGCTGTTCTAGATTAAGATGATGGAGTCAACTCGTGCTTGTCAGCCTGCCCTCTGCCCCTCACAAAATTTACCTCAAGAATGACTGTCCATTTTCTTACTAAGAAGGGTTCATTTCTCGATTATCCTTAAAATAACAAACAAAAAAACAAAAAAACCCCTGTTCTTATAGCATATTATCCTGGGGCTACCTCTTCTTTGACAGACCCCATACAACATTGTTTCTCAATTCTGTGTTTTATGGATGCCTTCTGAACCACTACCTCCTCACTAAATGTGATACTGTATTTTGACACCAATTCTCTGACACTCCAATTAAACTGAATTAGTATTCGATTCTAACACTAACTACCTAGAGTTGGTACTGACCCCACAAGTTAAAGTTCTTCATTTATACTGCCTCCACTTCAGACATCTCCCATAAGTTTGGGTGTCTTCAAACCACCCTCACTCCTGTCTGGCTGGCTAAAACTTAAGGGCTTCCTGTAACCCCTTCAGGTTTGATAATTTTTAGAACAACTCACTGAACTCACTGAAGGTGCTATACTTATTACTACTTCATTATAAAGGTTAAAGGTCAGGAACAGCCAAGTGAAAGGATGATTGGGCAAAGCATTGGGCAAAGGTAGAATGCAGAGCTTCCATGTTGTCTTCTTCTGGAAACTGGGTACATCATTTCCACCACATCAATGTGTTCACCTACCAGGAACCTCCACAGAGTCTCAGTCCCCAATGTTTTTATTGGTGTTTCATTACAGAAGCATAAATGATTGAATGAATCATTGGCCATGTATCTGAAATCAATTTCCAGCCTCTCTCCCCTTCCCACAGGTTGAGTTGGCCCAAAGTTCTAATGTTTTAATCACACAGTTGGTCATTCTGGTGACCATTCTCCATCTTGAAGGTATTCAGGACCTACCATGAGTTAGCTTGTTAGCATAACAAAGGCACCCCTGTCACTCAGGAAATTCCAAGGATTTTTGGAGCTCAGGTCAGGTAACAGGGGCAAAGACCAAATGTAGATACAGATAGAGATATTGATTTTTAGCATACCATAAATAGATTCTTCCAATTTCTGATCTCTATATGTGACATGATTAGGAAAAGTTATATTGGTTCACTTTTGGTGAAGAAATTCTGCCTGGCTTCCAGGCTAAAGATGGCTCTCCCATTAGGTTGAAATATGGATGACATGAAATTTCTGCTGAAGTGACTAAATATTGTTCTGTCATAGATCAGGGACTCCCTGTTTAACCCTTTCACAATCTAATTTCATGTGCGATATAAAAGTACTTTTAAAAAATTAAGTATTTATGTTTCCTTCTAGGATTTTCATATTTCCACTAACTAAAGGTAAAGTCTCAATATCAAATCAAATTCAAATCAATATTGGAATATTTATTGATCCCCTATTATGTGTGAGACACTTCAGATGCACATTAAAACAAAAAACTAAGTTCTTTTTCTCTCTAGTTCTTAAATAGAAGTTTAAGAGCTGAGCGATAATATATGTCAGTGGTTTCCAAACTTCATTCTTTTCCAAGCAGAGCAACTCTTGTTAAAAAAGTACTAAAACCCTCCATCGACCCTCCATCGAACCTCAGGAGTTGGAACACTGCACATAAACACACACACACACACACACACATCACCAATACAAGCCACATTATGAAGGATTTGCAAGGCAAAACATGACTGGCTAAAATAAGTAGAATAGATGAAGTGTTCTGAGAGCAGAGGAATGAAAGTTCACAGGAAGCTGAAGTCCCTGTGAAGGCTACATTGGGTAAGAGAGTTGAGTAGAATGAAGAGCCTGTGTGGGGGGGAATAAGAGAAACAAAAGAAGTAAGGAAGTGAAGTCTATTCTTTGAGACACCGTAGCTCATCCTCTGTTTTAGCTGGAGCATCAGGTATATGTAGATGAGCAACAATTTATGAAGCTCTGTTCTATCTGCTCAGGAAAGAGGGAAATAGGAAGTTTTTAAGATGATGACTTCTAGTATGAACTGGGACAGATGAGGCTTTGAGGCTGGATAATTATTTCAAAAGCATTTGAAAGTGTTTAGGCAGATAATAAAGATTCCAACCAGGAGCGATACCGGGAATGGGGAAAGAGGGACAGGGACATAGTTAACTTTGAAAAGGATATTGCCACAGGACTTGGCAAGTGGAAATGAAGAAGAATTTTGGATGGAAGTCCCAGAAGCTTGAGCAAAATAGAAAATCACAATTGGCTGAGATCAGACAAAAACATCTTCAGGCAAAATGGAGTCTATTAAAATGTGAGAGGCTTCTTTCTTTCTTTCTTTCTTTCTTTCTTTCTTTCTTTCTTTCTTTCTTTCTTTTTTTGTTTTTTGTTTGTTTGTTTGCAGCAGTGTTTTCAGGTTTACACATTACTTGGAGAGAATTACAAGGATTGGTTAATTGTTCACCTGTGCATTTAAGTTTGTGAGAATATATGATGACTTGAGAATGTATTGTAACAGTCATCTGGTCTTTTAGTTAATGTATTAATGTTTAGTATAAAAATATTTTACTTGATGTCAGTGTTACACACGGAAACAGACGTGACATTTGCAGTATGAAAGAAGCTTGTCTTTTTTGTCCAGTACCTTGTGGCGTGCTTAGAGCATTAAAGCAACATCTGGACAATACTTGCTTTATAAAACCAATTAGGTAAGCAAACATTGACTGTAATGGCATTTTAACAGCTGAAAAGCATATTTCAAAATAAAACAGGAAGGCCATTCTTGTTTGAAGGTAAACATTTTCAAGATGAACATTAATTCAAACACTGCACTGAAACTACCCAGGCTGAACTCTTTCGCACGTCGCTCCACAGTTGGCTACTGTGCCACACCCCTCTCGGGAGGCTGTCCACAGGAAGCCATTGACTCAGATACTTGGTCAAACACCTTTTTCAAGTCATTTGCCATTTTTTTTTTCAAAAGCAAAAATGTTTTGTAGGTAGACCCATGGATGCATGAAACCACCTTCAGTCTGTGGATCCTTTCCCTTGCAATCTGAAGAAATTGAACAGTCGGGTTTATGTATGGTTAATTACTAGAGGCTTAAGGTTAATTACCATGTTTTCATGCCAGTCATTCCCTTCACAAAGAGCTCTGCTGGTTGGTTTACTACATCCACCCAGGAGTCAGCAATGGGCCAACTAGAATGGGACTAAGTGAGGAACAGACACCGGGCTCCCTGGACATTTCTGATTATTTTTATTCTCAAGGGCATTTTTTTTTTTTGAAGATACTAGAAACTAATATTCCTTCTACAATTTCTTTCTAGAACAGTTTGAGATCATCACTTACATACATACTGTGCGTTTGATGACTAAAGGACACTTTTTTAACTTTTAGAATTTGGATTGTTTTTTTGAGTTCTTATTTAGAATTGAAAGCTTGTAATAACTGATATGATATTTCTGAGTGACTTGATGAAATTAAGCACAAAGTTGATTTCTCTCTGAATACTTTCCTACTGGCTTCTTTATACAAATGCCACAGCTATTGTCCTCTAGAACTCTGTTCTTTATCTGTGAAATCATAACTTCCTTTATAGGACTGCCTGTGTGGTTCAGTCGGCTAAGCATCAGCCTTTGGCTCAGGTCATGATCCGAGGGTCCTGGGATCCAGCCCTGCACTGGGCCCTGCATTGGGCTCCCTGCTCAATGGGGAATCCGCTTCTCCCTCTGCCTCTGCTGCTCCCCCTGCTCACGCTCTCTCTTTCTCTGTCTCATTAAAAGAAAAGAAAGAAAAACTTCCTTTATAAATCCCCAGTAGTCTCCCTGTAAATATTCAGTGTGTGGAATAAGAAACTGAAATTTTGTAATGGTTTATGGTAAAGCAGAAAAGTATTACATTCTAGGAAATGTAGAACATGTCTCATATATATATATGTATATATATATACATATATATTAATATGATATGGTATAAAATGATATGATAGGTATGTGATTATCTATATAGGTATAGGTATATGTAAAATGAAGAATTATTGACTACCATTCTTTGATATATTAGGAACAATGTTGGCAGTGGTTCAAAGTCAGGAGACCTGAGGCTGGCTCCACATCTATGTGATTTTTAAGTGTCTATACCTCATATTTGGCTCTTGATTCCTTTTAAATATTTAAATTTATATTTTTGATCATTGATACTAATGCTCATGTGCTACCATTCTTAATGACATGTATTCGGAAGCCAGGTAAAGATTGAGAGTTAAACACTTTTCCATCTGTTCAAAGTCATCCTATGTGTGGTTTCTCCCTAATCGGATGGGGGCCCCAAAATGTGAGGCGAACCCACTGGGTGGAAGCCAGAGGCATGAGTGGTGAAAGAATTCAACAGAGACAGAATAAAGGAGATCGAAGTTTACTGAATACCTTGCAAGGGAACAGAGGGCAGGACAGCAGAGCAGAGACTGTTTGCCACAAGGCCGTGGGTGGAGACTGTATTGAAAGGGGGAAGATGAGGACATATGGGGACGTATGGAATTATCTCTTTTTTTTGGTAACTGTGCCTGGTTGCAAGTAGGCCATTGGTTGGCTATGGCCTATGGCTATTTTGAGGTGGGTCTCCTGTTGGTCCTGTCTGCATTCAGCTCTGAGGCTGCTGTGGGCCATTTCTACATTCCATCACTCAAGCCTATTGCCCAAAAGTGGCCTCTACCATACACACTTAATAGGAGTAACTCTGGAAAACACAACAGCTAGCCTGTAGTTTTTTGTTTTGTTTTGTTTTTTTCCTGAAACCCATTAGAAGTCACACGATGGGGATGTCTGGGTGGCTCAGTTGGTTAAGTACCCCACTCTTGATTTCGATTCAGGTCATCGTCTCAGGGTTGTGAGATAGATGGAGCCCTGTGTCGGGCTCTGTGCTAGGCATGTCGCCTGCTTAAGAGTCTCTCTCTCCCTCTCTTTACTCTGTGTACCCATCACCCTCTAGTCCCTTGCTTGCACATGCACTCTCTCTCTTTCTCTCTCAAAAAAAAAAAAAGAAAGAAAGAAAGAAAAAAAAAGAAGAAGAAGTTGCATGACTGAGAAGAAAGTTTAGAAGTTATAGAGGTTCCCTCTGCCCCCAGCTACAACAGGCTTAATTTGCTTTTTTGAAGTGAAAAATTACTTTATTCACTTAAGCACAAATCTTTTTCTCATTCTTTCTCATCCTTTATTTTCCAATTTGTAATCACTGGCACCTTGAGCACTGATATACCCTGAAAATTCAACAAAATGAACAGTAATCAATAGTTAAATAAGCAAAGTAGGAATAAAGGAGAAGATAGAGCAAAAGGGAAGGAATGCAAGAGAAGATGTCTGGTTGAGGTTAATTTCAATATTAAAGATTTGGTATGAATTGCTACCCTGGTTCATAGGATCTAGTTGCTGTGGTATTACACTTTTTTTTTTTTTTGGCAGGAGTCTAATGAAAATGATGATGATAATAGTAACAAATCCACCTTTCCTGAGAAAACGTTTATACTGGTGTAAAAAAAAAAAAATCCATAGTTTGTATAAAGTTCTTTTAAAAAATGGTAAACTTTTTCCAAAAAAGGAAAGTATGTATCTATAAAAATCTCAGAACATTTCTAATGAAACCAGACATTAAAATGTTTGCTTAAAACAAGGTCTATCAAAATGATTCACAAAACAAAACATTGGAAACTTACTCTGCAATAGTTTATTTGAAATTCTCTTCTCTTTCTGGTGAAGTTGAGACTTGAACAAGCTAATACAGACTACCTGAAAATTAATATCACCTGGGTGATGAAATTTTCTTTTTCTCTGAAATTATCTGGTCTTTTTGGTTTATTATTCCTCTGATAATTGAATTGTGGAATCACAAGAGGATCTCAGGGCACAAAAGTGTCAGTTTTTGTTGTTGTTCTGCTCTTGATATAGAATTATTTTAATTCCAGTGTAGTAAAAATAGTATTATATTAGTTTCAGGTGTATAATTTTGAGTGCTTAGTGGCTTTAAAAAATAAGAGTAAGAATCATTTTGCTAATTTTTGCCTCTTAGTAGCAATATGAAATTTGCTGACTAAAGTAGATATTAAAAACTTTCTTTTTAGGCATTATTTATTTTTAAACTTTAAGAAGGCACACAAGTAATACATAAATACATCTGTGGTGAGTGTTAAGTAATCAAAGATCATAGAATGGGAATCAAAAGAGCTTCATGTATTGGGTTTGGTTTGAGTAGTACTTTGAAAGATGGTGTATTTTGACAGATGAAAGATGAAGGAATAGAGTGAGTAAAGATCTAGTGTCTTAAAAAGTTGAGTATGTATGCATGGAATGGGAAGTCCTTTGGTCTGGCTGGCTGTAAGGTGTGTGAAGAGATATAGTCAAGATTGGGATGGTTGCTTTAGGCCAGATCCTAGATGGCCTAAAATGCTAGACTAAGGAGTTTGACTTTATTCTTTCAGAAATAGTTTCTCAACAAAAGATTCTGAGTATGTGGACAGAAGAATAATGATGTAAGCCATGTTGCAGAGCTGGATCTTAATGATGCCACCCAATTCCTATCCTTATTCTTTCTAGACATTTGTGAAATTTAAGGTAGAGATTGAAAGCATATGTAACAAAGATATTGAATTTATCGACTAATACAAAAGCAAACACTCATGTCAAGAAATATTATCCAGAAGCCAACTAATCACCTAAATCCTCCTGACTCGAGATAACCATTGTTTTTTGTGGTAATCTTTTTTTCTTTCTTTATATTTCTTTATATTCTCTTTCTATATATAGTAAATATATACTTATACATATTTTACTTTATATTTTATATATCCACCTATATATTACTAAGAAACAGGGGTGCCTGGGTGGCTCAGTTGGTTAAGCATCCTCAACTCTTGGTTTCGGCTCTGGTCATGATCTCAGGGTCCTGAGGTCAAGCCCCATATCAGGGTCTGAGCTCAGTGCAGAATCTGCTTATCCCTCTCCCTCTGCTCCTCCTCCATCTCATAAATAAGTATATCTTTAAAAAAAATTTTAAAAATAGATTACTAAGAAATATAGTTTAGTATTGTCAGTTTTGTTTGTGACCACTCTGTCCTACTAAAGTATAGAGTGTGGGAAGGGGGAGTCTGTCTAGATGTTATCCATTTGCCCAAAAAATACAAAAATGTAAAACATTTTAATCACTATATCTAATTGTAATAGAAAATAAATCACTGAAAGCAACGTGAGAAGTATTTCAAAGCCAATCTAAAATAAAGAATGGTAACAAGAAAACAGGAAACTGGCTGGAACAGGATTTAGTAATAATTCAAGATGTGACTTAGGACTCTCAGGTCCCAGCTCTGGAATGATTGCCTTTCTCTGCATATAATTTCAGACCATTTAGTGAGGATTTCTGGGCTTTGTTTTTATCTACAAAATGTTAATAGTATAGACTAATTTCTTTGATTCCAGGGGAGGCTCAGCCCCTCCTCAGAGCTTATAAGTAAGCCATATATATAAATGGAGAAAGGTTGATTCTATTTGTCATACTAACTGATCTGGCTGAAAAACACTATAATTAGATCACAAACTTTGTTTTAGATCAAACTTTTGTTTGATCATATAGGAAAAATGAAACTTCTAAAGTAGTTACAGTAGTTACAGGGCATATGTTCATGCCCTGAGAGATTTTCTCTATGTCCTTAAAATCCTAATTATTAATTGGATAAATTCTCCATTCCAAATGTTTACTTCCCAAGAGTCATTGTTCAAGTAAACATGATATTTAAAGTTGCTTATACTTGGGGCACCTGGGTGGCTCAGTTGGTTAAGCATCTGCCTTCAGCTCAGGTCATGATCTCAGGGTCTTGGGATCGAGTCCCATGTCAGGATCTCTGCTCAGTGGGGAATCTGCTTCTCCCTCTTCCTCTACTGACCCGCCCCCACCACTCATGTGCATGTGCTCTCTCTCTCTCTCTAACAAATAAGTGAATCTTTTAAAAAATAAATTGGCTTATAATTCATAATTAGTCATAGTTACTGTGATAGCAACCATGATTGTAACTGCTACAATGTAGGAAGTCTAGGTTATTAAGAAAGATGGGAATTAACCATGAAAAGAGCATGATGTCAAGATAATACCTAATTTCCTTTTTCATCTTGGCTTTACAAATTGGTCTTACCTTTTTTGTTATGTAAAAATAAATTAAATGAAATTTTAAAATTCCATGACAACGCAGAATAAAAGTCCTTAAATAATACCCTAACCAACATATCCATTATGAATTGGTTCATTACAATTGCCTGGTAAGACTTAAAAAGAATTGTCTCCAAAGTATGTGGATTATAACATTAGTATCCACTGGTTTTAGTTCTAAGAGCCTATCAGATAGGATAATAAGATAACTTGAATGCTATGGTTCCAACTTGTTTAATGTACATGGAAATTAATTTCAAATCTTTGTTGGCACTTACTATGATTCTTACCATATAACTTTGAAGTGTATATAATCTCCTGCCTTAGTAAGTTTAGAAAACTTTTGGAAGATAAAAAATTAAGTAATATTCAAAACATCACAGAAATAAAAGAGCATTTTTTTGGTAGGTTTCTTCTGTCTGTCTTTCCATATTTATTAAGAAAGTTCTTTAGTCTTAGGCCCTTATCCCTGAGAATGGTACAGGGCTTCCCTGGGTACATTTTTAAGTGTATGGTGGTCGTTATTCCTTATGGCAATTGATATCATTTTGCCTTTATTTGGACCAATGTGTATTATATAAAAGTCATATCAAATCTTTGAGCTCAGTTCTATTTTAGACTTCAAGTCATGGAATAACAAGATTTAGAAAGTATTATATGTCAGATCTCCCTAAGAAGATCTGAAATCCGATTTACAGGAACCGGTGTAACAGAACAACTAATATTATCCACATTTTGTTTAACAATAGCTTATTTTAAAAAACCGTGTATTTATGATACTGTCTTAGGGATGCTTAGTGGGCTGTTTTTCCTTAGGTTCTTCATAAATTGTGGATGAAAAGTTTGAAACCTCTTTAGTCTTCTCTTTATTAGTTGGAATAGATTCTTCTATAATATCTCTAAAATATTTTAGAGATATTATATATAACTTTTTTCATAGTTATGTGGATTTTAAAATTGTGCCCTTGGAACAACCTCAGGAAATAATGAAAATGAAAATCCCTTTCACCAGTAACTTGTAATCCACTCTCCATTGTAAAATCATCAATAGCATCCTCTAATAAATCTCTTGAGATCTTGAGAGCAGGTTGGCTTTTCCACTTGGGGCAGATGTCGGCCAGACAGATAGGTTTTTGCAGTGGTCCTTTGAAACCAGCAAACTTGTAACCAGAACTAGCGTGTTTTTCCAGGTCAGATGGCTGCTGTCAGAAGTCAGCTCAAATATCTCTATTGGCTTCAAGTCTTTAAAAAGTTAAAAGGTTTCACTTATTCTTATATATTTATCTAAGGATATTTTTCCTCCCCAGAATATAGAGGAAGTTGCAATTTGGTTTAATTTGCAAATGTAAGTTCGGGTAATTTATCCATAGTTTCAATTAAAAAAAAAAAAAAAAGACGGGAACAGTGTTCTATTATTTCCAGATCTCTGTGTCAAGGGATATCACAGTATGTTGACCTCATGTGAAGACATATAAATATGTAAGCTTTTCTTTTAGTGTGATTAAATTCTGTTTAGGAGTCCTGCCATAATATTTGTGTTAGTATTATTTTTAACAAGTAGAGATTAAGAAAGAAATCACAGTTTCTAGTAACAAAGTTTGAGTCTGAGAAATAGAAGTACTTTTTTTTTTAACTACCTTGAGTTCAAATTGCAAAGACATTCCCTAAATGGTCATGTGCCTGCTTTTACAGTAAACTAAGCTGTCTGTTGAGTTCTCTGAGATAATGTAATGGTGATATAAACCCACAAAATAATGTCTTTTTCAAGGTACCTCTTTTTATGGTGACTAATAAAGGTAGTGCAATTAAAATGTTAACTGGAATTCTGAGAAAGATTGTAGTGGAATGTATGGGCAGTTTTGTGCTTTCTTCTTAACTACCTTTGACTCCCCATGTAACAAATCCGGAGGAAATGAAGAGAAGACTGGGAATCTGTTAGAAGAATCTCAAAATGTCATGCTGCTTGTACTTCCCAGAAGCACCAACAAGTGGCAACAACGCTTCCATGTGCTACATATTCTTTGTAAATTAGACATTATTTTCACATGTAGTTCAGGGAAAAAAATATGTAAGAGAAAATGAAACTATCTTCCTAGTTCTTGTTAAAGTCAGAGTACTGAATTGAAACAATTCTTTTCTCCCTCCCTCTCCCCCTTCGTCTTCCGTGATACTTCAGTTGCCCACCAAAAGCCAGATGCTAATATGCAATGTGGAGAGTTCACGTGGGGCTGGAGGGATGAGGGTGCAGAGAGGATGGGGCAGGAGAGGGCAAGACCACGGGAATATACCTACACTTAATTTTTTAGCAGGTGAGTTTTCAGAAAGGCTTTGCTGATACTAGTTTTCATGCTTTTGAAAAGTGAATGTTTATCCACCCCCAGAGATTTTAGGTACACTGGAAACCCCATATCATTCTGTGTTTGCAACATCAGACTCCCCTGCCTGCTGGGTGGCAGTTCTTTCATACTCTTGTGTCCAAATGGCGGGAGTCACTTCTTCCCAGATGGCATTTCCCAAGACTGCAAGCTCCTTTTCCAGGACCCACTGTCTCAGGCAGGAACACTCAACAGCTACTGGGTTCTGTTCCCTGTATGAATTGGTTAGCCTCCTGTTGCTTTTATGTAACTTGAAAGACGGATCCAATTTCCGTGGTGTAAATAATTACATTGTCACTACTTCATGTTATGTTATCTCCAATAATGAAGGCTTGGGGGGGGGGGGAACTAGTTCCATTCAGTGCTCTAAGGAGAATGCTAGCTTAACATCAGAGTGACTACATAATATGTAAGATTCTGGAACTGACTCATTAAAGTTAAACTGCATTTTCTGTGTTTTGATTAAACACAGTGAAGGGTGACAGTTTTAATAAAAATGTTAATTCTCTGGACATGGGTGGAGCAATGGGAAAAAAGTGAAAATTGTTATATGGGTTTGTTAAAAAAATAAAAAAGAAAAGGCTCATATGTCGAGGGTCCTAAGAATTTTAAAAGTTGCTGAAACTTGTTGCATAATTATCTAAATTCTTGCCTCTACTCCACCAGGTTACCCCCGTGGTGGTAGTTTTGGGGACTGGAGACTCAGGAAGGGAGGTTGAGAGGATAAGGGAATGTAAGTTCTGTCACTGAATTATCCTGTTTTACTTCTTAGTTAGTTATTTAAATTGCCTAAGTCTTTCTCTGATATCTATCTTCTTTCGTTTGTGGAGGGATTTCCTTTCCAGCAACTAATATGTTCTTTCTGGACCATGTTGTTTATTATAAATGCCTAAAAACCACAAATCATTCCATGGCTGTTTAGACATATGGGTAGTCTGAGCAGCCCTGAAGCTCTGCTACAATACTGTATTTCCCCTTTTTATCACATTTATGTGAATCTGTTGTAATGATTCTTTCCTGCTAAGGCTGGGTACCATGTGTCTTTCCTTGCTCACTCATACATCATAGAGCCTATAAGATCACTTGGCAATAATACATTTCTGTTTAATGAACAAATAACTGAATGAGAAAGTGATTGAATGTGTAACTAACACGTGAGCGCGTGTGCATGAGAGCTCAGGGTAAGTACAGCCTTTAAGTGCCTGCAACTCATTATTGTGTTGTTGGGAAATTTTTTAATATTGTTTTTGCTTAAATCTAGTGGCTTCTACACAGAATCTCAGAGTTTCTCCTTTGCAAAATTTACATTGAGTAAATTGGACTTTTTTCCAGGGGGGGGGGCATTATTATTAAAGAGTGTGGCAGATTTCATTTTCCAATGTATCTTATCCCTGTGTTTTGTGACATTGAGAGGTGAGTTCTATATTCCCACCACTGAGTATGGATGGGTTAGCCTAGGGGACTCACTTCTAAGGGATAGGAGCACTAGAAGTAACTGAGCAAATTCTCTGAGACTAGGTCATGAAAGGTGAAACTGCTTCCACCTGGCTCTCTTCTCTCTCTGTTGAGACAACTGTTTTTGGAACTTGGCCACCATGCTGTGAGAAAGCCCAGGCGATGTGGCTAGGCCTTAAAACAGTGTTCTTTTTTTTTTTTTTTTAAGATTTTATTTGTTTTTGACAGACAGATCACAAGTAAGCAGAGAGACAGGCAGAGAGAGAAAGAGAGAGGAGGAAGCAGGCTCCCTGCTGAGCAGAAAAGCCCGAGGTGGGGCTAGATCCCAGGACCCTGGGATCTGACCTGAGCCAAAGGCAGAGGCTTTAACCCACTGAGCCACCCAGGTGCCCCTTAAGACAGTGTTCGAATCAGCACTCCCAGGAAAGGTCTCAGCCTACAGCCAAATATCCACGACTGGACATGTGACTGAAGGTGTCTACGGATGATTTCAGCCCCTTGGAGCCTTCCAACCAAGGTCTCAGATGTCGCATAGCAGAGAAAAGCCATCCTGCCCTAGACTGTTTGAATCCCATGACCATATTAAATGGTTGTTTTGCTACCATATTTGGGGTAATTTTTTAATCCAGGCATATAATGGAATGTAGATTTAGCTTTCACTTTTGTTTTACTTGTTGAGATGATTTATTGAGATCTAATTCACATATCCTAAAACCCACCATCTTAAAATATACATTTCAGTGGCTGTAGTATGTTTACAAGTTTGTATAGCCATCACCGTAATCAAATTCCATAACATTTTCATCACCCTAAAGAGAAACTCCATACTTGTTAGCAGCAGTCTCTCCTTTTTCTTCCTACTCCCCAGCCTGTGGCAACCATTAATGTATTTTTTTGTCTCTATGAATTTGCCTATTCTGGACATTTCATATAAACGGAATCATATAATATGTGTCTGGTTGTTTTTCACTTTGCGTACTCTTTTCAAAGTTCATCCATGTTGTATCATGCATCAGCCCTTCATTCCTTTGAATAACATTCTATTCTATGAATATGCAACATTTTGTTTATCCATTAATCGGTTGATGGACATTTGGGTTGTGTCTCCTTTCTGGCTGTTGCAAATAATGCTGCCATGAATATATATATGTGCAAGAAATTTTTGTTTGAAAATATGTTTGTTTGAAAATATGTTATCTAGGATATGTAAGAGGAATGGTAACTTTATGTTTAAATTTTTGAGGAGCTGTTAAATTTTTTTTCCAGAATGGTTGTACTAATTTACATTCCCACCAGTCAATGTAAGTTTCTCCATGTCTTCACCAATACTTGTTATTTTCTATTATTATTATTATTATTATTATTATTATTGTGATCCATGTGTATGTGAAGAGGTATTTCACTATGGTTTTGGTTTGCATTTCCCTAATTATTTAGAGAGGTTCAGCATCTTTTTATGTGCTTTTTAGCCATTTGTCCATCTTCTTTTTTTAAAGATTTTGTTTATTTATTTGAGAGAGAGAGAGCAAGAATGGCAGCACGAGCTGGGGTGGAGGACAGAGAAGGGGTAGGGAGGGAGGGGAGGGGCAGAGGGAGAGCAAGCAGCAGTCTTCTTGCTGGACACTGGCTCAGTCCCAGGACCCTGAGATCCTGACCTGAGCCACAGGCTAAACCAACTGAGCCACTCGGGCACTCCACCCTCCCCCTTCACCCTGCCAATTTGTCCTTCTTCTTAAGAGAAATGTCTTTTTAAATCCTTTGCCCATTTTTAAGTTGGGTTGTCTTTTTATGTTGAGTTGTATAGGCACTTATATATTCTGGATAGTAGATCCTTATTCAGATTTGCAATAATTTCTCCCATTCTGCAGATTGCATTTCACTTTTGAAAGTGTCCTTTGATACACAAAAGTTCTTAATTTTGGTAAAGTCTGATTTATCTGCTTTTCTTTGTTCTTTGGGTGTCAAATCTAAAAAGCCATTGCCTAATCCAATATCATAAAGCTTTTCTGCTGTGTTTTCTTCTACAAGTTTTCTCTCTTACATTGAAGTCATTAATCTACTTTGAATTATTTTTTTTATATAGTGTGAGTTTATGGTGTCCAAATTCATTCTTTTGCATGTGACATTCTGATGGTCTCATCACCATTTGCTGAAAAGACTATACTTTCTCTGTTATCTTGACCCTCTTATTGAAAATCTATTGACCAGAGGTTAAGGGTTTATTTTGGGACTCTCCATTCTGTTTCACTGATCTATACGTCTGTCTATCTTTATGCCAGTACCATGATGTATTATTAGCGTTGTAATAAGTCTTAAAATTGTAAAATGTGAGTTCTCTAACTTTGTCCTTTCTTAACGTTGTTTTGGTTATTTTGAAACCTTTGCATTTCCTTCTAAATCTTAGAATCAGCTTGTCAATTTCTGCAAAAAAAAAAAGGAGAATTTTTATAAGAATTGCATTGAAACTGTAGATCAGTTTGGAAAGTACTGCCATCTTAACAATATCATCTTCCAATCTATATGCTTAGAGCACATCTCTACTTATTCAGGTCTTTTTAAAAAAACATTTACTTATTTATTATTTGTCAGAGAGAGAGAGAGAAAGAAAGAAGGCACAAAGAGGAAGAATGGCAGGCAGAGAAAGAAACAGCGTGCTCACTGAGGAAGGAGCCTGATGTGGGACTTGATCGGAGGACCATGGGATCATGACCTGAGCCAAAGGCAGACGCTTAACTGAGCCACCCAGGTGTCTCTATTCAGGTCTTCTAAAAAATTTTTAAGCGATGTTTTGTAGCTTTCAGTGTACAAATCTTGAACTTTATAGGCTAAATTTATTCCTAAGTATTTTATCATTTTTGAGGCTATTGTGAATGGAATTATTTTATTAATTTCATTCTTGGATAATTTCTACCAGTATATAGAAATGCAACTAATTTTTATATATCAATCTGTAATCTGTAAACTTGGTGAACCTGCTGACTAACATTTTCTTTTGTGAATTGCTTAGAATTGTTCATACAGAAGATGATGTCATCTTCAAATAAAGTCTTTTACTTCTTCCACTTTAATCTGGATGTATTTGATTTCATTTTCTTATCTAATTGCCCAGCTAGAACCTCTAGTACAGCATCAATTAAAAATGGTGAAAGCAGTCACTTCATCTTGCTCTCAATCTTAGGGAAGGAGGACCTTCAGTTATTCATCATTACGTATAATATTAGATGCAATTTTTCACAGATGGACTTTGTCAAATTAAGGAAATTCCCTTCTATTCCTAATTGGTTGAGTGCTTATGTCATGAAAAGGTGTGGGATTTTGTCTAATGCTTTTTTCTTTGTCTATTGAGATAATCATGTATTTTTTTGCCTTTATTCGATTAATGTGGTGTATTACAATGATTGATTTTCATATGTTGAACCTTGTATTTCTGGGATAAATCCCACTGGGTCATGTTCTATAATCCTTTATATATGCTACTGTATTTGGTTTTCCAGTGTTTTATTGAGGCTTTTTATGTTTCACATTCATAACATATACTAGTCTCTAGTTTTCTTAGATCTTTGTGTGGTTTTGGTATTGAGATGATACTGGCCTCATAGCATGACTTAGGAACTCTTCCCTCCTATTTTGGGGAAAGTTTGAGAAGAATTAGAAAATAACATTTGACTCTAGGTGCCTTAAAGTGTTGTTAGAAAAAACAAAACCAAGGTGGTATATAAGCTATGTGTATTTGTTTCCTGTGGAAGCTGTAACAAACCTGGGAGGCTTAAAAAAAAAAAGTATTGTCTTACACAAATCAACCTGCTGGTAGGGCTGCACAACCTCTGGCGGACTCTAGGGGAGAATCCATGCCTTGCCTCTGATGGCCGTTGGCATTCCTGATGTGGGGCTGCCTCACTCCAGTCTTTGCTTCTGTGATCACATTGCCACCTTTTCTGTTTGTCTCCAATCTCCTTCTGCCTTTCTCTTATAAGAACATTTGTCATTGGAGTTAGCAACTGAATGAATATTCCAGGATGATATCTTCATCTGAAGATCCTTAATTTAGTTATATCTGCAAAGACTCTTTTTCCACATAGCATTCACAGATTCTAGGAATTAGGACATGGACAGACCTTTTGAGGGATGACCATTCAACTTAGTACACTATTTAAGAGTATTTTGGGAACTGTAAAATGATATTATATATAATGATATCATGATAATACATAGGATATTAATATAATACTGTAACTGTGAAGTGCAAATGTGTGGATTTTCTATTAAAGGAAGATTCCAAAGTAATTAATATGGATAATATAAATAGTTCTAAAATTATTCTATTTCTTTTTTAACTTTTCTGTCCCTTTCTATTTCCCCTCTCACATCTTCAGTCCCTCATAATATAGTTGGGAATTCAATTAAGGGTTTAATTCTTCATTTTTTTCTTATTCAAATCAAATTTTTTAACATTTGTTTATTTTTGTAATTCAAGAACAATACAGTCTATTTTTTTTTTAAATCAAGTATTACAGAAGTGTATACAGTAAAAAGCAAAAGTCCATCCTTCGACCAGCACACACATTACCTTCCCCACCATTTGACTATGGTGCCAACACTTGACCTGATGTGCTTCTGGAGGAAGCCAGTTTGGTGAATATTCTTCCAGGCCTTCACAACTTTTCTGTCTTGATCATTCATGTAAATGGTTATATAGTGCTCCAGCGTGTGGATAAACCCATGTTTAAATATTTTATTGTGATGGGCATTTAAATTATAGTCAGTTTAATAAGATTAATCATCTCTAATATAGATTTGGTCAGTTTTCTTTTTCTGTGATTAACAGAAGATTGTATAGTTTGTCCAGTGTTCTACTGGGTTGTTTCATTTTTCTTATGGATTGATGTCTTTGAATTGGGGATATAAATTTATAGAGAAATACAGTATAAATTCTAAATTTGAATTCTAATTCTGTCACTATTTCTGCACACTACTTTCCTATTAAGTTTGAGAATAAAAATTTAGAAGTACTTTCAACTTAAAGAAAAGAAAAAAAGTACTTTCAACTTAATTATGACCCCTTTAATGAATGACACAATACTATGTAGGTGTATCAATATACGTTTGTCATTGTGATAGATGAAATATCTATTCTGGATACCTTGATAATTTACCTCATCACAAATAAAGAGGCAGTTTCATGAAGTAATTAATAGCACAGTCTTGGTAGCAGATGAACCTGAGTGTTCTCCTGAGTCCTGTGGTCTTGAGCAAGTTATTGTATCTCTTAAACATCTTTATTTTGCTGCCTTTAAAATGGGTGTAATTATCAATTTCAAGAGGTGGTTATGGGTATTCGATGAGGTGAACTGTGAATGGAATTGTGCATAGTGCAGAGCACATAGCATGGATGTAAAAATGGTAGCTATTATAATATTGTATTTGGTAAATGGTAATAATAAAATCTGCAGAGTTGGCTATAATTTTCAGTTTTCAAAGAGCACAGTTCACAGTTGTCTCTCTGTTCATCTAATCTCAGAAAAGGAGATTTGACAGGTCTGCAATTTAAATCTTCAAATCCAAATCAGCTCTATCTCATAACTGTAGTCTACTTCAGCCATATTTGTATCTAACTTGATGATCCCCGGAAAGAAATTTTCTTGTCACTAGGTTGGTACCAAATCCTGTCCTGGTCTCTTGCGCTAATGGTTAGACTAAAGCCATGATCCAGTACCCAACTGGCTAGGTAGCAATATCCAAGTGCTACCAAGGATATTCTAGGAGATTTCAATTCAGGACGTAAAGGAAGAGCCTGGGAATCTGCTATTTTTAAAAAGCTCTGTAACTGATTCTGGTGAGCAGTTCCTTTTGGAAACCACTGTGATAAATTAGCAGGCGGAACCTCTCTCCTCCCAGTGTATACTCTTCTCCTTCCTGTTGCAGTACCTGACTGCTAAACCTGATTAGTGGAGGTAAGCCCAGGAAATTAAAAGGACTGCCATGGGAAGCAGCCTGAAAGGAAAACCAAGAGAGCACTTGTTCCTATCTATCTTTTATTCCCTTCTCATTAGGATTTTATTCCCCAACAAACTGTGTTCAGTAAGTCCTTTCTGACCTTTAAAAAATAGATTAACTTTTTCTTCTCTTTGGCAGTGGTATGTATGGAGGAATAGGTAAGGGAGAAGAGCTTCAAACTTTTTAGGGTTTTGGGGTTTTTTTGTTTGTTTTTAAAGATTTTATTTGTTTATTCACCAGAAAGACAAAGAAGAGAGAAAGAGCGAGCACAAGCAGGGGTAATAGCAGTCAGAGGGAGAAGGAGTCTCCCTGCTGAGCAAGGAGCTCAGTTGTGGGGCTTGATCCCAGGACTCTGAGATCATGACCTGAGCCAGAGGCTTAATGGACTGAGCAGAGGCAGAGGCTTAATGGACTGAGCCACCCAGGTGTCCCTTCTGAGGGGTTTTGTTAAACTACCAAGTTTAACAAAGTGCATAGCCTTTGATCCAATTTAGGAAAATGAAACAAAATTAAACTAAAATCTCTCCCTCCTGTGCGCACGTGCACAGAGAAAACAGTCCCCAGTCGGAACAGTCCAGTCTTACTGGGCCTGTGAAGTTTTACGTGCTTATCTAAGGCTGACTTATTCTCAGGCTGCTGCCAGGGATTTAGCATTTGGAACCACGATGGGAACCACACCTATGACCACTGTGGGACAAATTGTTGGCCAGAGAATGACACTGGAAATTGTGACTGATTAGTCAGATAAAGCATTTGAGGTAACATAGAGTTTCCTCTGGAGCAGACACTGATAGAGGGACTTGACGTATATTAACTCATTTAATTCTCATAATAACATATAAGATAGATCAACTGGATGTCATTTTGAAATCTGTGAAAGCTATGGGAACTAAGAGAAGAGAAATACATGAAAAGAATACAGAAGTCCATTAAGATCAAATATTTTAAAAACATAATGCATATAATGAACCATATCTTAAAATTTTCTCATTAGCTTTTTGAAAAATACTTAAGTACCTGAGGAGGTTTTTCAGTCAGATAAATGAAGCACTTAGAAAGAAGTAGAATTTAAAAGAAAAAGAAGGAGAAGAATATGTTTAATTTATAGATACAGATGGAAGGGAGGCAAAATAATTTTCCTTCTACCCTACTAGGTTCTTGGGTAAAACACCTTTAATAAAAAGATTAACAGGAGAAAAACAAGCAAAAATGTTATAATTTATATGCCTGCTCAATACAGGGGAGATACGCAGGGAAAATAATTAACTACCTGAAATGATCTAAACCACCACCTTAAATATTGTCTCCAGTTAAAGTCAAAAGACATTGGAGGCAGGTGGCTGGGCAAGGCCAGTTCTGGAAGGTTATCAGGAAAAACATAATAAACAATCATATAGTTGTTATGCAGATTTAAGTCTTAATGCCTTCTGCATTGATAAGAGTTTCTGGAAAATCAACCTTCTTTCCAGTATAGAGAGAAAGAGATACCCTTACAATTGGAGATTTCCCTTTTAAATGTAAATGTTTCTTACAAACTCCGTGGAAAGTTGTTGTTTCTTAAAAATAACCAGTTTAAAATAATCCATATGCCAAAGAGGCATACTTTGGGATGGTGTATTCTGCTTCTCTTCACAGATTTGAAGATGTTTAGTTAAGTTTTTAATGGAGACCAAACATTGTTTAAAGACCCCATAAAATTGTTTAAATTCGCTAAATTGTGAGTAGAATGTTTTGTGTAAAAATGTATTCATAGCCTTAATTAATCAAGCAATGGCATTGAAAACCAAAGAAAACCTCTGAATAAATTTTCTGTTTTATAAACTACATTCTTGGGCGTCCAAAACCTCACATTTAACAAAAGTGGGAAAGACATAAAACTGTGATGAAGTACCAAAGCTCCTAACCTCTTTCCCTTGAGGAAATGTTGTAGGAAGAATGTTTTACGCAATCAGTGCAGAAAAGCAAATAAATGTCACTTACTCACAAGGAGTGTTACAATAGCCACCCCGCCTTCCACCCAGCTTGAAATGGCAGAGCCTGGCCTCTTGCTTCCCCAGAGCCTAGAGACTTCTTACCTTTGTCATTACTGGTTTGTTGTTACTTCTTACTTTTTGTTACTGGTCTGTGGTGGCACTCAAGTTAATTTGTCTCTCAAGCCTAAAACCACTCCTTAGTATTTGGTACTCCAAATTGTAAGGACCTATTTAGCCAGAGCACTTCCATCTGTTAAACAATAACCTTGTTGTTTAACCCTTAAACTGTCCCTGTTCCCCTTCCCCCAGGGGACTTACTTAAAAACAAGTCCCGGGAAACCAGTCCCAGGTAACAAAGCCCAAATACAAGGGTGGGTCAGGCCAGGTGGAGATATCCAATCTGTAGTGGGGTGCATACTGTCTCCCTAGTTACCAAGGAGTATGGACCCCACCCTTTGGGAGCCTTTTGGGCGCCAAATCTGACCAAGGTAATAGGCTAGGTCAAATGTCTACTATAGGGTGAATTGTAATTCAATTGGTCACTTATGTGTGACCTAGCATGACTGTGGAGCTTCCTCTGTATTTTACAATCTCATTGGCTACCTGTGCATGGCCAGGCCCAACCACATTGCCTTTGCCCTTAAAAGCTAGTCTGTGAAACAGAGAGAGGTCGCCCTCTCTGTAAGAGGTGCAGCCCAAACGTTCGGTTTGATTCTTGATGCTTGGTGTGAAATAAGCTTTGCTTGACCTTTGCTTTGTATCAGTCTCGCTCCTTTAATCACGGCCCCATTATTGGGGGACCTAACACAAATCTTACACAAAATGTGCTTAAAGCCCACAAACTTATAATCAAGTATTGCAGTAGAAGTATACTATGCAGGGGCACCTGGGTGGCTCAGTGGGTTAATTAAGCCTCTGCCTTTAGCTCAGGTCATGATCCCAGGGTCCTGGGAATGAGCCGCACCTCAGGCTCTCTGCTCAGCAGGGAGCCTGCTTCCACCTCTCTCTCTCTGTCTACCTCTCTGCCTACTTGTGATCTCTGCCTGTCAAATAAATAAATAAAGTCTTAAAAAAAAGTATATTATACAGGTTTTTGAGATCCTAGTGCAAAGTTAAAAAAAAAAACAAACCCTAAGTTACAGAAGTAAGTGCAGTTGCAAAGATTGCATTTCCCTTATCCTTATAAAAACACACATACACATAAGACTAATTTTTAAAACATGAACTGTGAATATTTTCACCTTTTTTTATAAGTGTATTTTTTAAAAAGATTTTATTTATTTATTTGTCAGAGAGAGTGTGAGAAGGGAGAGGGAGAGGGAGAAGCAGACTCCCCACTGAGCAGGGGCCTGATATAGGACTTGATCCCAGACACCAGGATCATGACCCCAGCCAAAGGCAGACACTCAACGGCTGAGCACCCAGGTGCCCTATCTTCATTTTTAAAATTCAGTTGTGCCTTGTGGAAGAAAGGATGTTCATGACTACTAACATGGAGACTATAGTGTTTGCAGACCAGCTTTCACATTATGACCAGGTCAGTGTATTAAATTGCAATTTTCTTGTAGGAAACATGGTCAAATATGGGCAATTTAATATGGTTCAATCTACTAAGTAATCTCATGTTTACTAGTACCTCTAAAAAGAAATGTCAAAATTGTTATAATTAATTAGTTTTCAAGCTGAATTTGTAGTTCTAGATAATCTTTAGAGAGCTTTTTCTAAGAGAGGGAGAGAGGCAGAGGAAGAGGGAAAGAGGGCAAGGAGAGAGAGAGAATCTTAAGCAGAATTCATACCCAGCACTAAGCCTAATGCAGGTCTCAATCTCACAACCTTGAGATCATGACCTGAGCCTAAATCAAGAGTTGGGTGCTTAACTGACTGAGCCACACAGGTACCCTAAAGAACATTGGAACTTGCACAAGATTTATTGTTACAATTGGGAGATTAAAATGGCAGGATGACATCTTCTGGAAGCTTATATGGCCCAAGAAATTAAATTTAAAAAATTGCTCTTCCACTTATTCATTGTAAACTTGTAAGTCTGTCTCTCTATTAATTAGGGTTAGATATAGCTGTGAGTGTCAGAAAATCCAAATTAACAGTGGCTTAAACAAAATAGAGCTTTATTGCATTCCCATAAAATGAAGTACAGGGCTAAGATGCAGGGCTATGGAATGGCTCCACCACCGTCAGGAACCATGGCTTCTTTGACATTGTCATTCTGCCACCCATAGTAAATGGTTACCAACTCACGAGTCAAGAAGTCTCCTTGGACTCCAGGCATCAATAGATGGAAGGAGGAAGAGGAGGGAGGAAGGGTATGCCCACTGACTTTACAGAATATGCCCATCCTACTGTGTTTATATCCCGCTGGCCAGTGTTCAATCACATGCTGCACTATGCTTCAATTTGGGAGGTGGAATCTTTATTCTGGGCCGTCATGTACCCAGCTAAAATTAAAAAGTTCTATTAAGGATGAAGATACTATATTGGGAGGCATAACAGGCTTTTAGGTTTAGGTTCATAGATGCGTTTCATGAGAATATTCAGTCTCCTGCAGTCTGTCAAACTTTGTAAAGAAAAAGATATACAGCTTTTGACAGATTCCCAAGTTCCCCATCATGCAAAAATGTTTAAGAATCAATGTCTCGCATATAATTTTAAGTTCTAGTCAGTTTTACATAAGTAACATACAAGTGATGTCTATTTCTCATTATGCCTTACAAACTGTGTTACTGTCAATAGTAAATACACCTAAGTTCATATTAGGTACAAAAAGTATTATATGAAAGATATAAAGCAGAATTAAAAAAGAAAATTTAAGTCTGGGAAGTGAAGAAATATCTCTAACCCTTGGAAGAATATGTAAAGAAAAGGTGAATTGTTTTGTTTCTTGCTTATCAACTGTTATGAGAGTGGAGCTGCTTTTTGTCTCTTACAATTTGTAACCTTGGAATTTAACTGAATAGTAATCAAAGAAAAACAAATTAAAAGAACAAAGCACTATTTATTTACTTTTTAAATCAACAAAATAAAGGAAAACGGTAACAACTCTAATTTCTTATGGCAGAATATAATAAGATCATTTGCAAGACGATTTGAGAATATGTATAACATAGACAAACATTTTGATTAAGAGCATTTGTCCCATGGAATTAATGCAAAAAATATTTAGAAGAATATATTCATTGCAGCATTTATTTGTTTATTAGCAGTTTCAAATTGTAAACTACCCAAATATCGAACTATAGAAAAATATTTATGCAATTCATCATACACCAGCAAAGAAAGCATCTGCAACTCTCCCAAGTGACAATTATGACACTTTTGTGAACAGCATTGGAAATTATCACATTCTATTAAATTAAAAAGACACAATAGAGAATTATACCCCAAAACCTAACCATTGACCTTTGAAAAAACACGAGGGTTAGGAATGCTGACCCCCATGCAATCGAAAATCCATATATAACCACTGACTCTCCAAAAACTTACCTATAGCCTCCTTTTGACCAGAAGCCCTACCAATAACATTAACAATCAATTAGCAGTATTACATACTGTATTTTTACAATAAAGTAAGCCAGAAAAAAATGTTATTTTAAAAATCACAAGGAAGAGAAAATACATTTACATTTCTGTACTGTAAAAAATCTACATGTCATTACAGCTGGGGGGTTTGAGCCCATTTGTCCAAAGGTCAGCCATATAAACAATAGCTATATAGAAACATACCAAAGTGAAAGGCTACATTAAATTTTTTCCGTACATTTTAATTTAATGGAGTAGAGTATCTTTAAAATTGATTGGATTAGATACACACATACTTTCAGACAGCTAATGGAGGATCACTAAATGTGCACCAGATGTGTCTTCAAGGAATCTTACATAGTTTCATATAATATCTGTACAACAAATAAAACTACATCAAAGGGAGCATTGGGCAACCTAGTTGAACTGGGTTCACAGAATGCCATGAGGTAGATTAACTTCAGTGTTCTAGTTCTTCTGATTAAGAAGTCTTAATCCTGTGATATTCTAGGCAGGTGTTCTGGAATTCATCCATGTTTGGATTATCATTTTGTACCCTGACCATCTCCACCCTTCCCATATGATATTACTCAAATCAAAGTGTTGATAATAAGTACTTTAATTATTATGATTATTAAGGCTTTCAATTGAAATATTTTTTCAGTGAAAAAACTTTTTTATTCCAACGTTATAGGTAATGCCACTGTTAATTTAGTCAAAGCCTGGTTTTAGTTGAAGCTGGAGGCTGTGTGATCAGGAATGTTAGAAAATGAAAAGAAAGTGCAAAATATTTGACTCCAAAAGAATAGTAACGCTGTGATGAAGAGTCTCCAGATATCAATTTAAATTTCTTAAACAGAAGAAAAACACACGAAAAATTTTTTCATGTATATATAATCATAATAGCCCTTTCTATGTTTGCCCATCATTCTGACACTCACTCCCCCCAGTTTTTTTTATTGTGGTAAAATACATATAAACATATAATTTGTCTTCTTAACCATTTTTAAGTGTACAGATTAGTGGTACCAAGGAACTTCATTTCTACATGCACATAAAGAAACTGCACTGGGAAGATTTTCTACGACCTTAATACCTCGATAATTTACTCAGCAATTGGTTTAAACTAGAGAAGGATGTCAAAAGGAATAAATCTGTAAGTTCCCAAATATTAGAATGGCACTTCCCTCCTTTCATGTTGTGAACTTTCCAGAAAGGTTTCTCCAATTCTTTATTCAAATTACTAGGCAAATCCCCCAGAAGCAGTCATCCTAACTATTACTAACCCTTTCCACAAGAGCAAAGGCAGAGTTGAACCTTTTTCAACCACGTCATCTAATATTTATGTGCCAACAATGTGCCAAACATTGTGTTAAGAGCTTTTGTACCCAAAACTGCAATTACAGCAGGAGCCCCCTGATGGAGGCAGCACCACTCGTATTTTACAGTTGAGGAATCGGATCCTCTGAGATGTGAGGAGGCTTGGCGCAGGCATGGTGGGACTAGATCACAGTCCCACAGTGATCTAAAGTGGGACCCACAGTGGGTCCCACAGTGGGACCACAGTCCCAATCTTTGGTCTCCATGTCCAGGACTGGTTCTGCCCACCCCAGCTGCCACCCCACCTGCCTGCAGCATCTCTCAAACAGATCCACATCAGCTGACTCCCAAAATACCACACAAAGGAGAATATGTCATTTTTTTTTTAATCTCTTCTTCACTTTTAATTTGTTGGCATTTGTCACTTAAAAAAAGTCAACTCTGAGGTTTGGAGGTGGTTCCGTCTTCATTTTTATAGTTTAGACATAATTCTTTTCCGGATTATACCTTTGGTTCTAGGAGATTCCCGCCCCCCTTACTTGATTGTGGGTTTGCTTAGCTGAAGAGCCAGTCTGTAGTAGATAGGTGTAGGTGTAGCATATAGAGAATAGGTATCTGTGTCTGTATTCATATTTCTAGATCTATCCTGATACTGGTCTAGATGCAGGTATACAGGGTGAAAGTGGTAGAGTATAGTACTGATAAAGGGCCCAGGTGCCCACACTTAGACTGCAGTTCCTCGGATTCTACAAAGATCAAACTCCTAGGTCTATGAAGATTCTTGAGGATCTTAAATTAGTTGAAGAAAACTGGAGTTTTCAATAGTTCAGTATGCACATATAAACACACACACACACACACACACACACACACACACACTTGGTTATCAGGGACCCTTAGCATATGGATCATTCAGAATAACTGACAATTGTAGTGAGCTAAGGGTTGGCTGTTATTAAAAATAGCTTTTCTCTCCCTTCCCTTCCCCTTTTCTTTCTCTTTCCCTTCCCCTTCCCTACCCTTTTCTCTTTCCCGTTCCTTCCCTTCCCTTCCCTTTTCACCATTTTGGACAAAAGTCTAGAATATGCTGCATATTCCCTGTGTTTTTTTTTTTTAAGACACTGTGGTATGTCTGTCGGTGAGCTAAACATACCTCCTGCTCACTCACTTAATCCTCACTCCCAACCCATGAGGTAGGTACTATCACCATCATTTGACAAAAGAAACCAAGGCCTAAAGAAGTCAAGAAACTTGGTCAAGTTCTCATAAGTAGTAGGGGGTAGTGAAGCCAGAAACCCCGGTCCTTTGACAATCTTACCCAAACTTGTTCAGTCACCTCATTGAACTGTCTCTTTGAATAATGTGTTTTGTGATGATTCTGCCTTCTAAAATTCAATACTGAATTGAACTACATCATGATTGAGTGGGACCATCTGGCCCAAGAAAACAGTGCTACAATAACATAGTATCTGTAACACATGCATTGTAGTATTAGTCTTGAGCCACTGAATGATCACAAGGGGTGCCTGGGTGGTGCAGTCAGTTAAATGACTAACTTAGTTTCGGCTCAGGCCGTGTTTTCAGGGTCATGAGATTGAGCCCCCCTTCAAGCCCTCTGTTGAGCCTCATATCGGGCTCTGCACTCAACATGGAGTTTGCTTCAGACTCTGTCTTCTTCTCCTCTGCTTCCCCTACATACTAACCCCCCCCAATAATAGCCCCAAATAAATAAATAAATAAATCTTTAGTTTTTATTTTTATTTATAAATAAAGCAGCTGGCAGAGGGAGAACCAGACTGCCCACTGAGCAAGGACCTTGACATGGGACTCCATCCCAGGATCCTGGGATCATGACCTGAGCCGAAGGCAGACACTTAACCAACTGAGCCACCCAGGTGCCCCAATAAATGAATCTTTTTTTTTAAAGACTTTATTTATTTATTTGACAGGCAGAGATCACAAGTAGGCAGAGAGGCAGGCAGAGAGAGGAAGGGAACCAGGCTCCCCGCTGAGCAGAGAGCCCGATGTGGGGCTTGATCCCAGGACCCTGGGATCATGACCTGAGCCGAAGACAGAGGCTTTAACCCACTGAGCCACCCAGGCACGCCCCCCCAATAAATAAATCTTTAAAGAAACAAACAACCAAAAAAAAAAAAAAAACCCCCACAAAGTGTTACCATTTATACTTATAATTCGATGGTCCATGACTATATATGGGTTTCATGACAATTTTTTCCTTTTGCATGTCCTCTTTCACTGAGTAGGTAGCCTTTTGTGGTCAAACATGTGGTTACAGAGTGAGAAGTATTCAGTTCCAGCTCTGACATGCAGGAGCAGTGGGATCTCCTTTTCTTCATCTGTAAAATGGGTGTGTATCGCCTACTCTGAAGAGGATGAAAGGAGACCAAGTAGCTAAGTATCTAACATGGCTACTGCCTGCAGTCAGTTCTCAACCAATGGCACTCTATTATTATAGCATATCACTGCTGTCAGGTGGTTAACCATAATTTCTCGCTGCTATCAGTGTTCCTGTTATATCTGGCTCTTGCACTAATTTGTAGAGTCTAATCTGCTTGGGCTTTGAAAACAGTTCCTGTATTGGTAACATAGCAAAATGGACTTGTGCAAGATATTGGCACTGAGAAGAGGGTGCAAAGTCAAGCCAGGAACAAAACAGGGGTGGAAATGCTGAGAAAACATGGACAACATTCCAAAGCCACAGTGCATGTATTTGAAACAGAATCAGAGACGTGACTGGGGCCAGATATTGGGGTAGCGCAAGAGATACCAATGGGAGAGCCAAACTCCGCGGCTCTGTCTGGGGTAACAGGCTGACAGGAGCCAAGCAGAAGATAAAGCACAGGGGCTCAGGGAAGGCAGGCCTGACTTGGAGTACTTGTAGCCAGCCGTTGATTGTGCTAACACTCCTTTTGAAGGCCTGGAGCTTTTCCACAAGGACAGTTGGATCTTTTTTTATAGGTGCAACTCTCCAAGAGGAGCATCTCTTAATCAGAATGTAGATTTTTTAGTTTCAAAGTTAAGGTGCGTAGACACTGAGTGAAGGTTTAGAGAATATTTCTTTAAATAATGAGCAGGAATTTCAATGTGCACATTTTTTTTTGACTGACATAGAGCTCTTATTTACCACTAGGTTTTTGACTAAGTAATAGATCGATGAATTTTCCTGACCCCATTGATGTATGCATAGGGTTGCCAGGCAAGGTATAGGATACCCAGATAAATTTTAAGTTCAGATAAACAATGAATAATTTTTTAGAATAAATATGTTCCAAATACTGCATGGGACATACCTATGCTAAGAAATTATTCATTATTTATGTCAGATTAAAATTTAATTGGGTATCTTTGTTTTTGCTCAACCTGAAAACCATGTATACAACGGATTATAGTACCATGAAGGGTAGTTAATAATTATGGAGAACTTCCAGAAACAGTGATATATTTTAATGTTCACCATTTTACCTCTTACAACAACTGATAAACTAGATACACCTATTGTTCTCTAAACCGATGGTTACCAGAGGGGAGGTGGGAGGGGAGACGGGTGAAGTAGGTGATGGGAATGAAGGAAGGCACGTACTGTGATGAGCACTGGGCTGATGTATGGAAGTGTTGAATCCCTATATCATACGCCTGAAACTAGCATAACACTGTATGTTATCTAACTGGAGTTTAAAGAAAAACCTAAAAAAAACAAAAACAAACCCAAAACTATTGTTCTCCTATTACCAGTCTTAAAACTAAGGCTTGAAAGATTCATTTCTAAAAGTCTGCAAATGGCAGAGCTAGAACTCAAACTTCTGTCTGACTTCAGGGCCTTATCTAACACACATATGTTTTTATTAATTTAAATACACACACATGGGACGCCTGGGTGGCTCAGTTGGTTAAGCAGCTGCCTTCGGCTCAGGTCATGATCCCAGCATCCTGGGATCGAGTCCCACATCGGGCTCCTTGCTCCACAGGGAGCCTGCTTCTCCCTCTGACTCTGCCTGCCACTCTGCCTGTGCCCGCTCTTGCTCTCTCTCTCTCTCTCTCTGACAAATAAATAAAATCTTTTAAAAATAAATAAATAAATAAATAAATACACACACATAATCTGAGTCTGTGGCTCAGGCAAATCCACATGTCCTGGCCTTCTGTAATATTTCAGTATTTGGGTGCTGGCTACAATCATTATAAGTTAGCCCTAGGATATATTCCTAAAATGCAACCTTTTCATGTCTGTGTTTTCTTTAATCAAAAGGGAGAGCCAATTTCTGCCTGTTCAGGTTCAGACAGGGGTGTGTTACTGCGCCTTTGCAGCCGCTGTTGGCCTTCCTACAGTCGGAGACCACGTTCAGGTCTCATCCCTCTGTGCGGATGGGCCTGCAATACCTTCTATCAGCAATTTCACTTTCTCATTCATTTTTGTGACTTCCCTGGCCTTGGAAATTCTGCTGGGCAAATATAAATTTAATGTGGGTGGATTGCTCACTTTCCAGGAGCTAATTGTTGGCAATTCTCCCTTGCCATTAAATATTAAGTACTACAAGTAGATGAAGCTAATAAAACCACTTAAGAAAATGGATGTCGTGTTATCATACCCGGTGATGGATGTCTAAAGCTATGTTGGGGCCGCAGACTTCCATGTGTTTTGGAGTTTGGGGATTTTTGCCCATTTATCACCACTAACCTTATTTAAATGGTTACTTAATCACTGGAAACGGAACTGCCACAATCTTCATTGATTTTTGGAGCATGCATTATCAAGGACTGGAATTAAAAACTGTAATTTATATCCCCATCAATTCTTCTGTTGTTATTGATTTCTACTGGGAAAACAGTCTGGAGGCATTTACTATTAACATGACTAAAGCAATTATATAAAAGGCTTTCAAATAATGTCCAGCAAATATATTGTTTGTTGCATTTAACATTAAGGATTTATGGCAATTCAGGACCTCATTATCATTAAATGAGATATCATTATCCCAGGAGATGCCTTAGGGAAACATCAGTTTTAAAATACTTTTTAAAAAGTGGTGTTAGCTAATTCCTCTTAAAAAAAAAAAAAGCAGGAGAAAAACTTAACTTTACTAAATAAAGGCCTGTGCCTTTGATATATTATGATATATTTATGAGTATTATATATTATGAGTACAAATGAGTCTTCAGGTCTGTTCATACCAAACCAATCTGTATTTCATTTATCATTTTATTGCTATTTGCCTATCTTTAAATATACCACAAGAGAAAAATCAGGATTTTCCTTTTTGAGCTCTAATTTCATATTTAAAAATATATGTACTGAAACATATTTTCAACTAATTAAGTCTTGTATAGAAACACTCAAGTGATTCACTGGGTTTTTTACTTTTTGTCTGGCTCTTTGGGTTTTAAGACTCTACAGGCACAGCTTGCATTTACTGTGATAAACTTTGGCAAGAAGCAACTATCCCTCATGTGACATCAAAGTGTTTGAAGGGAAATGAGTGTACGGGTTCCTTTGAAGCAAAAACCGGACTGGACCTGAAACGGCAATTGGGAAATCTTCAAAACGAGTCATCAAAGTATAGAAGCTGGGGTTTCATGATAAAAGAAAAATAATTTCTCAAATTCTTCAGGTACCAAGTAAATAAAAGCATATTGAAACCGGTAGGCATGATTATCATCAAACATCATAGAGCAGTTTACAAGCTTCTCCGAGGTCATCACTTGCATTCTCAAATTCTTCAGGTACCAAGTAAATAAAAGCATCTTGAAACTGGTAGGCATGATTATCATCAAACATCATAGAGCAGGGCGCCTGGGTGGCTCAGTGGGTTAAAGCCTCTGCCTTCGGCTCAGGTCATGATCTCAGGGTCCTGGGATCGAGTCCCGCATCGGGCTCTCTGCTCAGCGGGGAGCCTGCTTCCTCCTCTCTCTCTGCCTGCCTCTCTGCCTACTTGTGATGTGTCAAATAAATAAATAAAATCTTTAAAAAAAAAAAAAACATCATAGAGCAGTTTACAAGCTTCTCTGAAGTCATCACTTGCATTCTTTTTATGGTGCAGTTTTTAAACTTGCAAGACAATGGTGTTTGTACAGGAAGCACATGACATGAAATTTCATCAGGTTAACTTGACACAATCCACTACAAAGTAGCACTTTCTCATGATCAGTGTTTAAAGAGTGTAAAGAAAAAAATCTACCAAGGGGTGGCAACATCAGAAAACTGAGGATAACAAAAAGGAACCGCAGTTACAAGTCCCTGGCAGGGTCTGAGTAGTGTTAGTGTGTTCTGAGAGCTTACTGTCTTTTCTAACTCCCCTGCCTTCTGTTTTAAACAATGCTATTGTAAAATCGCAAACTGAGGGAATGTATCGCCTGCCATGAGCTTTTTTTTTTTCTGATGCATTATTTTTTTTTCAAGTTTTTTTTTTTTTTAAAGATTTATTTATTTATTTATTTGATAGAGAGAGATCACAAGTAGGCAGAGAGGCAGGCAGAGAGAGAGGGGGAAGCAGGCTCCCCGCTGAGCAGAGAGCCCGATGTGGGGCTCGATCCCAGGACCCTGAGATCATGACCTGAGCTGAAGGCAGGGGCTTAAACCACTGAGCCACCCAGGCGCCCCTTTTTTCAAGTTTTTATTTAAATTCCAGTTAGTTAACATACAGTGTAATGTTAGTTTCAGGGAATGCAATTTTTTTAATGAATAGGCATGAACTCACAAAGTGTGTTTTATTTCATGCTGGAATTAACACCCACAAATTGTATATGAAGAGGGTAAATACTTATACATCTTTAATCCTAAATATTTTTATCGTCTTTCATTGTTCATGCAGTTAGAGTAAATTTTCTTTAAGATGGCCATTAGAAAATCTTTTTAAAAAATCTCTTATTGAGGGAAATTTCAAATATATACACAAGGAAAGAATTGTATAATGAACCCAGTATCCTCTTGGTCAGCTTGACCACTTGTCAGTATGTTACGGATTGTTTCCTCTGTCACTGTCAATACTCATCTTCTCCCCACCTCCATTATGTTCGGTCCTTGAAATTATATTGTTTCTTCTGTAAACATTTTATTTCTTTAATAATTCTATTATCACACTATAAAAATAGAATTAATTTACTAGGATTGTCCAATGTCTAATTCACATTACCTTTTTTTTTTTCCAGTTTGTTTATTTGAAATAGGACCAAATAAAGTCCATATACTGTGTTGTGTTAGTATGTCTTTTTAGTTTCCCAAGTGTATTTTCTGGCATAAAAATGGTCATGCACATATATTTTTACACAGTGACCTTTGCCTTACTCTTAAGGTAGTTAAAATGAAATACAATTTTTTAATTAATATTTTATCTCTGTAACACCAAGTAAAACAGTAAGTTGAATGGTCAGTTTTATATCTGAGCCTAAGGATCATTTGCTTAAAAAAAATTCAGGTTTATTTATTTCCTCTTTGTTCAAATATTTTCTTATGATATAAGAATAACTGGTAAATATAAATTTATGTGTTGACATATTCAAAGTATTTTTTTACATTTATACTATCTTTTTTTAATTGAAGCATAGTTGACATACAATGTTACATTAGTTTCAGGTATACTATCTTTTTTTAAAAAATTTAATTTAGGGGCGCCTGGGTGGCTCAGTGGGTTAAGCCACTGCCTTCGGTTCAGGTCATGATCTCAGGGTCCTGGGATCAAGCCCCACATCGGGCTTTCTGCTCAGCAGGTAGCCTGCTTCCCTTCCTCTCTCTCTGCCCGCCTCTCTGCCTACTTGTGATCTCTCACTGTCAAATAAATAAATAAAATATTTAAAAAAAATTTTAATTTAATTTTCTTCAGTGTTCCAAGTTTTGATATTGATAGATATTTTTAAAAAATAAACTTCAGGTTAAAATACTCAATTAAAACCATAATCTGGGGGCACCTGGGTGGCTCAGTGAGTTAAGCCGCTGCCTTTGGCTCAGGTCATGATCTCAGGGTCCTGGGATCGAGTCCTGCATCGGGCTCTCTGCTCGGCAGGGACCCTGCTTCCTTCTCTCTCTCTCTCTGCCGGCCTCTCAGTGTACTTGTGATTTCTCTCTGTCAAATAAATAAATAAAATCTTTAAAAAAAAAAAGACCATAATCTGTTTCTCTTGATACTTTATGCCATAGTACTCACACATTTTCTCTGACTTATCAAGATCTTTAATTTGGTTCGTGGTTTATCTTGATTATGAATTAAGATTCTTTCTCTGAACCATGGAGATTGAAAATAAAGCTATCAGAAGGTATTTATGTACATCAGCTAGACATAATTTATATTATTAATTGTAACTGGAACATAGTTTTTAGAACTTGGTTAACACAAAATAACCCACTAATTATTTACTTTTATTAAAAAATCATCATTTATACTTGGTTCTGTTCTAGATATGCATTTAATTTTAAACTACGTTTTGATTGAGTAATTTCTACTCACAGGGAATGAGTTAGAATCTTTTTTTTTCTCCTTGAATTACTTAATTCACTTATCTAGGGCATGAATTATGAAGATGGGATTTAAAAGGTGAAAGATTTATACAATCTCAAGGGAAACCAGAGTGTTGAAGATGGGATTTAAGAGTACCCTCTATTAATGATGCCTTCTTATTGGCTAATGAACGTGAAGAGTGAGAATTGGAAGTAGATAATATTACTCTTATTATTGCTTAATGGGCACCTCATTTACTTAAACCAATAGAGATTTTGTTACAGAATGTGTTCAGTAATGCAAACTACTTTTCTCTTTCCTGAATAAACATGTTCTCTTAATTTATCCCATTTCTCTAAAAAATAAATATGTTTTGCCTTTGTAAAGGAAATGAATAACATCTTCAGCTGAATTTTCTAATGTGTTTAGTGATTAAAGCTGCTTTAATAAATATATTTCCTGTTAACATTCTGAATAGCAAATAATAAACAGAGAAAATAGTGGTTCATGCTATCATTATTCCTTCTTCATATAACAGTAGGTTTTTAAACAAAGTTCCTGTGGACAGTGGGAGATCTTTATTCTAGGAATTCGGCTAATACTTATAAGGCACATGATATGTTCTAGGCATATTTATAAACACCTTTTATGCATTAATCTAATCCTTCTGACAACCTTAGCAGGAAGTTACTATAATTATAATCTCCATTTTATAGATGAGAAAGCTGAGGGATAGAAAGCTTTAGTGATGTATAGGCAGTCACAAAACTAGTTCGCACCAAGGCAGTCTGGCTCCAGAGATTTACTTTTATGTAGGACACCACACAACATAAGAAACAGAAAGCCATTAGTGGTTGTCTAGGATTGGTAAGAGGGTTGACTGCAAGGTGGAGTGAAGAAGTCAATTCTTTGGTATAGTGGAAATATCTTGTACCTTAGTTGTGCCATACCAAGCAACATAAGCTTAGATGTAAAAACTCATCAAATGTACATGTAAGATAGGTACAGTTTATTATATGTTAATTATACCTTAATAAAGTTAATTTGTAAAAAAGTATCAAGACTCACTTTATGGTCCACTGTTTAGTAAATTTTGGCAATTTTGAGTGCCTTGTTTTCTACGTGACCTAATTGATATATAGGCCCTTTGGTGCAACAAGGTGGCTCTGTCAGTTAAACTTCATCTGTCTCTTGCTTTTGGCTCAGGTCATCATCTCAGGGTTGTAAGATTGAGCCCCCTCTGACCCTGGGGTTTGCACGGGATGTGGAGTCTGCTTAAGATTTTCTCTCTCCCTCTGCCCACCCCCACCAAATATAACCCTTAAAAGTTACCAAATACAGAGCCCTTCGAAATGCAATAGAATACTTAGCACAGTCTACCATGTGGTGGATCATAAAGTGGGTCTGTGAGTACAGATTAGCTTTGGGTCTTCTATACTCCATACTGATTTTCTTGGCTTGTTCTGTCACAACAAAGGGAGCTATACCAAACAGATGGTGATTTCCTTTCTCTTTTGTAATCTCTTTTGGCCATATATTTTCTCAATTTCTTATTAGATGCATACAGATTTTTTTTAGCATTGCTACTGGGGTGATCTCTTTATCATTAAGAATCCCTCATGATTTCTGGTCATGCTTTTTGTTCTAAAATTTATATTAAAATGGCTACATCATCTTAGTTGACATTTGCATGACATATCTTTTTCTGGCCTTGTGTTTCAGCCTTTCAGTGTCCTATATTTTATAAGGACATGCGCTTATAATTGGTTTTGTTTCTGTTTTGTTTTTCATATTATGGGAATATTTCATTAGTTTGTATTTAGTATCTTATGTATTTGTGCTTACATTTACTATCTTGCTATTATTTTTTTAAAATTCGTTCCATCTAAGTTCTTTTCTCCCTTATTGTCTTCTTTTTGGATAGTTTTTTAAATTATTTCTTCTCTACTTCTTGTTAATTTTATATTGTGTTAACTATCATTTTGCTGTTTACATCAAGATTACAATATGCATACCTTAATACAGTCTGGTTACAAAATATAACTTTTACCATCCCCCAGTCATGCCAGGAATTTAAACCATTTAAATTACATTTTATCTTTTCTATTTTTTATGTATTATCATTGTAATTTCAGTTCTACATACATATTTAAACCTAAGGGAAATTATTATTTTGTTCAGTCAGTATTAATTTATACATATACTTTAGATACATATCTCTATATATCCTTATATATCCTCTATATATCCTTATATCCTCTATATATATCCTTATATATCTCTATATAAGGCTATATATCTCTATACATCTCTTATATATCTCTATATAGCCTTATATAGAGATATATATATCTAAAGTATAAATATATATCTCTCTATGTATAGAGATATATATACATAAAGTATGTATATAAAGTATATATATGAGTATATATAAAGTGTATATATACAAGGATATATATAGAGAGAGATATCTAAAGTGTGCGTGTATATATATAAAATATATATATAAAGTAATATGTAAGTATATATATCCATATATGCATATAAGGATATATATAGATATACTTTATACTATATACTTTATACATATACTTATTCTTTCCATTGTTATTTATTCCTTTCTCTAAAGTCATTTTGACCTCACTTTTCTGGGACCAATTTTCTTTTGCCAAAGAAATCCCTTTAGTATTTTCTTTAGTGCTGGTGTCTGGCCATACATTTTCTAGAGTTTAATTTTTCTGAAAAAGTCTTTATTTTGCCTTCATTTTGGATTGATATTTTCCCTTACTGTCTATAACATTCTAGGTGGACAGATATTTACTCTGGATACTTTAAAGGTGTCTTATTGTTGCTTTCGGTCTTTCCTCATGTCTGTTAAAAATTCACTTGTTGGTCTTACTGTTTCTCTTTTTAATAATGCATCTCCCCCATGCTTCTCAATCCTCTAATCTCTGGGTACTTTCAAAATTTCCCTTTGGTTTTGGCTTTCAGCAAAACCACAAGAAATGTGCATAGGTTTTACATTTCTTGTATTCATCCTAGTATGCAGAGGGCTTCATAAATCTGTAGCTTGATGACTTTCATCAACTATTTTCTCTGCAAATACCATTTCTTCTTGATTCTTTTTCTCTTCTCGTCCAGAACTCTAATTACATGTCTAACATGTATACTATTTTTCTTCTATACATTTCTAGATTTTTAATCTTTACCCTTTTGTGCTTCAGTATAAAAATTTTTATTGCTCTGTATTTCAGTTCACCAACTACTGTTGTTCTCTGTCTAATCTAATCTGTCATTTGTCTCTTTATCAACTTCACAAATTTAGGTGTTATATTTTGCATTTCTAGAAATTTTGTTTGACTTTCTTTTCAAGACATTAAACTCTGGTGAAATTTTTCATATTTTTATTTCTTCATCTTTCTCTTTATTTTCTTGAACATATCAGTCATGATATTTTAATGTCCTTATTTGATAATTTCCCTATCTGGATAACCCGTGGATCTCTTTTTATTGACTATTTTTTTTCTTGGTACTTGGGTATGTACTCCTGTTTTTTGATATGTCTGGTATTTTTTAATTTAATGTCTGATATTATATATGAAAAACTGTAGAGGCTTCTTCATATCATCTTCCTCAAAGACCAGAAGGAATATGAGCTGATTCTTTTAATCAAGTCAGAAATTAAATTCCAGGCTGGATTGTACTTTTTCTAAGGCCTTCTTCTAGATTTCTCTCATTCATGTTCCCAAGATGTAGTTCCCAAGGAATTCCCATTATAACCCAGGATGCTCACCAGCACCTTTATCTTCTGGTATGTCAGAAACTTGAATGCCTGTCTTCAAGTAGAGCTGTTAGACAGCCAAATCCTCTCTCTGCTTTTCTTTTTCTTTTTCTTTTTTTTAATATTTTATTTATTTATTTGACAGACAGAGATCACAAGTAGGCAGACAGGCAGGCAGAGAGAGAGGAAAGGAAGCAGGCTCCCTGCTGAGCAGAGAGCCCAATGAGGGGCTCAATCCCAGGACGCTGGGATCATGACCTGAGCTGAAGGCAGAAGCTTTAACGCATTGAGCCACTCAGGCACCCCCTGTCTCTGCTTTTCAAAGACATTCTGCTTGGCTCTCAGATTCTTTTCCCCACATAGCTGCAGAAATCAATGTCATGAGGGGGAAGCCAGCAGAGTGTGGATGTTGTTTTCTGTCCCTTCTTTCTGGCTAGAATCCTAGCTCCTCAAGTCTCTAATTTATGACTTTCCAGCCTCATGGGATGATCAGAAGTTCTGCTGGGTTTTCTACCTCTTAGCAAGGCCATCTGCTTGGCCTTATTCCTGGACCCCCAGCCTCTTGCTTCATGCTCAGAACTGGCAAATGCATGAAGGAAACAAAACAAAGCAAAACAGAAAAGAATACTGCAACATGTCCATTTGCCTTTGGAGCTGTTTCCCCCCTCTTAGCACCGTTTACTTTCATGCTCTGGTTGCCAGACTTATTCTTTTGTTCACCTTTTCTATATGTCTTCAACAGAGGCTTATCTCTTTCAAGATATTCCAAAATGCCCATTATGAATCTTTGTATCCCAGGTGTAACAACATCAAAATCACAAACAATTCAGCACCTTCAAGAAGCAATATATGGGAACAATAATAGTAGGAAATTTATAATTCACTCACATGGCAAAATGGAAAAAAAATAAATAATTGAGTGTATTGAATCTAAATAATAGAATTAATTAAATAGAACTAATAGATTCTATTTAATAATTACAGAAAATGTTTCTCTTCAAGTCTCTATGGGTTGTTTCCCAAAATTATGTAGATGGGTGCAAGGAGAATCTCAATAAATCTTAAAAAGTAATAACATTATAGATAATATTCTCAGACTATATTGCAATAAAAGTAGAAATTTATAACAAATATTGAAATAAAGTTACAATCTGAAGTTCTAAATTCTCTTTCAACTATAAGAGGAAATCTAGGCCAAAATTTCGTAGCTGGAAAGTGCAAATAAGACTTTAGATAAGAAAATATTTGGTATATAAAAAGCTGTGGCTAAAAAGAAAATATGATAGCTATACCTCTTTAATTTGCTCTGAAAGAAGAAATTAAATTGAAATTATTAGTTATTCAGATAATATTTTAAGAGTAGCAAAATTTAACTTAAAAGACAGAAGAAATAAGAAAGGTCACATAAATTAATGAAATAAAAGAGAAAAACATTAGAAAGAACAAATATATTTTATAACTGATTCTTTGAGAAACTGTAACAATAAAATAAAACCCTATTAGCCTAACTTTCAAACAAACAAAACTGAAGAAAGGATCAAAATATAAAATTAGAAATGAAGAAATTAGAAATTTAGAAATTAGAAATTACAAAAATGGGACCTTTATGAAAATACTTCTCTATTCTCTTACTGTTTTTCAATGGGTCAATCTACCCATTCAGCCCTGTACATATATCTCAGGTATTATCAGTGCTCCCCACTTTCTTGGTGTCCCTTTTTAGCCTCCACCATCTCACCTCTACCTTTTTTCCAATGCAGCTCACCTTGAATGCACTGCTTCTCAATCCTTTCTCCACAGTCAGAGGGATCTGTTTTTTTTTTTTTTTAATTCTTCTTTTATTAATATATAATGTATTATTTGTTTCAGGGGTACAGGTATGTGATTCATCAGTCTTACACAATTCATGGCACTCACCATAGCACACACCCTCCCCAATGTCCATCATTCAACCATCCCATCTTCCCGACCCCCCCTCCCCTACAGCAACCCTCAGTTTGTTTCCTGAGATTAAGAGTCTCTTATGGTTTGTCTCCCTCTCTGGTTTCATCTTGTTTAATTTTTCCCTCCCTTCACCTATGATCCTCTGTCTTGTTTCTCAAATTCCTCACATAATTAAGATCATATGAGAATTGTCTTTCTCTGATTGACTTATTTCGCTTAGTGTAATACCCTCTAGCTCCATCCACATCGTTGCAAATGGGAAGATTTCAGTTTTTGATGGCTGCATTGTGTTCCATTGTATATATATACCACATCTTCTTTATCCATTCATCTCTTGATGGACATCTAGGCTCTTTCCATAGTTTGGCTATTGGGGACATTGCTTCTATAAACATTGGGGTGCAGGTACCCCTTTAGGTCACTACCTTTTTATCTTTGAGGTAAATACCCAGTAGTGTGATTGCTGGGTCATAGGGTAACTCTATTTTCAACTTTTTGAGGAACCTCCATACTTTTTTCCAGAGTGACTGCATTAGCTTGCATTTCTACCAAGAGTATAGTAGGGTTCCCCTTTCTCCACATCCTCACCAACACCTGTTGTTTCCTGACTGGTTAATTTTAACCATTCTGACTGGTGTGAGATGGTATCTCACTGTGGTTTTGTGGTTTTGATTTGCATTTTCCTGATGCCAAGTGATGTTGAGCATTTTTTCATGTGCCTGTTTGTCATTTGGATGTCTTTGTTGCGGAAATATCTCTTCATGTCTTCTGTCCATTTCTTGATTGGATTGTTTGTTATTTTGGTGTTGAGTTTGGGAAGTTCTTTATAGGTTTTGGATACTAGCCCTTTATCTGATATGTCATTTGTAAATATCTTCTCCCATTCTGTCAGTTGTCTTTTGGTTTTGTTTACTGTTTCCTTTGTTGTGCAAAAGCTTTTGATTTTGATGAAGTCCCAATAGTTCATTTTTACCCTTGCCTTCCTTGCCTTTGGCAATGTTTCTAGGAAGAAGTTGCTGCAGCTGAGGTTGAAGATGTTGCTGCCTGTGTTCTCCTCAAGAATTTTGATGGATTCCTTTCTCACACTGAGGTCTTTCATCCATTTTGAGTCAATTTTTGTGTGTGCTGTAAGGAAATGGTCATTCTGAATGTGGCTGTCCAATTTTCCCAACACCATTTATTGAAGAGACAGTCTTTTTGTCATTGGACAGTCTTTCCTGCTTTGTCGAAGATTAGTTGACCATAGATTTGAGGGTCCATTTCTGGGCTCTCTATTCTGTTCCATGGATCTATGTGTCTATTTTTGTGCCAGTACCATGCTGTCTTGATGTTTACAGCTTTGTAATAAAGTTTGAAGTCTGGAATTGTGATGCCACCAACTTTGGTTTTCTTCTTCAACATTTCTCTGGCTATTTGAGGTCTTTTCTGGTTCCATATAAATTTTAGGATTATTTATTCCATTTCTTTGAAAAAAATTGATGGTATTTTGATAGGGATTGCATTAAATGTGTAGATTGCTCTAGGTAGCATAGACATTTTCACAAAATTTGTTCTTCCAATCCATGAGCATGGAATGTTTTTCCATTTGTGTCTTCCTCAATTTCTTTCCTGAGTACTCTATACTTTTCTGAGTACAGATTCTTTGTCTTTTTGGTTAGATTTATTCCTAGGTATCTTATGGTTTTGGGTGCGATTGTAAATGGGATTGACTCCTTAATTTCCCTTTCTTCTGTCTTGTTGTTGGTGTATAGAAATGCAGCTGACTTCTGTGCATTGATTTTATATCCTGATACTTTACTAAATTCCTGTATGAGTTCTAGCAGATTTGGAGTGGAGTCTGTTGTGTTTTCCACATAAAGTATCATATCGTCTGCAAAGAGTGAGAGTTGGACTTCTTCTTTGATGTTTTGGATGCCTTTAATTTCTTTTTGTTGTCTGATTGCTGAGGCTAGGACTTCTAGTACTATGTTAAATAGCAGTGGTGATAGTGGACATCCCTGCCATGTTCCTGACCTTAGGAGAAAGCTCTTAGTTTTTCCCCATTAAGAATGATATTTATTGTGGGTAAATGGGATTGACTCCTTAATTTCTCTTTCTTCTGTTGTTGATGTATAGAAATTGTTATTTGGTGGTGGTGTATAGAAATGCAACTGACTACTATGCATTGATTTTATATCCTGACACTTCACTGAATTCCTGCATGAGTTGTAGCAGTTTTGGAGTGGAGTCCTTTGAGTTTTCCACAGAAAGTATCATATCATCTGCAAAGAGTGAGAGTTTGACTTCTTCTTTGCCAATTCAGATGCCTTTTATTTCTCTTTGTTGTCTGATTGCTGAGGCTGGGACCTCTACTACTATGTTGAACAGAAGTGGTAATAGTGGACATCCCTGCTGTGTTCCTGATCTTAGGGGAAAAGCTCCCAGCTTTTCTCCATTGAGAATGAGATTTGCTGTGGGCTTTTCATAGTTGGCTTTTATGATATTGAGGTATGTACAGATGGGTCTTTTTAAAATAATGGTTAAATCAGGGGAGCTTGGATGGCTTAGTCCGTTGGGTGTCCAACTCTCAGTTTCTGCTCAGGTCATGATCCCAGGGTCCTGGGATCAAGTCCCACATCAGACTCCTAGCTCAGTGGGGAGCCTGCTTCTCTTTCTGCCCTTCCCTCTGCATGTGATCTCCCTCTCTCAAATAAATAAATTAAAAAATAATAATAATGGTTAAATCATGCAATTTTCCCTCACAAATCTCATCCTTGGCTTCTTATGTCTTCCAGAAGAAAATGCAAACAAAACCCATAAGATGCTACATGATCCTTCTGGCTACAGCTCTCTCCTAATCATGACCTTTAGCCAACTGGTCTTTTGAATGTATTTCTCATTCAGTTCCTTTCTACTTGCTGTTCTCTTTTCTGTCCTCGCTCCAGGTATTAAAATAGCTCACTCCCTTCTTTCTCTTTCAGGCCAGTTTACTGACCTGAAATGGTAACTACTTCCCAACCTAAATGGTAACTACTTTCTACCCCTATAATTCTCTCTTCTCTTACTTAATTTATTTTTTCTTTAGTATTTGTAAGGATCTAACATATATATTTAATTATCTTGTTCTTCTTACTAAAACACAAGTTCCAGAAAAGTAAGAAATTTGTCTGTTTTGACCACTGGTTTTTTTGCCTAGTATTTATATTAATGCTTGGCACATATTACAGCTTGATAACTATTTATTGACTAAATTAGTGGATGGCCTAATTAATAACTGAAAAGCTTCCAGAAAATCCACTGAAAAACTTTTGCAAGCAGAAAGGGAATTTGGCAAGGTAAATGGTTTGAAGTTAATAAACTATTAAGAAAAAAGACAAAATAGCTAAAAATAAGTTTAATAATATGTAGAACTCTACTGATGGACATAATGACTTGAAAAAGTGGAGAAATATACCTTTCTCTGGGATAAAAAGAATCAATGTTGTGAAGAAGCCCACTTTCCTTATTATTATATGTATTAAAATGCTAGTAGATGTATTTGGAGTAAATGGAAAAAGTTAAAAAAATTTTTTTTTACTGATTAATAATCATTTGAGAATAATTAGAAACATCCTGGAAAGAAAAAGAGTAATGAGGTAGAACTAGTTTTATCAGATATTAAACTTGAACTTAAGCTATCATAACCTAAAGGATAAGAGACTGGTAAAGAAATGGAGAATTGTGGATTAGCTTCAAGGAATAATATATAGATCTAGACTCATGTAGAGACGTAGTACATGATGGTACCATTTCATATCAGTGAGGAAACTCAATATTAAGGAGGAAACAGTTTCTAAAAATTTAAAGTTTAAAAAGATAACTAAGTTTGTAACTTACCTCATTCCTGTGCCAAAATAAATTTCGGATGGATCCAAGATATAAATGAAATTCAGAAATCACCAAAAGAAAGCATAGCAAAATTTTTCATGAGCATATAAGTCATCTCTGTATTGCAAAATAACCAGAAAAGGAAAAGATGGATGATGCACTTTTTACAAATTTTAAACTTTTGTATTCCAAGAACTACCACAAAGTCAAAGAAAAATGAAGAAAATGGGAAAAATTATTTGCAACACTTTTGGAAAACAAAAGCTAATTTTTCTTACTTTCACACAGAACTGAAAAAAATTAATAATCCCTTAAAAATAGAGCTACCCTATGACCCTGCAATTGCACTATTGGGTATTTACCCCAAAGATACAGATGTAGTGAAAAGAAGGGCCATCTGTACCTCAATGTTCATGGCAGCAATGGCCACAATCACCAAACTGTGGAAAGAACCAAGACGCTCATCAATGGACGAATGGATAAAGAAGATATGATCCATACGTACAATGGAGTATTATGCCTCCATCAGAAAGGGTGAATACTCAACTTTTGTATCAACATGGGCGGGACTGGAAAAGATTATGCTGAGTGAAATAAGTCAAGCAGAGAGAGTCAATTATCATATGGTTTTTCTTATTTGTGGAGCACAAGAATAACATGGAGGACATTGGGAGATGGAGAGGAGAAGTGAGTTGGGGGAAATCAGAGCGGGGGACAAACCATGAGAAACTGTGGACTCTGAGAAACAAACTGAGTGTTTTGGAGGAAAGGGGGTCGGGGGATGTGTGAGCCTAGGAGGGCACGTATTACATGGAGCACTGGATATAGTGCATAAACAATTTTGGAACACTGAAAAGAAATGAAATAAAATAAAGTGGGAAAAAATCCTGTATAAAATGGGCAAAGTGCTCCTGTAGCAATTTCATTAAAAAAAAAAAAAAAAAAAAAGAGAGAGAGAGAGAGAGGGAGAGAGAGAGAAAGAAATACTAACATCCAGAAAACACATGAAAAGATTCTTTTCATTCCTGATTTTTAAATGCTAGTAAAGATAGTGTGATGTACATTTAAAAATTATATAACATGACCTACCTTTTTAGAGAGTAGTTAGAAAAATCACTCAAAATCTTAAAAAAAGAGCCCAATTAATAAATAATAGTACGTTTGATACCTGCTACCACTTGAATGAACCTTGAAAACAGAAAGCTAAGTGAAATGTATTATTCCATTTATATAAGACATCCACAACAGGCAAATTTATAGAGACAGAGAGTAGAATCATTATTGGTAGGAGCTGGAGAAAAGTAGAGGGAAGTGAGAGATGATGGCTAGGGATATGAGGTTTCTTGTGCAGGCAAGAAAATTGTTCTAAAACTGTGATGATGGATACATTCTGTACACATACTAACATACTAAAAAACATTGAATTTTCTACTTTAAATGGATGAGTTTCTACTTTAAATGGATATGTAAATTCTATTTCAGTAAAACTAGATAAAAAAAAACTTACCACCAAAAATAAATAACAGCATATTGATATAATGGAATATCAGGCAGGCAATAAAAGGCATGGGAAATGCATTGTTAGAAAAAACAACAAAAGATTGTTAGCCAAAAAAAGTACAGGATAGCTTTCTTTCCAGCCAGCTGTGAGCAATGGTCATCTTCTGGGACAACTGACACAAGCAAGACTGAAGGCCAAAGAAACTATTACCATCAGAAGCAGAATTTTGAGTGGGGATGGGGGCCCTGACCCTCCGCCCCCCAACAAACACAATCTGAGTCTGGGGAGGTAAGAAGAATTACTGTGCCTGGAGGCCAGATGTGGGGTACTTCTTCTGAGGCTCCAAGTGTTGAATGTGCAAAACAAGGGTTGTTGATATTGTCTACAATGCATTCATCAATGGCCTGCTTGGCCAAGACCCTGTGAAGAACTATGTCATGCTCCTTGACAGCACACTACCCCAACCTTGCACTGCCCCTAGGCCACAAAGAGACCAAGGCAACTCTTGAGGAGGAAGAGATTTTAAACAGAAAACGATTGAAGAAGTGAAGAAGAAATAGAATGAAAGATCAAAGAATGCTCAAACAGTATCTTCTGGAGAAGTTCCAGCCAGGTTGGCTTCTCCCGTGCATCCCCAGAAGACCAGGCCAGCCTGGGGGCAGATGGCCATGTGCTGGAGGGCAAGAAGCTGGAGTTCTCACTTAGGAAAATCAATGCTGGGAAAGGCAAACAAGGCCTCCTCCCTCCCATCTCCACTCATCCTCATCAACAATAAAGATGTTTATTGTTTAAAAAAAAGAGAGAAGGGTAGTGCATGTGGCAGAATAGTTTTCAGATAAGAGTCCATAGTTTTGTAACAAAAATGAGCAAACCTAGGCTTATTCATGTATAGATAATTTCTGGAAACGAACACAAGAAATTGTTAACAGTGCTTGATTCTCGAGACTGGACTGACATTCAACTGTGGAGGAATATATTCTTAACTCTGTATTCCTCTATATCATTTGAAATTTTTATGAACCTGTATTTACTTTTTTGATTGATTTTTTCAAGTTATCTTAAAAGTATAGGGCAATGCTAACATTCAGATTTGCTCTAATATTAATTGATCTTTGTTTCCTCTATTATTATTCTTTCTCTAGGAAGAAATTTCAGGGCACCACATGTATGTGAAAGAAACCTAATTTAAAAATTAAAAAGTCAGATGATGTAAATGGAGAGATATAATTAAAATCACAGATTAAATGTAAGACCTAAAACCATGACACTCCTAGAAGAAAACAGTAAAAAAGCTTCTAGACATAGGCCTTGGCAATGATTTTTTAGGATATGATACCTAAAGCGCAAGCAGCAAAATAAAAAATAAACAAGTAGGACTACATCAGATTAAAAAAGCTTCTACACTACAAAAGAAATCATCAATAAAGTGCAAAAATTTATGGAATGGGAGAAATATTTGCAAACCATATATCTAATAAGGAGTTAATATCCAAAATATAGAAAGAACTCATACAACTCAATAGAAAAAAATCAAATAATTCAATTTAAAAGTGGGCAAAAGACCTGAATAGACATTTCTCCAAAGAAGATATTAAAAAAGGCTAACAGGTACCAGGTAAGTCATTAGGGAAATGCAAATCAAAACCACAAGATATCATCTTATGCCTGTTAGATTGGTCACTATGAAAAAGACAAGAAATAAATGCTGGCAAGGATGTGGAAGAAAAGGAATCCTTTTGCACTGTTGATGGCATTGTAAACTGGTACAGCTACTATGAAAACAGAACGGAGGATCCTCAAAAAATTAGAAATAGAACTGCCACTTTTGGGCATGTGTCCAAAGGAAGTGAAAACACTAACTTGAAAAGATATCTGCGCCTCCGTGTTTATAGCAGCATTACTTAAAATCGCCAAGCCATGGAAACAACCTAAGTATCCACTGACAGATAAATGGAGAAAGAAGCTGTGCTATCAGTATATTTACATATGTATCTGTAAAATTCATCCATTAAAAAATGACAAAATTCTGCCATTTGTGGCAACATAGATGGACATCAAGGACATTGATGCTCAATGAAATCGGTCAGAAACAAACAAATGTAGTATGATCTTATTTACATGTGGAATTGATAAGAAAACAAATAAAAACAAAAAACCAAACTTCTAGAAAAAGAGATCAGGTTTGTGTTTACCAGAAGAGTTAGGGGAGAGGGAATTGGAGGATGATGGTCAAAATTCCAATTATAAAGAAGTAAGTGCTAGGGTTGGAAGGTAGAGCATGATACCCAGCTAAATGACCTACGTATGTGAAAGTTACAAGGAGAGTCAATTCTGAGTTCTCATCACAAGGAAAAAAAATTTTTCCTTTTTTCCTTTTTTTTTCTTTCTCTTTTTATTATATTTGTATGAGATGATAAATGCTGATTCAATAATTATAGTAATCATTTCACAGTATATGTAAGTCACGCCATTTTGCTGTATACCTTAAATGTATACAGTGAGGTATGTCAATTACATCTCAAAACTAAAAAAAAAAAAAAAGAAAATTTAAAAAATTGTGAGGGAAGAGAATGAGATCTGCTGCTTTTGTTCAAGTGCACACACATTGCCAGATTGTTTTCAAAAGACTGGGTATTCCCTGGGGCTTGTCCACTATTGTTATGCATAAAAGAAACTTACAAGAGCTGAACATCAGCAGGTAAGGTCTTTCATGGACTGAAGGTCCAATAAAGATTGTTCTTGTTTTCATTAGAGGCAATAGCTATGAGAGAAGGTTTTTCACTTATTCATTTGTTCATTTATTCAACCAATATATATTGAGTGCTTGTCCATGCAACGTTCTCGATCAGGCACTGGGTATGTAGCGGTGAGTAATAATAATCATACTTTATAATTGAGCCATTAACAATAGTGTGGTACTGGAGCACCTGGGTGGCTCAGTGGGTTAAAGCCTCTGCCTTTGGCTCGGGTCATGATCCCAGGGTCCTGGGATTGAGCCCCACATCGGCTCTCTGCTCAGCAGGGAGCCTGCTTCTTCCTCTCTGCCTGCCTCTCTGCCTACTTGTGATCTCTGTCTGTCAAATAATAAATAAAATATTTTAAAAAAACAAACAAACAATAGTGTGGTACTGAGCACTTTATATATATTATCTCATTTATCCTCACAATAATCCTGGGATGTGGATACTATTGTGTTTTTTGACAGAAGAGGAAACTAGGGTTTAGAGAGATTGAGCAGGTTGCTCAAGATTACGTAGCTAATGGGGCGCCTGGGTGGCTAAGTGGTTTAAGCCGCTGCCTTCAGCTCGGGTCATGATCTCAGGATCCTGGGATCGGGTCCCGCATTGGGCTCTCTGCTCGGCAGGGAGCCTGCTTCCCTCTCTCTCTCTGCCTGCCTCTCCATCTACTTGTGATTTCTCTCTGTCAAATAAATAAATAAAATCTTTAAAAAAAAAAAAAAGATTACGTAGCTAATAAGCAGTGACCTTGGGGTTTGAATTGAGGGACTCTGATTCCAGAATATTTACTTCTAAACATTATGTACTCTCTTTAAAAGGACCATTAATCTCTGTGGGGGAACGGAACTCTACCAGTCTATCATTCCTGCATGATAAGCAAGAATAGTTACCAATATTACTAGCAAGGGGGAACAAGACAGATATTTTTCTTGTACTCATTCAATTAGTCAACAGATGTTTTAAAAATTATTTACCATATTCCTGGCACTTCTCTGAGGTCGTAAGAGTGAAAAAGACTGGTCAGATCTCTGCCCACAAGGCATTTGCATTCTAGTAGATAAGAAAGTCTAAACAAAATGCAAAAAATAAATCAACCGGGACACCTGGGTGGCTCAGTGGCTTAAAGCCTCTGCCTTCGGCTCAGGTCATGGTCCCAGGGTCCTGGGATTGAGCCCCACATCGGCTCTCTGCTCAGCAGGGAGCCTACTTCCTTCTCTCTTTCTGCCTGCCTCTCTGCCTACTTGTGATCTCAATCTCTGTCAAATAAATAAATAAATCTTTTTTAAAAAAGTAAATCAACCAACAAATTGAGGTGAGAGAAATTGATTGGTAACATAGAGTAGAGTAAAATAGAGGTGAGCTGTTTGTGATTAAAGGTCAGAGAGAGACTCTGCGTAGGGGACAGTGGCCAAGACAGTAACATGCACTCAAACCCATTTCCTTTCCCTTCTGGGCACAGAGTTAAACAACATTTCCCAGGCTCTTTTATACATTCATAGATCTGGTGGCATGTGGGCAAGATTGGCAAACTCCCCTTTGAGATCTGGTGTTATATGTCTGCTCTGAGGCCCACACATGTGTCCTTCATCTTCTTACAGGGCACAGCCAATCCAGGGAAAGAATTGGAGGCTTGAGAAAGGGTTGAAGCCACATTCCTGAAAAGGGCCCCTGAATTCTCTTGAGGAAGGATAGCTCTAGAAACCAACTGATGAGACTGGGTCATGACTGAGGGATGAACCCTTTTTTGACTAAGCCATGGAGATTTGGGGGTTGTTATGGCAATAAGCACATCCTGACACATAAAATGCTACTGAAGCTAAGTCTTGAGAGATGAAAAGGTTGTAGTATGGGCAAGAGTGCTGCAGAGGATGGAAACCACGTGTGCAAACCACGTCTGAGGCAGGGAAGGAACCACTGTGTACAACAATCTGACAGATGCCCTTGTGACTTTAGTAAGTTGGGATGTTGAACTGGGCGACGGAGGCCTGTAGCCCAACCAGGCAGGTCTTTGCAGACCATGATATGAGTGAGAGCTTGATCCTCAATGCAATGAAAAGCCATCCATGTATTTCAACCAAGGGAGTGTCATGATTCAAGAGACAAAAATAATAGCCTGGGAGCACCTGGGTGGCTTAGTCGGTTAAGGCTCTAACTCTTGATTTCATGATCTCAGGGTCATAGGATCGAGTCCCAAGTCAGGCTCCCCTTAGCAGGGAGTCTGCTTGTCCCTCTCCCTCCCACTCTCCTCCTTCCCCTTTACTCCTCCTCCACCACCCCCCACTTTCCCCTGGCATGCACCTGCACTCACTCTGTCTTTCAAATAAATAAATAAAATCTTTTAAAAAAATAGCCTGTTATTAGTGTAGAGTGAATTAAAAGGGGCAAGACTACCTATAGGAACAGGATGGGCTCCATCAGTTTTGAGGCCCAGTGCAAAATGAAAATTTGAGGTCTTTGATAAAAAATTACTTAATATTTCAGTGCTGCAACAGCAGAGCATTAAACAAAATACATCGTAGCAGGAAGGAAGGGGTTTGGGTATTCTCTTCAGATGACATGAAACCAGAAGGAGCAAGGATAACCCCGATGAATGACCATGTGGAAATGGCAGTGGTGGATGGTGAAGCCACTGACACCACTTAGAAGTAGGGAAAAACCTCATGTGTAAGAGCTGCAGGGAAATCTCGACCCAGGATGAGACCAGACGTTAATTAAAGCAAGGAGATGCAAAGACTTTTGTGGAAGGGATTTAGGATGTAGGTCTATTTACTGAACAAAGTATGGGAGGAACTTCAGAGGGCACAGTGTGTTGGTGATGAGGGTGCCTGACTGGGCTGACTAATGTGGGATGATACTCAGATCCAGTGACCTCGACCTGAATTCCTTTCTTGACAGTTTATCAGGGATGAGTACGGTGATGAGAAGAGCAAAGAATATGTGCTCTCAGACTACTCTCAGTTCTGTTCCTAATTTGAACCCAAAAAAGTGGCTTCTAATTCTAAAGCAGAGGAATCACTCTATTTAGGGGGTCTGATTATTTTTTGAGCTAGAATACACCTTTGAACTAATAAACTATCTCACAGTAAGAAGGCAGACCCATACCAACCCAGAGCAAAATTAAATATGCAGATAAAATGCTGGTGAAATGCTATTTTGCATAGATTTAAATATTGTAATTTTCTGGGTTTGTGAGTCAGGCAGATGCAGTTCATTTTGAAGCAGCTTTTGGGTCTTTTCACATGATTTGGCTATTCTTAGATTTCTGAGTCATTCTGTCCTCCATGCTAGTCATTTTTCAATTCCATATTCTCTATTCATGAGGGAGATACAACATTAACTAGTCCAAATTTGGCTATGTGGCTTAATTCTCTGAACAAACAGGCTATATATTCATTCCTATTCTTAGCACAATACCTTGGGACAAGATGAATGTAAATAAAATATTTGGGCAATGCACTCTCACACTGTAGAATTTCTGGCAAGAGGTGCCAGGAAACCTTGGCATGCATATTATTGCATAATTGTTTTGATTCAATTTGGTTGTCCTTTTAATGACTAAAGTCCCAAAGCAGTAGGAATACTTAGGAAAGAACAGAAATGTGGATAACATGGGATGAGCCAAAGGACCCTGCCAATGTTTTATTCAACAGAAGTTGCATATCTTAAAGACTAATACAGGAGGTACATTGATATCTCCTAGAATAAATTTACGGGAAATGAAATTCCTTTGACAAATGGAAGATAGCAATAATTTCTTCATCCAAGGTGTCATTATGGGAGCTCAGAAGTGTCTATATGAATAAGACGCTAAGGTGACTGAAGGGTGAAATTTGAGACCCATCTACATGGGTTGGTGAATACAGCAAAGGAAGAGGGAGAGAATCCACCAGATGAGTGAAGGATTCCTGGTGTTTTACCATATTTTTCATGTCCACCTGATGGAAGTCTGCTAGATTGCTGCTCCTTGAGGATCAAAGCTGTGCTTCCTCATCCTTGTGTTTTCATTGCCCAAAAAAAGGTCTGGGACATAATGGACACTCAATGACTATTTGCTGAACTGGAAGAAACTTGGGTGGCAGGGGAAAGCAGGCCCACACTTACCTTCCACTATCCTGTTCTAGGAAACCACTGTGTTGTTTGAACCTCCTCCTTACCCTCCAGCCAGCTTTTAGCCCCTCATCTCAACAACCACTCTCAAAACTCCAGTGGAAGGGAAGAATTGACCCTGTCTCACTTTTCACCTCTCGTTCCTTTTTTTCCCTTTTCCACAAGGAAAGTTTAAGGAACCATACATGCCTCAAGTGCAGGAGAAACCCAGTTCTGAATAGGTTACCTCCTAGGTAGAGAAGCATTAGGCTCTGACACTACTTGTCTAAGAGCTATCCGTCTAAGTTGGGCCCCAATCTACTTCTTTGTTCTCAAAAATTATAATGAACTTGGGGTAATCCCTAGCCCCCTCATTGAACAAATAGATACTAAAGACCAAAAGACAGCAGGTATATGCAGTTTCATGCTGCTTTGTATCAATATGTGGTACCACCAAGAGGTTAGATGGTCCAAATCATAGGCAGATGCATATTCTATGCTTTTGTGCATGTTTGAGATCAGTTTCTTTAGTGCTTAATGCCATTGTTCCCCAGCAGGAAGCCAGAAGAGAGAAGTGCCACACATATCAGACGAGAGAATCCCGAGAGAAAAAGGAATGGTCTGTAGAGTTTTAGACAACCCAAAGTTGAACTAAAATAAATTCAGAAGAATATCCATTGGCGCTAATAATTAGGTCAGTGACATTCTCAGCAGGAGCAAGTTCAATATGTTGCTGAGAATAGAAGCCAGTATTCTGAGGGTTGTGAGGTAAGGAAGTAGAAGCTGAGGGTAGTTATGTTTACAAGGAGCTTAACCAAAAAAAAAAAAAAAAAAAAAAAAAGGAGAGAGAAAGGTTAGGGCTATAGAAGGTTTGGGGATAAGCAATGAAAGGTTTTTTTTAGATAGAGCAGAGCTGCCTATGTTTAAAATCTGTAAGAAAAGGAGCGCCTGGGTGGCTCAGATGGTGGGGCGTCTGCCTTCAGCCCAGGTCATGATCTCAGGGTCTTGGGAGCGAGCCCTGCATTGGGCTCCCTGCTCAGTGGGGAGTCTGCCTCTCCCCTCCCTCCACCTCTTCCCTGGCTTGTGCTTCTCTCTCTCTTTCTCTCATATAAATAAAGTCTTAAAAAAAAAAAAAAGGCTGTAAGAAAAGATTCACTTTGGGCTAACACCAGGCCACAAGGTGGGTGCAGGAATAAGGAGGCAGACAGCGAGGTAAGGGATGGGCAGGACTGGCCTCTGGGCTGCAGACCAATGAGTCCTCCAAAGTCCGCTGAGAGGAGAGGAAAAATCAAAGGCAGGCAAATTTTTTCAGCTTTAAGGAATCTAAAGGGAGACTCCTGACTTAAGGCAATAAGATAAAAACAATAAATAAAGCTGTCGTGAAAGGCATTGAAGCCGATCATAGGAAGTAGATCCTGCAGCAATAGCCAATGCATTAGGAAGATAGCCGCCTCTCACCCAGAACCCCCGTCACCCAGCAGAGAGGAAACTTAGATTATGTGTGCCAACCTGGCTGGGGTAAGAAAGATGTTGAAGATACTGGCAGAAGAGTCCGTAACAGATAGAACAAGGTCCCTGAGGACACGAGGTAGGTTGGCATCCTGATCACAGATTGAGTAACTAACTTCATTAACATCATGTGCACAATACCTGAGATTCCAAGCCAAGAAGGAGAGTTGGCTAGAAGGCATTCTGTGTGAGCATAGATACCTGGGATCTGGGGTGGGGGGTGGGGATTCTGCTTTTAGAGTCTGAGGGAAAAATACTTATGTGTACTAAAATGCTTGCACATTGTGTTTTTAACAATCCCCAGTGTTCTTAAACATTCCAAACACTATGGCCAAATAGAAGTCATAAGATATTTGTGTTTAAATAACCTTTAGTAGTTTTGCATGGTTATTATTCTTTCCAACTGAAAGGATACTTCTTAACCTAGTTTTCTCTGTACCAGTCCTCCAAAGTGATCCTCTTAATTTCCATTTAATGAAAATCTCTACATTTATGGGTTTATATTTTCTTTGGATTTAAATTAATCCTTCAAGAGGAGCGTTAATTCTCTCAAGCTACTGGAACTCTGCTTTCTGGAACTGTTATGTTGACTATTGGGGAGTAACTTTGGCACCAATGAAGACTTGGCGCAATATATTTTTTCAACAAAATTACTAATATAATAAATTCTGAATCAGAATATTTGAAATAAAAATCTAGATTCAGAAAATGATTCACTATTTAAAGACAGTAATTATATTCATCATTTATAGTTTGTTATTTCCAAGTGTTTCTCTGAGAAGACCTTGTGCTCTATTGTGCCAGGTTGTAGTCACTGGTTCCATGAAATCCAGTTTAATTTGACATCAAAATCTAGTATAATCATGAAACTATCTGGTTTGATGAAATGAAATATCTAGATTCTTTAGAAAGAAATAAATGAAGCAGGGAGGACAAAACTCACACTAAGGATCATTTCCTCTTCATGTTCTTCTTTTTGGATAAAAAGTATTCTTTAAAAAGGAAGGAACTTTCTCTTAGACACAGTAATTTGCAATGAATACTTAGTTATTAGATGTGTGAGTACTTCAATTATTAGTTTTTTAGAAATAGCAATTTACTAAGTGAAGCTAGTAATCTAAAATAGTTAATCAGATCTTGAAATTAGCTCTCCAAAATCATAAAGTTTAGTTAAAATTCTAACTGGAAACTTCTAAGTATCTCCCATTTACCAATGCTGTTCTGCTTCTCGGCTCTCTAGATTTGCATAGTAGGTTTTTCTTACTTTATAAACTTTGACCTACACATGTATATAAAATATACGAAGTATTTATTTTATTCTTTTTCCACAAATATTTTTATTATTTTTCCTTGAAGTTTCAATTAAAGGTCTAAAAGAGATAAATAGTTTATGATTTGGGTTTTGAAAAAACTGTGGCTCTTTAGGTAAATCTGAGCTCTTGACATGTGCTAATCATGTTGCCAACTTGGAAAGTGAGTGGAGAATTCCCATTTTATTCATTCACACAATGAATGATATCTGATTTATGTATCATGCTAGATCAACACTTCAGTCTTCCACTGATTCCCACATATATCAATGTTGACATAATCACACTGTCTTATAATAAAAACAATATAACAACCATTTATAAGGACATTTTAGAAAATCAGGAAACTATAAAATCTACTTGATTGAGGGGTGCCTGGGTGGCTTGGTCAGTTAAGCACTGGACTCTTGATTTTGGCTCAGGTCATTATCTCAGGGTCCTGGAATCGAGTCCCACATGGGCTCTATGTTCAGTGGGGAGGCTGCTTGAGGATTCTCTCCCTCTCCCTCTGCCCCTCCTCCAAATCACTCTCTCTTTCTTTCAAAACAATAAATCTTATAAACATCTATTTGAAGCACATTGTAAACTATAGTTATTATGCCTCTGAATTAATCAAAGTACCAAAAAATTATAGGTTAAGAACTCCTGGACCTGATTCTCTTTTTCCCGCCAGAACGGAACTAAGAATATACTTTCATGGATGTGAAGTGCATAAGAACTCTCTCTCTCTCCCTCTTCCATATCCTATCTCCATTCATCTCTAAGCAGCAAATTATCCAATAGGAGCTCATAGTCTATGTAGCTGTTTAGAGAAAGATACCAATTGACTTCAAAAGGAGCAGAGGTAAAACCTTTCTCTGGAGGAGAGAAAAACTGAGCATGTAAAGGGTGTAAATTCTATCTCGATGGACTTAATCAACAAATTAAAATGGTATGTACTATACATTTAACTGTGCAAAGTGTGGCAGTATATATAAGAATTATAAGATAATTTACTGACCTTTATGTTGCAGTTTATTTGGATGGGTGAATGTGATAGGATGATGTACAAATAAATGATATCTTTCCCATTCTTCCTCCACCCTCATTTCTGTACTTTCAACCTGTGATGCATTTCATTTTAGCTGGGTAAACATTATCCAAAAGAAGGCTCTCACTGAAGAGCTGTAAGATGGAAAAAAAGATTGGGAGAAGAAGTGATTTAGCAGAAGCAGCTGCCTACCCTACCACCATATAAGCTAAGATTCCTAAATTATGCAGGGGGAGAGGAAGTTGGAGGGGACGAGAGAACCAGAGGTCTTAGAAAACATTGACAAGGGGACTGACTGTTAGAGCATACTTTACTGAACTTAGGTATGTAAGGCTAGAATAGAGAGGTTGAATGCCTCTGTCTAGTGGCACATGGGAAATCGGTACCCTCACAGATGTGTCCTTGCTATATAAATGCCAATAATTAGGAAAGAGGACTGTTTGGAGAATCTTGATGGAAGAGCAGGCTAATGATAGCTGGGATATGTGAGGCAGTTCTGCTGATCTCTCCTGGGTTTAGTCTTGCAGCAGCAGTCATCTGGTGGCTTCATCAGGGAGGAGAGGGTGTCTAAGGCTCACTCACCTATCTGGGGACAGTATTGGTCAATGCCCATGATCAATGATCTGTGAAATCTCTCATTTTTCAGTAGTTGCTTCCAGGCTGCCTCAGATGGCAGGGCTGTTTTCCAAGAGTGTGAAGAAAATATTAAAAGCCTTCTTGAGAATGAGGTCCTGGGACTCATACCACACGACTTCTATTACATTTTATGAGTCAAAGCAAGTCAAAAGGTGAGAGCTTAGCTACAAGGAGTGGAAAAACAGATTCCACTATTTAATGGGAGGAACTGCAAAGTATTTGTGGTCATATTTGATCTACCACAGTGCACATTCTGGCCACAGTTATTTGCATTATTCCATATGCAAAATCTGTTCTCCTCTTGGAGTGTTGAAACCTGTGCTATGCCATGCATTAGGCATATGCCACATGGGGCTATCAAATAATTGAAATGTGGCGTGTGCAAATTGAGACATACTATTATTTAAAATACACTCAGGAGGGGCACCCAGTCAGTTAAAACAACCAACCAGCTCTTGGTTTGGGCTCAGGTGATGATCTCATGGGTTGTGAGAGAGAGCCCTGTGACAGGCCATGTGCTTGGTGGGGAGTCCGCTGGAGATTCTCCCCCTCTGCCCCTCCCTCCACCTGTGCTCTCTTGCACGGTCTCTCTCTCTCTCAAATAAATAAGTAAATCTTTTAAAAAAATACACCCAGGATTTCAGAGACTTAGTAGAAACAATGTAAAATATCTCTGTAATACTTTTTTTCCAGCTTTATGGAGTTATAATTGACATATAATTGACATAAAATTGACATTTTGTAAGTTTAAGGTATACAATGTGATGATTTCCTGTATGTATATTTTGTGAAATGGTTACCACAATAAGGGTAGTTGACACATCCATCACCTCATAGTTGCCCTTTGTGTGTCTGGGAGTGTGTTTGTATATGTTCAGAACTTCCAAGATCCACTCTTTCAGCAATTTTCAATTATACAGTATAGTAGTGTTAACTGTCATGTCCCCAGAACTTAGTCATTTTGTAACTGGAAGTTTGTATTCTGTGATCACCTTCAGCCATTTCTCCCTACTCCAGTCCTCCAGGGCTACCCCTGGCAACCAACAATTTGTTGTTTCTGTGAGTTCAGTGTTCTACTCCAAAAAGACGTGAGATCATATAATATTTGTCTTTGTCTGACTTACTTCATTTAGCATAATGCCCTCAAGTTACATCCATATTGTTGGAAATGGCAAGATTTCCTTTCCTTTTTTATGGCCGAGTAATACACACACACACACACACACACACACACACACACACACACACACCCCACATTTTTTTTATTGATTCCTCTGTTGGTGGGCACTCAGGTGGTTTCTGTGCCTTGGCTATTGTAAATAATGCTGTGATAAATGTGGGGTGCAGGTATCTTTTCAAAACAGTGTTTTTATTTCTTTCAGATATATACCCAGAAATGGGATTGCTGGGTCATATGATAGTTCCATTTTTAATTTCTGAGGAACCTCCATCCTGTTTTCTGTAGTGACTGTACCAATCTATATTCCCACCCATGGTGTACTTCCTTGCCAGCACTTATGTCTAATCTTTTGATAACAGCCATTTTAACAGGTGTGTGGTGATATCTCATGGTTTTGATTTGCATTTCTGTGATGATTAGTGATGTTAACCATATTTTCATGTATCTGTTGGCCATTTAAATATCTTCTTTGGAAATTTGTCTGTTCAAGCCCTTTGCCCATTTTAAAATCAGTTTATTTTTTTTATGTATGCATGTATGTATATATGTATGTATGTATTTAATATTGAGTTGAATTATTTATATATTTTGGATATTAACCCCTTATCAGATGTATGGTTTATGAATATTTTCTCCCATTTCTTAGGTTGCCTTTTCATTTTATTGATCATTTCTCTTGCCTTGTGGAAGCTTCTTAGTTTGGTTCAGTCCCACTTGTTTATTTTTCCTTTTCTTACTTGTGCTTTTGGTGTCATATCCAAAAAAGTATTGCTAAGGCCAATGTCAAGGAAATTTCTTCTGTGTTTTCTCCTATGAGTTGTGTGATTTTAGGTCTTACATTTAAGTTTTTATTCCATTCAAGTTAATTTTTGTGAGCAGTGTAAGATACAGGTTCAGTTTCATTCTTTTGCTTATGAATATCTAGTTTTTCCAGCACCGTTTATTGAGACTATCCTTTCTCCATTGTGTATTCTTGGCTCTCTTGTCAAATATTAGTTGACTATAAATGCATGGATTTTTTTTCTAGACCCTTTTCCATTGGTTTATGTGTCCATTTTTATCTTGATAACATGGTGTTTTGATTTACTATAGCTTTGTAATATAGTTTGAAATCAGGAATTGTGATGCTTCCAGCATTGTTCCTCTTTCTTACAATTACTTTGGCTATTCTGAGTTGCATGTGGCCCCATATGAATTTTAAGATTGTATTTTTCTTTCTGTTAAAAAAAAATGCCATTGAAACCCTAGTAGGGATTGCATTGAATCTGTACTAATCCATGAACACGACTATTGTTTTCTATTTGTCTGTATCTTCTTCAATTTCTTTCATCAAAGTCTTATAGTTTTCAGTCTTATAGTTTTCACCCTCCTGGTTACATTTATTCCTATGTACTTTATTATTTTTGATGCTATTGTAAATGGGACTTTTCCTTTATTTCTTTTTCAGTAGTTCATTGTTAGTGTATAGAAACACAACTGATTTTTTATTTTGAGTTCTGCAGTGGTACAGTTTTTTGGTGCAGTCTTTAGAATTCTCTCTCTCTCTGTGTGTGTGTGTATATATAAAAGTATATACAGATAATACAATTCAATATATATATTCATATATGTATGATAATGTCATCTGCAACAAGGATGCTTTTACTTTTTTCTTTCAGTTTTGGTACTATGTATTTCTTTGCTTTGTCTAATTGCACTGGCTAAGACCAACAGTACTATGGTGAATAGAAGTGGTAGAAGTAGGCACTTTGTCCTGTTCCTGATATTAGAGGAAAATCTTTCAACCTTTCATCATTGAGTATGATGTTAGCTGTAGGCTTATCACATAGGACCTTTATTTATTTATTTTTTTTAAGATTTCACTTATTTATTTGTCGGAGAGAGAGCACAAGTAGGGGAGAGGAAGAAGCAGGCTCTGCACTGAGCAATGAACGGAATGCAGGACTAGATCTCACTGAGCAGAAATCTGACGCTTAACTGATGAGCCCCCCAGGCATCCCAAGGACCTTTATTTTGTTAAGGTATGTTTCTTCTATACCCAATTTGTTAAGGTATTTGTTATGAATGGATGTTGAATTTATCAGATGCTTTCCCTGAATCCCTTGAGATAATTATATGATTCTTATTGTTCATTCTGTTAATGTGATGATGTATCACATTTATTGATTTGCATATGTTAAAACATCCTTCTATTCCAGATATGAATCCCACCTGATCATGGCATATAATCTTTTTAATGTGCTGCTGAATGTGATTTGATAATTTTGGGGTTTTTTTGAGAGTTTTTGCATCAATGTTCACTAGCAATATTGGTCTATGGTTCTTCTATAGTGTTCTTATCTGGCTTTGTAACATGGTAGTGCTGAAATCATAAAATTAGTTTGGGGATGTTCCCCCCTCTTCAACCTTTTGGAAGAATTTGAGGAGAATTGGCATTATTTATTCTTTAAATATTTGGCAATGTTCAGCGGTGAAATCCTCTTATCCTTGGCTTTTTTTTTTTTTTAATTGGGAAGGTTTCAATTACTTATTAAATCTTCTTACACATAATTAATCTGTTTATATTTTCTGTTTCTGTTTCTTTCTGATTCATTGATAGGCTGTATGTTTCCAGGATTTTGTCCATTTCTTCTAGGGTGTACAGTGTGTTGGTGCATGTAGTGGTTCATAGCAGTCTTTTATGATTCATTGTGTTTCTGTAGTATCAGTTGCAACATCTCCCCTTTCATTTATAATTTTATTTGAATTCTTTCTTGACTAAGCTAGCTAAAGGTTTTTCTTTCTTTCTTCTTCTTCTTCTTCTTTTTAGATTTTATTTATTTATTTGACAGAGAGAGACCCAGTGAGAGAGGGAACACAAGCAGGGGAAGTAAGAAAGGGAGAAGCGGGCCTCCCATAGAGCAGGGAGCCCAACGTGGGACTCAATCCCAGGACCCCGGAATCATGACCCGAGCCAAAGTCAGACACCCAATGACTGAGCCACCCAGGCACCTACCTAAAGGTTTTTCAATTTGATTTCTCTTTTCAAAGAAGCAACTCTCAGTTTTGTTAGTCTCTTTTATTGTTTTCTTCTCCTCTATTTCATTGATCTCTGTTCTAATTTTATTATTTTCTTCCTTCTGCTAATTTTGGGCTCTTCTTTCTCTAGGTTCTCGTGGTGTAAAGTTAGGTTGTTTATTTAAGATCTTTCTTTTATTCGTGATGTGTGTATGTGTTTATTGGCATAAAGTCTTTCACTTTTAACAATTTAATCATAATGTGCCTTGGCATAGCCTTTTTTTTTTTTTTTTAGATTTTTGTTTATTTATTTGACAGACAGATCACAAATAGGCAAAGAGTCAGGCAGAGAGAGAGGAGGAAGCAGGCTCCCCGCCTAGCAGAGAGCCCGATGCGGGGCTTGATCCCAGGACCCTGAGATCATGACCTGAGCTGAAGGCAGAGGCCTTAACCCCCTGAGCCACCCAGGTGCCCCTTGGCATAGTCTTTTTGGTCAACTTGTTTGGAATCCTTTGGGCCTCATGAATCCGGATGTCCCTTTCTCTCTCTCCAAGTTCAGGAAGCTTTCAGACATTACTGATTTAAATATACATTCTGTCCCTTTCTCTTTCTTTTCTCTTCTTTAAGTCCCATAAGGCATTTATTCCTTTTTAAAATGGTATCCCAAAGGGGTATTGTAGACTTTCTTCACTCTTTCATTTTTCTTTTTGCTTCTCTGTGGATAATTTTAAATGACATATTTCTGGATCATTATTTGTTTGTTCTTCTTTTTGGTTGATTCTGCTATGGAAGCTGTCTATTGAATTCTTTTGTTCAGCATTTGTATTCCCTAGCTCTAAGATTTATATTGTTTGTTTCATGGCTCCTATTTCTTTGTCGAACTTCTATTTTGTTCATACATTTTCCCTCTTAAGTTTGTTTAGTTGTCTGCATGTTCACTGAACTTTTTTAATGGGATTGTTCTGAAGTCTTAGACATTTCATAGATCTTTGTTTCTTTTTAGGGTCTGTTATGGGAGCTTTAGTACTTTTCTTCGGTGGTGTCATGTTTATCTGATTCTTTGTGATCCCTGATTCCTTCCTTGCCTTGGTATCTGCACATTTGAGTAAGTTGTCTCTTCTTCCAGACTTTATAGGTCCACATTGGCAGGGAAAGTTTTTCACCAGTGAGCCCAGCTTAGGGCACTGAACAGGTTAGCTGGTATTGTCCTTGGGAAGCCAGGGCTTGCTATTGGGATCTTTATTTAGGAAAAGCTACTGCCCATATTCTGAAGTTAGGGTGGGAGCACAACTGACTGGACTCTGTTCAAGCATTGCCACTGGGTGGGCTCCCTCACTGGGCAGGGCTTCTGGCTATATTCTGCAATCAGGTGGGACCACTAGCTGGACTTTGCAATCACTTGTGATCAGGTGAGGTTTTCCCTGGCAGAGTGGTGCCACTGGTTGGACTCCACAGCTGACAGGGTTGTGGACTGGGCTCCTGGTGAATGGGTATTCACGCTGTGTTCCCCTCCCAGATAGTGCTCCTGGCTGGACTCCATGTTCAGGCAGGTAGAAGCTCTACCTCAGGTAGAGCTTCACAGTCGGGTGAAGACTCAGGTTGTGCTCTGTGACCAGGCAGGGCCATACGCAGTGTCCTGAAGCTGGGCAGGGCTACAGGTTGAACGTTGCCATCGGTTAAGCCACTAGCAAGGCTCCACTACAGGGCCAGGTTGCTGGCTGGGCTCTCTGGTCAAAAGGGGGCTCTAGCTGCGTCCCACAGTTGGACAGGCAGGAATAGAGATTGTGCTGTATGGTCAGGTAGAGCTGTTTTCCATGTTCTCTTGTTATTGGGGCTACAGAATATGCTCTTCAATTGGGCAGGCTTACTGGCTGAGCTTCCTGCCTTGGTGACACAAGAGGCTATGTTTAGCCAACAGTCAGGGCCACAGACAAGGTTCTGTACTACCCAGGGTCCTTGTTTAGGCACCTTCGTTATACAGGGCCAGAGACTACACTTAGCAGTTGGACAGTGCTGCTAGCTTGGTTCCCTGCCCAAACATGGCTGCACGATGGGCTCCACGGTTGCCTGTGTTCTTTGGCTGGATTTCCTGATCAGTCAAGACTGCCTTATTTTCAGTTCACTATTTCTTTTTCAACCATAGCTAATGTTTATCACCAATCCACAAAATTTCATGTTATATTTTTCAGTTAATGAGTTTTTATTCAGTTTTGTCTCCTATTTGCAGTGTCACTTTTTTTTTTTTTTTTTTGAGAGAAAGAGCACATGTACATGTGAGCAGGGGCGGGAGGGGCAGAGGAAGAAGGAGACAGAGAATCTTAACCAAGCTCCATGCTGAATTTGGAGCCCAATGTGGGGCTTGATCTCACAAACCTGAGATGGTGACCTGAGCTGAAATCAAGAGTTGGGTGTTTAATCAACTGAGCCACCCAGGTGCTCTCTGCCATGCCAGGTTTTTATATTTTCTATTCCCCTACCAAAAATGTTAATCTTGGTGTTGACTTTTATAAGCATTTAAGTATAATTGTTTTATCATTTGAGGTGGATGATTCCATTAAATCAAATTGTTTGTTTTGTTTCTTTTTTGGGGTGGTATTCAATTGTTTATTGTGTCTGTTGGCTTTCCTTCATGGTATCTTTCATTCATGGTATTAAATCTTGCCTGATGTTATTTGATGTTGTGATATTATATTAAAAATTCTTTTAGGGGTGCCTGGGTGGCTCAGTTATTCAGCATCTGCCTTCAGCTCAGGTCATGATCCCAGGGTTCTGGGTTCTAACCCCACATCAGACTCCCTGCTCAGTGGGAAGCCTGCTTCTCCCTCTCCCACTCCCCATTCTTGTGTTCCCTCTCTCACTGTGTCTCTTTCTGTCAGATAAATAAAATATTTTTTAAAAAATTGTTTTACTGGGGTACTTGTGTGGCTCAGTTGGTTAAGTGTCTGCCTTCAGCTCACATCATCACCCCGGGGTCCTAAGATCAAATCCTGCATCAGGTTTCCCTGCTCAATGGAGAGTCTACTTCTCCCCCCCACCCCACTCATGCTCTCTCACTCTCTCTCTCTCAAATAAATAAATACAATCTTTAAAAAAAATTGTTTTACTAATCATATGTAAATGCAGTTCAGAACCACAATGAGGCATCACCTCACACATGTTAGAATGATCACTATCAAAAAGATAAGCAATAACAAATATTGGTGAAGATGTGGATAAAAAGGAAACATTTGGGTGCTGTTGACAGGAATATAAATTGGTGCAACTGCTACAGAAAACCGAGGTTTCTCAAAAAGTTAAAAATAGAACCATCATATCCAGCAATCCTACTTCTTGATATTTATATGAAGGAAATGGAAACACTAATTTAAAAAGATATATGCACTCTATATTTATTGTGGCATTATTTATAATAGTAGAGACATGGAAATAACCAAAGTACATTGATGGGTGAATGGATAAAGAAGCTAGTATTTTTTTTAAAGATTTTATTTATTTGTTTGACAGAGAGAGAGAGAGAGAGAGAGATCACAAGTAGGCAGAGAGGCAGGCGGGGGGCGGGGAGCAGGTTCCCCACTGAGCAGAGAGCCCAATGTGAGGCTTGATTCCAAGACCCTGAGATCATGACCTGAGCCAAAGGTAGAGACCTAACCCACAGAGCCACTCAGGTGCTCCAAGAAACTAGTATTTTTATACAAAGGAATATTATTCAGCCATAAAAATAATGAAATCTCTCTCTTTGTAAAAACATGGATAGAGCTTGAGGGCTTTATGCTAAATGAAATAAGTCAGAATAAGATAAATACCATATAATCTCACTTATATGTGGAGTCTAAAAAAAATAAATGAGCTGATAGATATACAGGACAGGTTTGTGGTTGCCTAGAGTGGGGTGCGAGGGTATAGGTGGATGGGTAAAGGGGGTCAAAACATATTAATTTCCAGTTGTAAAATAAATGTCATGGGATGTACAGTAAAGAGACTATACTTAATAATACTGTGTTGCATATTTGAAAGTACTAGGTGCATGGATTTTGAAAGTCCTTTTCATAAGAAAAAAATGCTGTAACAAAAATTGTGTTTGGAAAAAATTTCTGATGACTTTCATAATGAAATAATATCATTTTTCCATAGAGGATTTTGCTTTGCTTTTTCCAGACATATGGGATCCAACCAGTCCAGAATCACTTTAAATGAAGTTCAAGAGTTAAGATTCCTTGACCCTACAGATAATGCAATGTTGAGCTGCATGTTCGAGAGGGGGGTGAAGTTCAAGAGTTAAGATTCCTTGACCCTACAGATAATGCAATGTTGAGCTGCATGTTCGAGAGGGGGCTTGCTTACTTTCAGATTATCTTACATGCATAGATCTCTGTAGTGGGTAAATTATTCATGTTCCCTCTTAAAAAGTTGTGATTTTGAATTCTATTTTCCCAGTCCCACAAGACCACCGAAAGCACTGTTTATTTAGCCTTTCCACTGCTCCTACTGGAACAGCCCCGAATACTCATAGGATAAGTATGTTTTGAGTGCCTTAGCTTATATATCTGACTTCTTGTTTTCATCTAGATCTTGTTCCAACAAATTCTGGGGTAAATGTCTTTGAGAAGCATCTTGTCTATAGTCTTATGTTTATCATTGATGCCCTGGTTTACATGTGGCATCATTTTCCTACTTTTTTCTTCATCTTCAAGTTAAGAATTACATTTATAACTTGAAAACATGTGATAAAATTGAGTATTAGGGAAGTATGGCCATGGTGACATCAGTATCTAAGTTCACAAGACTATTTTAATTACAAAACTTCACAAACATCTTAATCATGCACATCTGTTTTCCATAAGAATTATAAGATTTCCTCCTAGGAATTATCGAAATGTCAAACATAATTTAGAATATATGCCAAAAAACCCTTGAGATACCAAAATGTGAAGTTTCTTTAGGAAAGCAGTGAATAAACTATCATAGGGTTTACTAAACTGTCATGTATAATTATTTGTGTCTACATTTGGGATTTTAGGCACTCCTATTAGTTCTGCATGAAAGCTTTTAGATGATTGCATAGGTATACTGAACAAATTCTCTTTCTCTTTTTTTGAATTAAGTATTTCTTCTACCCCAAAAGCTCAAATTAACATTTTATCCTATAATTATTTTATTATTTTTTTATATTAACATATAATGTATTATTTGTCTATGAATTATCAGGCTTACATTTCACAACATTTTATCCTATATTAGAAGAAAAGAAACAACTCAAATTTTCCATAGTAGCTACAGATGAAGTAAAAGGAATTTTGTGAGGAATTTCCACTATTTACTTCTAATGGGGAAAATATTACCATGCTAGCTGGCTGAAGCAAAAAACCAGGAGGCTACTTAGCATAATAACAAGTGAGCATTCAGGTAGAAGACTGGATTTACCACTGCTTTTGAATATCACATGTGATAAACTCCAAAGGCTCTGTCTCTTTTAGGAATGTTTTAGCACAAGGCTGTCTCCCATGGAAGTATATTGTAAATGTTACATGATTCCCAATATAGCATCAGACTGCAGTCCTGGAAAAGCTTCTATTTATATCTCTTAGAAACAGTTTTTATCAGGAAGTGTTTTGCCCTCCTGACCAGCCTTCTCATAACCTTTTTGAGAGTACCTTCTCTGAAATGACACAGGGGACCCAGAGTTCACATGTTAAAATGTGTGATAGAATGGTTAAAAATTATAATGAGGACCTAAAAAGGATGAGGTACTATCATCAGCTGTCATAGAACCCCAACTGAGACTGAACGAAGATACCACATTCATTTATAACAAATTTTATTCAACAGTGGGCTCTTGAGAGGCATTTAGTCTTTGAATTTTTCTTCATTGGTCTTGTTCAGCTCCTTTAAGTTTTGCCTAACTGTGAGGCCTGGGTGATTCAGTCAATTGAGCAGCTGTCTTCAGCTCTGGTCCTGATCCCGGGGTCGTAGGAGGGAGTCCAGCATCGGGCTCCTTGCTAGGTGGGGAGCCGTTTCTCTCTCTCTCCCTCTGACTCTCACTCTGCCTGCTTGTGTTCTCTCTCTGTGTGTCAAATAAATAAATAAAATCTTAAAAAAAAATTGTTTTTTCCTAACTATTGATTCTCTTAAAACTGAAGTCGGGGGTGCCTGGGTGGCTCAGTCGGCTCAGGTCATGATCTCAGGGTCCTGGGATCGAGCCCCCCATCAGGACTCTCTGCTCAGCGGGGAGCCTGCTTCCCCCTCTCTCTGCCTGCTTCTCTGCTTACTTGTGATCTCTCTCTGTCAAATAAATAAATAAAGTCTTTTAAAAAAATGATAGAACTTAAAAAAAAAAAAACTGAAGTCAGCTGCTTGTATTATGAGGATACACTTGTTCCAAATACATCATGTCTTAACCTCCATAAGAAAAAAAAATGCACTTTTCTGACCTTTAGTAGGCCCTATTGGATTTAGGTAGAATAAAAGCTATCAATCAAAATCTGCTGGTTCCTGATAACCATAATTTTACAAGGAATATAAATAGAACATATTTAAGATGAGCTCTTGCACAGTATTTGTCTCTGACTTCTTTTCTTTGTACTGATCTGTGTTTTTCTTTCTTTTAGACTGAATGGTTTAAGAATCACAAATCTTTTTGATTTGGGCATGATTTGAATGGGGTGGGATGGAATATCTAAAATCTTGGAATTTTTATTTCATCAAAAATGTTTGAAATAAAGCACTTAAAATATATCAAAAGCCAAATGTAAACATGGAATAGAAATAGCGTAGGTTTTCATGTTTAAGTCAGCATGATTAAACACTAAGCAAGGGAATAGATACTAAGGGAATAAAGAGTTAAATTCTGAGCCCAGTTAGGATTGAATATGCATGTGCTAGAGATTACCAAGGAAGGATATGTGCCTCATACATGAGAAACAGTTAGGAAGAGGTGCTGAACAAAAGAAACCACTTGGGAAGAGAGGTTACATGAATTTTCAGCATTTAGAAAATGCATAACCATTCTTAATAATCACATAAAATTAAAGATTGATGCTTAGGCCAGAGTTAATTCTTTAAGATCTTAAGAGAGTGGATCCAATGTGACACCTTTATTTTTTAGTTCCCTGTACATTCTCTGTGTTAGTGGTCTAATTGACTATAACCGTAGTATTTAACATTGTATTAAAAGCTTTCCATGTGTGGCGCCTGGGTGGCTCAGTGTGTTAAGCCACTGCCTTCAGCTCAGGTCATGATCTCAGGGTCCTGGGATCGAGTCCCACATCGGGGTCTCTGCTCAGCAGGGAGCCTGCTTCTTCCTCTCTGCCTGCCTCTCTGCCTACTTGTGATCTCTCTCTGTCAAATAAATAAATAAATAAAATCTTAAAAAAAAAAAAAAAGCTTTCCATGTTTCAGGCGTGCTTTAATGTATCAACTCTTTAAAACTTCTTTACAAACCATGTGGCAGACACTGTTTTAGAGATGAGGAAACTAAAGGTGAAGGTGAAGCTCTTTGAGCAAGATCACATGGCTGTCAGCGATAACGAGCTCCAGAGTCTGTCCCTTCCCACTGACATCAGACTCTTGGCTACATACCACACTTAGCCTCAGTGACTGTGAGACCACGTAGGGTCACCAACAGCATTTTTATAAATGCTTAGAATCTCTAAGACACTTAAGATTTAGAGACACTTTTGAACTTAGTGAACTAAATCTCACTTGCTTTTATGTTTTCTGACTTTAAAAAATAACAGAGATTCCCTTCATATTCTATTTTAAGGAAAAGACATTTTTTTAGATGGGGAGGGGCAGAGGGAAAGAGAGAGACAGAATTTTAAGCAGGCTCCAAAGCCCAGCATGGAGCCCAAGACGGGGCTCAAACTCACAACCCTGAGATTGTGACGTGAGTCAAAATTAAGAGTCAGATGCTTAACCAACTGAGGCACCCAGGTAGCCCAAGGAAAATCATTTTATAGACAACCATGAAACATCTCATACATGGCTATGTTCCTGATACTATTTGAAGCATTCGTCATTTAATCAATGAAGGAATTTGATGTTACTTGATATTATTTCTACGTTAATAAATTTCAGTACAGATCTGGTATTTAACCCCATTTTTTTTTTTATTTCAAAGCAAGCATTCTCTTGCAAATTATTACAAAGAAAGGTTAAGGTTATTTTGATTATAAACCACATGTTGTTTATAATATTGAATATCTGTAGAAGAGGCTATCCAAATAAGTCTATATCTAAAAGTGGAATCTGACTACTGACCAGTCTTAGGAAATTCCCAGCTAGTAGGCTGATGGACCATTCATTTAAAGATGGAAGAACTATTATGAGATTCCTATAGGAATGCTGTTCCTATATCTTCCTCTATCCTAAGAAAAAAAACAAGAGGGTAGCCCGGCCTAACTTAAACTTAAAAGATAAGTACCTTCTGTTTTCTGGCAAAGATGACATTTCTGGTAACACCATTCTCTCAGCGAGGAGATATAGGAGACATTAATGGTGGTCTTAGTTATGCTCAGAAATGTACTATACTGCATGCACGCACACACATACAGAAGTACTAAGACAGCAAGAAAAGAAAAACTTAGGTGATTTGCATAAGATTGTTCGAAAACAATAGAGAGTCAATGCACTTGACCTCTAAACATGCTGCTCCCTGGAAAGTGGTTAGACAGCAATGAGGGACAGCTCTCCCTGTAGTTAGAAGGAGTGGTATGAATTGTATTGGGTTGATTGGTGGCAGCAGCTCAATGCTTACACAAATGGAGCAAAAATGGAGGTAAAAACAGAATTTCTAGAGCCCTGAAGGCGAAACTGATTATGAGACAAAACTGTTTGCTTCTTCATATATTATATGGTGCCAAGCTTATAGTCAGAGACTTTCTGGATAGGCGACTGCCCTTATTTATCAACAGATTCCTGGCATTACATTGGGATCACAGGCCAAGTTTTGATAGAGGCACTAGGCTCTTGGCTTCTCAGTAGATAATGAGGTGCAAATGCAGTAGGGAGACCTCACGCTAATCACACTTGGTCTCTTCAACACAAGTGATATCATCTGAAGGAAAGGATGATGGCAGTTATGAAGCAAGCCTGTCTACCTCGGGAATGTCCCTGGGGCCCCTAAGTCTGGCCTATAGTAGGCATTTTAACGTCTGTGAAAATGTTGGTTGTTGAGATGTTTCCTAATGGTAGGACCAGTTACAAACAAATTAACGTTTTTCTACACTTTCCATTAACTGTAATGAATAAGATCCAAACCAACAAGAAGGGCCAATTTTATCCTATCCTACGCTAGCTTAAGACAGAGCCAGAGACCTGGAGGAAGCTTTAATGTCTATGTGAAAGGCTATCCATCAGTATTAACATGACCTTCTGGGTCTATTGCTATGTTGCAATGATTGTTTACATTCCAAGTTACCTTGCATTGAACAGGCATATTGATTTGGTACCAGATAGCAGCAAATTATACTGAGATTATTAATAAATGATTAAGACACATGATCTTTAGGAAGTTGTGTTCTAGTAGGACAGATAAAAACAAGTCACCTGAACCCAAGTTCTAAGGTCGTACAAGTTGGTGAACTCAATCCAGGATGGGTATCAAGGAAGGAAAAGACATCTGAACATGCCTTAAGAATGCTAGGCTGACAGTAAAGGGAGAAAGGGTATTCACACTGCATGGGAAAGACGAGAAAAGGAGCAAAGTTTGAAAGAGCCTGATATATATAGGGAGTCTTAAGCAGTGTGGTATTGTTTACTGCCAAGTGCAAAAGCAGAAATAGGTGAAAGTATTATGGTCAGAGAGGAATGTGAAGAATATTTACAATTTTTGCCATACTAAGAAGTTTGAATTTCAGTTTTTTTTTTTAAAGATTTTTATTTATCTATTTGACAGACAGAGTTCACAAGTAGGCAGAGAGGCAGGCAGAGAGAGAGGAAGGGAAGCAGGCTCCCTGCAGAGCAGAGAGCCCAATGTGGGGCTCAATCCCAAGACCCTGGGATCATGACCTGAGCCGAAGGCAGAGGCTTTAGCCCACAGAGCCACCCAGGTGCCCCGAATTTCAGTTTTTTGAAGTCATAAGAAACCATTAAAAGGTTTCAAGTAGTATGCTCAACATTTCAAGATTTGTGATTTAGATTTGTAGACCTCTCTGGTTGCAGTGGAGAATGTATTTCAGAGGATAATACTAGACACTTTTGACTGAGCAAGAAATATAAAAATAAAAATAAACCAAGCAAGTCAGAACTCTAAAGGGTATACTGGCTAATGTGACACAGAACTCCATACCAGGCCGTACATCTTAAGATGACAGCATTTCATCTTTTATGTGTTTGAGATTTGGGCATCATACAAAGATTACTGTCAACTTCCTGAATTATTCATAAATCATACTGACTTTTCATTAAGTGACACGTACATAGCCGACAATAAGGTGCTAGAGCCTAGCCAGCCTGCTGACAGAAAATCTGGCCATCACAAGCTGTTATTTGCTCCCCACTCATGTGAGTATCTGAGCCTCAACTCACATTGCTTCCTCCAATTGAGTGTTCTTTTTCCCCTGTCTGCTTAGAAAACTCCAAATCTAAGCTCTTGTGACACTCCTTCCCTGCACCCTTCTTTTCCCTCTCTTGACCGTTCTCTTCACTGTGCCACATGACTACCCGTAAGTACTTCCATTGTAATGTTACCTCTTACCGATTTCTTACTAAGAGTCAGGCACTATGCAAAATACTTTTCAGAGATCTTATAATAGCTGTACAATTTACCCCAGATTACACATAGCGAGACCGAGAATTTCACCGACATGATGTGACTTGCTCAATCAAGGTCTGGTGGTTAGAAAGTGAAGACCAAGGTTTGAATCTTGGTATGTCAACCTCTGATATTTATGTGGTTTCATTAATGCCAAATGGTTCTATTTCTCCTTTATCTCATATACTTCAAGAAACATGAGAACCAAAATGTCCTCTGCCCCCATGATGCCTGTCTAGAAAAGGGGATGCTCAAAAACTATTGTTTGAATGAATATTTAGAGCAATACTACTGTGCCATGTAGTTCCTCAATACCTAGAGTTCCATGTACATGCAATGGGCAAAGTAGTGTCAGATCTGCTGATTTAAGAACACACTGAAGCATAATGTCTTCCAAGTCCATCAACGTTGTTGCCAATGGCAAGATTCCTTTGTTTAAGGCTGAATATTATTTTATTGTATGTATGTATCACATTTTCTTCTCTTTTTTCTTTTTAAAAGATTTTATTTATTTATTTATTTGTCAGAGAGAGAGAGAGAGAGAGAAAGAGCACAAGCGGGGGGAGTAGTAGGCAGAGGGAGAAACAGGCTCACTGCTGAGCAAGGAGCCCAATGGATGCTGGGCTTGATCCCAGGACCCTGGGATCATGACCCAGGCTGAAGGCAGATGATTAACCAACTGAGCCACCCAGGCAACCTTGTACCACATTTTCTTTATCCATTGATCTGTCAATGGATATTTGCATTTTTTTTTGTTCATATCTTGGCCTTTATGCATAATGCTGCAATGAACATGGAAACGCAGATATCTCTTTGAGATCACAATTTCAAATCTTCTGAATATTTGCTCAGAAGTAGAATTGCTATATCATTTAATAGTTCTAGTTTTAATTTTTTGAAGACCCTCCATACTGTTTTCCGTGGTGACTGTACCATTTCGCCTTCCCAGCAACTTTGTACAGGGCTCCAATTTAGCACGCTAAGAGAAATAAGTCAGTTATGGAAGGGCAATACTGCATGAGTTCCCTAATATGAAGTGTTTAAAATAGTAAAACTTATAAAAACAAAACACTGAATGGTGGTTGCCAGGATATGGTGCGAGAGGAAAATGGGAGTTCTTATTTACTGGGTATAAAATTATAGTTACACAAGATAAGCTGACTGTATAAATACTAGAGGTCCGCTGCTCAACATAGGCCTATAGTTAATGATATAATATTGTGCACTTAAGAATTTATTAAGTGTACCCTCATGTTCAGATCTCATGTTGAGTATTGTTATCACATAGAAACAAAAGAAAACAATAAAGCAAAACAAAGGAACACAAGGTAACTTTTGGAGGTGATGGATATTTATAACCTTGGGTGTGGTGATGATACCATTGTGTATGCTTTTGTCTAAACTCATCAAATTGTATATATTAAATATATAAATACATACACATTTTTAAAAATATACCAGTTATACCTCAATAAAGCTGTGAAAAAATACACTAAAGTAAACATGACAAAATCTGATTTAGGTAAAGGATATCATGAAAGCAACTAACAGTATAATGACATATGATGGAGATCTTTCTTAAGGGCAGGGCTGTCTGAAAAATGATAAGTTTATCATAAAAACTAAGAATCTGAAAATAGTGGATAAAATCACGAAGAGAAAGCATCAATTATGACAGTGTGATGAAAGTGCATTGTGCTGAAAAATGTAAAAAATTAACATCTTTATATGAATTAATATACAAATAGTGCTTTTCAAAAATCAATTTATTGTTTCATCATTTCAATGCCTACTATATGACCTTGCAGCTATGATTGTATCTTCTGCATGACAGTCTATTATATAACAAATACAAATATGGTTCTGCTCACTAAATGAGGTCTACCATATAAACAATTACATATGTGATTGTGACTACTAAGAATTACATATATGACCACTACAAAGATGAATGTGATAGACTTCTTGCCATTAAAGAAATTAAAACTTTGAAAAAGATGTTAGTTTTATAAAGTAATAGAGGAACTAAATTTGGCTATGGTTGTGTCACACACCATCCTGAAGCCATATAAAATAGAAAAGTGAGAATATCCTTATTTAAGCCAATGATTTGGGGTGAGATTAATGTTGGGTAGTCCATCAAAAAATGTCCCCATAGGAGAGAATTCACAGAGGAGGCACTATTGAACCTGAGAAGATTGGGGGAAGCAAAGCACATTCAGATAGTTGGGAGAAGTTGAGCGAAGTGGCAGGAACATAGAGGATAGGTGAGAAAAAGAAGAAAACTTTGGGAGAAAGGGAATTTAAGACAAGTGAAGTAGAAATGGGGATGAAAGTTGAGATATCAGGAGTGCTAAAGAGAGTAAACTCTACTGATTTTTTTTTTTTAAGATTTTATTTATTTGACAGAGAGAGAGGACACAAGCAGGAGGAGCAGCAGGCAGAGGGAGAAGCAGGCTTCTCGCTGAGCAGGGAGCCCAACACGGAACTCCATTCCTGGACCCTGACATCATGACCTGAACCAAAGGTAGACACTGAACCAACTGAGCCACCCAGGTATCCCAACTCTACTAATCTTAAGGACTAATTATAAATGGTCTCTGAGGAAGTGGAAGTAGTCTCAGATGGCTTCTGAATTTTTGATTTGAATGCCTTGGTAGATTAGGTTACTATTCACTTATGAATAAAATGCAGAAAAAGAAGCTGGTCATGGGTCGAAGTGGGGAAGGAGGCATTGATATAATTTTGCCTAGTGTGAAAAGTGCAAGCTCTGAAGTTATACACATCTGAGCCCACTTCAATGCCTAGTGTGAAAAGTGCAAGCTCTGAAGTTATACACATCTGAGCCCACTTCAGGCTGTTGTTGGCTGTGGGACCTTGAGCAAGTTGCTGAAGAGATCAAGTCAAGTTGAGGCAGATATCAATTGAGATCCTTTAGGACTAGATACCGTAATCAAGTTGCTTAATACAACATTGAGTAATTGAGGAAGAATTAAGGTTAATAAGATTCTTTTATTGAGCCTTTAACACTAAGTGGTATATGTCCACAGTCTAATTTCATGATCTCTGTAGGCTAATATTTAAAGAAATCCAATTCTACAGTGTCAATCTCATGAAACCCTCATTAATTAGCTACTTGGCACATTATAAAATCACCACTGTCTGTGTTAATATTAGTAGATTGGTGTAATATAACACATCTAAACAAATCTATGCATTCTCTAGAAGGTAGTAAAGAAATGAATGATTATTTGAAAAATCTTTTAGTTGTAGTGCAACATCAAACTGTAAATATCAACTCTTGCCCTCGAGTGAAGACTGGGCAGATAAACAAGAACAGCAATAATGAGAAAAACAAGATACCTTCAGAGAATAATAAAGGAAACTAGAAAATTATATTCTTCAAATGATTTTCCCCTTTTCCAGTAAATGATAGTAAATAGGTGAAAAGAAATAAGATGATGATCTGAAAATATTTATACAAAAAATCATTACGAAGTCAACATTTCAAAGAGCCAAATGTAGGAATTTGTCCTGAAAGCCTATTTGATCGGGTGAGAGCAGGTAGTGGAGTTCTCATTAAGTGCGTGGTAGCTAGAAAAATAGAGCTTTATGGAAGACTAGATTCATTTTAATTGGAACAGGCCCCTGTGGAAAACGAAGTACGTCACTGAAGTTGTTCTCTAGATTATCCGTGGTTTTGAGGCTAGACTACTCAATGAAGCAATTGTTTTCTTATTTCATTAATTCTTCTGAAAAATAAACTTACTCTGTATTCTCTGGAAACAAAAACTGTAAAAATTGTGTTTTTAAGGGGAAGTGAATGCATATGCTACGAATTAATTTGTCTGCGAGTCTGGAAAATATTATGGGATGTGGTGAACATTGATCAATTTCAACAACAACAAAGAACTCAGAGTCAGCAATGAATGAGACACAATCTCTTAGAGGGAGTTTTGATTTCCATACCTCTTTGTGGCTGTTAAATTGCTACAAAAAGAATAATCCATCTGGCACATAGTAGGACTTCACATACTCATTGAATGATGCAATATTTTGGAAAACAAGTAAAATGTAACATTAAATTAATCTAACTAGGTGGAATTTAACTATTTTTTTATTCACAGGAATCTGTTCTTTGACTGTCATCCCATTTATTCAGTCATGATTCTTATGCGGCCGATAGTCATTATTAGATCTCACGTTTCAGAACTTACAGCATATCTGGTATGATATATTAGAAAGATACCTTGCATTTCTAATCATGCATGGACATCAGAAATGTATGATGAGCTTATGAAAAACCCCAAATGACTTGTCATTTTCCTTTTGTATCAATGTGAAGACTTTTTCCTTGCTCCAAATGGTAAAAACTATAAATTTGGTACAGTGTATGTATGTATGAGTGGAGCATGTGTGTGTGTGTGTGTGTTTTCTAGGTTGAACAAGTTCATGTAACTCTCTTTATTGAAAGACTCCTTTGGGCTCTTAAAGAAGGAATGTTCTGAGCAATCATTTTCAGGAGGCAAAATGAGGTTTTTGTGTGTCCAGTAAAGAGTTGACAAATTATATTTCATTGAATACTTTATTTTAACTACAATGATTGTACTACTATAGTTAGGGCTTTAAAATATTTTACCATGCCTGCACTGAATGTTCTCAATATTGAGAATGAAATTGAATGAGATAATGTATGTTTCTAGTTTGTCAGCTATAAAGCAGTCATTCTCATTGTTTCTGACAGAACAGCCTTATTCCCTATGACTCATGTGTTCCTACTTCACTAATTCATTCCCGTTTATATTCCTTTTAGGCTACATTATTCTTTCCTGTCAAAAGTCTAGGCAAAATAAAAGCAAACGGTGACCTAAATTCATTTAAGCATGATTCTTGTATCAGAAAGCACAAGAGACATTTAAATGAGGAAGAAAAAAATCAACCTTGATTTGACAGTTGTTTGACAAAATTGGTAACTGAATTTGAAAGTTCACGGGGCCTTGAAATAGTAGTCATATATTATTGTTCCCAGCGTCTCAAAATTTTATTTCTCAGAACCAAGAATTAAACATAAACTTATCAAAGCAGATGGTCCTTGCTCTCTTGTCTCTTGATCTTATAAAATATGGAGATAAAACTTAAACCACAGAGTGTCTCAAGTATTTCAGTTCTGTAACCATTAAGATGCTGTCCAACCCTAAAATTCTGTGATTTCACAGTGAAAGCCCTGGAAATTGAGTTGAGAGAGATGTCTTTCTGCCTTATATATGATATATCAAGATAATGGTAAGTCATTGTTTGACAAGGGGACATGTCTGACCACCATGGTGTCTACCACTATCTGTGAACAGCCAAGGTTATGCTGGGATTCCATTATACCTATTCTGGAGTCAAACAGTAATGTGACTGTAGATATCTAAATCTGTAGTGATTACAGATGTACATCATAGACCTTCTTAAGCACAACCTGAGGAGGAAAAGTAATTTAGCCAAACTTTCCCAAAGACTTTGGGAAAGTCTTTTATGTTTATTGGCACTAAGGAGCGAGAGGCAGGATGGAACAGAAATACTCTCCTCCCTCCCCCACTCCCATTGTCCTGCAGTGTAATAAGACATGCATATTTGGGCTTCTTCTCTGGTTCCTGCTACAGAGCTCTTAAAACTCTTGGAATTCCCTGAGTCATAAAGGTGAGAGGAGTGTCTATTGTTCATAACAAACCCCGTTCATCCACCCCTAGTACACTAGTGAGATGAACCCTTGGTGGGCTTCTAGATAGCTTCAGATGGGGGCAAAATGACAGAGGAACCAACCATATGATTGGAGGGTTAGAACTTTCAGCTCCAATCCTGCCCACCTCCATGAGGGGAGAGGGCATGGAGATTGAATTAATCACAAATGGCTAATGATTTAATCAATCATGCCTCGGTGGTAGAACTTCCATAAACACACTTAACAGTGAGGTTCAGAGAGCTCTGGTCTGGTGAACACATTGTGATGCTGGGAAGGTGGAGTGTTCAAAAAAAGTCTAGAAGGTCTGTGTCCTTCTCCCAGGCTTACCTGTGCCGCTCTTCCATGCAGCTGTTCTGAGTTGTATCCTTTCTAGTAAACTGACAATAGTAATAGTAAGTAAACTGTCTTCCTAAGTTCTGTGAGTTATCCTAGCTAATTATCTAACATGGGGAGGGACTTGTGGGAACCCCTGATTCCTAGAGGGTCTATCAGAAGTTAGGGATGCTGAGTCAGTCATGTGACTGGTGTTTGAAGTGGGAGGCAGTCTTGTGGGACTGAGCCCTTAACCTGTGGGATCCGCACTAACTCTGGGTTGTTTTTGTCAAAATAAAGTTATATGACATCTAGCTGGTGGTTCAGAGAGTTGGAGAACTGGTTGGTGTGGGAACCCCCACCCCTGTATTTTGTGTCAGAAGTGGTGTGGGTAGTACCCCTCTCCCACTGCACAACTAAAAATGAATTTCTGCCAATACTTCCTAGACATTTTGTAAATCTGAATTTTCAACAGTCACTGTCCTGGTTCAGTCCCTTATAAACTCTGCACAGTCAATATAAACTCACACTTCTCATAACATAAAATCTCTTTTTTCTAGAATGCTTATTTCTTTCAAATTAACCTTATCCTGTGTCTAGTTAATCCCTTTGATCCTATAAATCTCAGTTTAGGAGATTCCTCTGCAACTTAGTGTCCTCTTTTATGGAAAGACTGCCTATGTCCCTGGGAAGATTAGGGACCCTTCTGTTCTCAGCATCGTGAGAACAACACCATCCCTGCACTCACAACATTCCTTTTCTTGAGAAGTAGATGCCTCTGTTAGTTGTTTCTACATTCTCTGAACATAACAGAGTACTTGCTCTCTAACATTTCCCCATAAAACATTTCTTAAGGGCCCAAGCTTGCTCTAAGTTCCCCCTTGAAAACATCAGTATAGTCAGCTGTTGTTTCCACATATACTTCTTACCTTTGCTCAAGATACAAGATAGGAACTACTCAAGAAAATGTCTACCCTTCAGGTTTTATGATCATTCAGTTCTACACATCTTTTTTTTTATATTTGCTGAGAGATTATTCACAATTAAAATACTTTTCATAAATAAAACTCTTAACAAATGATCATGCATTTGAATTAGTTAAGTTCAAAATAATAGTAGTTCTTTTTTTAATTAATTATTTTATTAAATATAATGTATTATTCGTCCCAGGGGTACAGGTCTGAGAATCATCAGGCTTACACACTTCACAGCATTCACCATATCACATACCCTCACCAATGTCTATAACCCAACCACCCTCTCCATAAACCCTTCCCCCCAGCAAGCCTCAGTTTGTTTTGTGAGATTAAGAGTCTCTTATGGCTTGCCTCCCTCCCAATCCCATCTTGTTTCATTTTCCTCCTTCCCTTCCCCCCAAGCCCCCTGCTCTGCCTCTCAAACTCATTATATCAGGGAGATCATATGATATTTGTCTTTCTCTGATTAACTTATTTCGCTCAGCATAATACCCTCTAGTTCTATTCACATCATTGTAAATGGCAAGATTTCATTTCTTTTGATGACTGCATATTATTCCATTGTATATATAAACCACATCTTTATCCTTTCATCTGTTGAAGGACATCTAGGTTCTTTTCATAGCTTGGCTATTGTGGACATTGCTACTATAAACATTCAGGTGCATGTGCCCCTTCAGATCACTCCATTTGTATCTTTAAGATAAATACCGAGTAGTGTGATTCCTGAGTTATAGGGTAGCTCTACTTTTAACTTTTTGAGGAGCCTCCATGCTGTTTTCCAGAGTGTTGCACCAGCTTGCATTCCCACCAACAGTGTAGTAGGGTCCTCTTTCCCCACACCTCTCTAACATCTGTTGTTTCCTTGTTAATTTTAGCCATTCTGACTGGTGTGAGGTGATATCTCATTGTGGTTTTGATTTGTATTTTCCTGATACCAAGTGATGTGGAGCACTTTTTCATGTGTCCATTAGCCATCTGGATGTCTTCTTTGCAGAAATGTCTGTTCAGACCCATAACCAGTAAGGACATTGAAACAGTCATCAAAAATCTCCAAACAAACAAAAGCCCAGGGCCAGATGGCTTCCCAGGGGAATTCTACCAAACATTTAAAGAAGAACTAATTCCTATTCTCCTGAAACTGTTCCAAAAAATAGAAATGGAAGGAAATCTTCCAAACTCATTTGATGAGGCCAGCATCACCTTGATCCCAAAACCAGACAAGGATCCCATCAAAAAAGAGAGCTATAGACCAATATCCTTGATGAACACAGATGCGAAAATTCTCACCAAAATACTAGCCAATAGGATTCAACAGTACATTAAAAGGATTACTCACCACGAACAAGTGGGATTTATTCCAGGGCTGCAAGGTTAGTTCAACATCCGCAAATCAGTCAATGTGATACAACACATCAATAAAAGAAAGAATAAGAACCCTATGATACTCTAAATAGATGCTGAAAAATTTAATAGAGTACAGCATCCCTTCCTGATCAAAACTCTTCAAAGTGTAGGGATAGAGGGCACATAACTCAATATTATCAAAGCCATTTATGAAAAACCCACCACAAATATCATTCTCAATGGAGAAAAGCTGAAATCTTTCCCGCTAAGGTCAGGAACACTGCAGGGATGTCCATTATCATCACTGCTATTCAACATAGTACTAGAAGTCCTAGCCTAAGCAATCAGACAACAAAAGGAAATTAAAGGCATCCAAATCGGCAAAGAAAAGTCAAACTATTACTCTTTGCAGATGATATGATACTATATGTGGAAAACCCAAAAGAATCCACTCCAAAATTCCTAGAACTTGTACAGGAATTTAGTAAAGTGTCCAGATATAAAATCAATGCACAGAAATCAGTTGCATTTCTCTACACCAACAACAAGACAGAAGAAAGAGAAATTAGGGAGTCAATGCCATTTACAATTGTACCCCAAACCATAAGATACCTAGGAATAAACCTAACCAAAGAGGCTAAGAATCTATATTCAGAAAACTACAAAGTACTCATGAAAGAAACTGAGGAAGACACAAAGAAATGGAAAAATGTTCCATGCTCCTGGATTGGAAGAACAAATATTGTGAAAATGTCTATGCTACCTAAAGCAATCAACACATTTAATGCAATCCCTATCAAAATCCCACCCATTTTTTTTTCAAAGAAATGGAGCAAATAATCCTACAATTTATATGGAACCAGAAAAGACCTTGAATAGCCAAAGAAATATGGAAAAAGAAAGCCAAAGTTGGTGGCATCACAATTCTGGACTTCAAGCTCTATTACAAAGCTGTCATCATCAAGACAGCATGGTACTGGCACAAAAACAGACAGATAGATCAATGGAACAAAATAGAGAGCCCAGAAATGGACCCTCACTCTATGATCAATTAATCTTCAACAAAGCAGGATAGAATGTCCAATGGAAAAAAGACAGTCTCTTCAATAAATGGTGTTGGGAAAATTGGACAGCCACATGCAGAAAACTGAAATTGGACCATTTCTTTACACCATACAAAAATAGACTCAAAATGGATGAAGGACCTCAATGTGAGAAAGGAATTCATCAAAATCTTTGAGGAGAACACAGCCAGCAACCTCTTCGACCTCAGCCGCAGCAATGTCTTCCTAGGAACATCACCAAAGGCAAGGGAAAAAAGGGCAAAAATGAACCATTGGGGTTTCATCAAGATCAAAAGCTTTTGCACAGCAAAGGAAACAGTTAACAAAACCAAAAGACAACTGACAGAATGGGAGAAGATATTTGCAACCGACATATCAGATAAAGGGCTAGTATCCAAAATCTATAAAGAGCTTAGCAAACTCAACACCCAAAGAACAAATAATCCAATCAAGAAATGGGAAGAGGACATGAACAGACATTTCTGCAAAGAAGACATCCAGATGGCCAACAGACACATAAAAAGGCGCTCCACATCACTCGGCATCAGGGAAATACAAATCAAAACCACAATGAGATACCACCTCACACCAGTCAGAATGGCTAAAATTAACAAGGCAGGAAATGAGAGATGCTGGTGAGGATACAGAGATAGGGAACCCTCCTATACTGCTGGTGGGAATGCAAGCTGGTGCAACCACTCTGGAAAACAAATGTAGTGCTCCAAAGGGGTACGTGCACCTGAATGTTTATAGCAGCAATGTCTACAATAGCCACACTATGGAAGGATCCTAGATGTCCATCAACAGATGAATGGATAAAGAAGAGGTGATATATATATATTATGCAGCCATTAGAAGAAATGAAATCTTGCCATTTGTGATGACATGGATGGAACTAGAGGGTATCAGACACAGCGAAATAAGTCAATCAGAGAAAGACAACTATCATATGATCTCCCTGATATGAGGAAGTGGAAATGCAATGTTAGGGGTTGGGGGGTAGAAGAAGAATAAATGAAACAAGATGGGATCGGGAGGGAAACAAACCATAAGTGACTCTTAATCTCACGAAACAAACTGAGGGTTGCTGTGGGGAGGGGGGTCGGGAAAGGGGGGTGGGGTTATGGACATTGGAGAGGGTATATGCTATGGTGAGTGCTGTGAAGTGTTTAAATCTGGCAATTCACAGACCTGTACTCCTGGGGATAAAAATACATTATATGTATTTAAAAATTTTTTAAAAATTATTTAAAAAAAAAGAAATGTCTGTTCATGTCCTCCACCCATTTCTTGATTGGATTATTTCTTCTTTGGGTTTTGAGTTTGATTAGTTCTTTTTTTTTTTTTAAAGATTATTTATTTATTTATTTATTTGACAGAGAGAGATCACAGTAGGCAGAGAGGTAGGCAGAGAGAGGGGAAGGGAAGCAGGCCCCCTGCTGAGCAGAGAGCCCAATGCAGGACTCGATCCCAGGACCCTGAGATCACGACCTGAGCCGAAGGCAGCGGCTTAACCCACTGAGCCACCCAGGCGCCCAAGTTTGATTAGTTCTTTATAGATTTTGGATACTAGCCCTTTATCTGATATGTTGGTTGTAAATATCTTCTCCCATTCTGTCAGTTGACTTTTGGTTTTGTTCACTGTTTCCTTCGCTGTGCAAAAGCTTTTGATCTTGATGAAATCCTGATAGTTCATTTTTGCCCTTTTTTCCCTTGCCCTTGGCGATGTTCCTAGGAAGAAGTTGCTGAGGCTGAGGTCGAAGAGGTTGCTGCCTGTGTTCTCCTCAAAGATTTTGGTGGATTTCTTTCTCACATTGAGGTCCTTCATCCATTTGGAATCTATTTTTGTGTCTGGTGTAAGGAAATGGTCCACTTTCATTCTTCTGCATGCAGCTGTTTCATTCTTCTGCATTTCCCAACACCATTTATTGAAGAGACTGTCTTTTTTCCATTGGACATTCTTTCCTGCTTTGTCAAAGACAAGTTGACCATAGAGTTGAGGGTCCATTTCTGGGCTCTCTATTCTGTTCCATTGATCTATGTGTCTGTTTTTGTGCCAGTACCATAAGCTGTCTTGATGATGACAGCTTTGTAATAGAGCTTGAAGTCTGGAATTGTGATGCCACCAACTTTGGCTTTCTTTTTCAACATTCCTCTGGCTATTTGGGGCCCTTTCTAGTTCCATATAAATTTTAGGATTACTTGTTTCATCTCTGGAAAAAATTGATGGTATTTTAATAGGAATTGCATTAAATGTGTAGATTGCTTTAGGTAGCATAGACATTTTCACAATATTTGTTCTTCCAATCCAGGAGCATAGAACATTTTTCCATTTCTTTGTGTATAGTTTTCTGAATACAGATTCTTTGCCCCTTGATTAGGTTTATTCCTAGGTATCTTATGGTTTGGGGTGCAACTGTAAATGGGATTGAGTCCTTAATTTCTCTTTCTTCTGTTGTCGAGGTATAGAAATTTTGGTTTTTGTTTGTGTATAGAAATACAACTGACTTCTCTGCATTGATTTTATATCCTGACACTTTACTGAATTCCTATATGAGTTCTAGCAGTTTTAGAGTGGAGTGTTTGGGTTTTCCACATAAAGGTTCATATCATCTGCAAAGAGTTAGAGTTAGACTTCTTCTTTGCCAATTCAAAGGCCTTTAATTTCTTTTTGTTGTCTGATTGCTGAGGCTAGGATATGTTGAATAGCAGTGGTGATAATGGACATCCTTGCCATGTTCCTGACCTTAGTGGAAAAGCTCTAAGTTTTTCTCCCATTGAGAACGATATTTGCTGTGAGTTTTTCAGAGATTGCTTTGATGAAATTGAGGTATGTACCCTCTATCCTTATGCTTTTAAGAGTTTTGATTAAGAAAGGATGCTGTACTTTGTCAAATGCTTTTTCACCATCTACTGAGAGTATCATATAGTTCTTGCTCTTTCTTTTATTAATGTATTATATCACATTGATTGATTTGTGGATGTTAAACCAACCTTGCAGCCCAGGCATAAATCCCTCTTGGTCTTGGTGAATGATCCTTTTAATGAACTGTTGGATCCTATTGGCTAGTATTTTGGTGAGAATTTTTGCATCTGTGTTCATCAAGGATATTGGTCTGCAATTCTCTTTTTTGATGGAGTCTTTGTCTGGTTTTGGGATCAAGGTAATGCTGGCCTCATCAAATGAGTTTGGAAGTTTTCCTTCCATTTCTATTTTTTGGAACAGTTTCAGGAGAGTAGGTATTAATTCTTCTTTAAATGTTTGATAGAATTCCCCCTGGGAAGCTGTCTGTCCCTAGGCTCTTGTTTGTTGGGAGATTTTTGATGACTGCTTCAATCTCCTAACTGGTTATGTGTCTGTTCAGGTTTTCTATTTCTTCCCAGTCCAGTTGTGGTAGTTTATACATCTTTAGGAATGCTTCCATTTCTTCCAGATTGTCAAATTTGCTGGTGTATAGATGCTCATAATATGTTCCTATAATTGTTTGTATTTCTTTGGTATTGGTTGTGATTTCTCCTCTTTCATTCATGATTTAATTAATTTGGGTCCTTTCTCTTTTCTTTTTGATAAGTCTGGCCAGGGTTTTATCAATCTTATTAATTCTTTCAAAGAACCAGTTCCTAGTTTCATTGATTAATTCTACTGGTTTTTTTGTTTGTTTGTTTTTTGGGTTTTGGGGGGGGGGGGTTCTTTCTTTTTTGTTTGTTTGTTTTTTGTTTCTATTTCATTGATTTCTGCTCAGATCTTTATAACTTCTCTTCTCCTGCTGGGTTTAGGCTTTCTTTGCTGTTCTTTCTCCAGCTCCTTTAGGTGTAGGGTTACGTGGTGTATTTGAGACCTTTCTTATTTCTTGAGAAAGGCTTGTATCGCTATATACTTTCCTCTCAGGACTGCCTTTGCTATGTTCCACACATTTTGAACAGTTGTGTTTTCATTATCATTTGTTTCCATGAATTTTTTCAATTCTTCTTCCATTTCCTGGTTGACCCATTCATTCTTTAGTAGTATGCTCTTTAGCCTCCATGTATTTGAGTTCTTTCCAACTTTCCTCTTGTGATTGAGTTCTAGCTTCAGAACATTGTGGTCTGAAAATATGCAGGGAATGATCCCAATCTTTTGATACCAGATGAGACCTGATTTGTGGCCAGAATGTGATCTATTCTGGAAAATAGGTCTGCACACTTCCATGTACACTAGAAGAAGAAGGTGTATTCTGTTGGTTTGGGATAGATAGTTCTGAATATATCTGTGATGGCCATCTGGTCCATCTGGTCATTTAAGGCCTTTATTTCCTTGCTAAACTTTTGCTTGGATGATCTGAGAAATGGATGATCCATTTCAGTGAGAGGAGTATTAAAGTCTTCTACTATTATTATATTATTGCTGATGTGTTTCTTTGATTTTGTTTTTAATTGGTGTATATAGTTGGCTGTTCCCATGTTAGGGGAATGGATATTTAAAATTGTTAGATCTTCCTGTTGGACAGACCCTTTGAATATGATATAGTGTCCTTCCTCATTGTTTATTATAATCTTTGGCTTAAAATCTAATTGATCTGATAGAAGGATTGTCACCCCAGTTTTCTTTTGATGTCCATTAGCATGGTAAATTGTTTTTCACTCCTTCACTTTAAATCTGGAGGTGTCTTTGGGTCTAAGATGAGTTTCATCTAGAGAGCATATTTTGTTTTTTTATCCATTTTTTATTTTGGTTTTCTTTTTTTATCCATTCTGATACCCTATGTCTTTTGATTGGGGCATTTAGCCCATTAACATTCAGGGTAACTATTGAAAGATATTAATTTAGTGTCATTTTATTTCCTATAAGGTGACAGTTACTGTATATTGTCTCTGTTCCTTTCTGGTCTACTATTTTTAGGCTCTCTCTTTACTTTAGAGGAGCCCTTTCAATATTTCCTGTAGTGCTGGTTTGGTGTTTGCAAATTCTTTTAGTTTTTGTTTGTCTTGGAAGCTTTTTATCTCTCCTTCTATTTTCAATGACAACCTATCTGGATATAGTGTCCTTGCTGCATATTTTTCTCATTTAGTGCTCTGAATATATCACAGTTCTTTCTGGCCTGCCAGGTCTCTATGGATAAGTCTGCTGACAATCAAATATTTTTACCATTGTATGTTACAGACTTCTTTTCCCGGGCTGCTTTCAGGATATTCTCTTTGTCACTATGACTTGTAAATTTTACTATTAGATGATGGGGTGTGGACCTATTTTTATTGATTCTGAGGGGGACTCTCTGTATCTCCTGGATTTTGATGCCTGTTCCCTTTGCCATATTAGGGAAATTCTCTACTATAACTTGTTCCAGTATACCTTCTGCCTGCCCCCCCCTTTCTTCTTCTTTTGGAATCCCAATTATTCTAATGTTGTTTCATTTTATGGTATCACTTATCTCTTGAAATTCCGCTCATGGTTCAGTAGTTGTTTGTCTCTCTTTTTCTCAGCTTCTTTATTCTCCATTATTTGGTCTTCTATATCACTAATTTTCTCTTCTCCCTCATTTATCCTAGCAGTAAGAGCTTCCGTTTTTGATTGCACCTCATTAATCACTTTTTAAAAAATTTCAGCTTGGTTAGATTTTAGTTCTTTTATTTCTCCAAAAAGGGCTTTTATTTCTCCAGACAGGATTTCTCTAATATCTTCCATGACATTTTCGAGCTCAGCTATCACCTTGAGAATTGTCATTCTGAACTCTCGCTCTGACATATTACCAATGTCCATATTGATTAGCTCCTTCGCCATCCATACTGCCTCTTGTTTTGTTTTGTTTTGTGGTGAGTTTTTCTGCCTTGTCATTTTATCTAGATAAGAATATATGAATGAGAGAATAAAATACTAAAAGATGGCAAAGACCCCAGAAAAATGTACACTAACCAAGTCAGAAGAGACCCCAAATCAGGGGGAGAAGAGAGGGGGTAAAATATATTAATTAGAATGGTGAGTAGAACAGAGCCACACACTTGATTTTGGGGTGTATTTTGATCCCTTAGAAGAAACTAACTCCCGAAATTTTAAAGAGAGAAAAACTTATATATATACACAAATAAGGGTAAACAAAATAAGTGTAAACATGATGAAGGGATGGAATATAACTGTAAGGATGAAAAATTTTTTAAAAATTCTAAAAAAGGAATTGATAAGTTGGTTGGAAAGAGAAAGAAAAAAAAAAGTGGAGAGAATGTGCTCAGGCTGGAGACTAGAACAAAGCCTTGTGCTAGATGTAGGGTATATTTTGATCTATTAGAAGAAATTGTATCCCAAAATTTTTTAGGAAAAAAAAACCCTATATGTTTACAAAAAATAAAGTTAAATACAATGAAGGATAAATTATGACTATAATAGTGAAGGTTTAAAAAGATATTTTATTAGCAAGGTATTGTTAAGACAAACTAGTTAAATATGTTAAAAGAGGAAAGAGGAAACATTTAAAAAATAGAATAAGAAAAAAATAAAATTAAAATACATTAATTTAACTTTGCAAGACTAACAGATCATGGGGAGAAAGCCATGAATTCCATGCATTGCTTTCCCCTAGCTCTGAAGTTCCACTCTTCGTCTTGATCAGTAAGCTTGGTCTTGGCTGCTTGGCTGGACGTTCTTGCTGATCTTCTAGGGGAGGGGCCTGTTGTCGTGATTCTCAAATGTTTGCCCAAGGTGGAATTGTGCAGCCCTTGCCAGCGGCTGGGCTAAGTAATCTGCTTGGGTTCGCTTTTGGGAGCTTTTGTTCCCTGAACACTTTCCGTAGAGCTCTGGAGGACGGGAATGAAAATGGCAGCCTCCCAATCTCCAGCCCTGAGGAGCAGAGAGCTTGGGGCCCCACTCCTACATGCACCCTCAGGGGAAAAGCAGTCAGTCCCTCCTGTCTTCCTTGTCTCTGGCTGCACTCCGTCATCACCTGGCCTGTGACCAAGTGTTTCTATCTCTGGTACACAGCCCGGTTTAGAGTCTCTAAACCTAGCAGATTCCTGCAGTATGCCTCCATGCCACTCCTCTTGGAGAAGAATGGTGTGTCTCCCTGGATCTGCCACTTGTAGGGTCCCTGCTCAAAGAGCAGTAGCCCAACTGTGCCTCGGATCATGGTTTAAGGTAACCCAGAGCTGAGATCTCACTCCTCGGCTCCGTCTCTGCTGATGGCCTCCCTGTTCTGGTACCTGGAAGCTCTGCCATATTCAGACACCCCCGGTCTTTCTGTGACAGGGGTCCTGAGACCATACTGTCTCCCTGAGGGCTCTACCCCTGCTTAGTCTCTGGTTCAATGTCCCTCAGTGGAGCAGACTTCTAAAAGTTCATATTTTTTTGCTGTGTTGCTCCACTGCTTGCCAGGAGCCAGCCCCTCCCCCTATGGTCTATTATCCTGTTGCTTCAGATTCAATTTTCTGCACATCCTACCTTTCAGAAAGTGGTTGATTTTCTGTTCCTAGAATTGCTGCTCTTCTTCTCTTCAATCTCCTGTTGGGTTTGTAGGTGTTCAGAATGGTTTGATAACGATCTAGCTGAATTCCTGCAACCTGATGTCATCTCAGTCTGCCACTCTTCCGCCATCTTGCCTCCAACCCTCTACACATCTTTCTAAAGCATGTGTCTCACACAATCCTTTCTGTACTTTCTTTATCTTCTTATAGTTCTCAAGGAAAGTTCAGGATGAAACTAAAATGTGGTTTACCCTTCAATATCTTTGGATTTGGGCTTTCCCTAGTTTTCTCACCATCCTTCTCTTTTATATGTGCATCTTTGGCACCATTTGTAAAAGGATTTGTACTCTTCATAATCAGCATGAGTTTCAAGCCTTTATGACTGCACATCCACTTTCTCTTTTACCTTAAACACCTTCCACGTAAGACCTCCCCACTTCATCTAAATCCTGCCCCTCTATTAATGCATCAACCCTCTTGGTTGGGACTTCCCTGTACCAGCTCTGCCTACATTACCTCCCCACATCCAAGGCTCTGTTCTCATTGTACCACGTGCTTCCCTCTATCATGTACCCATCCCATTCACCATCATTATTAGTTTCTGTTTCTGTTTCCTCTAGGTGAGTAAACACCACTTGAAGGAAGGGCCTCTGTCTTGTTGGACCTGCATTTGTAGCATTAAGTTCAGTATTGCACACATAGTATGAGATCAGTTACAAAGGAAAGGAGAGGAAGAAGCAGAAAGAAAAGCCAAGAAAGAATGGTGGGCGTGCACTAATTTCTAGATATTTAAAATCATTCTGAATAGTAACTTCTATAACACAAAGGTCCCAGTAGCTAAGTGATTGCTGTCCTTTCCATTTCTAAAATACCTTATAAAATAAACATTAGTATTACCATAACAATTCATTTTATCCTCTCAAATGAATAGATTTTGGTGATCTTGCCATTTTTGAAGCTGTAGAAAAAGAAACTTAAGAGATTTGTGAAGCTGGGAAGTAAGAAAATCAGGATGTGAATCAGTTTGATCAACATAAATCTGGATTTTCTGGTGCCATATCCAGGACTAGCTACATAACTTGTGGGGCTCAGGGTGAAATAAGAATGCAGAAGTACTGAGAATTTCAAGGCCATGACAGCAGAATATTAAGCCAAGCTCAGGCCTCTTCTGAGTGTGGGGCTGGGTGCATCTCCACGGGTTGTCTGCTCTTGAAGCTGGCCCTGACCAGGCTTTATCATAACTCCATGGGCTCTCCTTTTGAGCACTAAGAATGGGGTTGGCACCACATTGATCAAAGGCAAACTCTTCCTTATCAAGCTAAAGAGAGCAAGGATTAGCATAATGCACCAAGCACTGGGGGTAGGTGTTTCTGGTGTCACCTTATGAATCCTCATAATAGCTTAGCACTTTCTGAGATGCCTTTCTCCCAACATCTTCACTGTCCAGCTCAATCCTGTGCCTTTCAAAACATCAGCTCTTCTGGGAAAGACTTCTTTAAGCTCATCCCTTTAGTTGGTATGAATCCTTCCTCTCCTATGTGTTCTCATTATACCCTCTGCTGGCTCCAGGACATCACCTGGGTTAATTTTGCTTTCTTACCTGGTACGACAACAAATTAAGACTGAGTCACATAGCTAGAAGTAAAGGTTATTATTGTTGAGATAATTTAGGTTCATTGCTCCTTTTACTGCTCATCCAGCCTTCAGTTATGCTGCTCTGTCCTGTTTGAGGCGACTTTTGCCATCTCGTGTTACTTTTATCCCCACAGAAGTACACTGAGGTGTGTGTGTGTGGGGGTAGTATCTGGTTCTTTAGGTGAGATATAATACACTGACACATATATGGGTCTTACCTAGGCATTGTGATCTGGTGAAGATATGGCTCTGTGTATGTGAGAGTAAGTATGCCTGTTTATCTCTCAAAAACTGGGATTAAAGAAATAAGCCAGGAAAAATTATTCCTCTAAGAATAATACCTAATAAACTATCACTTGCATCTGTAAGGGGGAGGCAAAAGCCCTATGCATTCCAGGAAGCTTGAAGACAATATTAGCGTTCCTTATAAGATATGATTTGCTAAGGTGCTAAACGCTCTTAGTGTCATAGTGGAACTGTTCCATTGGTCAAATGAACATTTTACTGTGATGTAATATCAAATTTCTAAGAGTTTGACTTCCTATTTAAATTTAAATTTTAGGGGTCCCTGGGTGGCTCTGCCTTCAGCTCAGATCATGATCCCAGGGCCCTGGGATCAAGCCCCGCATCAGGCTCTCTGCTCAACAGGGAGCCTGCTTCCCTTCCTCTGTCTCTGCCTGCCTCTTTGCCTACTTGTGATCTCTGTCTGTCAAATAAATAAATAAAATCTTTAAAATAATAAATATAAATTTTAAAATACATTTTAAAATGTAATGTATATACCTCTATATTTAATATCAAAATTGATATATAGAGCAACAAGGTAGAGCTCAATGTTCTGGATATAACAGAAGACACACAGAAACCAAAAATCAGCTTCTTGAAGTGTGTTAACTACAGAGATATGACCAAGATGAACAGCTTTGTATGGTTTAATTGGTTTAGTTAATTGAAAATGAGGTGACTGATTTTTAGAAGGTATTTTAAAAGTGCAGTTAGGGATTGACGTTTTCTAAAGTGAATTCATAAATCTTTGATAATCCTCAAACAGAATATGGAAGTATTGATATAAATGAGTCTCCTATCCATCATATAAGGCCATATGAGGTTAAATCAATGAGGCTGTTGTTTTGTAGCTGGATGTCATTTCTCCATGAATAGTAGTAAAGCTCACTGTAATACAGAACCTAATGTGGAATTAATTTAAACGATTTTTTAAAAAGTGACTTATTTGTAGACATTCTTCCAAGATATTGGGAGGAAACTGTGAAGAATTGAAGGAAATCCTCATAGGCACATCCTGGGGAATCTCACTAATTGTTAAACTGCCTCTCTATTGATTTCTCAGCCCTTTCTCCATTGTGGTTGGAGGAGAAACAGAGGCATCCAAACTATTAAAGCAAAGTATGTGGCTGAGACTGGCAGGTCTAGAATGGACAGATTCACTGTGTCTGCCAAGGTCAGCTTGGCAAGGGCTTTGGTCCAGATAACATAATTTTTTAACCATTATTTTGATGGGTATCTTTTCAGAAGCCTAGAAATATTACCTCCTGTCCTTTAGCTCAATCGCTCAACTTTCCCTTTTTCAACTATTGTGAAGGAGGTGATGTCTTGAAAATTTAAATACTCATTCTTTTCTAGTTTTTCAAGTATATGACATTTATTCTAGTTGGCCCAAGAATTCATCAAACCTGGAGAAGATTAAGACATGTTATTGCAAAGAGGATGATGTAATAGCTTCTGACATTGAAAATAAGATTTTTCAAATTCCTTAAGTTTCCTTTCAGTGGATCAAGAACACTGGTGGATGAAGAGAAGGAAGAAGTTGAAATTCAGCCAGTCGTATGTTCTGATTTTTGTCTTGCTTGGGCTGCTGCTGAAAGACAAAAAAAGAATAAGTAAATGAGACCAGAATTGGACTTTTGTGCCCACTTCTCGTTTGAGACTCTAAGCATTGCAAGCGACTCCTTCAAGCTGCTTATCTTATGAAGTAAACATTGTTTTTCTCATTTTAGAAATTGAGGCAAATGCAAGTGAGCAGATTTGCTCAAGGTTATTAAGGTGGCATGGAACCCACATTTGAACTCAGGACAGCTAACTAACTTCTCTTAATTATAATACTATACTGCATTTCCGTACCGCCTTGTGCACACAGCTGCGGTAAAAAGAAAAATAATAAATAAATAAATAAATTTTAAATAGTGAAAACCTGAAATAAAGTCAGTAAAATTTTAACATTTTGCATTTATAGAATAAATGAGTTTCTGGTCATATTGTTATTGGATGTGATATCAAGGTATGACACTTACCACGCTAATGTCGCCAGTCTTAAAATGTTAAGTGGAAATGGAAATTTAATATTTAACTTTCACTTCTATGTTGTCTTGCTTAAAAAAAGTACAATTTCTCTGAGTTGCACTTATGTTCAGGTGAATCCAAACTAAAAGCATATCTTTCTATTTGAATGTCTTCAATGGTTTTGTTACTATTGATAATTATGAAAAGTAATATAATTTCTGGTTTTGACTTATGAAGGACCATACACTTCTTCAATAGATTTGTAATTTCCTCGAAGTTTCAGAAAGTAAATTTTTTTAAAAGATTTTATTTATTTATTTGACAAGAGTTCACAATTAGGCAGAGAGGCAGGCAGGGAGAGAGTAGGAAGAGGCTTTCTGCTGAGCAGAGAACCCGATGCAGAGCTTGATCCCAGGACCCTGGGATTATGACCTGAGCTGAAGGCCCACTGAGCAACCTGGGCGCCCCCAGAAAGTAAATTAATTGCGACAGTAAAGTGCTCTTTGAAGCTCTTTCTAATAAAGTACTTTGTTTATATTCCACTCATTCCCTTAGAGCTGGTATAAATATTTCACAATTATTTTGGGAACCAAAGTTTTTATATATAGGTATATTTTCAGTCTTCGTGTTATTTAATCCCATCATCCAACAGAATATAAACTGTCTCTCATTTAGATGTTATTTTCACTTTTTGGTGGTTGGCTCTTCATTCACACATTGTAAAGAATTATTTCATAGCAGTTTATTACTGATATCAACTTTTAAAACTTGATGGTTTGGTTCTCTTTATTTATTGTTTTATAGACTTGATGTCTCTAGTGCAAGGCTTCCTTCTGCTTGAAAACCTGCAGTTTAATGATGTAGCAATTCAAGTATGGGACCCACTAAAAATGTCAAAATATATCCTAGTTGGAAAGAAATGGTTCCATTTCATCAAAGTAGGAAAACTAACTGGGAGCAACTTACATACAGGCATAGAAAACTTTTCTGCAGTTAAGTCACAATGAAATATTTGGCCTCACCTGCAACAAAATCAAAATTGTGGGGAAATTTAACCAAGTACCTGCGGAATTTGAAGAAGCAAACAGAAATTTATGCATATATCATTATGTCTGTTAGAATTTATAAGTGATAATGTTCTGTGAATAAGTAAGAAAGTTGTGAAAAGCTCTCAATTCTATCATGTCTTTATATGATACCACTCATGAATATGCAAAAAGATAAACAATTCTTGAATATGTGTAAGCAGAACAAAGGCATTAGAAGTGAGCTCTGAAAGTTGCAAAACATAGCTTGACGTGTACTTCATCTTACATTACTGGTGTAATTAAGACACATCTGGAGATTAATGAATCTCCAAATATGCAGGTGACTGGTGAATCAATGGTTTGGCTGACAGATTCCAAATTTGAAATTATAATTTCTTCAAAATGGTTTTTAAAACAACATCCTGTGCTGTTATTAGAATTTATTCTCATGAGCAATAAAGTAAATTATATTACAGGCCCTTTTTCTTTGCTTTTGAAAAAGAAGCAATATTTCTTTTTTTTTTTTTTTTTTTTTTGGTCAGAGAGAGTTGATAAATATTTTAAATGCATTTGGGAAGAAGTGAAAAAATATATCACAAACTAATCTCTAAAGCTTTCAAAGTACCCATGTCTTCTCTTCAAAAGAGGCAAAATGTCATGCATAATGAATTTTTCTAATTTCATGGACTGAGCTCTTATATAAAGCAACATGAGCGTGTTCACCGAGAGCAAGATTTTGTCTGTTTTATTCACACTATTCCCTGAACCTGAAACAGGACCTCGCTCGTAGTAGGTGCTCAATGCATATTTTGTGTATAATTGATTAAATAAGTGAATAAATAATTTAATGGTTAATTATATGCAACTGTAATGCTAGAACTCTGATTTTACTGAAATTCTTCAATTCCTAATCTCATCTGTGAGTATATCAACTCACTTAGTTTTGGCATTTGATGTATTTAATGTGGTATTCATAATCAGACTCGCTCAAAAATCAAAGAATTTTGATTAGGATCATAGACTTCTTCAATAGATTTGTAATTTCCTCATGGTTTCAGAAAGTAAATGTTTTTTTTTTTTTAAAGGTTTTATTTATTTATTTGACAGAGAGAGATCACAAGTAGGCAGAGAGGCAGGCAGAGAGAGAGAGGAGGAAGCAAGTTCCCTGCGGAGCAGAGAGCCTGATGCAGGGCTCAATCCTAGGACCCTGGGATCATGACCCAAGCTGAAGGCAGAGGCTTTAACCCACCAGCCCACCCAGGTGCCCCTAAAGGCAGAGGCTTTAACTCACTGAGCCACGATATGATCTCCAGGTGCTGGGATTGAGTCCTTAAAGTTATATAATAGGACCAAATGGCCAGCTTCTAAAAAGTAGCTCACCAGCTGACCTTAAAGGAAACCCAAGAAGGGTATGGTACCGCGCTTCACTGAAATGGTTTTCCTTAAGTTTACCAGTGGATGCTTTGCCAATTTTCTTTAGTTCCAAGTGTTTATAATGTCTCTGTTAATTTTATAGAATTGCAACTCCATTCTTCTTTTGTGTTTTTTCTTCTTCCTTTGAGCCCTTTAGTCTGACCACTCTACTTTTATCCCTCCTTTTGGATCTTCTGTGTTTTAAGTGGTCAGTATTTGTTGGTATTCGGTTGGACTCCCTACACCATTTTTGGATTTGGGGTATTCATTTCCTTACTTGGTGTCATTTGCCATGCATTCATGGGACTCTACTATCTATGATTTGTGAGCCCCTTCTGCTCCTAGTGAGGCAGGGGTCTCACCCTGGAAGGAGGGGATAACATGTCACACCCCATCCAGTCACAGTTCTAAAATGCACATCTCAGGGCACCTGGATGGCTCAGATGGCTGAGTGTCTGCCTTTAGCTCATGATCTCCAGGTGCTGGGAATGAGCCCTGCATTGGGCTCCCAACTTAGCAGGGAGTCTGTTTCTCCCTTTGCCTCTCCCCCTGTTTGTGTTCCCTCTGTCTCTTCTCTCTCTCTTTCAAATGAATAAATAAAATTTTTTTAAAAAGTAATAAATTTTAAAAAATGAAATGCACATCTCATGTTCCACTCCTTCTTAGAATCCTTCAGTACTTCCCAAGGTGATGTTAAAATTCCTTAACATTTCCTGTGAGACTCTGTGGTTGGTACAGTCTGCCCCTCCAAGAATACATTTAATCATTTGATCTCTAGCAATATTGAAATGTTTGCAGTTCTCCAGCCATAGTCTGCTCTCTCTCCGTTCACATGCTTCTTCCTGTGCTGACAACCCACACCTCCCTAATGCCATTTACCCTCAGGACTCGGGTTATGCATCCTGTCCCTTGGGATGCCTTCACTGTCACCTTACAGACTATAGGTTGTCCAGCTGCCTGCTCTCTGACCCCTTGTACCATCAAAGAACAACTGATCGCCTACATTTGGATTACATATTTACTTTATTCCCTCCTGACTTTGAAGTTCTTGAGGACCAGAACTGTCACTGGTTCACTATTTTATTTTGCACTTTGTTCACTATTTTATGTATAGAAGAATGCTGAGCACAAATGAACCAGGCACTGTTTTTTTTTTTTTTTCATAAGTAAAAAGGTAGGGATTTTGTCTTATTCAGCATTGCATTCTAAGGACTCAAAATCATTAATATTTTCTTTTGGATTCCCCTAGATGTCTATGAATTTTTTCCAAATATTTGAATTTAAATTAATAGAGGACAAATAATTCATCTTAAGCTACTTAAAATTATGACCTAAAATTTTTAAATTACCTTTGAGCATTACTTTGGCTATTTCCTATAAATTTTGGATATAACATAATCATCATCATTAATTCCTGACAAGTTTGTAATTATAGATTTATATTTTTGTCTAATATATAAAAGACTGTTTTTGAGTTGCTAAATGTTTGGGATCTTTCTTTAATATTTCTTCTGTAAATATCTAGTTTTACTCTTTTGCAAAGTAAAGATAGCATATTTTGGACACTTGGCAAAGTAAAGATAGCATATTTTGGACACTTGGCAAAATACATAGAGAGAGATTTATTTAAGAGGTCATGTGTACTAGTTAACTCTCTGTTTAAAACTTACAAAATTGTTATATATAAAATTCTGAATTTATTAGTCTTCATTATGTATATTTTACACGATTGGTTAAGAGCTAAGCAATGTGTATTTTGCTGTGCCTATGCCAAATTATCACTCAATACTAAGAATTTTCCTTCATGTATTTTGACAAATTTTGTTAAGTTTTATCTTTTCTTATTTTAATGAACCTCTTTAATCCATGTTAAAAAACTTAGTTTCTAGTCTACTTTATTCAAATTAATATGGATACTTGTCTTATTTCTCTTGATGCTACTAATTCACTGCCTTTCCACGCTAGGTTTTAGTTCTGTCTCTTTAAGTAAAGATCATTTGATTTCCAGTGCTGTGAAACGTCTCTTCTACCTCCCCTCAAGTGGAATGAGAGGGGGTTCAAGGAAGCCCCTTAAGCTTTATGTGCTGGAGTCTGGGGCACAGTTTGCAGTTAGAAAAGCTGAAAGGCTTGCTGTCTTAGAGACAGACTGCATTACCAGAATGCACATACCTAAGGCAAACTTGCAGGGGTGATAGGCACTTGAGAAAATGGAATCAGTCTCAGAAAGTCAGGATGAAGTCTTGAATGTCCAGGTAGAGAAGACCTCACTTGCATGAAGAGTGCAACAGTGGGAGATCCTGTTGCCAGTGACTGCTTCATAGAAATTACAAATACACTCCAGGAGAAAGAATCAGCTTTAAATCCCTGCCAAGCTCAGAGGAAACCAGTGCCAGATTATATTGGTGCCTGTCAATGAGAACTGTCTTGGACTTTACAGCTGTCTAACACTTCTGTGAAATCTAGAAGATCTGGAGCCAGCCTGTCCATGGAGAAGAGGACAGCGAGATAAAGGAGGTAACTGGAGCTGTCTGAGCACTGCAGGCTGCCTTCCTATCCCTTAGCCTGAGTGGGGGTGGGGAGGGGTTGTCATTGTGCGTAACAATTACTGTGGGTCTTATTTAGCATATCTATATCTATATCTTTATCTATTTCTATATATGTATAATTGACATACAGTTGACTCACAATGTTACATTAGTTTCAGGTGGACAACATGGTGATTGGACAAGTCTGTACCTATATTCATCACAAGTATAGCTACCATCTGTCTCCACATAATGAATGCTATTACAATGCCATTGACTATATTCCCTATACTGTACTTTTCATGCCTTCAAATTATCCATTGCATAACTGGAAGCCTGTTTCTCCTACTCCCCTTCATCCATTTTTCCCATTGCCCCCTTCTCTCTGGCAATCACCAGTTCTCTGTATTATGGCTTTGTTTCTGCTTTTTGTTTGTTTATTCCTTTGTTTCTTAGATTCCACATGTAGGAGAAATCATATAATATTTGTCATTCTCTGTCTTACTTACTGTACTTAACATAATACCCTCTAGGTCCACCCATGTTGTCACAAATATCCCATTCTTTGTTATGGCTGAGTACTATTCCAGTGTGTGTGTGTGTGTGTGTGTGTGTGTGTGTGTGTAACTTCTGTCTCATTCTTAGGGGAGTGCTCTCTATCCATTCATCTATCGATGGACACTTGGGTTGCTTTCATATCTTGGCTATTGTAAATAATGCTGCAATAAACAGAGGTGCCTATACCTTTTTGAATTTAGTATTTTGGGGGTTTCTTGAGGAGGTAAATACTCAGTATGGGAACCGCTGGGTCATATTTCTTTCTTGAGGAACCTCCTTACCATTTTCCACAGTGGCCCTACCAATTCACATTACCACTAACAATGCACAGGGTTCCTTTTTCTCCACATCCTTGCCAAAGCTTAGAGATGGAGGAAGTTTTTTTTTTTAATTTTTTATTTTTTATAAACATATATTTTTATCCCCAGGGGTACAGGTCTGTGAATCGCCAGGTTTACACACTTCACAGCACTCACCAAAGCACATACCCTCCCCAATGTCCATAACCCCACCCCCCTTCTCCCAACCTCCCTCTCCCAGCAACCCTCAGTTTGTTTTGTGAGATTAAGAGTCACTTATGGTTTGTCTCCCTCCCAATCCCATCTTGTTTCATTTATTCTTCTCCTACCCCCCAACACCCCCGTGTTGCATCTCCACTTCCTCATATCAGGGAGATCATATGATAGTTGTCTTTCTCCACTTGACTTATTTTGCTAAGCATGATACGCTCTAGTTCCATCCACATTGTCACAAATTGCAAGATTTCATTTCTTTTGATGGCTGCATAGTATTCCATTGTGTATATATACCACATCTTCTTGATCCATTCATCTGTTGATGGACATCTAGGTTCTTTCCATAGTTTGGCTATTGTGGACATTGCTGCTATAAACATTCGGGTGCACATGCCCCTTCGGATCACTACGTTTGTATCTTTAGGGTAAATACCCAGTAGTGCTATTGCTGGGTCATAGGGTAGTTCTATTTTCAACATTTTGAGGAACCTCCATGTTGTTTTCCAGAGAGGTTGCACCAGCTTGCATTCCCACCAACAGTGTAGGAGGGTTCCCCTTTCTTCACATCCTTGCCAGCATCTGTCATTTCCTGACTTGTTTAATTTAGCCATTCTGACTGGTGTGAGGTGATATCTCATTGTGGTTTTGATTTGTATTTCCCTGATGCCGAGTGATATGGAGCACTTTTTCATGTGTCTGTTGGCCATCTGGATGTCTTCTTTGCAGAAATGTCTGTTCATGTCCTCTGCCCATTTCTTGATTGGATTATTTGTTCTTTGGGTGTTGAGTTTGCTAAGTTCTTTATAGATTTTGGATACTGGCCCTTTATCTGATATGTTGTTTGCAAATATCTTCTCCCATTCTGTCAGTTATCTTTTGGTTTTGTTAACTGTTTCCTTTGCTGTGCAAAAGCTTTTGATCTTGATAAAATCCCAATAGTTCATTTTTGCCCTTGCTTCCCTTGCTTTTGGTGATGTTCCTAGGAAGACATTGCTGCAGTTGAGGTCAAAGAACTTGTTGCCTGTGCTCTCCTCAAGGATTTTGATGGATTCTTTTCTCACATTAAGGTCCTTCATCCGTTTTGAGTCTATTTTTGTTTGTGGTGTAAGGAAATGGTCCAATTTCATTTTTCTGCATGTGGCCATCCAATTTTCCCAACACCATTTATTGAAGAAGCTGTCTTTTTTTCCACTGGACATTCTTTCCTGCTTTGTCGAAGATTAGTTGACCAGAGTTGAGGGTCTATTTCTGGGCTCTCTATTCTGTTCCACTGATCTATGTGTCTGTTTTTGTGCCAGTACCATGCTGTCTTGATGATGACAGCTTTGTAATAGAGCTTGAAGTCCAGAATTGTGATGCCACCAACTTTGGCTTTCTTTTTCAATATTCCTTTGGCTATTCGAGGTCTTTTCTGGTTCCATGTAAATTTTAGGATTATTTGTTCCATTTCTTTGAAAAAGATGGATGGTACTTTGATAGGAATTGCATTAAATGTGTAGATTGCTTTGGGTAGCATAGACATTTTCACAATATTTATTCTTCCAATCTAGGAGCATGGAACATTTTTCCATTTCTTTGTGTCTTCCTCAATTTCTTTCATGAGTACTTTATAGTTTTCTGAGTATAGATTCTGTGCCTCTTTGGTTAGGTTTATTCCTCGGTATCTTATAGTGTTGGATGCAATGGTAAATGGGATTGACCCCTTAATTTCTCTTTCTTCTGTCTTGTTGTTGATGTAGAGAAATGCAACTGATTTCTGTGCATTGATTTTATATCCTGACACTTTACTGAATTCCTGTACAAGTTCTAGCAGTTTTGGAGTGGAGTCTTTTGGGTTTTCCATATATAGTATCATGTCATCTGTGAAGAGTGATAGTTTGACTTCTTCTTTGCCGATTTGGATGCCTTTAATTTCCTTTTGTTGTCTGATTGCTTAGGCTAGGACTTCTAGTACTATGTTGAATAGCAGTGGTGATAATGGACATCCCTGCACTGTTCCTGACCTTAGCGGGAAAGATTTCAGCTTTTCTCCATTGAGAATGATATTTGTGGTGGGTTTTTCATAAATGGCTTTGATAATATTGAGTTATGTGCCCTCTATCCCTACACTTTGAAGAGTTTTGATCAGGAAGGGATGCTGTACTCTATTAAATTTTTCAGCATCTATTGAGAGTATCATAGGGTTCTTATTCTTTCTTTTATTTATGTGCTGTATCACATTGATTGATTTCCAGATGTTGAACCAACCTTGCAGTCCTGGAATAAATCCCACTTGTTCGTGGTGAATGATCCTTTTAATATACTGTTGAATCCTATTGGCTAGTATTTTGGTGAGAATTTTCGCATCTGTGTTCATCAAGGATATTGGTTCATAGCTCTCTTTTTGATGGGATCCTTGTCTGGTTTTGGGATCAAGGTGATGCTGGCCTCATAAAATGAGTTTGGAAGTTTTCCTTCCATTTCTATTTTTTGGAACAGTTTCAGGAGAATAGGAATTAGTTATTTTTTAAATGTTTGGTAGAATTCCCCCGGGAATCTGTTTGGCCCTGGGCTTTTGTTTGTTTGGAGATTTTTAATGACTGTTTCAATCTCCTTACTGGTTATGGGTCTGTTCAGGCTTTCTATTTCTTCCTGGTTCAGTTGTGGTAGTTTATATGTTTCTAGGAATGCATCCATTTCTTCCAGATTGTCAAATTTGTTGGCGTAGAGTTGCTCATAGTATGTTCTTATAATAGTTTGTATTTCTTTGGTGTTAGTTGTGATCTCTCCTCTTTCATTCATGATTTTATTTATTTGGGTCCTTTCTCCTTTCTTTTTGATAAGCCTGGCCAGGAGTTTATCAATTTTATTAATTCTTTCAAAGAACAAGCTCCTAGTTTCGTTGATTTGTTCTATTGTTTTTTTGTTTGTTTGTTTCTATTTCATTGATTTCTGCTCTGATCTTTATGATTTCTCTTCTCCCGCTTTGCTTAGGGTTTCTTTCTTGTTCTTTCTCCAGCTCCTTTAGGTGTAGGGTTAGGTTGTGTATCTGAGACCTATCTTGTTTCTTGAGAAAGGCTTGTACCGCTATATATTTTCCTCTCAGGACTGCCTTTGTTGTGTCCCACAGATTTTGAACCATTGTGTTTTCATTATCATTTGTTTCCATGATTTTTTTCAATTCTTCTTTAATTTCCTGGTTGACCCATTCATTCTTTAGAAGGATGCTGTTTAGTCTCCATGTATTTGGGTTCTTTCCACACTTCCGCTTGTGGTTAAGTTCTAGTTTCAGAGCATTGTGGTCTGAAAATATGCAGGGAATTATCCCAATCTTTTGATACTGGTTGAGTCCTGATTTAGGACCGAGGATGTGATCTATTCTGGAGAATGTTCCATGTGCACTAGAGAAGAATGTGTATTCTGTTGCTTTGGGTTGAAATGTTCTGAATATATCTGTGATGTCCAGTGTGTCATTTAAGGCCTTTATTTCCTTGCTGATCTTTTGCTTGGATGATCTGTCCATTCCAATGAGGGGAGTGTTAAAGTCCCCTACTATTATTGTATTATTGTTGATGTGTTTCTTTGATTTTGTTATTAATTGGTTTATGTAGTTGGCTACCCCCACGTTGGGGGCATAGACATTTAAAATTGTTAGATCTTCTTGTTGGACAGACACTTTGAGGCGCCACAGAGATATATAAATAATATATGCTATATTCTTTATTGCAATATTTTATTATTGCAAAAGAGCAAATGTTTTCTCCTTCATTATAGACTTTCCCTTTCCTCCACCCTTTTCCTTAAGGTGTTTTGGATGAACAAAATTTCTTACTTTTGATATAGTAAAGTTTACTTTTCTTTGGTTTTGGTTTTTGTAAATTAAGGTGTAAGGTCTTAAGTGTGCACCTATATTTTCTTCTAGAACTTTTATATTTTTGTTTTTGCATTTTAAATTCTTATTTCATATAATTATTTTATTAATAATACTAATAATAACATTCTTCTTCTTATGGCATGTGGTAGGGATAAAGTTTGATCTTTTCCAAAAGGGACAACTTTTTCCCAGTTCCATTTATTAAACACTCCTTTTCTCCCCCCTCTGCATATACCAAATTTGCACCCTGAAGTCATTCTCTTTCAGAGCTTCTGAACTCTATCTACTCTAATGGTCAATTTGTCTCTATTACTATGCCAGCCATTATCTTAAATATCAGAATTTCATTATAAGCCCTGATTATTAAATCCCCTTAAGTAATTTTTTAGGTAAAAAATCTTTGGGTTAAAAAAATGGTATCTGTAAATGAAGTATATACATACTATACATGTAGTGTTAATCCATTTCAAATATTTTCCTTTTAAAGTGTATGTTTTTGAAAGGAGTGGAATTAGTTAATTCTGAAACCATACATTTATTACATATTCTAATACAAAAGAAATAAAAATGTCTTCTTAGTATTGGTACATATGGGATTTTATTACAGAGTTAGAGTATTTTAACGAAAGAACCACAAGTTCCAAATTCAAGGATAGCATTCACTAAAGATACTTACAGGTTGCTACTTGTTTCTCCAAGTATAAAATGGGCCTGATGCAGATTTTACCTCAACATGAATTGTTTGGTGATAAAAATGACTGATTTAACATTTTCTAATGAAGCGATGCTTAGCATTTGCCTTTACTTGAGATTTTAATCTATTCTAGGCAATTACGCTTCCGCACATTAGAAGCTTTAACGTAGGGGTAAATTCAAAGCTGTTTCTGATACATTGGTTTGCCTGGAGAAGACTGAGGAAAATCACTGTAACTTGCTAACTGAAATTTCACAGACCCGGTGTCATCTGAGGGGAGCCTAACTGGCTTGAGGGTGGACAGTAGAATACGGCTACAAGTCCTTAAGGTAAACACATCCTCTAGTCTGCCCCATATTCTAGGGCAGCTGAAAAAATTTATAGATCTTTTTGTACTTAGTGGACACCAATGCTGGGCCGAACTAATTGCTGGGACCCTCACCGTAGAATCCACTTGTTGAGTGAGAGTTTTCAAATGGAATTCTGATATGAAACATCATACCCTAAATCCATTCTCTGGATTTTCTCCCTTCTTCCCTATCAAGCTAAGGTAGATATCATGAACAACCAACTGGATCCTCACAGCAACATCCTGATAAATACAGGAAGTACCATTTAGTAGGAACAGCCAAATAGAAACTCCTTGAGCTCCTGTGCCCACCAAAATAGTAGCACCAGTGCAATTTCTGCTGACAAAATGAATTCCACTCTCTCTGCCTACTTTACTCAATACAAGCTCAGAGTCCCATATGGAAGCTTCTATTTGTAGAAGGCTAGGTTTTGTGGCAACACTCTAGGTGCTGGCAGTGGGAGACATATAGAGGAATGGGTTTTTGGTCTTTTCAGGTTCTATAGTGGGAGATAGTTCAATGAATGCATATGATGGGGACTTCTCCAGATGTACAAAAGTAGTTCAGTTTCTAGGCAACCAAAAGAACACAAGAGTAATTTGTCCAAAGTCCTAGAGCTAACTGACAGAGCTGAATTCACTAACTCCAAATCTTTCTGCTCTAAGACCCAGGGTAGATATTGTGTACAATTAGGTAAACAGTGACAATATTTTGGATTTATAGTATTTCCCGACAAACAAACCAACCCTGAACCACCTTGACACTTGTTTGCCCTTAAAAAATTTAGTGGTTTGAAGAATTTATTACTTCATGTAGCAGATGACCAACCTGAGATAAAGAGAAGCTTAATGACTTCCCCATGCAAATAGTCTATAGTAGATTTACCATCATTTGTTTTTTCTAACTCTGATTCATTACCTGCCCTCTGAAAAGAAAAGGATATGACTACAAAGAAATACTTTGAAGCTGGATCATAAGCTTTTCTCACCCAGACTTTTTCTTGACGTTGGGAGGGGGGGTGGTCAGTAACAGGAAAACTGAAATTTAGGAGATACAGAAAATAATGGATTTGATCAGACTGGACTATGAGAGGACTAGAACCTAGTTAAATTATCACAGCTTTAAATAATGCAAAGTCCAGGGATGCCTGGATGGCTCAGTTGGTTAAGTGTCTGTCTACCTTCCGCTCGGGTCATGACCCCAGGGTCCTGGGATCGAGCACCACATCAGGCTCCTTGCTCATTGGGGAACTTGCTTCTCTCTCTGCCTGCTGCTCCCCCTGCTTGTGTGTGCTCTCTCTCTCTCTCTCTCTCTGGCAAATAAGTGAATAAAATCTTAACAAAAAATAATGCAAAGTCCAGCTTAAATGGAAACGTACTCTAAAAACTTCTTGGCATATTTCCACTTTAATAATCCAACACCATCTGTGAAAACAAATGAGTATTATAGGTCTCCACTAAATGGATTATATGTTTCTTAGTAGACACCTGTTCAGAGCACTTAGGTATTAGGTGACTCAGGATCTAAAACATTTCCATATCTATTGATTGAGCCTAGATATTGAATTGAAATGTCAGGAAATACAGTGGCAATTTTAGAGGAAAAAATATAATGAAGAAATAATATATATATCCATTGTAAGCTCTTTATTTTTGAGATTTATCAAAGGCAAAGTCTTAATTCATTTGTACTGAGCATCTAATTTATGAAATGCTTTCACAATGCAACTGCACCATGAAACATTGCTGCTAGGACAGCCAGTTGTGTGGTTGTATATTATGGGCTGTAAGTTGCGGAATTAGGGAGGCTCCTCCATCCACTGGACTGACAACGCGGGGTCTCTCTGTAATGTTGGGTGTGCTTGGCCAGCCTGGCTAAATGTGGTGGCCCTGGATTTGTCACTCAAATTTAGTTCATGGTTTTCTTTCCTGTATCACGTGCTCTTCAGGACCTGGAAAAGAGTCCATAGAAAGAGAAGTACAGACTTGTGTTTTGTTATAATTAAACTTGTATTGTAGAAATACACTGAGCTTTGAAAAACAAATATAGTGATTCAAGAAACAGCAAAATTTAAATAGGAGGGGACATACACTGCAAACAAATGTAGCCACACTCCAGTAATACTTAAGAATTTCCGGAGATCAGAATCACCGAGGACTTTGACATGTAGGAGAGTGAATGCTTTCCAAACTTAAGTTTTGTGTGTGTGTGTGTGTGTGTGTGCACTGGCACAATAATAGATGGTCAGAGACCTAGGGATATTCACCATCTCTTGAAAGGTATTATCTTCCGTGATAAAAGCCAGTCTGAAATAAGAAATAACATATCTCAGTATGCAGCATGCATATTCCATGGAGATGGCTGTGGAGAAATGCATGAAGCAGGAACAGATAGATACAGATATTCTTCTGTTCTTCGGGACAAGAGGAAAGAAATAGCTAAGGGAAGGCAGCCTGGAAAAAACAAAGAAACAAAAAAAAGTAGACAGAAGATTGCTCTAGAAGTTCCTTTTCCACCTGCCTTACTGGGAGCCCAGCTGCCCAAGATGTAGACTTATGAAAAATGAGTCTAAGCTAACCTGATGATGTCAGATAGTAAATGGGTTCTCCATTCAGGTAATTAATACACTTGTAACTTGGAGCATTGAGGTGGAACATATTTTGGGATAGACACATCAGCCACCAAAGCCTAGTTAAAAAAAAAAAAAAAAAATGAAAGAAAGTAGAAATGGCCTTTGGTCCTGAAAGACAATTTTTTTTTTTTTCTCATTAATCAACTCTCATTCATAGCTTAGCAAAGAGAAGAGCCAATAGAGGTAAGTCTTTTAAAAACTTTTTAAAAGATGTTTGGAAATGACTATTTTAGGACTTTTTACTCTCATACAGTGCATCCTAACCTTTAATGCTTGTAAGGATCAGTAGAAGTAATGCAAAAAAAAAAAAAAAAAAAAAAAAGGCTTTGTATGTTCCATCAGCAGAAATTCTGATTTGGTGGGTCTAAAGAAGCCCAGGTATTTTATTTCTTAACAAACTTCCAGGAGATTCCAAAGCACATGGCCTTGAGAGAATGTGATGATCCCAGGTCCACAAAGCACAATATTCCTATTTTTTCATCAGGCTCTTAACTCTGTGTAACATAGCTTCAGAGTCTAAAATTTAAGACAGAATTAGAGTGGAGAACCAGAAAGGCATTGCAAGCAGCTGAATAAAAATATTTGTCCATTCTGTGAAAGCTGATAGGAGGAGGATTTTTCTTTGAAAGAAAAAAAATATATTACAAGGAAGTAAAGCTTATCTTTTTTCTTCCTAGAAAGATTGTTTTTAAGATATTGTTTATAGTTTGAAATGTCTCCCTTGATCGTATCATTAGCAGTAATGGTTGGTTGGGGAGTTTTAGAGGTGTTAGAATACACAAATAGATAAAATTTTGAGTAATGCAAACATCCACCCACAGAGATAGTATTTGAGGATGTCGTTTTAATAGAACATTTAAATATGGAAATATTTCTGTATTTGCATTTACAAGGTATATCTATTTCTATTAAAGATTCTCTGAGGAAAATATTTAATATTGTTTTAAATATGTGCTTATTGTTCATAAGACAAAAGCACTGCATCTTAGAAAGTTGAAAACAGTAACTAAATATAAAGTTACCACATAGCTTTCTGAACATTAATCATCAAAGAAGAGTTCTCAAGCTAGTAATAGTCTGTGGACTCATATTTATTGGTTTAATTATAACATTGCTAAAGTGAGAAAAAAAAATCAACCCAGCAGAAATACATAGAAAACTCTTATAATGTGACTATTTCATTATGGAAAAGAAAATAGGACAAAAGTTTTCAAAAATATTATTATATATACCACTTAAATTGCTTCCAATAGAAATTCAAAAGGATAGAATGGCATGATAGTGAAATAAGAAATGTTAAAGAATAAAATAGAACATGGCCTAATACAATATGCTGTAGGGGAAAATAAAGTGTGTGCAGAAAGACAAAAATAGTAAATATAAGAAATCAGGCCAATAAAAGACAAGACTTACAAGAATAACCTTCTAAGTTTCCACAGAGAGTTTGAGAATGCTCTCTGAAGATGGAAACCAGGAGCCAAATGGTCCAAGATGATTCCAAGGAGAGGCCTGGAGGAAGAAAAAGGGAAGCAATGATTATAAAATTATAGATCTGGAAGGGATTTGAAAGATTAGTCACAGGGTGCATGAGTGGCACAGTTGGTTAAACCTCTGACTCTTGACTTTAGCTCAGGTCATGATCTTGCACAGAACAGCCTCTCGGGTCTCTGTTCATGGTTCATAGGATGCATCTTTAATACTCTCCCTTGACTCATTTTTTTCTTTCTTGTACCTTGTCCTACTCTACATCCTGCTTTTTTTTTTTTTTTTTGCTTTGAAATTTAGAAACAACTTTTATTTAAGATCTGAAATACAATTCCTAAAATATCAACTTCTCCAGAAAACCATGGCTACCCAATAATGCGTTACCTCTGTCCTGTTAGAATGTGTGTTCGACTCAAATACAAAAACCATGACACAAAGCACCATCCTTCAACAATTTGAGCAAAGATAGAATGCCTAAGGAAAAACACAGATGGACTTGTAGAGGATGGGCTGCTTCACTTCAAACCCCATTTTTTAAAAAAAGAGCACAAATGCATGGGTTTTGAGGTACATGCATTAAGTTGAAACTTTGGCACTAGGAATCAGGACATTTTGTCACGTAGTGTTAACACATACTAGAAAATTGTGTAGCATCAAAGGGATAGAACCACCAGCATTCAAGCAACATTGTCCGCTAGGCACTAAAATGTTCTGCTGAATGCTTCTTCTTCATCTAATGACTGTGTCACTGGTAGCAACTTTGAAATGAGAAAAAGAGCTTGCACTCTTTTCATCTTCTATTTAAAACAAAACAGAAAACAAACTGAAACACAAGCCCTGTTCTACATTTACAATTTTAAAGAACATCAATTTTACAAGAAAAAGACTAATAATAAAAAGAATGTTTACAGATACAGACGTAATAGTGAGTGGTCAGTAGACCCTCACGGGGCTTTGTGGTGGCGAAGCCACTTTATAATCACTGGCAGTAAACAGAGATGCAGCATTCCTTGGCAGGTATTTTAGGAAATCATGTGAATAGCCCAACAATAATGCAAGGGTCTTCTCATCAAGGGGCCTATATGCCAACATTGCTCCGATTTTTACAAATAATCTCTGTAGGTGTAGGGCTCCCTCAACCTGTGACATTGGCATATCAGGGCAAGCCAAGAGGATTTCTTCATAGTGGGGCCTCCCAAATTTGTGGAGCAGCTGAATGCCCAACATCACATTGAAATATTCTTTTATTCTTGTCACAACTTCATTAACTACATACTCCTTATTACCAACATTTCCCTGCAACTTCTTGCAATTTGCATACTCTTCCAGAATGGCATCTGCATTTTCCTTAGCAGGGAGTTGAAACAGCTGCTTCTAGCCTGGTAACTAAGTCCCAGTCCTGAACGAACCATGATTTTAATTCTTCAGGAATCTTTACTTTAACTTCCATTCTATTCTCTTTCTTTCTTTCCTTCTTTCCTTCCTTCATTCCTTTGTTCCTTCGTTCCTTTCCTTTCCTTCTTTCCTTCTTTCCTTCTTTCTTTCTTTTTTGAGAGAGGGAGAGGGAGAAACAGATCCTCCACTGAGTGGGGAGCCCGACACAGGGCTCGATCCCAGGACCTGGAGATCGTGACCTGACCCAAAGGCAGATGCTTAATGACTGAGCCTCCCAGGCTTCCCACTTCCATTCTTTTCTTAAGCGGCTTCTTATTTTCAACAATGGGGTCTGTCCAGGACCCTTTCCTTCTGAGGTGGCTGGGGTGCTTTGCTGGCACTACCACCATCTCCATTTCCAGGAGTCTTCTGCTTATTCTTTCTTGTCTTCCTCAGAGATCCCAGGATGGGGGGTTCTCTGCAGAACAGCACCCACCCCAACTGCCTGGGAGAGCCAGTTCCAGGTTCTTCTGCTGTGGACCAGCAGTCTTCTAGTAGGTTGTTTGAAGTTGTCTTCTGCAGATTGTTGTCCATAAGTTTGAGAACCCTACTTTCTGGAACTCATTCAACCCTGTTTTCACTCCAACCAATAATCTTCTTCCTTATTTACCTTCCAAGAACTCCTAGCGTTTTCCCAGATGGAACCTCCTAGATCTCCTGGGATGGTCTGGAAGGATGAAGTGGGAGAGACAACCCAGATTCTGTAATCAGGGATGGTTCTGCAATCAGGATCAGATCTTCTGATCCTTACTATACAGCAAACTTAGTTTTTCTGATGATGGCATTTTTGTCCTGATCTCCAAGCACAGTGCCCTTCAGGCAAGTATGCACAACCAGTTTTTTCTACATCCTGCTCTTAAACTTCATTTTTTACTACCCTATTTCTACCTCTGTCTTATACTCTGAACTTACATTTATATTAAATCTTTGGCTGTGATCAACCATACTCAGCTCTTCACATTCAACCAATCCTCCTTGATACCCTCATATCTTGACACATCCTCAGCTCTTCACTGCCCACCCCCCACCCTCACACCCTATCCCAGTTGATTTTCTTTCACTCTGTGGTCAAGACTTTTTAAGTTCAACCTCTTAATTTGAAAGCTAAATAAATGAAGTTCTACAGAAGTTATGTAGCTTGCCAAAGTCGTTTGGGTAATGAGTAGACATAATCCTGTGATTTACATCCATTCCAGTTGTATTTCTACCTATAGTTCTCTCTTTAGTCCTAGCACAAATGGGCAGATCCTTAAGTTAAACTCAGGTCCTCCTTCTAGTAATTTTTTTTCTTCAGCTCACCCAGCAAATTGTCAAGAAGGGAGGCCAAAACAAGTGTCTGTGCTCCACTCATCATGATTCTAATGTGATTCCTTAGAAACCCAGCACACTTTGGCCCTCAGGTAGTGTACGGCTTGGTCTACAAAGCATGGTCCACAGACCAACAGCAGCAGCATTACTGGAACTTTGTGAGAAATATAGAACCTCAGGTCTGCTTCATTTACGAGCATCAGAATCCTCATGTGTTCCTTATATTGATGAGAGGAAGGGAGGCTGAAGATATGGGAGCAAAACTCCTTGCTTTGAATTTTTTAGGAACTGTGCTGAGACACTCATTTTCCCCCTATGCTGTTTACCTTAAAAAAAAAAAAAAGCCATTATTGGGGCACCTGGGTGGCTCAGTGGGTTGAGCTACTGCCTTCGGCTCGGGTCATGATCTCAGGGTCCTGGGATCGAGCCCCACTTCAGGCTCTCTGCTCAACAGGGAGCCTGCTTCCTCCTCTCTCTCTGCCTGCCTCTCTGCCTGCTGGTGATCTCTGTCTGTCAAATAAATAAATAAAATCTTTAAAAAAAAAAGCCATTATTATTTTTAATGAGTAGTTTTTTAAAGAGCAGTTTTAGATTCACAGCAAAAGTAAGATGACAGTACAGAAATTTTTCACATTACCCTCTGCCTCGACACATGCACAGCCCCCATGAAATGGTACATTTGCTACAATTGATGAACCCACACAGACACATTATAATTACCCAAAACCTATAGTTTACATTAGGATTCACTCTTGGTATTGTACATTCCATGGGTTTAGGCATGTACCCATCATTATGGGATCATTCAGAGTATTTTCACTGTCCTAAAAATCCTCCATGCTCTGCCTGTTCATCCCTTCCATTTACCCCACCCCTGAGAACCACTAAACTTTTTAAATTGTCATAGTTGGCCATTTTCAGAATGACATATAGTTGGGAGTCATGCATATGTAGTTTTTTCATATTGACTTCTTTTACTAGGATTCCTCCATGTCTTTTCATAGCTTGATTACTCATTTCTTTTAATGCTGAGTCTTCTTCCATTGTCTGTATGGACCCCAGTTTGTTTATCCATTTACCTACTGAAGAATAAGTTGGTTACTTCCAAGTTTTGCCAATTATGAATAAAACTGATACAAACATCCATGCGCAGATGTTTGTGTAGATATGAATTTTCTACTCCTTTGGGTAAATACCAAGGAGCCTGCTTGTTGGATTGTGTAATAAGGATCTGTTCACATTGGTAAGAAACCACCAAACTGTCTTCCGAAGTGGCTGTGCTATTTTGTGCTCCCACCACCGATGAATGAGAGTTCCTGTGGCTCCACAAGACCACATTGTCAGTGTTCCAGAACCTGGCCATTCTAATAGGTATATAGCAGTATCTAATCATTGTTTTGATTTTCATTCTCCTGATGACATATGATGTGGATCCTCTCTCCATATGCTTATTTGCGGTCTGTGTATTCTTTTTTGATGAAATGTCTGTCAAGGTCTTTGGCCCATATTTTAATTAGATTGTTTCCTTTCTTAATGTTCACTTTGAGTTCTTTGTATATTTTGCACTGCAGTCCTTTATCAGTTGGGTCTTTAGTAAATAACTTTTTCTCGTGTGTGTTTTGTTTTTTCATTCTCTTTACATTGACTTTTATTTGTCCTTTTAATGAAGTCCAATGTCTCAATTCTTCCTTCATGGATTGTGCCTTTGGTGTTATGTCTGATAAGTCAGTGCAATACCAAGGTCATCTAGGTTTTCTCCTATGTTATCTTCTAGGAGTTTTATAACTTTTCATTTTACATTTGCTATCAAAAATCTTAAAAGATTTCTTTTGTCACTTGCAATACCTGAAATAATAACATGTTGGCCTTTCTTGCTTGTGATAACAAGGGGTGCTTGAGTGAAATTTATGTCCATTCCTCCTCTTTTTTTAGGTACTTCTTACTGTGATTTAAACCACTGCAGGATGTAAAGGCATTCTGATCCACTCAAGAGAAAAGGTTAGAATGTATTAAATATGTTGCATGTTTAAAAAGCTAACATAATATTGAAATGTGTAAACATGGTTGGTATAAACAGTCCACAAAGCACAGTATTTCTGCTTTGCTCAGCAATAGCAAGGCTTTGAAAACAATGTGCAACCCAATTTTGGTGTGTAAAATAGTAAGAAGAAGGTGAGAACTTGGAAGAAACTATTGGGAGCTGAATAAAAATGGTGCTTATATTGTGTGGGCTGACAGAAATTGTCCATTTCAGTGTTCTTATATACCGTAACTCACATTTTGCAAGGACAATATGGGTTTGCCTTTAGCTATTGTCTTATAAAGTGGAGCTGTCTTCCAAATGAGCTGTGTCTGCTGAGCATTTGAGAAAATATGAAGAGCTAAGAAAGCATGACAATTCCTGATTCAGGTCTGGCCACACTGACTTGGTATGTATGCTGCAGACAGGAAATTCTGGTGCTCAGTCTCTGCTTAAGAGAACTTGGGTGTCTGCAGTAACAGAAGGAAAAGGGAAGGCATGTATGGAGTACCTTTGATATATACATCCAAGGTTTTGAAATTCTGGGCAGACTATCAAAATGTAATTCTATACATAATCCAAAAGAAGGCATAAACAGTATTTCCTTTTTATTACCACTTTTTCCCCTTGTTTTTCTCCCAAACTCTATGTACTAAGAATATTTTCCTAGCTTCAAAGTTTATAAAATTAAATGTCCTAGATACTTCCAGTATAATTAACCTCTAATAGAATCCTAGAGGCCTAATTTAAATCCTCAGGATTCTATTTTAGGTTCCAGTAGTATAAAATATAAAGTTTCATAAGCTTCAAAGATTGACATTTTGTGTCCTGGAGGTATCAGACCCATTGCCTTTTATGTACAGGTTCGATTTTCATTCGTTTTAGCTCATCTCTGGAATTTTGGAAAGAATGACTGGTTTCACAGAAATGCTTCTTGACTTAGAAGGTTTGACTAATGGAGGGGAAATAGCCTGAGGCAGATGAATGGGGGGAACACAGCCTGGAAACTAGAGAAATGAGAGTAGCCGAGGGAGAAACTTTCCTGTGTTCTTTGGCCATTACTGCTGCGTTTGTTCCACTTTTGCAGTTTCTAGTTGCAGAGATGTCAGGAGCATAAATATGAGAAAGTGTCACTCAAAGTGACAGCTTAAGCCACATATGCTTAAGTGATTTCAGCCAGACCATGCACTTCAAATCAACCCTGGAGTGAACAGATTCACCAAAAATTGGAAAATGAAGTGTTGTCCTTACAGAGGGTTTGGCCAGCTATAGATAGGTGACGTGGACCCAAGATCCCAGGCATATTGTGAGGGATAACGCTAAAGCATGTGACATCAAGGTAGTGATGACCTGATTCAGGCAGAAGTGGAGAGACATTTCCAAGTCCACACCTTGGTTTTTCACCAAACATTTATTATTTTCTGAACCAAATTCTTCAATGATGCTACATTCCCATTCTGAAAACAATAGGTTACAGCGACAGCCCTGGAGATAGACTTCAGGACACATATAATGCCATCCTACCCTTCTGCATTTCTTTTCCTCTTTTCTGTGCCTCAGTATCTTTTTTTTAAATTAAATTGATTTATTTATTTTCAGAAAAACAGTATTCATTATTTTTTCACCACACCCAGTGCTCCATGCAATCCGTGCCCTCTATAATACCCACCACCTGGTACCCCAACCTCCCACCCCCCCGCCACTTCAAAACCCTCAGATTGTTTTTCAGAGTCCATAGTCTCTCGTGATTTGCCTCCCCTTCCAATTTACCCCAACTCCCTTCTCTCTAACACCCCTTGTCCTCCATGATATTTGTTACGCTCCACAAATAAATGAAACCATATGATAGTTGACTCTCTCTGCTTGACTTATTTCACTCAGCATAATCTCTTCTAGTCCAGTCCATGTTGCTACAAAAGTTGGGTATTCATCCTTTCTGATGGAGGCATCAGTATCTTTAACACTGCTGGCAATGTCCAAATCGAGGTCTCAGTTGTGTTGCTGGGAGAATCAGCGGTAGGAAAAAGGGGAAGAGACATTGTCAAGATTTAGAGAAGTGCCAAAGATCAATAAATACAATGCTGGGATGCTAAGGAGAACAGGCAGTAGCCAACTGTAGGCATTCGGTTGTGATTTCCATATTTGGATAGGATAGAGTGATATTCATAGAGAGGGATGAATAGACAACGAGGAAATCAACAGGCATGATCGTGAAGGTGATAATACTATGACACAATACATTAACACATTTATATCACATTTACCTATGACACATTTACCATTTACGTTATGTGCATGTACATTACTATGACATACTATCACCGGATACGCTCAGGCTCCATTCATCCTGACCACTCAGTCACATTTCATGGCGTTGGTTGACCCGTGAGAACCATAAACATTCTCGATGACACCTTGCATACCTTATTTTATTTACTGGTCCCAGGAAGACTTTGTCAGCTCCTGTTTTACCTCCGTTTTCCCTGTTGAAGAGACCGAGGCACAGAGAGGTGAAGCAGCTCTCCACATCACATACCCATTCTGGCTCTAGAATCTTAGATTTAATGGATGTGCTCTGCTGTCTGTCTTGTATCACACTGAAGAGGAGGTAAATAGATGAAAGAGGTGATATATAGGGGTGAGACTGGATGTCTCTGTGAAATGGAAGATCAGGTTTAAAAGAATAGTTGAACAGGCAATTGAGATGCCCAGAAGCCTGTGGTCAGATGTTAATGATGACAAAATGATGTCACCATTTTGTGTTAATGATGACAAAACCAAACAGAGGGCCACTGCGATGAGAGGAGGACATGGAGGAACAGGAAGAGCCTGATATTTTGTGCTTCCTTCAAATGAATTTGGCTTCTCCTAAAATGGTCCTCTCCAAACGGATATGTAAGATGAGCCATTAAAGTATGAAGAAAATGTCAGAATGTTAATCTAACCTAGTTATATAATACTTATCAAAAATATATTATTTCCCTAATATTAAATATATGGATTGATTCTCGCTTCTTCACTTGAATGTACATGAGACAATCCTATGTAGGGCACATCTCCCAATACATCCTGAAAGAAGAGCAGAAATTTCACAGCACAGCGGGAATTAACAATGTCTCATGGTTTACTTGCACCAAGGGAAGTGGATTTATGGATTGTAGTGTCTAGTCCTAATGGCACTAAACTTCCAAAATGACAAATGGCTCTAACAGATTAAAAAAAAAATCATAGATTGAAAAAATTTATAATGCAAGAACAAGCGGGGAACAGAATGGAAGAGCTGCTGCCCTTTGTATCCCTAGCCACATTATGAAGTAAAATAAGGATCATTGATCACACTAACATACTTATACCACATTGCTCTCACTGATGTTTTTGTGCATAAAAATGACACAATATGAATTTACATCATTTTATTTCCTTTTTAGGTTTAGAATTAAACTGTATCCTTAGAGAGAGGCCTGAGAGATACAGGATGAGATAAAGCATCTCACATTGGGATGATCCTATGGGATGCGGCAGTCGTGGAGGCAGATTTCAGGAATCAACATCCTTGGTCCAGCAAGTGGTGTAGGTGCTGGAAATAGCTGGTGAAGAGCAAGAAGGCAAGACACACATTTCTCAAGTGAGGCCAGCTGACGTGTCAGACATGGATTCTCAGCTTGGAGTATCATGGGTCAGCGCTTCACAGAGGGTTACCAGTAGATTGTATGAGAAGTTTGGATTTCTATTTATTGGATAAGACTAATTCCTTATTTCACTTTCCCCTTTCAAGGGGATCTCTGGAAGATGGAAGGAAGGTATACTATGTGTACTAGGTTGAATTGTGTTCCCCATTTCCACCAAAAGATAGGTGCAAATCCTAACCCACAGTACCTATGAATGTGACATTATTTAGAAATATGGTCTTTGCAGATGTAATCAGTTAAGATGAGATCATACTGGATTAGTGTGGGCCCTTATCAAATTACAGGTGTCCTTATGAGAAAAGAAAAATTTAGGCTTTGGGGTTTTTTTCAGCTTCACTGAGATATAATTGACATACTAAATTTTGTAAGGTTAAGATATAGAAAGTACTGATTTGATACACTTACATATTTCAAAATTATTTCCACCACAGTGTTTGCTAATACCTCCATTGTGTCACATAATTATCTTTTGGGGAGGGTAATAACATTTAAGATCTACTTTCTTGCCAACTTTCAAGTATAAAGTATTATTAACTATAATCACCATCAGTGCATTAAATCCTTATAACTTACTCATCTTACACCTGGAAGTCTGTATCATATAGCCGACATCTCCCCATTCACCACATCCCCCAGCTCCTAATAACTGCCTTGTTACTTTCTCTTTCTATGAGTTCAGGTTTCTTTAGATTCCACATATAAGTGATATTGGACAGTATTTGGTTTTTCTGTGTGGCTTATTTCACTTAGCATAATACCCTTAAGATCTGTCCATATTGTCTCAAATGGCAAAATTTCAAGAGGAAAATTTGGAAACAAAGATAGACAAGTGAGGGGCGTCTGGGTGGCTCCGTTGGTTAAGTGATTGCCTTTGGCTCAGGTTATGATCCCAAGGTCCTGGGGTTGAGCCCTGCTTCGGGCTCTTGGCTCAGGGGAGAACCTGCTTCTCCTCTCTCTCTGCCTGCCACTCTACCTGCTTGTGCTCCCTCTATCAAGTAAAAAAAAAAAAAAAAAAAAAAAAGAAATCTTAAAAAAAAAAGATAGACAACTGAGGAAGAAATCCTCTATGAGCCAAAGAACATCAAGCCTTGCCAGTAACCCCCAGAAGTTGGGGGACAGGGGTGTAACATTCTAAGAATATCCTAAAGTAACCAACCCAGCTGACGAACCTAGATTTCAGATTCTAACCTCCAGAACTATGAGAGAATTAACTTTTGTTGTTTTAGGCCACTTAGTCTGTGGTAATTTGTTATGGCAGCCCTAGGAGATTAGTCCAGAAGAGTAGAGATTAGCTCTCTATTTTGGGAGAAAGTTAATTGATTTGCCCATACTGCGCTTCAGTTTTACCTAGAAGAGTAATGTCGGAACGTAGAGGCAATTTAAAGTTTCCTTAGACTTCTTAATGGCCAAAAATGCATGTACTTAGATGTGCTCCTCTCCTCTTTCCTTCCTTCCTTAATAATAAAGTAATAACTATACACTACTCTGTTTTGAGCAGGAGTTAAAACAACATAATTAGATCAGTACATTTTAGACTTCGTGGTTCTCAAACCTTAGTGCGTATCAGAATCAGCTGGAGGGCTTGATAAACATTGAGTGCTGGGTCCCAACCTCAGTAGTTTTGGGAATTTGCATTTGTAGCACGTTCCCAATGCTGAGGCTGCCGGTCTGTTTACCACACCTTGAGGAATGCCTCTGTAAGTGCATGTGTGCTAAGCATCATCCCAAGGATTTGAAATTTGACCTAGGACACTGTGATGTTCTCATATGATGATGCAGGCTTCCCCCCCCCCCCAAAGATTGATTTATTTGTTTTAGAGAGGGAGGTGGAGGAGGGGCAGAGGGTGAGGGAGGGAATCTTGAGCAGACTCCCCACTAAGCGAGGAGTAAGTCCTGTCTGGGGCTTGATCCCACGACCCTGGGATCATGACTTGAGCCAAAATCAAGAGGGGGATGCTCAACGGACTGAACCACCCAGGCGCCCCGAAAATGCAGTTTTAACCAGTAACAAGACCGGGTTTGTACAGCTGCAGCTGCAGAATGTTGGTAAATCAGGTGGGAGAAGCTGAGGCTATTATCATAGTAAAATAAAGGGTCATCCGCTGAGTGTGAGGAGGGCAGGGAGAAGTACTGGATATTTGAAAATAGAGCCACAGCTTTGAAACTGTTACCCTGGAGAGGGGGAGACTCACCTGATGAGAAAATGTGGTAAGCTTTCCAGGCTTTGGTGAAGGCTCATGGTTAGTGGTTTAAAGTGGGATGGGTTAGCAGTCCGGCTGGTTTGTCGTCGCCGGATGAGCCACCCAGGTGCAATCGTGAAGTACGCAGAGATTTAACCTCACTAGATATGAGGTTTGTCCTGTCATGCAGTGAAGGATGGATGTCAAAGAGTTGATATTATACACAAAGACATGAAGATAATGGCAGGCAGTGAGAAGTGAGGTCTGAGTGAAGAGGTTTCCAAGTTTAACGTGTTATATTGAGGCTTGGCATGAACAGTCATTGGAATTGGGATATAGGAGATTCACAAAGTAAAACAATTTTTTAAATAGATATGAAACCATTCAGATTTTGTATCTGTTCTTGTGCAAATTTCAGGGAACTGTTTTTCTAAAAATGTTTTTATTTATCAAATTTATTGTCATGAAGGTGTTCATGGTATCTTACTACAAGTTGTGGTTCCTGGACCACCAACCTTAGTCTTACCTGGAACATTGATAGAAATGCAAATTCTGGGCACCTGGGTGGCTCAGTCATTTGGTGTCTACCTTCAGTTCAGGTCATGATGCCAGAGTCCTGGATCGAGCCCCGCATCGGGCTCCCTGCTTGGTAGAGAGCCTGCTTCTCCCTCTCCTACTCGCCAGGCTTGTATTCCCTCTCTTGGTGTCTCTCTCTGTCAAATAAATAAAATCTTTAATAATTTAAAAAAAAAAGCAAATTCTCCCCAATCCCAGAGTTAGGGAAGTTGTAGGGCTTGGCCCTGTACCCTGTTTTTTAAGAAGACTGCTAGGTGATTCGAATGTTTGCTGATATTTGAGAGGCACTCCTCTAAGTTAAGCTGTAGTGGCATTCCCATAACTTTAAGATGCCATTTTCTGTTACCAATTTATTCTAATTTTCTTCTTTTAATTTTAATTTTTCATGGGGATTTCTTCTTTAACATAGGGTGATTTAGGTGAGTTTTGCTTAATTTTTAAATATTTGGGGTTTGTTTTGTCTGGGTTTCTAACTTAATTTCACTGTGAAATTAAGTTTTAATTTAAAATTAAAAAGTTTTAATTTAAAACACATCAGCTGGTGCAACCTCTCTGGAAAACAGCATGGAGGTTCCTCAAAATGTTGAAAATAGAACTGCCCTATGACCCAGCAATTGCACTATTGGGTATTTACCCTAAAGATACAAACGTAGAGATCCAAAGGGGCACGTGTACTCGAATATTTATAGCAGCAATGTCCACAATAGCCAAACTATGGAAAGAACCTAGATGTCCATCAACAGATGAATGGATCAAGAAGATGTGGTATATATACACAATGGAATACTATGCAGCCATCAAAAGAAATGAAATCTTGCCATTTGCGACAACATGGATGGAACTAGAGCGTATCATGCTTAGCGAAATAAGTCAAGCGGAGAAAGACAACTATCATATGATCTCCCTGATATGAGGAAGTGGTGATGCAACATGGGGGCTTAAGTGGGTACAAGAAGAATAAATGAAAGGAGATGGGATTGGGAGGGAGACAAACCATAAGTGACTCTTAATCTCACAAAACAAACTGAGGGTTGCTGGGGGGAGGGGGTTTGGGAGAAGGGGGTGGTATTGTGGACATTGGGGGGGGGGTGTGTTTTGGTGAGTGCTGTGAAGTGTGTAAACCTGGTGATTCACAGACCTGTACCCCTGGGGATAAAAATATATGTTTATAAAAAATAAAAAATTATATTAATAAAAAAAAATAAAAAAAATAAAAATAAAACACATCAGAAGATGTGTTTTAAACGACATTGGTCTTTTGAAATTTGTCTTAACTATGGCCTGGTGTACGTCTGTTTTTGGTAAAGGTTTCATATAGACTAGAAAAGAATGTATATTCTACAGTTGTGTACAGTGTCCATGTATGTTAATTAGGTCATTTGTGAAGCATGTTCAAATCTTAGATATGCTTATCACTTGCTTGTTTTATCTTTTTTTGAGGTCACCATGTTAAAATCTTTCATTATGATTGTGGATGTGTCTTTCTGATTTTAATTCTGTTAAATGTTGCTTACTTTTAAGGCTATATTATTCAATGCATAAAAATTTAAAATTGTTCTGTCTTGTTAGTTGACTGACCAATTTTATCATTGAAATAGTTCTTTTTATCTTGAAACATGCATTTGCCTTACTTCTTTCTATATCACCTGATGTTAATGTAACCAAGGAAGCTTCTTTGCACAGTGATTGACTTGCTTATCTTTTCAAAATTTTATTTCTTTTGAATAGAGCATGTCATTATAATTAAAGTGTGTCTCTTGAAGGCAGCATGTAATTAGGTTTTGGTTTTTTCGGGATTGAAAATTGTCTTTTAATCGAAGCTTTTATTTTGTGTTCATAAATCTGTGATTTTATATTTGTTTTCTATTAATTCCACCTGCCCTATGTACCTTTCTTTTCCTTTTTTTTTCTATTTTGAATTACTTGCTTTTTTTTCTAATTCTATTCCTTCTGTTCTATGAGCTTATTAGTTTTTCATTTTCTTAAACTCTACTTCTAGTAGTTAAACTGTTACAGCATGAGTTCTTGACTTGCTAGAATCTTCCCTTATATTGATGCTTAAGCAATTTCAGAAAATGCAAGAACTTTAAGTACTATAAATCAACTTATTCATTTGAAAATGTTTGCACTATTCTTATAATTTAATTCTACCCACATTTTACACTCTACAAGGCATTCATACTTTATACACTATTTATTTAGAAATACTGCATATTAACATTTCCTATTAATCTTTATCTATGCCTCCTATAAGAATCCCCTTTAGTATCTCCTCAGAGCCATTTCACTCAGGACAAATTCTATCAGTTTTTCTTTATCTGCAAATTTTAAAAATTAAAAGGTCAATTTTTAGAGATAATTTTGCTGGATGTGGAATTCTAGGTTGGCAATTATTATCTTTAATCATTTGAGATACATTATACATTTCTCTTCTGGCTTCCATTGCTTCTTTCTTTATTGAGATATAAATGACATATAACATTATGTCAGTCTCTTTTTTTAAACTTACATTAGTTTCAAATGTAAAATGCAATGATTTAATATTTGCATATATTGCAAGTCTAGTTAACATACATTACCACATATAGTTACAAATGTTTTCTTTCTTTTGATGAGAACTTTTAAAATCTGTTAGCAACTTTCAAATATAACACAATGCTATTAACTCCAGTCACTATGCTGTATGTTACATCCCAGGATTTATTTATTTTACAGTTAGAAGTTTGTACCTTCTAACCACCTTCATTCCTTTCAGGCCCCCACCCCTTCCTATGGTAACCAGCAATCTGTTCTCAGTATCTATGAGTTTATTTTGTTTTTGCTTTTAGATTCCACATATAATTGAGATCATGTAGTATTTGTCTCTCTCTGACTTCTTTCACTTAGCATAATGCCCTCAAAGTCCATTCATGTTTCTGCACTTGGCAAGATTTCATTTTTTTTTTATGGCTGAATAATATCCCACTGTGTGTGTATACACACACACATATATATATATACACATACACCACAATTCCTTTGGACATTTGTGTTGTTTCCATATTTTGGCTATTGTCAGTAATGCTGTGATGAATGTGGGAGTGCATCTATATCTTTTGAGTTAGTGTTTTTATTTCCTGTGGATGAATACCCATAAGTAGAATTGCTAGAACATATGGTAGTGGGTTTTGTTTTTTTTTAATTTTCTAAGGAAACTCCACACTGTTTCTTATGGTGGCTACACCAATTTACATTCCCACCAACAGTGCAAAAAGTTCCTTTTTCCTACATTCTCACCAACATTTATTTTTTTTGTCTTTTTAAAAATAGGCATTTTAAAGATTTTTTATATATTTATTTGTCAGAGAGAGAGAGAGAGCGAGAGCAAGCACAGGCAGACAGAGTGGAAGGCAGAGTCAGAGGGAGAAGCAGGCTCCCTGCGGAGCAAGGAGCCCGATGTGGGACTCGATCCCAGGACACTGGGATCATGACCTGAGCCGAAGGCAGCTGCTTAACCAACTGAGCCACCCAGGCGTCCCTAAAATAGGCATTTTAACATTGAGATGACATCTCATTGTGTTTTGATTTGCATTTCCCTGATAATTAGTGATGCTGAGCACCTTTTCATGTACTGTTAGCCATCTGTCTGTCTTCCTTGGAAAAATGTCTGCCTATCTTTTATTTTTTTATTTTAATTTTTTAAGATTTTATTTATTTATTTGATAGAGAGAACATGAGCAGGGGGATGGGCAGAGGGAGAAGCAGACTCCCTGCTGAGCTGGAAGCCTGATTCAGGGCTCTATCCTGGGACTCTGCAATCATGACCTGAACCAAAGGCAGATGATTAACCAACTGAGCCACCCAGTCACCCCATCTACCTATCTTTTAATCAGATTGTGTTTTTCCATTGTTTCTTTAGAGAAATCAGCTATCATTTATTATTGCTTCCTTAAAGATAGTATGTCTGGTTTCACTGATTTTAAGGTTTTTCTCTTTGCCCTTGGTTTTAAGTAATTTTATTATGTTTTCTTTGTATTTATCATAGTTGAGAATAAAGTAATTCTTGAACTGGTGGCTTCTGTTTTTCCAGGGATCTTGATGCCTCAAATTTTTTCTTCCATGTCTTTTGTTCCCCATCTTATCCTGGAATATTTAGGCATTTTTTACGCTTCCTTCTGCTACTCTCAGTATATTGACTTTGAGCCTTGGATCCTTATACTCTTCAACTTGTGGGTTCTCGTTGGTCACTGTTATCTCTAAGCCACACGTCTGTGCTCCGGCAAGTAGAAAGTACAAGTGAAAGCAGAAATACTTTTATTTATATTTCATGTGGCCACCAACTGGGATCCTGAAGAAAAGTGTATAGGTTTTGCCCTCTCTACTGTAAATGCAGGCTATGGAGAGTTGGAAATGATTTTGGTTAGCTAACCATCAGTATCTGCTGCAACAGTTATTGGTGCTGACAGTATCTAGGTTTTAGCAAGGCAAGTGGATGACTGAGTCGGGATGGCAGATAAGGTCACTGAAAGTAGGAAAGCCAAGGAACTGAAAGGCCAGGGCCTAAAGTGGACACTTTAGATGGATATTGAAATCAGTAAGAATCAGAGGTGGTAGGGAAAAAAAATAACAGTGATTTGGGGTTAAGTTCTTCAATACTTATGATGAAATTTGATCTGAAACAAGTAAGACACCTACCATATATTTATCTACTTGAAGACACTCCTTCTCTTGCAGCTCTCCTAAGTGGAGAACTCCTCACTCCCAACCCGAAATGGTGTTGAAATAGCATAGACTCACTTTGATTTTTTTTTTTCCTGCTACTTGTGTCTCCTTCTTACCCTAGAATTCACTACCTTTAAATCCATCAATTAAACCACATTCTACTTGACCTTGTTGGAGATACCTGGAGAACTCTTAAGTCACTCTTCTTCCTTTCCTAAAGGCCTAAATATCAGGCACAAGGGCATTGTCTCCAACACTGCTTTCTCATCCTTCATAGTGTTTTCAATATCTATATACATGATCCTTCACATACACTGGCTTCTCAATGCATAAATCTCCTTTTCCTGAATGATCTTGTCCCACATTCTGCCTTCATCCTCTACTATACTCTTTATGACCATAACATAGATCTTGTCATCACTAGCAACTCAAACTTCCATAATCTCAATTTCTCATGTTCTGTTCTCTAACCGCAACATCCCACCATTCTAATTTATTTCTGTGGTTACATAAACTATAAAATTTTTTTCTATATAAACTGTAAAAATTATTCTACTCCTGCTCAACCTACCACATTTTACCATCCCTCATTCTCCTCAAGTTCTCATTTGTCTTCTTATTTAGCCTAAATTCAATTGTCATTCACTTTAAAATATAATGCCCTTATTTTTCTGTCCCTTTGTTGTGCCTACTGGGCATAATCCTCTGTTCTTTGATTGGCCAGCATACATCCAGGTGAATATGGCTGGAAAAAATACAAAACCATGTTGACTGCTCTCACTTTAAATTCATGACCCTAGAACTCCATGCATATTAGAGCTGCTCACAATATTAAAACATTTCTCTAAACCATTCATTGCTTACTGTGCTAGATTTCTATTTCATATATTTTCTCTGCTCAAATCTGTAGCACTTCCTCTCCCACCTCACTTTAGCTGATGACCTTGCTTTCACTTTCACTGAGAAAAATAGAGGCCATTAAAGAGAGCCTCTGCACATGACCTAGGGCCACGTTTACCAATGTGGATCTGTGCCCATTACTCCTGTTCTCTTGTGAACTCTGAAAGGATTGTCCATACCCCTGTCAGAGGCTGACATTTCTGCTAGAGCTAGATCTCACCACCACCCCCTTTCTTCAAGGTCTCCATTACAGCAAGTTTTCCCTCTTCATGAACATTAGGGTCAGCATAAAATATGCTAAACTCATTAAAAAAATAAAACTTTCTTGATACCACATTTCCTTCTATCAGTGAACTTTGCATAACAAATGATCCTCCAAAATGTAGTGGCTTAAAAGCACAACCATTCTTCTTTGAACCTAGCCCACTAGATTTACCTACCACTTCCTAGACTACATCTTGTACTAAAGTCACCAATGACTTGCATGTGAGTAAATCTCCTAATGCATTATGAGTCCTTCTCTTATTTATCCCTTCACAGTTGCTTACACTTTCCTTTTTGAGTGCTCTCTTCATTTAATAGCCAGGATATCACATTCTACAGATTTTCTTCCTATCACTGAACTTTCCTAAGTTTTCTTTTGTTGGTGACCCTCTTCAGTTTCCAGCTATGGAAGTGACCTAGGATTCAGCCCTTGGACATTTTTCTATGCACACTAAGTCTTTTTGTGATATTGTTCAGTTTCATGGCTCACTCTGTATCTGCTGACTCCCATATTTATAGTTCCAGCCTGGACTTCTTGCCCAAATTCTAGAAACTTTTTTCAAACTGTTTACTTTTATACGCCTGATAGGTACTACAAATGTAACATGTATAAAACAGAATTTCTGATTTTCTTCCAAACATACTCCTCCAGAGTACTCCCCTTCTATTAACTAATCTCGTTGGACCTACTTTCACAAATACTCAGAATTCAACTTTTTATTAACAACTAATTTCATGCTGCCATCAACTGTTTCCTAGATTATTGCAATACTCTCCCAGTGTGTTTGCCTTCTTCTGCACTTACCCTCTTTTGGTTTGTCTCAGCAAGTCAGAGTAATCCTTTTAAAAACCAAGTTCTATCTCATTAACAATCTAGATAAATCCAACAGATTTTTGTTTAATGAATGAATGGATAGTAAGAAGGTTAACTGGATTTCCAAATTTATTGGAGATTTGGATTGGCACTTGTCAGAATTGCAAATTCATATTCATGGCCAATTATAAAAACAATTCGGCAAAGCTTTTTAGTCTTATTAACCCTTTATCTTTAACAAATATTACAAATATATTTTCCCAAACTGTGATTTGCCTTTTGACTTTTTAATGACTTTTCAAAAATGTATAGTTTTAAAAATGTTAATCAAGTATTGTTAATCAAGTATGTCTATCTTTTTTTTTTTTGCTTCAGTTTCTTATTTTGGTCTTAAAGTATCATCCCAAATCCTACATCATGCTTATAAATTTTCTTCTATTTTAGGTTTTTGCATTATTTTGTATCTCATTTGGAATTTTTCTTACATATGGTATAAGGTAGGGTAAAGAATAAAGATAGCTGACTGTGCCATCATCATTTATTATATGAATTCTTTTTTTCACATCTAATTCTTCATATGTTTATATCCGATTGTACTGGCTTTATTTTTAACTGGTATGGCAAGTTATTCTTTAATGGTTTTAGAGTTGAATTTTTTTTGTTACTTTTAAAATTTATTTCTTGTGTAAACCTTAAGATAATTCTAAGTTTTCTCCCATTCCCCTTCCAAAATAAGTCAGTTGAGATTGACATTGGAAAACTTTACATTTTTATGTTAATTTTAGGACAACTAATTTTTTTTTTCCAACAACATCATTTCTTTTGTTCTGATCATATTTCATGACCTCCAGTGAGACATGTATTTTTGTTGTGGCACTATTATATTGGAATATATTTATCATTAATATTTTTTTAGATATTGCAAATATTTAAAAAAGCTTTTATATATTTACTTTGTATCAAAAGACCTTGCCAAATTCTTTCATTAATATATAGTATTTATTACATTTTTTTAAAAATGTAGCTATATGATCAAAATAATAATTTTTATAATATTTATATTATTACAGAATGCTGGTTGTTAGATTTAATAAAACCTCCTGAAAAGTTTAGAAAATGATGATAATAATATGTCACCTCCACCCCCGGCATCTAATTAAAACAGCCTTGGTATATCTTTGCTTAGACTAATGGTTGTTTTCTTTTTTCACTTAGGTTTTCTCCTATTTAATTCCTTCTATTTATATTTAGTTTATAATACCTTAGTAAAAATGGCTGCTTAAGTTTTAGTATGTTACCATGATTATGTTATTTTTCTACTTAAATTTAAATGTTTATATTACTAACTTCTTAAATTATTAAGAAGTTGGTCTTAAAGTATCATCCCAATAATTATTAAATTATTCTTGGATCCTTAAATAGACCTCATTTTATCATAGAATATTTTTTCCAACAAGGAAGAATTCTGTAACCTAATATTTTGCTTGAAATTTCTGCTGCTATTTTTATTAGTGGGACTGGTTTTTAGTGTTCTTTTTCCTCCTTCTTATCTTCCTTTCTTCATTTCTTTTCCTTTTCCTTTCTTTTCATACTCTACTTAACAGGATTATAAAAGAAATTGAGGATTTTACATCTTTTCCTATAGCCCGAATATTTTGTTGTAATTTATTCTGAAGTAATGACTACATTCGTCCCCTTAAACTGTCAATTTATCAAGTGATTTCGTTCTAAATTGGTGGACCTCCAGTTATTTAACCAACAGCTTCAAAAGGACACCAGAGAAAATCAGTCAAGAACAGAGACTCTACCTCAGAATTTCAGCTGTTACTTCTTTCAAGCCAACATGAGCCATAGCTTTCACCATTCCAGATCTGATTCTTAAAAAAATGTGTCGTATCCTTTGGCCTTGCTGTGATTTGTGCATTTACTGTGATTATGCAGAAACACTCGAACTTACGCAGAGTTTACAATATTGCTCAATTCTCCCCTTTTCACAATAGTTTAAAGTTAAGCAGGGTTTATGCAATTCTCTTTCAATGTTAACTTTAATTTTAAAAATACCGTTAATCATACTTCTATAAGGGTCACAGAGACTTTTGAGGAGTAACACTCATGTTCCACTGAAAATGTACTTTTCATCAAAACTCTTATCAAAAACTTTCTGGTTGCTAATTCAAAAGGATATCCTCATCCTACTTGAAATCTCATCACTGTTAGACCCTTGGGACAACTCTGTCCTCCAGAATGTTTTTTCTTTTTTGTCTGAGTTTCTCCTCTGTCTTGTTTTTCTTTATTGTGCAGAGCTTCAGCCTTTCCGCGGCACCTAAACTGCTTGTGTTCTTTGCTTCTATTCTCAGCAATCTCTTCTCCAAACATTTCTTGTGTGAAGTTATTCACATCCATATCTCCAGTCTCTACCTCTGTCCTGCTTCTCAGTCCCAAATGGGTATCTCTGGCTCAGAGCAACAAACCCATGTGTCCACCTGCATATTGAACATTTGGACTGAGTTTATAGGAACCACAAACTCAGTATGTACAAAACAGAATTCATCTTATTTTTCATCTAGCTCAGTGAATTACACAACCATCTAGCTATTTGCTGAAGCCAGAAACCTCAATGTCAACCTTGATACCACCTTTTCTGTCAATTATCCTGGGCTGTTGAATCTTTCACTTGTTCCCTACTACCACTGCAATGACCTCATTTCATGCCACCATGATCTTTCACCCGACACTTCTGCCTGTTCTCTATGTCTTCAATCTATTTTCCTCCTTCTAAACAGAGGGACCCTTCTAAAATTGAAAACTTCATGCAACTTCCCTGCTAATGTTGTTTGACCAGCCTTTGGATAAAATTCAGAGTCCTTAATGGAACTTACTGTTGCTATCAGACTAGCTCCTGCCTAACTGTAGTCCCATTTCTTATCATTCCTCCCAGATTTATCCCTGCCCCCCAGTAGATTGTCTTTGCTTAAATCACGCCTAGTTTTGCACTTTGTCTCAGCTCTGCCTCCTTGGCTTGTGTCTCTTCGGCATCTCGGCTCTTTTCCCCCCTGTTCCTCCTACTCTTTCCATCTGTAATTGTCTTTGGTATTCTAAAACTCATTCTGTTTTGTTAATAACTCCACATAATCAATACAGTGCTTTCCAGCCCCTGTTTCCAAACTCAGCCCTAGCTCATTTTACATATGCCAACTATGAAAAAGCCTTCTTTTAGTGATCATAAGCCCCTCTGAAAAGCAGATGTGGTTTAGCATTTTCTTCTCGTTGCCTTAAATTGTCTAGCAGCCTGCCTTCTACACAGGAGGTACAGAATAAGTAGTCATTTCTCCCTTCTTTTTTAGACAGCCACCTCTGGTTTCTCCTATCCACTCTTTCTCCAGCATGACTTCAAGCTGATACTGTTGCAGTGTTCTGTTTCCCGCATTTACTCCAATTACTTCTTGTCTCTGTTTGTCATATTTAGAACTAAACCCAGAGCTTTAGATGTGCTATGACCAGTAAGAATACTGCTGTCTCCATATATTTAAATAGTGAAAAGCTCATAAGGCAGCCTAAGATTCTGTCATTTTGTATTTTTAGCAATCCTATTTTACTATTGCCATATATTAATTAATTTGCCCAGTTCTTTTTCACATGAAGGGCTATTGTGATGACTTTTCTCCACAGTGGTTAAAAGTACTGCCTCTGGGGTCCATATTTATGAATTCAAATTCAGGCTTTTCAAACTCCAAGATGTTTGACTTTCAACAAGGTATTTAATAGTTGGAGTTTCATCATTTGAAAAATGGGAATACTTTCAGTATCACAAGCTAGAGACATGAACAGTACTCTTACAGACATACAGAGACAGAGTTCTGGAACAACACATACACAATTCTTGGCACAGTTCTAGGATGAAATTAGTTCAAAATAAATATCAGCAGCAAAAACAGCATTATCATTATTATCATCATGTGTTTTCAATAAACTGCTCATGCAATTATTTTTTTAATCAGAATCTTGCATGTGTACATTTTGAATTTCATTGTGTAGTAGCTATTAAGATATTTCTAAAAATGTGGTCAACTTTTTGCCATAAGTGATCTTAAAGTTCTAATGTCAACAGTCTTTCATAGTGAGAGAAGATACTATTTTCTCTTTTTCAGTTACTGTATCCATGAAATGCTTCAGATCTTTCTAAAATACTATTGTAGGTAAGATAACTGGCATTATGCTGATGATCAAGATAAACAATTATCCCTGTGCTCATATTTTATCAAGCACTTGAAATTAAGGTTTTTCACTTATTTTATATTTAATGCTAAATTCAGCAAGAGTGGACTTGCTGTATTAAAGTAAATATTTTGCTTTATACCTAGAATGTAAGCTCTCCTTTACATTATTAGTGAGAAAATGTAAGTTAAGTAATTGGATTTTTTTTAATATATTTTTTTAAAATTTATTTGTTTGACAGACAGAGACCACAAGTAGATGGAGAGGCAGGCAGAGAGAGAGGGGGAAGCAGGCTCCCTGCCGAGCAGAGAGCCCGATGCGGGGACCCTGGGATCCAGGGACCCAGGACCCTGGGATCATGACCTGAGCCAAAGGCAGAGGCTTAACCCACTGAGCCACCCAGGCACCCCAAGTAATTGGATTTTTTAAATGACTTAGCATAAGCCTGGTTCTTCCCCTAAATATCACCTAACTATATAATCTGTGTGAGAAAGGAATCCCTTCAAGGTGAAAAAAAAATAGATTTTTGGATTTTATGGTTTTGCTATATTCATGTCCCAACCAAAGGAGGAAAAGTGAAGCTTGAGGATTCTACTTGATGATTTGTTTAAAAACAGAGAGAAAGAAGTGCCAAGGATGAGACTGATGTGCCAAACAATTTCTAAGAGCAATGCTTTTGTTTGCCTGTGAGTGTGTATGTGGAAAGAAGGTATTTTTAAATGCATACTTTGAACAATAACAATCCTGAAGGCAATATCTTCAAACTCATTCCCAACATAACTTTTCTGCTTTTGCTAATGTACTATTTGTTTAAAATTACTCCTTTCCTTTTCTGGCTACAGTCTACTTTCCAGGTTCACCCTGATTTCTTCAATGACCTGAGAAAGGACTAACACGGTTTTAATCCTTGTTCCTCAGCACTCTAGTTGTAGGACTGGTTTATTCTGTCTTCCATACAGATGAACTAATACACTTTGCTGATGTTTTGGCCTATTCTTACAAACCCTGCTGTCTAGTGAGTGGGAACCCTCCTGACAAAATTATCTCTTTGGGAATAGAAGTATATTTTATTGAGTCAGTTATCTTAACAAATGACATATTTGAATTTTTCAGGTAAACATGGGTAAACATTTTTACTTAGAATCAGTTTGTCACTCACAATGTTCATGATGCAAGCAAGACTTGATCTCATCATTAGTATTTTATAGAAAGAAGAACAGATTTTGGAATTTTTAAAATGATTTTTCAATACAGGTTCTTTGACACATTACTTAATAATCCTACATACAATTCAAAATAAAATTGACAAAAGAAAAATGGTTGGAAAGGTTTAAAGTAAACAGAAAAAATGAGAGATTGTCTGTGAGAAATATTTATAGGAATGTATCTTAGCTCAAGTCTAGGAATGATCATTATGTCCCAACTATTTTTTTAAGCTTGTCAGTAACAACTTCTATGAAAAATTATTTATTTTACAATGATATTAGAAAACTCCAAATGTGGAATGAGATGCCAAAGGATGCTGATAGCAGAAAACAAAGATGTGAATTGACAAAATAATATTGCCAAAGAAAGAAGGGAAATTAAATTAGACCATTTTTGCAATGTAAAACAGACAAATCCAAAGTAATCTTGCTAATGGAGGGTGGTGATCAGTTTTTTGGTTGTTACTATTTCATTTCTATGGCTGTTTTTAGGACAGTCATCATTGTGGTTCCTCAATATCTACCTCTAGTGCAATTATATGTGGTAGTGATCTCTATCACAAGAGGCTGTACCAAAATGAAGGGGATGACTTAAAAAGGGAGATATAAATTTCAAAGAATCAAGTAATTTAGGGAAAATACTCAAAATGGATCCTTGAAATAAATAAACACACACACACACACACACACACACACACACACACACACACATTTATTTATTTTAACTTTCCACCAAATTGCCTCTGAAGAGATAGGCATTATCTGAATTTTTCAACTTTTGTCATTAAGGTATGTCACAGACCACACAAATTTGAATCTTGAAAGACTCAAAAGAGGATATAATTTAATTCATTTTTTAAGTGAGAAAAAAGAACTAGATTAATGACTTACCCCAAATCACGCTGCAGTTATTTGCAGATAGGTTTTAAACCCAGGTTTCCAAGTATCCAATGCAATGCTCTCTCTGCATTCCCTGGTAGGAATTATATGTTATTAGGTTTTTAATTATTTATATTGTATTAAATTATCTAGATTATATTCAGCAAAAATCTGGAACTTAGATGAGGTTCAATAAATACATATTGGATGTATAAATGAAAAATGGGCCCGAGGTAGCATAAGTCAATATTTCATTTTGTTGTCATAGCTTTCATTAAACAAATCCTGTGATTATTCCTGGAATCTATTGCACACTGCAAATCAAATGTGTATAGCAAATAAATTTTTTTTAACCTTTCCAAGCTAAATTAATATTGAACTCTCCAGTTCTTGTTCAACAATTTTGGTGCAGGATTTTTAAAAATTGTAAGTTGTATTTTGCAGTTACAGGCATCAGCGCAGGACTGAGAAGGGAGATAATAGTAATCTGTAGAGTTCAAGGATGTGTAATTCTGGGAGCTTAGAAATAAATCATAGCTCCTGTTCTCAGGAGCTCTGCAAACAAAGATGCCAAAGATATGGCAGATAGCCTCTGACTGAATCCAGGGAGGAATAAGTAACAATGACCCACTGATGGCTTATTTATGAAAATTAGTTCCTTTCAGAGATGAAGCTGGAAGACCAGCTCAGGCATATGACTTGCACATGAGACTGAATTGATGGTGGGATATTAGGTCACAATGGAGCAAGTCTTTAAAAAAGAAAAGCAGAAGAAAAGCAATGCCTAGGCAAGTTGTTGGTGTTGTGGAAGAGTAAGAGTTCTAAAATAAGAAGTCCTAAACATGAAATACCTCTTTGCTTGCCAACTAGGATAATTCATCCTGCCTAGCCTCATGGGCTCCTGTATAACCTGAAGTCAAGAGAGTTGCCCTAATTGGGTCACTGTGAGGAGCAAACAGGATACTGGGGAAGCGCCAGCCTTTATGCACATTCTCTGTGTCTGGGCCGTTTGTCTCAGAAACATTTTTAATGTTTTCAGTGTTAGGGTGGAGGTGCGCATGTGCAGGTTTGTCCATTACTGCACTGAACAGATTGATCCTAGGTTGCTGACAAATGGCATTCTTAGGGGTACTGCAAAAATACCAAGAGAGTTCCATCCTCTAGATGTTAAAATAAAACTTTTATAGTGATTGTATTTAACCATCAGTGGAAATTGTTGGGAGAAAAAATGTCAAGGAGTTAGGAAAAATCAAACTACTTTGAAATGATGAAGTCAAAAAGAAGGTAGCTTGAAAACGTCCTGCCCAGAGGCAGGTCAGCATTTGAAGAGAAGAAAACCACATTTGCTCTGCAGAATACTGGGTGGATTAGTGGAGTATATCCAAAGTGGTAGAGCATACGGTAACAACCAGTATAGTAGGGACATTGCCCTCCCTCTCTGCCTCCTTCCCTCCTGCCTTCTCTCTTCCCCTCATCTCTTTCTTCGTCCCATCTCCCCACCAATCCCTTCACTCACTCATTTATAGATCTGGTAAAGTTCTCCCGCCTTGTTTAACAAAGGATGCAGCTATTCAGCTAAAACCAGTGGCCTCAAAGAGCAGGCACGAAAGTAGCATGCCTTGACAGAGCTTCCTGAGGCTGGTCAGAATCTCTAATGTGGGAATGCAGTGGCTAGGAAGAGTCTATGAGTAAGGCATGGTCTCATTAATTTGGATAGAGTAATTTATGGCTGTGCCACAGTTCTTCACTTGAGGCTGACGGTGTTCTTCCAGATAGCGTGTGGACTTGATATTTCTATTATAGGAAATATTTACAAGCAAGCAGAGCCTCCTGGCTCTCAAGTCAACCCTGGTATCAAGACCATGTTTTTATCCTACGAAGAGAAATTAGTGTTGGGGAATCCCAGATGGGTTTTTCTCCTTATGTTCAGATACATCCTACATAATTTAGTCCACACAGTGACAGTCTAACTCTGATATCTGGAGTATTCTTTTATGAAATAGGTAAGTTCTGTGATGGATTAAATCTCAGGACCAGAATTTTCAATCCACTTCTGACTTTTAGAGTCAATAACTTTTTACACAAGTGCTTTTAAAAGGTTTTGTTGCCTGTGAAAACAAAGTCACCTTGTGCTTATCACTTAGTGGAAGAATAAAACTGAATGTACAACTAACATAATTTGCAAAGTTAACATACAATGTGTTAAAAAACTTACTATCCTTTTAGCAAACATTTGTACTATACTCTTCTTTTTAATGTCATCATTTTGTTCTCCTTTATAATGACTAAACAATCATTAATTGGAGTCTACAGCCATCTCTTCATGTTAGCTTTTTTTTAATCCTCTTGGTTTTTTTCCCTCCATAAATCTCTTAAATCTTCTTTCCTCTCTCTCTATTCCTTCTCCCTTCCACTCTCCTTCTCTTTCTTCCTTGTTTCATGTGATTCAAAAATCAAAAATATAAAAAGTTATTTAATGAAAATATGCCTTCCCCATGGGTCCTCTATTTGCTTGGTAAATATCCTACCTTTCCCAACCCTCAACTAATCACTCTTATTAATTTTCTGTTTGTTGTTTGAAAGAATTTGTATGTAAATACAAGTCAATAAAATTGTAGATTTTGTCCCCTCTTTTAAAATATAAGTGGTAGCATATTACACACATTTTTTTTTTTGTTTAACAATGGATTATTTTCAACCTTTGCTATTAAAAAAGTTGCAATGAATAACCACATAAATGCATCATTTTCCACACATGCAATTATACCTTAGGATAAAGTCCTGGAAGTGATTTTAATATTATTAAATGCTTCTCAAATGTCTCTACCAGTTTATATTCCCATCAACAACAGATGGAAATCTATATTTTCTAAAACGCTTCCTGATCAAATATGCCCTGAACTTTTGGATTTTTGCTAGTCTGAAAGGAATGGAGGGTACAGTGTTTCCCCAGTGCCATTAACATTTGTATTTCTCTAAGGTGAATAAGGTTTTATTTTAAATATTATTTAAAATTTTAAAATTTTAAATATATTTTTAAAAGATTTTATTTATTTATTTGACAGACAGAGATCTCAAGTAGGTGGAAAGGCAGGCAGAGAGAGCGAGAGAGAGAGGAGGAAGCAGGCTCCCCACTGAGCAGAGAGTCTGATGTGGGGCTCGATCCCAAGACTCTGGGATCCTGACCTGAGCAGAAGGCAGAGGCTTTAACCCACTGAGCCACACAGGTGCCCCTAAATTTGAAAATATTTTAAAACCATTTGCATTTGCTTTCCTATGAGTGTTTCTTTTCATATTCTTTACCTATTTTTTTCTCTTGGGTTATTGCTGATTTTCTTACCAGTTGGTAGCTCTTGATATGCCAAAGAGATTAACTCCCTGTGACATAAATTGAGAATGTATACTTTTTAGATTGCCATTTAATTTCTTGACTATGCTTATGATACATGTTTTATTTTTTCCATGCAATAAATTTAATTTTTACATAGTCAAATATACCCACTTCCTAAATATTATATTACAATTATTATTTTCCCCATAAGTCCCAGCTTATGAAAATAATTCTTCAGTGCTTTCTTTAACATTTTGGTAGTTCACTCTAAAATAGTCCACTTAGAATTTTCTTCTGGTGTATAGTAAGTGATATTTATCTAACTTTATTCTTCTATATGGCTACCCAAGTATACCTATTCCTTGGTCTTACTACAAAGTTCATCTTTTGGAGACTTCCGCTCTTGAGAAGAAGGGATAGACATACTTTTCTCTATCCACCCCCCCCCCCAAGGACAACTAGAAACCCTGGGCATTGTATGTAAAACAAATCTAAGAAGACTCGAAAAAGTGGAGAAAAGACCACGAAAGACCTTAGGACCCAAGGAGCAACTCTGTGGTATGTTCCCTGGGTTTTGTTTTGAGTTTATTTAACCACGACTTAGAACTGAAAAATCAGGAAACTTAGAACTATCGATAGGAAGAGATAATAATAATAATAATAACAACAACCCCTACAAATCCCACTCTTTCTAACCATAGAATCAGGAAAAGGGAAGCCTAAAAAGACAGAAAATGTTTAGATAATACTCTAGCCAAATGTAGCCACAGGAAAAATGTGGCCCTACCTCTACCTTTATCATCAAAGTCCAAGGCTCCCCAACCTACCCTTTCCCCACAACCCATGATATCAGAGAAAGTCCAATAGACAATCAGGAGTCTCACCCCCACCCAGCATTGAAGAGCCTACTACTCATGTGCAGCATTAGTGGAGACCACCATGGAGACCACAAAAGTAATAATGAGGCACTTCTACCCCGCTCTTCTAGGGTGGTATCAGCAGAAGCTTATTGTGGAGCTAGAACTTTCACTAACACCTCCAGTAACAAGGACCACCCACCCCCAACCCCTCTCCCAGCTCCTCAGGTATTAACAGACTGAAATGGAACCTGGTCTTTACCTATACCTGCAGAGGTGGCTCCTCCTCTTCCTCTACCAGAGTTCTGTCAAAGGAAGCTAACTAAAATAGAAAGTTTAAATAAGATCTAGAGTCTCATAACATAATACTCCCAAATGTGCAGGTTTCAAAAGAAAGTCACTTGTCATACTAAAAACTAGGAAAACCTCAATGTAAATGGAAAAGACACCAACACTGAGATGATAGAGATGTTAGAATTATCTGACAAACATTTTAAAGCAGCCATCATAAAAATGTTTCAAAAAATACTTATGAACATGCTTAAAACAAATTTAAAAATAGAAAGTCATAGGGTGGTTCAGTTGGTTATGTGTCTGGCTCCTGGATTCAGCTCATGTTGTGATCTCAGGGTTGTGAGATAGAGCCCTGCATTGGGCTTCATATTCAGCAGGGAGTCGGCTTGAGATTCTCTCTCTCACTCTGCCCCTCCCCCCACTCATACACCACTTTCTCTGTCACTCTCTCTAAAATAATAAATAAATAAATAAATCTTTAAAAAATAGAAAGTCTCAGCAAAGAAATAGAACATTATAACAAAGAGATAGAAGGCATAAAGGAGAGCTAAATGGAAATTCTAGAATTGAAAAAATATAAAGTTAAGAACTCATTGGATGGGTTTAATAGCAGAAAGGAATGGGGAAGAAAGAATATGTGAAGTTGAATGTAAAACAACAGAAATTATTAAATCTGAACAATAGAGAGGAAATAGACTGGGGGAAAAATTAATAGAGCCTCTGGGGAACCTATGAAACTATAGTAAAAAGAGATCTAGCATTCATGTTATCAGAGTCCTGGAATGGGGACTGGGGTAAAGGCAAGTCTGAAAAATACTTTAGAAATAATAGCTTAAAATGTCCTAAATTTGGCAAAAGACCTAAGACTACAGAATCAGGAAGCTATATGAAATCCAAATAGGATAAACTCAAAAAAATGCACACCAAGACACATAATCAAAACTTACAAAACTAAAGAAAAAAATCTCGAAAAAGCAAAATAACACTTCATCTATAGGGGAAAAGTAATTTCAATGAGGGTAAATTTCTAGTCAGGAATCATGAAAGCTGGAGGAGGTGGTACAATATTTTCTTTAGATTTCTATATCCAGCAAATATATAATGCAAAATTGTAAATATATTTAAGAAACAGTTTATCATGTTAAAGTGAGTCTACTTAATCTTGTATTTTAAAGGATTATTTCCAAGATAGACTTTTAATTGTCAAACTATATTAAACACTTTGATGCTGTGGTTCTCAAACTTTGTCTTAGGAACTGTTTACAGTCTTAAAAATTATTGAGGACCCCAAAGGTATGTTTATGTGAGCTATAGTTATCAGTATTTCCTACACTAGAAATTAGAGCTGAGATATTTTAAAAATGTATTTCAGAGTAACAGTAATAAGCCCATTATATGTTAACATAAATAGCATATATTTGTAAGTATCATTATCTTCAAAACAAATATTGCTATGAGAGGCTTGGTATTGTTTTGCAAATCATTTCAGTATCTGGCTTAATAGAACACAGCTGGAGTTTCATATGCTTCTGCATTCAATCTGTTATGGCATATTGTTTTGGTTGAAGAGCATGTAGAAAATCCTGTTTCACACAGATATATAGTTAGAAAGCACTAAGTATTTTAATTTTTCAGAAAATTGTCAATATTCTTCTTAGACACATTATCAAAGTCCAACAAACACACAATAGTTTTTAAGATATTAGCCATAATGTAGAATTTTAAACCATTATCAATGCAGTCTTGGCATTCTGTTGTATTAAAATCTATTTGGCTCTTTAAATGGATCTTTCATCTATATGTACTTTTGTAAAATCATGCATTGGTCATTTGGAAAATTCCAGTTCACTGACTTTTACATGTCTTTCAAATGTTGACAGAGTCTATCAAATGATATAAAGGACACATTTATTAGCATCATCACAGTTCTCATCAGAAAAATCTTTTAACTATTAGAGAGTTGTTAAGCTCAATGTAGCAGATAGAATTTTTCCAAGATCCTAATTTTTCACTTTTCAGTGGTTTTCCTTGAACTAATAAGATTACTTTGTACATTTTCAAAAACATGTCTGCGAAATACCAAAATCAGATTATCATAGATTGTCAATTATTCTTTCAAGTAAAAAGCAGCTGGCTCTACTTACTCACAGCTAAAACAGTTGCACAAGTGCTTTCACTGAGACAATCATCACTCTTTGGTGAATAGCAAAAGTGTTCTTTGTGCCTTTTATTTTGTTATACAGAATTAAAACACACACACACACACACACACACACACACACTTCCAGGGTTAAGGTATAATAAAATTAAGAATATTTATTTATTTATTTATTTACCACTTCAACAAGGTCATGCTCAAGTAAAGCTGAAAATTTTTGCTTGTTCTTGAAACTGTGTGACAGTGAAGGATGCAATGATTGCTCTTATAGTTAGGTGTCGGTGTCACTGCCTTGATTTCTAAAATGGAAACAAGTTTACCCATTATTATTTGGCAGCACCACTATAAACATCTGCACAGTGAACAGACCAAATAACATTTTATATTATTATGAAAGTATTTTTCATCTCCTGAACTTTCTCAAAGTGTTACCAGGACCCCTAAATGTCCCCAGATGACTACTCTGAGAACCACTTGGCTAATGTTTATTTAGCCAGTTTCTATTAGTTCTGTAAGCAAGGGTACATTTAACATATTTCCACCTTTTTCTCTCTTTCTCCATCAATAGACTTTGATCAATAGTGCTATCTTTCTTCATATTTACTTTTATACTGTTAAATGTGTTTAAACATCTATTAATTGATCTGCCAGCATTAAATGATATCCTTTGACTCCAGAAATTACAGATGAGGTAATGAGTAAAAGTACTTTACCTGCAACCTTCCCCCTCTTTCCTGACAAATTTTTATTAGTTCCATCATTTCTGCATTTTCAGAGTACAATTGTATTTTGTTCTGTCCCTCCAGTCTTTTCCTCTGTTTTAGCCTTTGTGCTCATTGCCACTTTCTTTGCCACAGTTTCCCTATGTATCAATTCACTACACAAAGTATATCTCAAGAAGTACTTTCCCTGAGTTTTTGTAGGTATCTTTTGAAACGTAATTTGGCTACATATTAAAACCTTTGTGTAGGGGTACCTGGGTGACTCAGTCACTAAGCATCTGGCTTCAGCTCAGGTCATGATCCCAGGTTCCTGGGATCTGAGCCCAGCATCGGGCTCCCTGCTTGGCAGGATGCCTGCTTCTCCCTCTCCCACTCGTCTTGCTTGTGTTCCCTCTTTCACTGTGTCTCTCTCTGTCAAATAAATAAATAAAATCTTTAAAAAATAATAAAATAAAAACTTTGTGTAAACTTTCTTTTCTTGAGTACGTATCTTGTACTCAAGAAACTTGTTATCCTGAAGCTTTCTGATGTTAAATATTGTGGTGGAGAAATGTAAGACCAGCCTGCTTCTCCTTTTACAAGTGAGGTGGTGTCTTTGTCTGGCTTCCTTAAGGATTCTTTCTTCGTTTTAGAAGTCTAGGATCTTTGAAATGATTTCTTGGGTTGATCATTCCATTCAGTTTTGCCTGGTACTCATGGTGTTCTTTCATTACATAAATCTTTTATGTAATGAAATTTTTATTATAAATTTTAAAATTTTTCTGGTCCATTACTTTGGATGTCTTTGAAACTCAGTTGTATACAGATCTTCCTACACTTATGTGGGTTATTTCCTGATAATCCCACTGTAACTTGAAAATACCAAAAAATCGAAAATGTATTTAATACTCCTAACCTACTGAACATCATAGCTTAGCCTAGCCTACCTAAATAGGCTCACAACCATTACATTAGTGTATAGTTGGGCAAAATCATCCAACACAAAGCCTATTTAATAATAAAGTTTTACATAGCTCATGTAATTTACTGAGTACAGTGCTAAAAATGAAAAGAGAAATGATTATCAGGTACTGAACGGCTGTAAATAAATGGGTTGTCTACCCTTGTGATTGTGTGGCTGACTAGGAGCTGAAGCTAGATGCTACAGCCCAATAGCACAGAAAAGCATCATACCACTTGCTCTCCTGGGAAAAGACCCAAATTCAAGTTTTGAAGTTCAATTTCTATTGAATGGCTATTTCTTCCACACCATCGTAAAGTTAAAAAAAAAATCTTAATTTGAATCACCATAAATTAGGGAATGTCTATATATCAGAACTCCTTTATCTTCTTTTTCTAGCATTTCTTTCCAAACCTTTTATGGTTTTTTACTTCTTTTTTAAAGTTTTCAATCTCTATTTTCTATGCCCCATTCTGTGTTTCTCATGAAAAACTTAGAGGAACACTATGCACTTTATTTCAGTAAAATGAGTATAGGAATCTTTCTTTTTTTTTAGTCAAGCTCAGCAAAAACATAAAACTATATGAGGTTCTAGGAATCAGCAGTCAGTGCTCAGTAGTGTCTCATATCCCAGAATACTTATTTCCTTATTGACATTGAAAGATTATATTTCCAAAAACTTAGAGCAGATCTGGAAGTTTATCTTTCTCTCTTCCCAATATTGATAATAATGGTCGTAGAGATGTATGGTGTGTTTGAAGCAATGGTTTTATAGGTCTCTCAACTCTGCAGATCCAGTTCTTATGTGTATGAAATTCAAAGATCTAGTCCTGTTACCATAGATCCAAACTCTGATCTCCAGTCCAGCTTACCTATAATAAAGCTAGTGTTTGGAAGTGTCTGACTCACATTTCTCTGTTGTTTCTCAATTTATTTGGCTATGAGAAGCAAAGTGAGAATGATGCCTCTGATCTTCAAAACTCCTGTCCCCTGTAAATTCGTCCACCCAAGCTTCAGTTCTATCAGGTGTAAAAGGTGATTTAAAAAAATATATAGGGGTGCCTCTGTGACTCGGTTGAGTGTCTGACTCTTGATTTTGGCTCAGGTCATGATCTTAGGGTCATGAGATCAAGCCCCCTTTCAGGCTCCATGCTGAGCATGGAGCCTGCTTAGGATTCGCTTTCTCCCACTCCCTGTACCCACTTTTTCTGTCTGTCTCTCTCTAAAATATATATATAAAATTCCCATCCTAAATATATTCCCATCCTAATCCTAATCCCATTTCATAAGCACATAATATTTACCTAACAAATACTAGCAGCTCCCACTTCCTCCACCCAAATATACACTATACTTTCTCTAAAAGAAAAGAGACAGTTTCTTTAGACCCAGTTGTTATTTCAGAATTTGACTTGTAGCAATTTTTACACAGATATTTGCTGTATGTTATATTCAGACACTATGCTAGATTCTTAGAATTCAGAGAGGAAAGACATTGTCCTTTCCCTCAGAAAGTTTAAGGCGAGGGTCTGTGAGTAAAAAATGACAAAGAAATTATTTGGCAGTGTAATAAGTGTTTTCACCGAGTTATACCCAGAAGGCTAGGAAAAAGAGCATCTAATAAGCTGAAAGAGGAGAAGATTTCTCAGAAAAGGTAACATTTCAGCTGCAGAAGGAAAATATTATAAAATGATATGAGTGTCAAGCCACTCAAATAACTGTAAGCAATTCAATATGATAGGATCAAAGGATGGACATATGGAGACGTGGTGCTGGAGAAGTAGACAAAGTAGTTACCACAGGGTCTTCTATGAAGGGTCTTCAAATAGCTATTAAGCTATTTGAACTCCATGCTGAAGGCACAGTGGAGTCAGTAAGGATTTTGAGCCATTAAAAAAAAGTCATTTTGCTGTTTCTGAAGGTTTACTGTGGTTATAGCATGAGACAATGGACTGAAGTAGGATATTAACTATAATTCTATTAAGGAGTTTGGTGAAAAATATTGGACTAAGGCAGTGGGAATGAAGGAATAGAAATAAACTTGTAAATTATTAACAAAAAATAATTGGCCAAACTTAGTGATTATTTAAATGAGCAGGATGAAGGAAGGAGAAGGTCAAAAATACATCTAGATTTATGGCATAGATGACTCAACTGATCATGAGGGGAAAGGTTTTTGTTGAAAGGTGAGGTTTTAGTGTTAGAATTCATGCCTTTATTTTGCATTATTAATTAGCTTTTTATTTTAAATAGACTTAATTTTACAGATTTTATACATATATAGTATAGCATACTATGTGTGTGTGTGTGTATATATATATATATATATATATATATATATATATATATAATATGATAGGTTAAAATGTATGAAAAATATTAAAGAGATGATACAGAGAGTTCCCATATACCCCATATCTAGTTTTTTCTATTATTAACATCTTACAGTAATATGGTACATTTGTCACAAATAATGAACTAGTATGATACCTTATTAAATATGTACATTTTCAGATTTCCTTTGTTTCTACTTAATGTCCTTTTGCTGTTTAGGAATTCTATCTGGGATAGTCATTAAGATTAGTCATTATTTCTCTTTAGGCAACTCCTGGCTATGACAGTTTGTCAGACTCTTCTTGGTTTTGATGACCTTGAAGTTTTTGAGAAATGCTTGTTAGGTGTTTTGTAGAACATTCCTGTCTGATGTCTATTTTCTCATGATTTTACTGAAGTTAAAAGTTTTGGGGAAGACCATACAGGTAAAGTGCCATTCTCATGATATTGTATCTTTTGATATCAACATAACTAGTGATAACTCATGATAAGGAATAATGATAGTTGCTACTAAATTTGATCACCTGGATGAAGTAGTGTTTTTCAGGTTATAGTCCACTATAGCCCACTGTAAAATTACTTTCCACACCCCCCCCCCTTTCTATACACTATTTTTTTTAAAAAGTCACTATTTGCAGCCCACACTTAGGAAGTGAAAAGTTCTTTGAGGACAGAGTATCTACATAAATTATGTGGAATTGTTATGCAACACATATTTGTCTCTTCTCCCCATTTAAATATTATATCATTTATTTATATCAGTATAGACCCTTATATGTTTAGTTTATATTTTGGTTTATAATCCAATACTTTTTGGGGGGGCTCAAATTGTTTCACTTTTGGCCATGGAAAACACTTTTGGTTGGCACATATATCCCATTGACATACCTGCATCATTAATTTTTTTTTTTTTGAGTACTTTACTTTCTGAAACTATAAAATACTCTAGGCTCATTTCATTTCCTGTCCCTTTTTTTCCAAGGAGCCCTGGCTTCTTTTATAAGAGAACAAGGAAGTATGTATACACACTAACCCACAGCTATACACATATTCATAAATACTTCTATTATATCATATTCATCACTATCTATATTAAGTTAACATATCTGGGTGCCTGGGTGGCTCAGTGGGTTAAGCCGCTGCCTTCGGCTCAGGACATGATCCCAGGGTCCTGGGATCGAGTCCCACATCGGGCTCTCTGCTCAGCAGGGAGCCTGCTTCCTCCTCTCTCTCTCTCTCTCTCTCTCTGCCTGCCTCTCTGCCTACTTGTGATCTCTCTCTGTCAAATAAATAAATAAAATCTTAAAAAAAAAATAAGTTAACATATCTATTGTTATTAATTACCACAGAGATCATTCTAACCTTTCCCCTTTGCTTGTCTGTGACTTCCCACTCCAACAAGAAAAACTTGATTCCCACCCTTTGCCATCCATTTAGGTAATTGTTTATTCTAGTATATATGTATACTGGTTTCAGAACGGTTAACCTCCACACTTTTGGGAAACATCTTTATTAACTAGAAGATAGTGCTAATGTGCAGTTCCTTTTGACTTTAGTCTTTTAGACTCCATTCATTTATCAAAGTACTTAGGTCATCACCTCTTCCCTCCCATCCACTTCAATGCCGTTCCTTCATGCATTGTTATACAGTTAGATTCTTTTGTCATGATATGTATTCAGTCCACATTCCTCACTCTTCTGAATAACTTGTTTAAACTTACATTAATTAATGTTCACTTCTTCAGCTGTAAAGTTTTGCAGGTTCTAAAAATACATAGTGTCTGTAACCATCATTACAGTATCGTATACTATAGAATGGTTTCATTATACTAAAAAAAATCCTGGAACTTCATCTATTCAACTCTCTCCAGAACCCTGAGCCCTTGGCAACCACTGATCTATTTATCATCTCTACAATTGTGCCTTTACCAGACTGTCATATACTTGGAATCATATAGCATGATATCTTTTCAGACTTTTAATATCCAGTTTAGCTGCTGCTGCTGCTGCTGCTGCTGCTGCTGCTGCTGCTGCTGCTGCTTCTTCTTCTTCTTCTTCTTCTTCTTCTTCTTCTTTGATGAGTACTTTTATTTTTTTATTGTTATTTTCAACATATAATGTATTATTTGTTTCAGGGGTACAGGCCTGTGATTCATCAGTCTTAGAAAATAACAGTGCTTAGCTTCTCACTTAGCATTACGCATTTAAGATTCCTCCATGTCTTTTCGTGGCTTAACAGCCCATTTCTTTGTATCACTAAATGATAATTCATTGTATAGATGTACCACAATTTATCTGTTTACCTGTTGAAAGATATCTTGGTTTTTCCTAGTTTTTGATAATTATGAATAAAGCTCCTATAAACATATGCATGCAGGCTTTTGTGTAGACACTGAGTTTTCAAGCCAGCTAAGTTAATACCTAAGAGAGTGGTTGTTTGTTGTAAGACTATGTTTAGCTTTGAAAGAATCTTCCAAACTATCTTCCAAAGTGAGGATACTATTTTCTATTCCCATTAGCAATGAATAAGAGTTTCTGTGAGTCTACATCCTCACCAGCAATTGGTATTGTTAGGTTTTCAAAATGTTATTTTATCTATTCTATTAGGTACATAGAGATATTGCATTATTTGCATTTCTCTAATAACAAATGTTGAGCATCTTTCCATGTATTTATTTTCCATTTATATATCCTGGTGTGTCTAATCAGATTTTTTGCCTATTTTAAAGGAGTTGTTTTCTTATTGTTTAATTTTAAGAATTCATTTTATATTTTGAATATAATTCATTTACCAGATGTTTTGTGAACATATTTTCTCCCAGTGTGTAGCTTCCCTTTTCTTAAGTTTAATTTCAAGTAGCCAACATATAGTATAATGTTAGATGTAGAGTTCAGTTCATCATCTGTTGCATATAACACCCAGTGCTCATCACATCATGTGCCCTCATTAAAGCCCATCACCCAATTACCCCATACTTCCACTCACCTCCCCCCCAGGAACCTTCAGTTTATTCCCCATGGTCTTTCATTGTTTGTCTCCCTCTCATTTCTTCCCAGTTTTCCCTCCCTTCACCTATGATCCTCTGTGCTGTTTCTTATATTCTGTGTATAAATGAACCCATATTATAATTGTCTTTCTCTGATTGACTTTCTCTGATGTGTCCATCCACATCAACATAAATGGTATGATTTCATCCTTTTTGATGGCTGAGTAATATTCCACAATGTATATTGTGCTGCAGCTTGTCTTTTCATTCTTTAATGGCATCTTTTGCAGGAAAAGAAGTTTTAAATTTTACTAAGGTACAATTTAGCACTTTTTTTCGTCATAAATCATGCTTTTAGTGCTTTGCCTGAAAGTCTATCACCAAACAAGTCTGAATAGATTTTCTCCTGTTTTTTTCCTAGAAGTTGTATAATTATGCCTTTCACATTTAGGTATATAATCCATTTTGTGTTAATTTTGATATAAGATATAAAGTCTGTGTCTAAGTTCATTATTTTGCTTGTGGACATACAATTGTTCAGTACCATCTGTTAGAAAGGCTATCTTATTTTCAATGAATTACCTTTGCACTTTTGTGAAAGATCAGTTGACTATATTTGTATGAGTTTACAGGTAGGCTCCATTCTCTTCTATTGATATATGTTCCTATTGTTTTACCAGTACTATGCTACCTTGAGTATTGTAGCTTTTTAGTAAGTCTTGAAATTTAAAGGTATGAGTCCTTTTTGTTCTTCTGCAGTATTATATGATTCTTCAAGTGTTTTGCCTTTTCATAAACATTTTAGAATCAGCTTCTTGATTCTTACAAAATAGTTTGCTGAGATTTTTATTTGAAAGTGTTGAATCTTTAGATTAAGATGGGAAAAATTGACATCTTAACAACATTGTGTCTTTAAATCCATCAGGATGGAATCTCTCTCCATTTCTTTAGATGTTACTTGATTTCTTTCATTAAACTTTTTCATTTTCTACGTACAGAGCCTATACGTATTTTATTAGATTAATGCCTACACATTTCATGTTGGAGGGTTATTGTAAATGTTTTTACTTAAATTTCAAATGTTAATTGTTGATATATTAAAAAAAATCGACTTCTGCATATTGATCTTCTATCCTGTTATACTTACTTATTGGTTCCAGGAGATTGTTTTGTAGATTCTTTGATGTTTTCTACATAGAAAATCATATCATTTGCTAATAACAACAGTTTTATTTCCTCTTTTTCAATCTGCGTGCATCCCCCCGACCTCCGCCCAATGCATTCCTAGAACCTCCAATATGTTGTTAAGTAGGCGTGGTTAGAAGTAGTATACTTAGTTTATTTCTTATCTGAGGGGGAAAGCATCTAGTCTGTCACCATTAAGTATGATGTTAGCTATAAATTTTTGGAGATGTTCTTTATCAAGTTCAGGAAGCTTTCATCTATTTTTAGTTTGTTGAGAATTTTATCATTAATTTATTGGATTTTGTCTAGTACTTTTTCTGTGTCAGTTGGCATGATCATGTGATTTTCCTTCTTTAACTTAATATGATAGATCACATAAATTGGTATTATCATGTTGAAGCAACCTTTCATAGCTGGAATAAATTCCACTTGGTTGTGGTATATAACTTTCTTTATACAATACTGTATTTGATTTGCTAATATTTTGTTCAGACTTTTTGCACTGGTTTTTCTTTAATTTTATTATTCTTTAGTTTTCTTGAAATGTCCTTAACGGGCTTTGTTCTTATGGCAAATGCCTGACCTTATGAGTTAGGAAGTGTTCCCTCTGCTTCTATTTTATGGAAGAGATTGTAGATAATTGGCATTATTTTTTCTTTAAATGTTCAGGAGAATTCACTAGTGAAGCCATTTAAGCCCTTGAGCATTATTTTTTAGAAGGCTAGTAATTATTGACTCAATCTGTTTAAAAGGCATGGGCCATTAAGGTTATTTTTTTTTACCTTATGTGAGTTTTAGTAGTTTGTCTTTCAAAGAATTGGTGCATTTCAACTAAGTTAATAAATTAATTTGCATTTCCCTATGATATTTTTAATGTCCGTAAGATCAATAAGGATGATCCTTCTTTCATGTCTGATACTGAAATTATTGTATGTGTGTGTGTGTGTGTTTGGTATATCTATCTGTCTCTGTCTTTTCTAGTTAGACTGTTCAGAGTTTTATAAATTTTATCAATCTTTTTAACAAACCAACTTTTGTGGGTTTTTTTACATTCTCTATTTTTTTCCCATTTTCCATTTCATTGACTTCTCTAATTTTTTTAATCATTTCTTTTATTTTGCTTGATTCAGACTTATATTGCTCTTTTTTCTTCAGTTTCCTAAGCTGAAAGCTTAGGTTATCAATTTTAGATTGTTCTTCATTTTAAATATATATGCTTTTAATGTGGTAAATTTCTCTTGAGAATTTTGTAACCCATTAGTTATAGTTAGTTAGATAAATGTTCATTGACTTCCAAATTTTTTTTCTCAACTATCTTTTAGTCATAGATTTCTAGTTTGATTCCATTGTGGTCTGAGAGTAAACATTGTATGATTTTTATCCTTTGAATTTGTTGGGAGTTTTATGGCCCAAAATATGGTCTATCTGGGTGAATGTTCCATCTAAGCTTAAGAAGAATATATATTCTAGTGTAGTTAAATGGAGTATTCTATAAAGTATCAATTAGATTAAGGGAAAGATGAAGATGTTCCTAAAAAAAAAAACTGAGAAAGAATCTGATATTAGGTGCTGTGAGGCCAATAAATGAATAGATCAAGATTGAAAATGAAATAAATCAAGATCCAGATCAGTGAGTTTATAGTCACTATACTATGTCCTGGGCTGAGGAAGGAAGGATGGATGGATGGAAAGAAAGAGAGAGAAAAAGAGAAAAGGAAGGCAGAAGGTAAGAGAGTGGGAATAGAGAATAAGAATAGAGGAAATTAAGATTTTCAGAGTTGAAGAATGCTAAGTGTTTTTATTGACAACGATATATTAAGAGAAGGAAGACATTTTGTGAGTGTGTGTGTGTGTGTGTGTTTGATGGGGTTTGGAAATGAAATATATTCAAAAGGTCTTAAAGATATTAATTTTCGTTCGTATTTGTAGTTATTGTTAAATTAAATTATACCTGGAGCTACAAACTGAAGAATGATTTTCAAATGTTCCCAGACCTTTGTATCCATTTTCTGGCCACTCTCAGATAGAAATTACAAATTATCCAATAAAATACAGCAATATGATTTGGCACTAGTTAATAGTTTCTGCTTTGGGACTGGATACAAAACTTTTCCCTATCATGACCTTTTACTTTCCAACCCTTGGTATTTTCCTTTAGTCTCTGCAATCCCAATCCATTGTACACTTCCCACTCCCAGATCCCTGCTCCTCCACAGCCTTATTGCAATTAGCTTCAATTATCTTTCTTCTCTGCTGGCTCCTCACACTAAGCCCTTTAGCCATCTTTCCCAGTGCTTTTAGAAACCTCCATTTTGCTGGTAATCAATTTTTTCTTCCACCTCGACCTTTTTTTTTTTTCCTTTAAATAATCTTTCCATCTTTTTCATTAAACTGGTACTTGGACTTCACCTAATTATACCACCACTGCTTGCTATTCTCCAGAACCATGCTCTAATCTATAAAATTCATACTGTTCAATGGCAGCTGCTACTTAGCAACTTCATCTTTACCACAGTGATTTATGTGCTGCCCCCTTCTGACTTCTCAGGGACATTGACAGCTAACTCACTAGAACCTTCTCTGCTCCATCAAGCTGGATAGCTTTTGATGTGTCTACAACTGATCCATTTAATACCTAACCCTTTCATTCCTGTGACCTCCTCTCTTTTAGTGGCCTTTCCTTCCCGTCCCTATTAGCGGCACACATATTTGGCTACACTTAGAACATGTTATCATCCAAAGGTAATTTAAACAAGTTTTAACTGGAAGTTCTCCTGGCCTCTTATGTTTCTGTCTTTGCCATTACTCCACTTTCACTGAGACTCTCTTTATTTCATGTCGGTTTCCAGGGCCTAATTTTCATTTGTTTCCAAGTGTTAGTCCTAATTATATGGATTTTTTTCTTTTCCTCCACCTAGCTGGGGCTCCTTGACTTTTCATTTCAATTCTGTTCTCACTTGCGGCATTGCTATTTTGATCACATCTCCTGCCCTATGAGCCATCAACCTAGGAAAAAACCAAAGTACCTCCTTTCTCCTTCTGCAATGATGATGGTTGATGGTATATACCATCTAAGAGGATGTGTTGTTTTTTCTCAAATCCCTGAGGGCTACTCAACAATCCTTTTCCTCTTTGACAATCCAATTCATACTTGCCATCCCTGTCCCTATCGCTATGCACATATTACTTATTCTGGTCTTTTCTACTTTATTCAACTCCCTAATCATGAACTATTTATTCACAACTGATGTCTTCCTAATTTTCTAGAGATAACTGCTACAAAGCCTTGTGTGGCTCTGTTTTTTTCACATTTTTATCTTCTTCCATCTTTTTCCAGAATGAATCACTTTTACTTTACTTTTCTGTTTTCCATCTCTCCAAATATTGTATCAATATTTTAATTAATAAGGGGCTCCTGGGTGGCTCAGTGGGTTAAGCCTCTACCTTCAGCTGGGTCATGATCTCAGGGTCCTGGGATCGATCTCCACATCTGGCTCTCCGCTCTGCAGAGAGCCTGCTTCCTTCTCTCTCTATCTTCCTGCCTCTCTGCCTGCTTGTGATCTCTCTCTCTGTCAAATAAATAAATAAAATCTTAAAAAAAAAAAAGATTTTAATTAATAATAATTATTTTTGTTAACTATGAATTATCTCATGTCTGAATGTTTTTTCACTTGATTTTTCTCATCAACCTATAAACATAGCAGTGTTTCATCAGAAAAGAATACTTCTTTCCATAATTTATCTGTCCTCTCATAAAATTCTTTTCTTTTCTTAAAAATGTGATCTACATTTCCTACTGCCCCTGAAAGAATTCTGACAACAATGTGCAGATTGGATGAGTTGTTGACAATAGTTGCCTTGGTTTTCTGTCATAGATTATTAAGTCTCCATCAATCTTGCTTTCATCCCTATAACATTATTACAACTGGGCTCTTGATAGTTTTTATTAATCTCCTAATTTGCAAATATAATGATGAGAAGATAATCTTGTTTTGCTATTGTATGCATATTTTTCATATCCTTATAGGTTCATGTCTGGACATAGAGTATAACCACTCATGGCAAAGATAGAAGACTGTGTGCCTAATGGGGTAGAGAATTAAATATTGCTGTACTTAACTTTTTTGTGATAGTCACTTTAACATATCTTCTTCTCAGGAGAGCATGAGCCTAAGGGCATGCATTAGTCAGGGTTCTCCAGGGTTCTCCACAACCAATACGAGACAAATGATATATACTATATATTTATATTTACTTATATATAAATAGAATTTACTATGAGGAATTAGATCACATGATTATGGAAGCTGAGTTCTGTGATCTGCTTTCTACAAGCTGGAAACCCACAACAGCTGATGGTTTAAGTCTAGTTCAAGTGCAGAGAACCAATATCCCAGCTCAAATACAGCTGGAGAGAATGAATAACTTTTTACTCTATCCTTTGTTTTATTTAGGGCTCAAACAGACTGGATGAGGCCTACCCACATTCAGGAGCTCAATCTGATTTACTCAGTCTACCAAATAAAATGTTAATCTCATCCCCATACAGACACACCCAGAATAATGTTTAACCAAATTATCTGGCCAAGCCATGCCCTAATCAAGTTGACACTTAAAATTACCAATCACAGAGCAAGACAGACCCCTGCTTTGTAACTCAGTACTGTTGCCTTCACCAAGCTCCCCCTTAGCTTTAGTTTTCTGATCTGTAAAGTGTTTATAACATGCTTTCCCAGAGTAGCTATGGACATTAAATAAGTGTGTAAAAACACTTTCTTCACAGAATGGGCACTGAGCAGAACTTGTTCCCTTTTTTTTTTTTTTTTATCTCTTGTTCTTACCTCCCCCTTTAAAAAGGATTTGCTTCCCATGATATTTCTTATCATATTTTGTCCACTATACTTCCTAAGTAAATAGTGAGTGACCAGTGAAGGGGATTCTACCATTTCCCCTGAGATAATGTTTCACAGATTAAGAGATCTCATTGCCATGGAATGTTTCCTGATCTTTGCCCGAAAGTAAATAGCCTCACCAGTACCATATATAGAAAATTATGATGAGCATGGTTTGTGACTTGATACTTCTCCATCAACCATGGAAAAAGCAAAGTTAGGTTTCATGTTAATCACTGTCTTGAATCCTAACAGTTCAATTTTTCTTAGTAGTTACTTTGTTTTCTTTATTACCATCAGGAGAATCAGCTTGTTTTCCTAGGTGAATTTTAATTTCACATGCAAATGTTTAATCATTCTAAGTAAAATTTTAAAATGTCTCTTCCTTCTGATATTGAAGAACCCTCTAGAGAGTATCTCATATATTATTTACCCCTGTTTATGATCTTCAGGAAAGCTGAGTATTATGAGCATAATTCTGACTAAGCACTAGAAGAGCCACTTCATAATTTTATGGTGTAAAGTTAGTAAAATTTTGGTATGAAATATTTTATTTTGACCACCATTTCTTGGTCAGGATCTACCAAGTGTATGCTAGTGCACTGATCCTCATCGACACTTCAAACAATCCTAACTTGATGGAGGTGTACTTTCACTTTAAATAAGGGAACCCTAACAGACAGCTCTCTGCTATGTCAGTTTTTATGTAGTTTCATTCTATTTCTCTTTATGTCCTAAGATGAAATCTATCATGAAGTTATAAGTAGTCAGGCAAAGTGAAATGAGGTAATTATTTTATGAGTTTGATCAATGGAAATAAACACCCTGGATAATTCAAGCCCCATTTCCCACTTTTTCTTTAATAACATTTACTGAAAAGTCACAGCGGATTTTTAGGTAATTGTCTAATCTTCTTCCATGTGCCTGAGTAAACACAGCTAATGGGTCTGTTTTACATAATGAAATGTTATGGAAAATTCAAAACATAAGCCTGGCAGGGACTTTCAGAGGTCATCTGGAGCATCTCACTTCCTCTAGGCAAGCTTCTTGTAAATCTTTTTTTACAGAAAATATCTATGTCTAAAGATTTATGGATGACACAAGGCTGAGAAATCTAGTAGATGTGATTATGACTTAAAACAATATCCAAGAAATGAAGATGCTTTCTCTGCATTAGAAAGATAAAACTAACAAAGAAATTCTGTATTTTACCTCAATTTTCAATTGCAAATGTAGATGTGGTGGCATTAGAGTGGAGAGAAATATCAAGATATAGTGAAAAAGATGGTGGCTGGATCAAATGTACTGTGGCCACGTTCAGACTATTAACTGATGTGTTGGGTCATACTTGACCTGAGGCGGCTGCTTGGACTCCCCATCTGGCAGGGAAATGGAGATCATCTATTGCTTTAGAGACCAACAGCCCACCGAGGAGAACAAAGGTGCCATATACTTAGCTTATACGTTCAAATGACACTATCTGGAGAATGGGCCTTTTCTTTTACATTCTCTCTTCCCAAAGAAAAGATTATCTCAGCTCCAGAGAAGCAGAAAAGTTTAGAGAGATCACCAAGAGGCATCTTTGGCTGAGGACTTAACATCCATATTCCATTTTAACAGCTTACCCTAATCATGGCTCAGAGTCATTGTTCTACCAACCCTGGGACAATAACTTCCATAGATTCTCCAGTGTTAGACAGTACTTTGAACATTCCAAAACTTGAAATTGAAGAAAACCCTACTGTAGAAGTCCAAACTCCAATAGATCTTGACTCTCAAATGAGAAAGACAAATGTTTCAGCACATTCACTATCAACTTCTCTCCTTGTAGAAGAAAAATTATTTCTCAGGAATTTGGGAGGTTGTTGTATTTAGTCTGTAAAGCAATTTCTAATGATGATATAATGAGGAAATGTTTACTATTTTCTCAATTTAGTAAATCCTTATAATGCTATATGTCTAGTTTTCCCTGTGTAATAACCAATTCAGAATTAAGCATTGTGAAATTATGACTCAGTTTGGAACAAGACCCCCACCATGATTCCTGTGTATTCCAGGAACCATAATGACTTGTCCTCAGCTTGTTCTTGCTGGCTCACTTGGTGGCATGACCTAAGCCCTACTGATCTCCAGGGCCTGAGCCTCTTGTTAACTATTTCTTCTCAGGTTGGGGTCACTGTATTTGTTTATTTACATTCAAAATTGGGCAGAGAAGTACAAGACACAATGAGGATCATCTAGATTCCATGCATGGAATCCACTGTACTGGCAGCTATGTATAGGAACGTTTCTTCTCCTAATGATCAGGAGAAACAACGCCTGCCAAACAGGACAGCTTCTCCTCCTGAATTTCTTGTCTTTTCCTGTGAACAACTGACCAGGACATTCATCACTGCCCATGAGCATAAATATATTCTCACCAGATTCACTGCCCATTTCACTGGTACCCTTCCAGTTCACTAGCAGTGACAGTTTTAACAAGTGAAAGCCCATTTTGGGCCAAGAGCTGTGTTCCAATTGCCATCAGGGCTCCTCATTGTCAGCCAGGTGATGAATGATCAGCTCCCAAGTCCTGTTTTATTGATGGCTTGTGGGAACACTACTAATACATACCAGTGAGCATACATTATGTTTCTGGAAGCAGACACTGAATGGAGTTCAAAAGGTAAATTGTTTATTAGGAATTAACACCTGTGAAAGGAAGGAGGGAAGAAATGAAATTTGACAAAGGTAGAAGTTAAATTGCAAGGGAGAGCAGACACAATCTTACCAACTCTGCAGGGAACACTTGAATGAGGATAGCCCACCGGCATGTCCCATATTTGGGTTAAAATGGCTGACCTTATCTCACTCAGTGAGCAGCCGGCCCCCAAGACAAGTGTGACTTTAGACAAGGAGACTCTATTCAGCTGTGGCCAACCTGGAAGGAGTTGACCCCTGTAGATGGTGGCTTACCATTCTCCCTTCAGCTGGTGAGTAAGCTCTTCCTTGAAGGAGATCACTTCTGTCACAGTTGCTGAGCAGAGAATGGTTTCTGCTGAGAAAAGGAAGAAAAGGTTTAGTGAAGATAGGAACTTTTTTCTCCATGAGTTCAATAGGATAAAATCAAGGATCTAGGAGAAGTAATGGAGTAGAAATTTGGGTCAGGGCAAAGGATGTATGGGTATTAGAAACCAGGAGAAGAAGACAGAGAAACAGAGATTTACAGGATGGAAGGTAATGAGGAAAAGAGGGATGAGGAATATTGTCTACCTCTGCCACAAGTCTCAAAGCCATCTGGTTTCTCAGATTTTATTTGCAGTATTAAAGGGAGCATGGCAGTTGTTTGTGGAGTGACACCTTCTCTTTCCTCCTGATCGGGGGTAAAAAGCAAATGGTAGCAGTGAGTCGCTGTGTATGAGCCCATGATTCTTGGTCCTGCGTGATGCTGAAACTCAGATCTTGGTGCTAATGTTTCTGTGTCCATATTTTAATCCTCTTAGCTGACTTGGAAAAACTTGAGTCTGAGACTTAACAGAGCCTGTCAGAGCTGATGGGATAATATAGAAAAGGCTCGCCATTCTCACATTCAAGATACAGCATTTCTCTAGAGTCTTAATTTTAACACAGGGCTTAACATCTCTTTAACACAGGTCAGCAACTAATTCATCAGAATTAAGAGGAATAAACAGGTACACTATTCTTTGTAGAAAAAAGTTAACAGTAAAACTATTGGCATACGTTGTAAGCAGAGATGGAGACTGCTTGGATATTTGCCATGTAGCTCATATCCTGAATATAGATATAGAATATCACATATACATATGTGTATACATCTAAGAAATAGTATGGTTTTATAAATTTCCATTTTTAGTTAACACATAATTTATCTATTCCTATGTCAATAAATGTGTTTAAATTATCACTTTTAATGACTCCTTGTATGCCACTATATGTTTTTGTCATAATTAACAAGTCCTCTGCATTTGAGCACTTAATTATATTATTTGATTCTGTATTAAAGTTTTTGGTGCATCTCCTAGTCCTTTTACACCTATAGACTTACTCAATTATTTCTTTATATTAAGTTCTTAGAAGTAGAGTAGTGAGTGAGAGAGTCTATATCTTAAGTTTTAAGTTACCAAATTGTTCTCCAGGAGAGCTATGTAATTTATATCTAAGTTAAAAGCATGTAAAAATGTACTGTACTCTCACCAATACTGTCTTTAGTCATTTATTCATCTCTGTCAGTTTCACAGTTGAAAATTATATTCCCTTTTAAAATGAAGTTGACTATTTTGCCATGTGGATTTATTATGGACTTAATATGGATTCCATATTATGGATTCTTTTTATTATGGATTCTTTTTTTTTTTTTTTTGGTAAAATTATATCCTTGTGTTCTTAGTCCATTTTTCTGTATGTATTTTTGTCCTTTTTTTAAAAAAAGCATTTTGGGTATGTGCTTTGGTGAGTGCTGTGAAGTGTGTAAACCTGGTGATTCACAGACCTGTACCCCTGGGGATAAAAATATATGTTTATAAAAAATAAAAAAATTTTTAAAAAAGCATTTTATATATCAAGGACATTAAGTCTTTGTCTCAGTTGACTTATGTTATCATTTTTGCCATTTTTTCATGTAAAAGTTTTTATTTTAAGTCAACTTTTCAAAATCTGAATTTTTCAAATTCAAGTCTATCTTCCTTTCTTACTTCAAGCTGTAGTCTTGTGTTTAAAAGGGCATGCCACATTCTCCCATGAGTAACCAGATAAATTTCTTTCTAGTACTCTTTATTTTTTTTTTTAAGATTTTATTTATTTATTTTTCAGAGAGGGAGAGAAAGAGCTAGTGCACAAGCAGGGGGAGCAGCAAGGGGAGGGAGAGAGAAAACCAGGCTCATGGCTGAGCAAGGAGCCAATGCAGGGCTGCATCCAAGGACCCTGGGATCATAACTTGAGCTGAAGGCAGACGCTTAACTGATTGAGCCACCCGGCTGTCCCTTTCTGGTACTTTTATATTCACTTTTCACAGGCAAAACTTATAATACATCTGAAATTTATTTTTAGTGTCAGCTGTCAAGAACATATCTGAACATACCTATTTCCAATTAGGGGGAAACCCTTGGCCCAGTAGCATTTTTTAAAGATAAATGTATATCTCATGGATATATAGTTGGTATAATTCTGGTTTTGAATACTCTTATATTAATCTGTTTCTGTATTCCATCCTTAGAATCCTGTTGCTTTAATTATTGTAGCTATATGATTATTTATACCTTAGAGAAAGAATGATTATTAATATATTCTTATCTTTCATGGTGTTTCTTTTTGATTTTGCAAAAATTTTGCAATTTTTTAAAAATTATAACTCAAACTAGCTTAAGCCAAAAGCTTTAAGCTCTTGGAATCCAAGAAAGTTTTGGCAACTTTGTTTTAAGAAAACAGTCAAGACCGCAGGGCAGTTCTCTTATTAACAAGAAATAGCAATGTCTTTCCTTCCACCTCAGGGCTCTGTCTCTCTCAACGTGTCAGGATTCTGTCAAGATTCTTATTCTCATGTTGGGAAGTATGGCTGCTGGCAGTTCAGGAATTTTACGTCAGGATTTTTAGCCACCAGATTGAAATGAATCTCAGTTTTTGGGTTTGGGTTATTGGAATTTTCTGACAAGGGACACATTAGTTCAGCTTCAGTTAGGCGGCCACCATTTTACGTTGTTCATGTGGGAAAGTGCCTTGAAGATTTTTTAAATTCTTGGTAGGAAATCTGGTAATGATTTCTATAATTCAGTAGTAGGTTTGCACATTATAAATGATTTTGAAGTTATGGTTGGAATTGTGTTTGGTGAAATATTTCGACAAAGGAAATTCAAAATGAGAATTCTTTTGCGTTCTCTTCATGGTGTAGTGAACATTGCTATTGTTTGCTGTTTGAAAAGTGGATCTGCATAAATGGTTTAAATGTTTGAAATGCATGCTCAGTATTTGTTATAAAAGAATGTTTTTGAACCGTGTAGATTTGGTTTATAACCCAGCAGCTTTTTACAACAATGGGAAGCCACAACTTGGCCACATCAATCAGGCATCCTAATTCCACCTGCAGTAGACAAAACACTTGTACATATGAAACTGAAAGACAGAGGGAGGAAATAGAGAAGTGGTCCTTTTAATATTCTATTTTATTATTATCTGGTACAATCAAGAAAATTCAGTTTTGTTTAAGCCAAAGGTGTGCTTTAATCATGATTCCCGTTTTTATTATCCATTCATGATTCCCTTATCATCAAGTCCTTTTATGTAAGTGTCATAGTCATAGCATTAATTTATGGTCTAGTTTCCTTCTTTTTTTTTTTTTTTTCCTATTTTCTTAAATTGTTGAGCTCACCTCCTAACCTGTCAGCTTCCTTAGGGCAGGGACTTTCTTATTTCTCTTTAAGTACTTAGAAATTGAACAGTGTGTTAAAATATATGTTGGTACTCCATAAATGTGGTTTTTTAAAAGATTTTATTTATTTGAGAGAGAGAGCATGAGTTGGGGGAGGAGCGGAAGGACAGGGAGAAGCAGACTCCCCACTGAGCAGGGAGCCTGACATGGGGCTTGATCCCAGGGTCTTGGGATCGTGACCTGAACTAACGGCAGATGTTTAACTGACTGTACCACCCAGGTATCCCCATAAATGTGTTTTATAAATAACTTAAAAGATGAAGAGAGCATAGACATACTAGAAGTTATTTTAATTTTTTTTTAAACGGAATGCTTCATGATCCTGTATGTCATCCTTGAACAGAAGCATGCTAATTTTCTCTGTATTGTTCCAGTTTTAGTATGTGTGCTGCTGAAGCAAGCATGAAATAACAGAATTAAGAATGGAATAGAAATTAGGTGACTCATTCTTGTCTGAACAAATATTTCCTATGATTATATTTCATATTAATTTTCCTTAGACCTTTATTGTTTTCTTTACTGTAGTTCTACCAATTACTCATTCTAGACATTTTGTAGATAGTATAACTTATATTTTCTTTTTCTGTTGAACTGAACCATTTGTTTCTCCTTGAGGTAGTTTTATTGAATCAGAAAACCAAACACTGCTTGTTAATTAACAGATGTTACCTACAGGGTACTATTTCATAGTAGAAGAAGAGTTTACTAAGACATAATATATAATATAATATGAAACTTGACTGCAAATCAAACGAGTAAACAAGTTGAGGCATCTAAAAGCTTTTGGTGTCATATACTCTGAAAAAACAAATGCCCCAAGATTAATAGTCTATGAATTTGACATTTAGGTCCAGCTCCTGGAGTGAAAATAGATCATCAAAAATATGTTATTTATTTATCACTAATAGTTTGATTGGAGCATCACTGATATACAATGAACTAGATATGGGTACAATTTGGTAATTTTTGACTTGCGTATACAACTGTGAAACCATCTGTCATCCCCAAAGTTTGTTCATGCTCCTTTGAGTCTCTCCCATCTCTCCTTCCTATGCCCTCTTCCCAGGAAGCCACTTACTTGCTTTCTGTCACTGTTGATTAGTCTTCATTTTATACAGTTTTAGAGAAATGGAATCTTGCAGTACGTACACTCTTTATTTGGTCTGGCCTCTTTCTTTTGGGATTATTATTTGATATTCACCCATACTTTTCACATATCATACATTCCTTTTTTCTTATTTCTGAGTTTCAGTCCATTGTATGGGTATACCACCATTTGTTTATCCGTTTACTTCTTTATGGATGTTTGGGCCATTGCCAGTTTTTAGCTACTACAAATAAAGTTGCTATAAACATTCACATGCAAATCTTTGTATAGAGGTTAACTTTTCTCTTGAATAAATACCTAGGATTGGAATGACTGCACCATATGGTCCGTGTTGATGAAATTTTTAAGAAACTGCTATACTGTCTTCGAAAGCGGTGGAACCATTTCCTATTCCCACCATTGGTGTGTCAGTTCTAGTTCCTTCACATTCTCACCAACACTTGTTATAGTTGGTTTGTTAATTATTTTCCTCATGGCTAATGATGTTGGGCATCTTTTCAGGTGCTTTTAAGCCATCTGTATTAGTTTCCTCTGGCTGCTGTAATATATTACCACAAACCTGTCTTGAAACAACAGAAGGTTATTCCCTCGCAGTTTTGGAAGCTAGATGTCTGAAATCAGTTTTAGTCAGCTAAAATCAAGGTGCTAACAGAAAATCCTGTTCCTTACTCTTTCCAGGATCCATATATCTGAAGTTCAGGATTTATATATCTGAACTTCTTGAATTCTTTGGCTCATGATCCTTCACTCTCCTCCATCTTCAAAGCCAGTAGTGGCATAACATCATCTCTCTCTGACTCTTTCCCTCTTTTCCATTACATGGCCTTCTCTTCTATTGCCAAAGCTTCCAAATGCTTTCATCTTATAAAGAATAGGTGATTATATTTAGGATCCACCCATATAATCCAGAATACACTCACCTCAAAATCCTTAATTTACCTCACATCTACAGTTTTGGGTTTTTTTTTTGTTTTTGTTTTGTTTTTGTTGATTAAGACATGGATAAATTTGCAAAGTCATAATTCACCTACCATATCACTCACTATTTCTTCCTTGGTGAAGTGTATGTTTAGTATTTGGCCCATTTTTTTTCTCTTTTAATTCAATTTTGAGAGTACTTTATATAAATCCTTTATGAGCTACATACTTGGCAAACATTTTCCACCAGTGTGGCTTATCTGTTTATTATCCTAGAAGTGACTTTTGAAGAACAGAAGTTTCTAATTTTGAGCCCAGAGTATCATTTTTTTCTTATATGGATCATGTTTTTGGTGTCCTAAGTAATCTTTGACAACCCAAGGTGATAAAGGCTTCTCTTATTTTTTTTTTTTTTAGAAATTTCATAGTTTTAGATTTTTACATTCAAATCTATGATCTATTTTGAGTATTTTTCTTACACGGCACTAAATGTGTATCTAGGTTCATTTTCTTGCATCTGGATTTCCAAACACCCTTGGTTTGGATTTCTAAGCACCTTTGGTTGAAAGCTTATTCTTTCTGCCTTGAATTGCCTTTGCAGCTTTGTCAAAAACCATTTGTTTGTGTAAGTGGGGGCCTGTTTCTGAACAGCTTATTCTGCTCCATTGATATATTTGTCTCTCTTGGTCCCAATGTCACACTACCTTAGAGTAACACAGCTTTACAATATGTTTGGAATCAAGTAGTATGAACCCTTCAATTTTGTTGTTTTTAAATATTTTTGGCTATTTTATGTTCTTTATATTTCCATGTGAACTTTCAATGTTTGTCAAATCCTAGCCAAAACAAAAACAAAAACAAAAGGAAAATCCTGTTGAGATTTTGATATGATTGCTTGGGATTATAGATCAATCTGGGGAGAAGTGATGTTAATAATGTCATGCTTCCTGACTCATGAGCTAGGTATATCTTTCTAATTATTTAGGGTTTCTTTACTTTAACTCAGCATTTTTTTTTTTTTGAATTTTCAAAAGTCAGGCATTTATCCCCCTGTGTTCTTTATTTGTATCACATACCATTAAAGAAAATAAGGTGATGACACCAATATCAAAACCTTAAACTTTTTCCATATTTCTGTTGAAAACATACTTTATTTGGTTAAAGTATATAGTTCATTTGGGAAGAGGGGTATATCGATTGTTTTAAAAAGTATTTCTGTCAATGTGTCCTTATCTAAATAAACATCATTTTCTTATCCTTGATTTCCATAGCATTTTACATAGTTTCTTATGAGAATCTCAATACACTTTTATATATATATATATCTATATATATATATAAAATTTCTAATTTATCTTTACATCACATAATTAATGAAATTAAAGAATCTGGCAGTTCAAGGGTTTAACAGCTTCTTCACGTTCACTGCTAATTGTCAATAAGGGCACCTGCAAAATTAGGATTAACTGTCTTTGAATTATAGGATCCTTGATTATATTCCAGTAAATAAGCTTTGATTTTTTCTTTTTTTTTTTTTTAAGGTCTGTGAAACAGGACGTTAAGCAGTTGTCTATGTACAAATAGCCATTATTTCAGAAAATATAACAGAATTGCTAAGTATTGTATCAGTACTTAGTTTCAAGTGTAATCGCCAAAAGGCATTGAAGCTAAACATAAGTGTCTTTGTGGTCTCAGCCCTGCAGCTCTTAGACCACTGGGCTCTATTTGCATTCCATCACTATAATAAATGAAGTGGTTTTCTGTATCTGTTCTGCAGTTCAAGCAGCATAAAGTAAAAATCGTCTTCTCACTGACTCCCAGAATTTATTACCCAAAAAGTCTGTAAGAATTACCATGTTACTTACCAAAGCGCAAAGCCCCTGGTTATGGCCCTGTGGATGAGTAGGTGGTTTTAAAGACATCAGTATAGGTTGTATGATCATCCTTCCAGTTTTATTACAATGTTGTTTTTCCCCAGAGAAATAAGATAAATGGAAATGGTTATGACTTAGTGGCTAATTAGTTTAAACTGGTTAAATACCATACATTTCAACTGATTTCAACAAATATTTGTAACATTTACCTCTTTCAGAAGTACAATTTGTGCAATTAAGCAAAGCAGAGCTTAATATTTCAACATGACCTCAGTGGCAAATATGATACCATTATGCATTTGAAAAGATTAAAGTCTTCTTACAAGAAATGCTTTCTGTTTTATAAATTTCAAGGTAAATATCATTTTAGGTTGTATCTTCTTTCGATTTTGCAGATATTGATTTCATTTCTAGTTCAGAAAGCGACTCTGAGTGGACCCAGCTTTCTCTTGTTCAAGGTTATTACTATTTTTACACCACCGCGGTATGCCAGCAAATGTTTCTCACTTCATTATCATGCCCAGGCCTTTATAATCTCGCTTAATACAGGATGAAAATATTTGTCCACTTTTGGTTTGGATGTTTGTGAGCATGAATGATTGTGGGGAATCAAATGTAGTTGTTAAAACGGATTTCACTGATGAATACCAAAATCCCTCAGAGCCAGGGGTACATGGACTTTTAATAGGTGTACTTATTTGATTACCATCAGCCCTGTGTAGTCTGTTCCAGTTGCTCCCCATTAAGTGACTTAAAAAAAATAGTTAATAAGCCAGGATTTCTCAGACTTTCTGAGCAAGACTGACTTCTCTTTAAATATAAATTGAAATTTATGAAATATCTAAAAAATACTAACTGATGCTTTTAGCATGCAGCTTCTTTTGGAGTTAAGGACTGACTCACTTGGATGATTTGTTATGTTGCTTTTTTCCAGGTTAGCAATAAGTGTTCTAAATGTATGGCAGAAAACCTGCCTTAAGAGAACGTAAAGGACCTATTATTAAAGAAACTTATTTCTAATAATTAGACACTACATTTGTTTACATGTATACTTCAGAGTGGCTCTGAAAAACTAAATTTCCACTTTTTTAACTTCCTAAAAATAGGGGTAGACTTGTTCTAACCAGCTTTCCTTGAGTTTATTTCAAAGTTGCTTTGGGGCCAAATGATTTGAATCGCTGTGTTGTTCTGGTTGATAGTATATGATGATTTAACCCTCAGAACTCCAGTGCTGTGGACTTTGGCTTTACTCCAAGGCCCCATGAGATATACATAGGGCATACTTTGTCTTTGCTGAAATCGTGAAAATGCTGCCATTTCAGAATACGTGGTACCTGTTCCCAAATAGTAAAGTGGCCTGTCTATTGCCTTCACTCCTGAGCCTACAAAGTATTCCCCATGGCTCCTTTAAAACTAAATTGGGAAAGTGTCCTGTTGGCGGATATTCATTTCTGTGAGTACTCGTATTAATGTGTGGATTTGTATGCTGTTGTTACAATCATTTGAGAAGTGGATTTTCACAGGAAACTAGCAATGCTTCAATGTGAAATCTAGCTCTAATTTCACACAGATAATTCTTCCGGTCTGCACTTTTTCTTTGAGCATGTGAAATTGAAGAGACAATTACTTAATTGTACTCAAAGTTACCAAGTAGAGTCTCAGGTCAAGAACTTCCAGGGTAAAGCAATCTCTTTTGTTAGTGTTTGATATTAACTGCATGAAAAGTAAAATTTAAGATTAACTGTGTTTGGAAGCACTTTTAAAAGAAATCTTACAGTTACACGTACAACTATCGGTGCTAAATCAAAGGACTTGTTTTGCTGGAGGAGATAGATCTGAGAGATAAGGACCCAGAAAGCCTCAGTGGTAAATCAGTTTGACAGAAGAAAGGTTTCAAAATGTTTAAATTCAGTTTCACCAACTTCTCAGTCTACAGAATACCAAATAGTCTGTTTAAACGAATTATTTCATGATATTTCTCCAATGTTTCAGTCGAAAGAAAACTGGTGAGTGAGAAGCATTACTTCTGAAATTAAGAAAATTGAAATGAATGTGTATTAGCATTTTGCACACAAAAAAAGAGCTAAGTGAAAGGATCCATAGACAAAAGGATGAGACTGATACAAAGCAAAAGTTAAGCAGGGCTTTATTTCGCGCCAAGCATGGAGAGTCAAACTCCAGATGATGGCCAGGGCCATCTCTTGCAAAGAGGCAACCCCTCCCAGCCTCACAGACTAACTTTTATAGCGCAAAGGTCATGTGGTTGAGCCTGGCCACACACAGATGGCCAGCTGAATTACAATTCACCCTATAGTAGCTATTTGAACTAGCCTATCACTCTGGTCAGAATTAGCACCCAAAAGGCAAGACACACATTCTTGGGTGGTTAGGGAGGTGCTTTCCTGATTAGATGTCTCCACCTGGCCAAACATGTCCTTGGTGGGTAGGAAGGTAATACATGTGCTTTCACTGATTGGACGTTTCCACCTGGCCAGACACATCCTTGTATCTGTGCTCCGTTATTGGGGCTATTTGGCCGTATTTCACCAATTCTGTTTCTAAGCACCTTCCTCTTGGGGGGAAGGGGCAGGTTCAATCTAAGGTTACTGCATAAACAACAAAATGGCTCGCTCTGACTAAGTAGGCCCTTACACTAAGTATTTCCTTTTTTTCAAGTTTTAAGAATTTAAGCAAAAATTTATTTGAATGGGGCAGTGCCAAACTGGAAGTGATTAGAAAGACTTCCAAGACAATTATTTCTAATTTTCTGTTTTGAAGCATTTATACATAATGAACATTTTTAATAATGATAACATCTGATATATTTTGGATGCTACATTTTTTTAAGCATTTTATTTATATTTGACAGAGATCACAAGTAGGCAGAGAGGCAGGCAGGAGTAGGGGGAAGCAGGCTCCCTGATGAGTAGAGAGCCCAAGGTGAGGCTCCATCCAAGGACCCTGGGATCAGGACCTGAGATGAAGGCAGAGGCTTTAACCCACTGAGCCACCCAGGTGCCCCTGGATGCTACATTTTAAAACTATCCTATGATCATTTGAGCATACATAGATGTGAGTGTATGTGTATACACATATATATAGCATTATCACATAGATATTACATATCTTTTGATCACTTTGAAAACTGATTCAGAAAACGTAGTTTTTTATTGTTGTTGTTTTTATTTTTTTTTAATTTTTAATTTTTTATAAACCTATATTTTTATCCCCAGGGGTACAGGTCTGTTAATCGCCAGGATTACACACTTCACAGCACTCACCAAAGCACATACCCTCCCCAATGTCCATAACCCCACCCCCCTTCTCCCAACACCCCTCCCCCCAGCAACCCTCAGTTTGTTTTGTGAGATTAAGAGTCACTTATGGTTTGTCTCCCTACCAATCCCATCTTGTTTCATTTATTCTTCTCCTACCCACTAAGCCCCCATGTTGCATCACCACTTCCTCATATCAGGGAGATCATATGATAGTTGTCTTTCTCTGCTTGACTTATTTCGCTAAGGATGATACGCTCTAGTTCCATCCATGTTGTCGCAAATGGCAAGATTTCATTTCTTTTGATGGCTGCATAGTATTCACTCATCTGTTGATGGACATCAAGGTTCTTTCCATAGTTTGGCTATTGTGGACATTGCTGCTATAAACATTCAGGTGCACGTGCCCCTTTGGATCACCACGTTTGTATCTTTAGGGTAAATACCCAGTAGTGCAATTGCTGGGTCATAGAGCAGTACTATTTTCAACATTTTGAGGAACCTCCATGCTGTTTTCCAGAGAGGTTGCACCAGCTTGCATTCCCACCAACAGTGTAGGAGGGTTCCCCTTTCTCCGCATCCTCGCCAGCATCTGTCATTTCCTGACTTGTTGATTTTAGCCATTCTGACTGGTGTGAGGTGATATCTCATTGTGGTTTTGATTTGTATTTCCCTGATGCCGAGTGATATGGAGCACTTTTTCATGTGTCTGTTGGCCATCTGGATGTCTTCTTGGCAGAAATGTCTGTTCATGTCCTCTGCCCATTTCTTGATTGGATTATTTGTTCTTTGGGTGTTGAGTTTGCTAAGTTCTTTATAGATTTTGGACACTAGTCCTTTATCTGATATGTCGTTTGCAAATATCTTCTCCCATTCTGTCAGTTGTCTTTTGATTTTGTTAACTGTTTCCTTTGCTATGCAAAAGATTTTGATCTTGATTTTGATCTTTGATTTTGATCTTGATGAAATCCCAATAGTTCATTTTTGCCCTTGCTTCCCTTGCCTTTGGCAATGTTCCTAGGAAGATGAGGTCAAAGAGGTTGCTGACTGTGTTCTCCTCAAGGATTTTGATGGATTCCTTTCGCACATTGAGATCCTTCATCCATTTTGAGTCTATTTTCGTGTGTGGTGTAAGGAAATGGTCCAATTTCATTTTTTTGCATGTGGCTGTCCAATTTTCCCAGCACCATTTATTGAAGAGGCTGTCCTTTTTCCATTGGATATTCTTTCCTGCTTTCTTGAAGATTAGTTGACCATAGAGTTGAGGGTTTATTTCTGGGCTCTCTATTCTGTTCCACTGATCTATGTGTCTGTTTTTGTGCCAGTACCATGATGTCTTGATGATGACAGCTTTGTAATAGAGCTTGAAGTCCGGAATTGTGATGCCACCAACTTTGGCTATTCGAGGTCTTTTCTGGTTCCATATAAATTTTAGAATTATTTGTTCCATTTCTTTGAAAAAGATGGATGGTACTTTGATAGGAATTGCATTAAATGTGTAGATTGCTTTAGGTAGCATAGACATTTTCACAATATTTATTCTTCCAATCCAGGAGCATGGAACATTTTTCCATTTCTTTGTGTCTTCCTCAATTTCTTTCATGAGTACCTTATAGTTTTCTTAGTATAGATTCTATGCCTCTCTTTCTTCTGTCTTGTTGTTGATGTAGAGAAATGCAACTGATTTCTGTGCATTGATTTTATATCCTGACACTTTACTGAATTCCTGTACAAGTTGTAGCAGTTTTGGAGTGGAGTCTTTTGGGTTTTCCACATATAGTATCATGTCATCTGCAAAGAGTGATAGTTTGACCTCTTCTTTGCCAATTTGGATGCCTTTAATTTCCTTTTGTTGTCTGATTGCTTAGGCTAGGACTTCTAGTACTATGTTGAATAGCAGTGATGATAATGGACATCCCTGCGGTGTTCCTGACCTTAGCGGGAAAGATTTCAGCTTTTCTCCATTGAGAATGATATTTGTGGTGGGTTTTTCATAAATGGCTTTGATAATATTGAGTTATGTGCCCTCTATCCCTACACTTTGAAGAGTTTTGATCAGGAAGGGATGCTGTACTCTATTAAATTTTTCAGCATCTATTTAGAGTATCATAGGGTTCTTATTCTTTCTTTTATTGATGTGTTGTATCACATTGACTGATTTGCGGATGTTGAACTAACCTTGCAGCCCTGGAATAAATCGCACTTGTTCGTGGTGAGTAATCCTTTTAATGTACTGTTGAATCCTATTGGCTAGTATTTTGGTGAGAATTTTCGCATCTGTGTTCATCAAGGATATTGGTCTATAGCTCTCTTTTTTGATGGGATCCTTGTCTGGTTTTGGGATCAAGGTGATGCTGGCCTCATCAAATGAGTTTGGAAGATTTCCTTCCATTTCTATTTTTTGGAACAGTTTCAGGAGAATAGGAATTAGTTCTTCTTTAAATGTTTGGTAGAATTCCCCGGGAATCTGTTTGGCCCTGGGCTTTTGTTTTTTGGAGATTTTTAATGACTGTTTCAATCTCCTTACTGGTTATGGGTCTGTTCAGGCTTTCTATTTCTTTCTGGTCCAGTTGTAGTAGTTTATATGTGTCTAGGAATGCATCCATTTCTTCCAGATTGTCAAATTTGTTGGCGTAGAGTTGCTCATAGTATGTTCTTATAATAGTTTGTATTTCTTTGGTGTTAGTTGTGATCTCTCCTCTTTCATTCATGATTTTATTTATTTTCATCCTTTCTCTTTTCTTTTTGATAAGTTGGGCCAGGGGTTTATTAATTTTATTAATTCTTTCAAAGAACCAGCTCCTAGTTTCGTTGATTTGCTCTATTGTTTTTTTGGTTTCTATTTCATTGATTTCTGCTCTGATCTTTATGATTTCTCTTCTCCTGCTGGGCTTAGGGTTTCTTTCTTGTTCTTTCTCCAGCTCCTTTAAGTGTAGGGTTAGATTGTGTACCTGAGACCTTTCTTGTTTCTTGAGACAGGCTTGTACCGCTATATATTTTCCTCTCAGGACTGCCTTTGTTGTGTCCCACAGATTTTGAACCGTTGTATTTTCATTATCATTTGTTTCCATGATTTTTTTCAATTCTTCTTTAATTTCCCAGTTGACCCATTTATTCTTTAGAAAGATGCTCTTTAGTCTCCATGTATTTGGGTTCTTTCCAAACTTCCTCTTGTGTTTGAGTTCTAGCTTCAGAGCATGTGGTCTGAAAATATGCAGGGAATGATCCCAATCTTTTGATACTGGTTGAGTCCTGATTTGGGACCGAGGATGTAATCTGTTCTGGAGAATGTTCCATGTGCACTAGAGAAGAATGTGTATTCTGTTGCTTTGGGATGAAATGTTCTGAATATATCTGTGATGTCCATCTGGTCCAGTGTGTCATTTAAGGCCTTTATTTCCTTGCTGATCTTTTGCTTGGATGATCTGTCCATTTCAGTGAGGGGAGTGTTAAAGTCCCCTACTATTATTGTATTATTGTTGATGTGTTTCTTTGATTTTGTTATTAATTGGTTTATATAGTTGGCTGCTCCCACGTTGGAGGCATAGATATTTAAAATTGTTAGATCTTCTTGTTGGACAGACCCTTTGAGTATGATATAGTGTCCTTCCTCATCTCTTATTATAGTCTTTGGCTTAAAATCTAATTGATCTGATAGAAGGATTGCCACTCCTGCTTTCTTCTGATGTCAATTAGCATGGTAAATTCTTTTCCACCCCCTCACTTTAAATCTGGAGGTGTCTTAGGGCTTAAAATGAGTTTCTTGTAGGCAACATATAGATGGTTTTGTTTTTTTATCCATTCTAATACCCTGTGTCTTTTGATTGGGGCATTTAGCCCATTAACATTCAGGGTAACTACTGAAAGATATGAATTTAGTGCCATTGTATTGCCTGTAAGGTGACTGTTATTGTATATGGTCTCTGTTCCTTACTGATCTACCACTTGTAGACTCTCTCTTTGCATAGAGGATCCCTTTCAATATTTCCTGTAGAGCTGGTTTGGTGTTTGCAAATTCTTTCAGTTTTTTTTTTTTTCCTGGAAGCTTTTAATTTCTCCTTCTATTTTCAATGATAGCCTAGCTGGATATAGTATTCTTGGCTGCATGTTTTTCTCGTTTAGTGCTCTAAAAATATGCCAGCTCTTTCTGGCCTGCCAGGTCTCTGTGGATAAGTCAGCTGCCAATCTAATATTTTTACCATTGTATGTTACAGACTTCTTTTCCCGGGCTGCTTTCAGGATTTTCTCTTTGTCACTGAGACTTGTAAATTTTATTATTAGGTGACGGGGTGTGGGCCTATTCTTATTGATTTTGAGGGGCGTTCTCTGAACCTCCTGAATTTTGATGCCCGTTCCCTTTGCCATATTGGGGAAATTCTCCCCAATAATTCTCTCCAGTATACCTTCTGCTCCCTTCTTTCTTTCTTCTTCTTCTGGAATCCCAATTATTCTAATGTTGTTTCATCTTATGGGGTCCTTTTCTCTCGAATTCTCCCCTCGTGGTCCAGTAGCTGTTTGTCCCTCTTTTGCTCAGCTTCTTTATTCTCTGTCATTTGGTCTTCTATATCACTAATTCTTTCTTCTGCCTCATTTATCCTACCAGTGAGAGCCTCCATTTTTGATTGCACCTCATTAATGGTTTTTTTTTTTATTTCAAGTTGGTTAGATTTTAGTTCTTTTATTTTTCCAGATAGGGCTTTTATATCTCCCGAGAGAGTTTCTCTAATATCTTCCATGCCTTTTTCGAGCCCGGCTAGAACCTTGAGAATTGTCATTCTGAACTCTAGATCTGTCATATTACCAATGTCTGTATTGATTAGGTCTTTAGCCTTCGGTACTGCCTCTTGTTCTTTTTTTTGTGGTGAATTTTTCCGCCTTGTCATTTTGCCCAGATAAGAGTATATGAAGGAGCAATTAAAATACTAAAAGGGTGGCAACAATCCCAGGAAAATATGCTTTCAGAAAGTGGTTGTTTTTCTCTTTCCAGAATTGCTGTTCTTCTTCTCTTTGATCTGCTGATGGATTTGCAGGTGTTTGCAATCTTTAGATAAGCTATCTAGCTGATCTCCTGCTAGCTGAAGTAGTCTCAGCCTGCTACTTCTCCACCATCTTGACTCCTCCTCAGAAAACGTAGTTTTTAAATACATGTTCTGATGAATACTATAGGTCCATACATAATAATTTATGTATTTATATATGTATTTAGGTACATGAAATATATATGCTTCATCTCAGAATGTCTCCTTTTAAAGATATATAGAAATATGTCAAACTAACAAATTCGCTTCTAAGGAGCACCATATTTTTAAAATATAACATAAACAAGTATGAAAAATATATAATAAACCATCATTCAATTTATTGAATATGTATTAAATCTACTTTCCAAGTGATGAAACAGTGAACTTATATGGTTTCCTTATGATCTATCTTCCAAAAAATAAAAAATAAAAGAAGGAATAATATTTTGTTCAGTGCTCTGGTTCTTAATCCCCAAATATCTGGGTGACCTTTTGGTGTTCTGGGATTCAGTATCTGAGTAGGGGTCTACTTCCCTGTGAAAACATCCAGAGGAATTGACCTCATCCCTCATATCTCTGGCCCCAGAGTCTCTGAGCCTAGCGTCAGTGGTCCAATGAAATTCTTCAGGCCAGGAGGAATAGAGTCAGTCCTCACAGGCATCCCCCAATGATCTTGGACAGTTTTTCCTCAACAGGCAAAGTAACATCACAGATGCTAAAAGAGAAACGATTTTCTAGGAGAAAAAAAAAAAGAAGAAGAAGAAGAAGAACTCAATGTTGTCTACTAGTTTAGGCAGAGACAAAATACACACTGAAGAAATAGTAAAATAATTTGTATTGATTTTAAGACAAATATTTTTGATATGTTTCCATTTGTTTCTCATTAAAAATCGAGTCAACTTATTGGGGAAAGAAATATGTAGTTAACAGAGATAATTCATCTATTCATATTTGCTTATTTATTTATTTTAGCACATAGAGTAAGAATATTGTCTTTTTTGGATTTTATTCCCCAACATTTTTTTTTAAAGTTAAGTCTCAGTTTTTCTTTTTATTTGTGTAGTTAGTATTTTTAAAGAGGGAGAGAGAGAATTTTTTTTTAAGATTTTTATTTATTTATTTGACAGAGAGAGAGAGAGATCATAAGTAGGCAAAGAGGTGGGAGGAGGGAGAAGGCTCCCCTCTGAGCAGAGATCCCGATGCAGGGCTCAATCCCTGGACCCTGAGATCATGACTTCAGTCGAAGGCAGAGGCTTAACCCCCTGAGCCACCCAGGGGCCCCAATTCCCCAATTTTTAATGGGTTTTCAAAATAAGGAAAAGGCAATTCCTGGGGGAATTCAAGTCTGACAAGTAAGACTCAAGACCAAAGAATCCATGAATATATATACTTCCCTGTAGTGCAACAAAAGCTATTGTTGGCAAAAGTAATTTAGATATAAGCAAGTCAGTTCCCCTTTACTCCATTGGAAATGTTTCTCTCTAGGGATTGGAATCTCAGAGGCCTGAAACAAAAGTGAAAGTAGACAATTCTTTCTGTATTTCTTTTTTTTTTTTTCCTTCCTTCTTTTCATCCGAACCACCAAACATTTATGTTCTGTGCACTGGGCTAGGTACCAGGGAACAAGATAAATAAGACACAGTTCCTGTTAAAAAGGGCTTTATCATCTAGTGGGAAAGATAAAAATGCATAAATACAAAAAATTAAGTATTGTAGACTTTTTGATAAAATTATGTTCCTTTAGGGTAAAAGAAAGAAGCAGTTTAGTTCTATGTGGGGAGATCTGACAGGTCCTCATAGATAAAATGATGGTTGCGATAATTATGACCTTATACTCACCAAGTGGACAAAGCGAGAAGAGGACTCCATATAGAAGCAGCAGCACAAGAAAAGGAAGAGACTTGAAATAAGGGGGTGCATGCAGTCTGGAGTTTGTACTGCAGAAAATAGAAACCTGTAGGATTTCTTGTTTTATTAAAAAGGTGGCTTGCAGAGAGGCCCATGCAGATTAAAGAGAGTGGGGAGAGACAGTTCTGCAGTCTAGGCTGATGAAGACCTAGAGACCAGAGCAGTTAAAACACTTAAAAAAAAAAAAAAAAAAAAGGATAGAGGAATGAGCATGAAGTGAAGGTAATTCAAGGAGCTTTCAAGAACTGTTTTAGAAGGCAAGCAGCTGAAATTCTCTACTTCCTTATAACAATTGGTTGTATATCAGTGATGATTTAATTATATAAAACGTAAGAAAATATTTTCTCTGTAGTTCCTCTGTACGGCAGGAGGTTTTTTTGGCAGTGTTCAGCAGTGTTCCTCTCCCTCCTTCTCTCTCTTTCTGTCACTTTGTCTTGTTACTGCTTGTATCCATCAAAGTTTATGATGGGAAAGGGAGCTTGGGCCATTTGGGGAAAAATGAATTCATCTCTTTGTATGTACATTTATTCATTCAACAAACATTTATATAGTACTGCAGTGTGTCCCTGGGAATGGGAAAAGAAAGTGACCTGATCCACGGCCTGGGCTTGGAGATTTCCCAGCACAGTGGGGAGATCATATAGGAACCACTACACTCTGCTCATTTCCATAATGGAGGCATGTATGAACAGCAGAGGGACACAGAAAAAAAGTCAATGCTTGAGGTCAGAGTTGAAAAATGAATGGTTTGCCATAGGGAATGGGAGCCAGATGATATAAATACATTTCATATTCAAAATTTCAGACAAGTAAGAGAAACCTGGTATGTTGAGGGGAGAATAAATGGTTCAGAACAACATGGGGAACATGGTCAGAGAGAAAACTATAAAAAGTAGGAAGGACCCAGGTTATGGAGGGGACTCAAGATGAAATATTAAAGAATTATGACATGCTCTGAACTGCGTGGGCAGAGAAAAGAAAATTAACTGACATTATTTAAGCACATCCTGGCTCTGTGATGAGGGCTTTGGGTAGAGTACTTAGGTATGATGCACTGGGAAGAGCACAATTTTGAAACCCAACAAAGTTGAGTTTAGATCCCAAATCCTTTTTGTTAATTTTAGAGCTGGGCCAATGAAGTTATTCAAACATCAGTCACCCTCATAACGTTTCATACATAGCTTGCATGGCTGTTGTAAGGAACTGATGTTCACTGAAGAGGATGGGATGTGGTAGGTGGTATTGTTACTAAGAATAAACACTCTGAGAGCTGAAATTCAAAGCCCTACTCGATTCGGAAGAACACACAAGCCTTTACCAGTCAGAGGGTCACAGCCCCTTGGACTGCTTCGCTTAACAGTTGGTACATGACTCATGCTGACCAAAGTTAACCCTGAGATCTGGTCAAACAAACTTTCTTTTTCTGCCACATTTGGAGCCCCAAGAAGGTGAATCTAGAGATCTTTGTCACTGTTTGCCACCGCGAAGCATGAACTGGCCAAGAAGTAAAGCTAAAATAAGAGGCAGAGTCGGGAAAGTGACAGTAAGTCCTCGGTCCTCTGTACCTAAAGTTAGCTCTGACTATGTACTTTTTTGGTAAAGGAGCTAAACAACAATAACCACAATAATAAAATTAACTTCTCTTTTGGCTAGGCCCAGACTGACATAAGGTTTCAGTCACTTATATCCAAGAAGACTCATAAAGTTGGAATTAGTAACATCGATACTCACTCTAGCATGCAATAATGTAGGGATAGAGAGTTTGTAATCAACAAGGGAAAAAGTTCAATATTATGAGACCGTTCACGTAGATTGCTTGTTCTAGAAGTTGAATGAAAAGAAAACAAAAAAAAAAAATCTTACAGCAGAAAGTGTGGTAGCTGGAGTGGAGACAGTTAAGGAAGTATTTATTCCCAAGATGGGAGAGACTTGAGCATGTTTCTAGCCTACGGAATGAAGCCAGCAGAAAAGAAAAGGTTGACAGTACTGAGAAGAGAGGGGATAATTAATGGAGGAAGGTCCAGGCAGGGGCAGGATGTGATGAATACTTCTGTTACCATGAAATCTCTAGTAAGGTCTAGTGTCTGCTCAGATGATCAATTTGACTACAAGTGTTCTTTTTTTCTTTATTTAAAAAATTGTTTTAACTTCTTCAAGCTAGTTATATTTTTATGTCTCCTCTAATCTCTCTGACTTTCCTCAATCATATAAAGTCTTAAAATACCCCACTTTCCCACCAAACACACACACACACAAACAGAATGAAATTAAAACTCCATATTCAAACTGGTGAAGATTTTTCATAGTCGAAGAACACCCCAGGATAACCGAAGGCCTTTCATCGGAGTCATTTTTGCAGGTTTTTAGGTTTTCTCTACTTTTTTTGTCTGCAGCTTTGCACAATCTGATGCACAAAAACAATGAGAAAGAAGATTACGTCAAATGTATGAAAGAAATGGCAGGAATCCAATGGGAAAGACATGCCCTCCACATCTGGCAGGAGGAGGACATAGAGGCAGTGGCTTTGTAAAGTGATGAGTCACACTTGAACAGAGGCTCTGGAAGGAATTAGTTCAAGAGAAGGCTGGAGAGCTCCCTGAAATGTACCAGGGCCTCAGGCCATTAGCTATATGTGTGTGATCCTAGTGAGACAAAAGAAACCCTCAGTCTTCAGCCCTTTTCTCTAGAACTAGCAGAGGAAAATATCCCTAGATTCTCATGTCTCTGCACCATGTAGAAAATCACAGTCCTTTTTCTATTCTAGTGAGAAAACAGTTCACAAGCACTTTTTAGAAAACTTTATCTTGACCCAAAATATATAATATAGATTTTAAATTTTGTAACTGAATGTCTCGGAAGGAAAGATTGATCTGCTCAAAGGTCACTGGGCCACAGAATTAATGAGCATAAGACAGACTGGGCAATAGATGGATGAGAGAAAAGAAACCTGTTTATTTAGCTCGGAATCAATCATCAAAAACAAGCCTCAGACTGGCAGCAAATGACTAGCAGATGGGCAAACCCCCCCAACAACCAGGCAAAGAACAGAGAAAAATTTACATTTAAAAACATGCCTATTGAACACCATGATAAATATCAACTGCGATGTATTCTTTGGTTAGGAAATGGCCCAGTATTTAATGTCTTCAGGAGGGATGGGCTTTTTGCAATAGTGTTAATTATAAATATATATCTAAATGACAGATATTCTCTGGATCCTGCTTCTGGTACCAGTTTATGGTAACCCTATCACTTTGAAGGGCAATAATAAAATTTTTGTTTTAAGACAATAAATCCCACTTCGAGCTTGTGATATGGAAGCATATGACTCTTCGTTATGCTCTTGGATGTTCAACTATGACCAGAGAATAAAAAGCGGTTAGGCTTTCATGGGCTGAGTTATCAAAGTGTGACCTAAATCCCCACAAATCAGTTTTTAAGTGAGGTGTCAGGAAATCAATAGAATGTTCCAGTAGGTAATGAAACCAAGTTTGTCGATTGGCCCATGAAGTATTGGTTGATAACGTAACGCTCTTTGTCTCTAACGCACTGAGTGATAGATTAAGGAACGGAGTGTTGGCTCCAGGCCTCCTGAAATGGAGCAAGAGCTGCTGGGCTAGAGGCCGTTGTGCAATGCTGTCAGAAGACAGTCTCTGCGTGTGCCAGAACATCAGCTCATTTCTAGCTGTGAGCATATAAAGCTTGCTTTTTTGTTCATTTTGAAAGACCGAAAGTACTTGAAATGAGAGGGGACAGACAACCCTCCCAGTTCTGGGAAGCTGGAGAGAAGGCACAAGGTCCATTCAGTTCGATCATGATCAAATGACTTGAACGTTTCATTCTTCCATTTCCATTTTGCTTGGGAGAGTAACCCCGCCACGAGATTCATGAAGAGCAGAACTAAAATGTCCACAAACTGTGACCATCCCACCGTGGGACTAGAATGGTGGCAGGAGAGCCAGTCATCTGAAGCCCTTGGTGACCACTGAGGGGAAGTCCTCTCACAGCAGTGGAGCTGAGGGGCCTTGTTTGGCTTTAACTTTTCAAAAATTGCCTGAGAAGAGTGTTCTTTGTCTCTTTTCATTTGAAAGTTGCTGGAAGCTGTAGGTACGTGTGAGCTGATCATCTCCGGTCTCCCTCTGCATGGAAATTCTTGGCTTTTTGCCTGGTTTACTTTACAGTTAGTGTTACCTCATTATTCTTATTTTTCTCTGGTGTCCTGCCTTGAAGAGCTTTTTCTGAATATGATTTTTCTGTATCTCCTTTCAGAGTTGACCATGCAAAACTCTAATTGAGCACGTCAAAGCGCTGCCTTCAAGGATGTGGTAATAGTGACTTCTGCCTAAGCATCCCAGTCAAATATTAATGTCAGAAGTCTGAGGAGCCCTTTTCAAAGAGTCCAATCTGATACAGTTCCTCGTGCTACAGAATGAAAAATCTAAGGCATATTTCTAAAATGGAAGAAAGTAGCAATTTTAATGGTCAAGGGCCACAGTATTACAGGAAATTAAAAGAGCTGAGAATAGCATCTGTTCTGTGCCCAGTCCTATGCTGGGTGCTAAGCTTTTGAAGGATGCCGGTTCTGATGCTCACATTAACTTTCTGAATTAAATGTCATTGTTTTTATTTGCTGCTAAATTCCAGGACTAGGATTTGACCCCAAGCTTGTCTCCTTCCTAAAGTTTGATCTCTGTCACATTACACGGGGCTGTTCCCAATTGA